>NC_090938.1:81287685-81982172 GCF_040938575.1 Ambystoma mexicanum
GGTTGCACCCTCCGAAATCCACCTTGTACATGTTTGGGTCCCAGACTCTGTTCACTCCCCCTTTCTTGTCAGACCCACTTGGGTCACTCTCCTGCCAAGAACTGGCATGAGGAGAAAGATGACTCATATTAGCATAGACTTCACCTAGGTTTGGGTCCCAGGCCCATGGTTCTCTTTCCTTCTCACTAGGCCCACTTGGTTGACTCTCTTCACAAGTACTGCCACAAGGAAGAAGCCTTGTATCCTTATTCCCTTGCGGTTTCTCTCTCTCCCACACCTCCAATCCCTCACCGGTCGCTGTGATGTACCCATTACCTTTGTTGGCTCAGTGACTCTTGGCTGGTAGCTCGAGCGGAAGAGTTGCACTATCCTCTGTTGTTTTCAAAATCTTTGGAATTTCTGAACAATGCGTATGCTGCAGCATGGACTTATGGACTGGATACTTCTTAAAATGTTTAGGAAAAGAGAAGTTTTGTCTTGTATTGCCCTGTTGTGAGTGAGTTGTTGGTGTGTTGGCTTGACGGGTGTTGGGTCGTAGCCAGGCTGTCCGGTTTTGGAGGTTTTTTGTGTTACCAGTGTAATGGCAAACCTATCTCTCTTTGAACTATTGTTAGCAGCACTGTATGGTACTTAAACATCCCTACGGTGCCTTCCCTGAGTACATCTAGGTGCTGAGTAGTGGCACTCAGCACCTCAATTTCCGCTATCGCACCTGGGAAGTGGTTCTGCTTTTGTTGGATGCTTGTTTGTCTGGCCAACAAACATGCACTGCTTAGGGAGGGAGAAAGGAGAAGTGCCAAGGAAAGGGAAGGGAAAGTGCAATCAGGGAAGCATTGCTCTGTGTAAGTGCAGCCAGAGCAGCGTGGCTCTGGGTAAGTGCGAGAAGGCAGTTGACTGTAGGGTTACAGTTACAGCCTCTAAGTGCACAGCAGGAGCAGATCAGTGCAGGGGCGACTGGTTGTAGAGTAGCCAGTGCCCCGTGAGACTCTGAGAGTAGCAAGGCAACTGGTCAGCGCAGCAGACAGGTAGGCCATCAGGGGAGAGAAAGCAGAGGCGAAAAGGAACGTCTTGAGTTGCTTCCGGAACTTCAGGTGGTCCGGCTCAAGTTTCAGAGGGTTAGGGAGGCCATTCCAGATGGAGGCATCAGCAGCGGAGAGAGATCTACCCCCCCTTGCTACGTGGAGAAGCATCTGACCCTCAGAGGGTTAGTGGTGGGTGTGCGAGGGGCTCGAGAAGGAAGGCGTTTTGGAAAAGTGTTTGATGTAATGCAGGCCCTGGCCCCATAAAGCCTTGTGGATGATCCAGAGGGTCTTGAGCTTGATCTTTGCTGCCACCGGGAAACAGTGGAGGAATTTTACCGCTGGAGAGATACAGTCCCTGGGCTTGAGGCCAAAGACAAGTAGTGACAGTCCTGTTCTGTATTAGTTGCAGAGGGCGTAGAGTAGAGGAAGTCAGATTGTGAAAGAGGCTGTTGCAGTAGTCCAGCCTAGAGAGAACTAGGGCTCTGGAGACAGTGAGCTTCTGGAGGAAAGTGAGAAAAGGTAGAATACCTCTGAGGAAGTGCAGCTGGAATTGGGCCTTTTTGGCAAGGCCCGATATGTGAGGAGAGAAGGAGAGAGTTGAGTCGAAGATGACACCAAGGCTTTTTGCCTCACAGCAAGGCGAATGAAGAGGGCCCAAGGAGGGCAGGCAGAGTGAGAGAGGGAAAGCGGGAGCAGGGTTCAGAATAAAAAGAATCACAGTCTTACTGCCATTAAGGCAGAGATCTTTGGAGGTGCACACATCCTGAATCGTGGATAGACTGTCAGGAATGAGCAAGAGAGGAGAGGAGGTTGAGGGGAGGTTTGAAGGAGAGCTCAGTGTCATCCGCAATAACACTGAAAGTTAGAGGAGAAGGTAGAGCTAAGGTGTGCCTAAGGGGCCAAATAGACATTGAAGAGTCAGGGTGAGAGGTTAGAGCCCTGGGGAACACCACATTTGAAGAGAGAGGTGGTGGAGAGAACCTGCAGTCTACGTTTGTGCAGGCATGCACTCTGAACAATCGTAGCTGAATATCTCCTTGAAACTATTTCTCCATGTCAGTGTCCTGGACTCTTCAGATGCAGGAGATGATCTGTGGTCTTCCAAGCCCTGGGTGACACGTATGTGTTCTTTATCACACATGTTCTTTTTTAAGTATTAACTGCACATTCCTTCAGTACCAAATCAAGGCCATTTTATTCCTCTGATTTCTGTTTGGTCAGTGTTGGGAACTTCTCAAATGTGAAAAACAGTCAGCCTTCCAGTACCTACATGAGAGTGTGTCATAGTAATGGGCTAGGAATTAGTTTAGCTGTTGAGATGGTCAAGGTTGCTGTTGTTGTTTCCAACCAGACAGGGACCTGTAATCTGCACTCACCCCTCCTGGAGTATCGGAGAACATCAATACAGCTGCCTACGATTACCTGTTAATATCGACCTGTGACTTCTTAATAACTCGACCGCTTCTTATTATTATTACTTATGTCGTTTGGGCCAGTTATCTATCAGGTCCTGTTCTCCTGATTAACTATTCCTTCAAGCTGACTGGATGTCATTGGGTAGACATGGTTCATGGACCAGACTACTGTCCTATGGCTGGTCATGCATTGGGGAGCTTGGGGGATTCTCTATTCATCTCCTCCATGTCCTGAATCACAGAGGGGATGGTGGCACCCTGCCCCCAATGTCCCCCCAGACCCTTCAAACAGACTCCCAAAATAGGACTTTTCCACAGAACCATCTTGCTTGGCGCACTGGTTACATTCATGCAACATCATATGATATGATATGATATTATATGGCATTTATAACGCACCTGTACACAAGTGTTTCACTTTGGGGGTCCAATTCATGGATTTGGGAGATCATGTGAGGAGTGAGTGGCAGTGAAGGGAAAGGACTGACTTCCCAGGATCCCAAAAGAGGGGGTTTGGGGAGTGACACAGCTGAGATCAACAATGAAGAGAAGGAAACTCAAAGAGGAAAGCCATCTTCTGTTTTCCATCTCAATATTGAACGGATCAAGGATAGACCACTAAACTAAATTCTAATTCTACAAAATCACCAATAAATTGACTCGCATCAAGGTTGAATAGTTTTATCCACCTAAAAAACAAGAAACACATTTGAATTCTTGCTCTCCGTCCCTTCTCTGAGAGAACCACATCAAATTACAAGAAAGCACAACATGTATCTTGTCTACTGAAAAGTGGTGTCAGATCCTGGATTTGTACCTAAACACCACAAAGTCTGATCCTGGAAGGATCAATTTCTGATAAACTTTGTCAAGAGTCAGTTACTTTTTTGAGAACAAGCCAAGTGTCCCATTATTCATCACTATAAATGTTAAGGAAGACCAGTGGCAGAAATGTTTACAGAAGCTTACACTAAACTAGCAGTGCCCGCACGATATCTCCAGACTACAAATGCTTCACAATGCACTTCATAATGGTAGCCAGAGAAGCCAGAGAAGCCAGAAAGCTCAAAGTATGTACCTTTTGTATACCTCCTCTTTTATCTGGTAAAATATTAAAGGGATGACCACCCCAGAATGCTATGTAGAGAAAATCCTCCTGGAAAGACTCTGGTTGAATCCAGGCATTATAGGGTTAAAGAGGGGGAGAGAAAAACCCTGCAGCCAAGGAAAAGTACTAGTCTCTATGTGTTTGCATTAAAGACACATGTGACTGATGGATTAAAACCCCAAATCCAAAGTAAGGAAGTAATAAATATCTGTATCTACCTAGAACTCTCCCTGGAAACAACACCCCTGTAGAGTGCAAAGATAGACCCAGGAAACCATTGTTGTGTCAGTGCCAGAAACTTGGCAATTGACGACCGCCTTTCATCTGGTTGTCATTAGGAGGGTGTTGCACGTTACGTAAACCCTGTTGGGCGTGTGTGAGCAAGCAGGGGCAACCTGGCAGCGTTTGCGGTGGATACAAATATGGGCCTATACCAGGATGAGCTTGCCCGGTCGATGGTGTACACAACAGATAGTAATGTCGAGAAGCCAACCTTTGAGGCTAAACAAAAACAAACAGACACATTTATTCGAACTAAGGGACACATAAGTAATTGCCAAACATCAATGGGAATGGGCCTTGGAGAACAAGGAACTAGGGCCCTTCTTGTCCCACAAGATCGCCAAAGCCAGTCTCCAATCCTGAAGCATGTGAGATTAGTGCTCACACCCTCCGAAACAATGGCTTAGCCACCAAAACCCTACAGTCTCTGTGACTTTGAACCTGGCATCAGAGCCCTCAGTAGAATCATACATCTTCTTAATGAGGCTAAGAATGATTTTGAATCACCTTTTATGATAAGGCAAACGCTTGAAATGTGGGCAATACGAAATAATGACCAGTTTCCGGAGAACAGTCATGTCATGTAACACTAAACTAGCAATCATTTGTGAGGTGGAATGATTACAGATTATTTAAATAGGGTTCTGAAAAATAGGGC
The DNA here is from genome assembly GCF_040938575.1 of Ambystoma mexicanum. Taxonomy (NCBI): domain Eukaryota; kingdom Metazoa; phylum Chordata; class Amphibia; order Caudata; family Ambystomatidae; genus Ambystoma; species Ambystoma mexicanum. The sequence continues at coordinate 81,292,171 of NC_090938.1, forward strand.
ATCATTTGAAAGAATTTTGTCAGTATAAAAAGAGGACAGCACAGTTCTCCCTGTGAAGCAGTAAGGCCCGATTTATAAAGCTTTGCGCTGGTGCAAATCTGTAGTTGCCAGCTCCATCCCTTAAATGCAGTGAAGCAAGTCTTTATGATTTGCTTTTTGCACAGGAGAGTCGCGAAGATGCTCCAGATACCTCCCGATATTCCCAAGCGTTAGCATTTGTAGGTAACGTTTGAAGTAGCAGGAGATGTAAAGGGCATTTGTTGATTTGCTCTAGTGCAAATCATTGTGAAATCGACGCATTGTCCTTTTCGTAAGCAACAACCAAATAGTAATTTGTTTTTTCATGGTACTGAACAGAAGAACAATTGTTTCGATTAAAGGAGTAGTCCGCTCAGAAATCTTAATGGCCCAATAGATGGTCATGTATTTTTTAGCATATTTTGATCAATCCGAAAAAGGGTTTTATGCGTCTTACCTTCTCATGCGTTGGAAGTACCTTGCGGCAGTAAATCATAAGTCTGACATCATGAGAAGGGAAAGCCCCTTGTCACAACAACACCAGTGCATGTCTCATGTCTCCCATCCACAAACCAGCCAAGGCTGATCTTATGCTATTGTGTTTCAGGGGCGCCACCAAGGGGTGGCCAAGGGGGGCCATGGCCACCCTTTTAGAAATGGTGGCCCCCCCATCGGCCACCCCATCGAAAAAGCAAAAAAAAAAAATCTTTTTCGCACTGAACTGTGCATGAACAATAACATGCCCAGTTCAGTGCGAAAACAAATCTTTCTTTTTTGCTGCGACCTTGGATGGACTCTAGTCAGATCAGAGAGACATGGTGGCCCTGCACCCCACTGATCGATTTGCGCATGCTCTGTGGACCCGGAAACACAGCCTGAGCGCGCGCATTTCTTCTTTGGCTCGTGCTTCCAGGCTGTGTTCCAGGCTATCAAAAGGAGACCTGGGCTGTGTCGCTGACTGAGGGATTGAATGGTTCCTGGCAAACACTTCAGAGCCAGCTGAGGATAGTATGTGTGTGGCACCAGGGGGGTGGCACTGCAAGACCACTCAGGAATCTGGGAATCCTGGGAAAGATCAGTGTTGTCATTGCTAGGATGATCAGCAAAGAGTGTCTCTCCAGGGGTTGCAACATTTATCATAGGGAATTAACCTTTGTGAGTTCTAATGTAATGCCCCTTGAACCTGTAGGTGTTTAACCCAAACCCTACCTTTGTCTAGAACTAAGCATGTTCGAGGACAGGTGGGCTATAAATTAGCAAATGTGTACTGGAATAGAAGCCTCTAAGGGTGTCCAGTATCCCTATTAGGTTAGAAATCGTGACACTCAATAAATAATAGATCCGATTCTGACTCTGTTCTTAGAGTTCTCAGAGAACAATATCCTATTTTATTGTGGAAAGACCCTTTTCCCTGATAGTTCTGTATCCCCAACCCATTATGACAAAACTAAATAAAGATGATGCACTCTGTCGTCTAACTAGCATGTTTTCTTTTGCTCCTATGTTGCACTACCCCACATCCGTGCCACGTTTCTAACGTATTGTATTTCCTCACATCCGAGCATGCCATGCAGTACTACTACTGCCATATTTCCTAGACTTGCCTTTTTCTCTCTGACTGGCCCACTATCCTGTGTTGTCCGTTGATCTCTTTGCCAAATCTGATAATACTTGGCTAAAAAGAGGCAGTTAGACCACTCTAAGGCACACCCTAACCCTACAATGAGTTGGAGTATGCCTTACAAGGCTCCTTTTTTAAATGCCCCTTTTTAGTTTGGGCTATTATGTGGCAGATCCACCTAAAAGCTGCAACTATTGCATTAGAAGTACAGATGGGGGGAGATGGCATATGAGGAGGGAAACAAAGCTTTAATGTAATGTTTGGTTATTTACCCACCCATTGCCTGCCCATGGCTATTCTAATCCCTATGGTCCCTCCAACCAAGTACCCTCCCCCTCTCCCCAACCCCTGCCAAAGCACCTCCTAGTGGGAATTCTTTGAGCTCTCTTTGTTCACGGTTTGCCATCAAACTTTGCTTTGAAGAAAACACTGGCAGGCCCTTCAAGGGCTGTATTCTGAGTGTTAATGACTTCATTTGTGCTGTAAATGAAATGTGCTACTTATGTAATAGAAATGCCTTAACCATGTCTAGCACCCAATTTATAAACACTATGCGTGTCCAGTGTTGAAGTCCTGTTTAAAACAAGTTTTGGCAAAGTCAGCAGTTTTGGCTTGTGTAAACCTATTAGGCATTGCAAGGCACTCCTATTAGATGCCCAGGCACTCACACCGTTTGCACCTGCTACTATCAATGGCCAGTTAATATCATTCTGGCATGGATTATTTGGGCCCTCCCGTGCGCCTGGGCTTGGGAGGGCTAAAGCCCCCCGCCCCTCTGACACAGCAGTCATCTTAAACAAATACACTGCTCTCAGAGGTGAGAAAACAGGCATTGAAGCGAAGAGTGAAGGCTGAGTACAAAAGCCTGCCAGCCCATCAGTAGGAATCCCTCCACCCCCATGTTGCAGCTAAAGGCTTAACTGCTGGCTCAGCTTTTACATGGCCCATGCTTTCAATAATTACCATTAACAAAAGAAAACGTATATTTGTGTGCATGTGGGGATTGTATTTATGTATGTAGGCATGCATGGATGAATGTATGTGTGCATGCATGCACGGAGTGTGTAGGTGGTTGTATGTTTGTATGCTAGGCCTTGTCTGCAAGTGCACACCTGTTAATGAATGCAGTGTGGATGGTGTGACTGTGCGTGTTAACGAGCGCACAATCTAAATGTTCTGGGTACTCGTGTGAATGACAGATCAGCTGTGTGGGTGCATGTGTCTGAATGTCTCCATATCACTGTGTATCTGTGGAGGGGCATTGGAGCATTGACATTTTTTGACAAGAGCATGGCATGTTTTATTGCCGTTTTTGGGAAAAGGAAAGTCAATGTGAGTGTTTTTATGTGATGGTGGGGTTGGAGTGGGGCTTAGAGGAGGGAGAATACTACAGTGGGGCTGACCTGACTCGGTCTTACTGTAGCATAGAATGTTGTACTCGCATTGAGGTAAAAGGCAACGTGATGAGTGTTCTTACATGGGGAGCGCATGTTTCCTTATTTTGAATTGGGTCTTTATTTTACTGGTGTTTAAGGTCAAAGGCAACATACATATTCTTACATGGGGAATATAACATGATGCGTGCAACATGATTGTACTTATATGGGGGGATTTGTGTGATGATATGCTATTTATATAGTACTTTAGCCAAAGCGATGTACAGAGAACAAATTTACATCAAATATATCACCCAGCCGAAGTTTGCACTCATTTAATGAGCTTCATTTATTGCATTTATTGACATCGCCCAAACCCGTAAGTATCATGGCAGTGATACAACTTGGTGAGCAGGGAAAACAGTACAGTACATAGTAAGAGAGGGGTAATAAGGTGCACAAGCAACGTAATAGTAGACGGTCCGTAGAGGAGGGTAAAGATCAGGGAGGTCACTTTGAAGTATGTATGAAAGGCTGAGTTGGCCTTGCCGTGATTTGAACCTGCAAATCACACTTAGATTACAAGAGCATGCGCTCAGCCCACTGAGCAACTTACTGGCTAGCCAGCAAGAGCATGTCTTCTTTCTGTGGCATTGCAGTTTCTTACTGGTGTTAAGGCCAACGGCAGCATAAGTGTTCTTACATTGGGGTGGGGGCATTTGTGCTGCCTTCAAAGCTGTTTTTTTTTATTGTGGCATGAGATGTTTACTGCCGTTAGGGAGCAAATACAACATGAGTGTTCTTATATGGGGAGTGGGGGATTTGTGTAGCCAGCAAGGATATGTTTTCTTACTGGGGCATGGATTTTTTTCACTGGCATTAAGGCAAAGCTAATAGGAGTATGTTCTTACATGGAGATACTGGCATGTATTGGGAGAGCTAGCATAAACATACTTTGTCATAGTATGGTTACTGGCATTATGAACAAAGCAAACATGAGTATTTTCCTATGTGGGAATAGTGGCATATATAAGTGCACCAGAATGGACATGTGTGACCACAATCAATATGAAAATGCTTTTTTACACTTGCAGAGTACTGGCATATAGCAGACAAAATGAAAATGCTCCTATGCATTGTTGGCGGCTTGGCATCTAACGTACTTTGTATGCCTTACCCTACAAAACCGAATGTAAACTGTGTGGCTTTTTACCTAATTTATCAAAGAAAGTATACTGTAAAATGCACTTTTATAACCCATTATTTAAAACCTTTTCTCAAGGGGACAAACCCCCCTTGATTGGTTTGCCCTCCCCCACTACTCTCTGTCACTCCTTTGCATTTGGCTGGGGGCAGAACAAGTGCCTTCCTTCTGCAGACTCTTCTTAATGTAGACCATCCTACATTGGCTCCAGGCCCCACTTGTTACAGAATAATAGCTAAGCCTCTGGTGAGTTGGGGTGAAAGATGGATCTAATGGGCCAAAGGAAGGCGTGATATCTACTCAGACTCCTGGGCTTGGGGAGAGGGCGGTAGGATGGGTGAGTTTGGGGGGAAATCACTAGCGCAGAAGGTTTAATGTCCCGTCTTACTAACGGTTTTCAAAACCTCCATCCATCCCCGCCAAAATGTTGAGGCTGGATCCACCCCTGTGTGGCACCCTGTGTGCCACCCCAAGATTTCCTGTGGCCTCATCAGGCCACCCTTATGAAACATTTCTGGGGGCGCCACTGGTTGGCCTCCAAAGATGGCAAGGGGCCGGTGAGGGAAGCAGACTTATTGGTGGCAATCACTTATAGGTTAATCAGACCTAATCTCTGGTCCCTTTTCACCACACTGAACTCAAAAGAAGTAGCATCAGTAGGGTCGAACCACAGATGTTTTCAGAATTGCAAGCTCCACTTACAATTGGAAAAATTACTTGTTGCCATCTTTGTGAGTGACATTATATGCACAAAAGAACTTACATTTTATCAGTAAAACTAGATATGAATGTAGAACCACTATACATATGACATAACCTTCAACACGTGTGCGTAACTTTCAGGGATGTACCTTGGCATCAGACATGCAAAATGAGGTATACCAAGTGGTGTGTCTGGAAGTAACAACATTTTGGTAAACACCAACCTAGGGTGTTAATAAGTGTTTGGTGGTGTTACTGCCAAACCCATTTAACATTATTACTCATGGTAACTATTGGGTGCCCAAAAGTTCAGCATGATTCATTATCATGCAGATCTTTCTGTTATTCCCCATTTTAGAGTCCCCTAGGATTCCAATTGCATTACATTAACTTCTGAGTGCCCAAAAGTTCAGCATGATTCCATATCATGTGGACCTTTCTGTTATTCCCCATTTTAGAGTCCCCTAGGATTCCAATTACATTACATTACTACCCCAAAAGTTCAGCATGATTCCATATTGTATTTGTATTGTATATATTATGTTTATATAGTACTTTACTCCAATGCGCTTGTCATGCAGACCTTCCTGTTATTCCCCATTTTAGAGTTCCCTAGGATTCCAATACATTGCATTACTCATGGTAACTACTAGGTGTCCCACAGTTCAGCATGATTCCATATCATGTGGACCTTTCTGTTATTCCTCATTTTAGAGTCCCCTTGGATTCCAATTACATTTCATTAACTTCTGACTGCCCAAAAGTCCAGCATGATTCCACATTGTATTTGTATTGTATATATTATGTTTATATAGCACTTTACTCCAAAGTGCTGGTCATGCAGACCTTTCTGTTATTCCCCATTTTAGAGTTCCTTAGGATTCCTATTACAATACATTACTACCCCAAAAGATCAGCATGAGTCCTTATCGTTCAGCCCTTTCTGTTATTCCCCATTTAAGACTCCTGTACGATTCCAACTTTGTTGCATTATGAGTCATGGTAAAAACGGGGTCCCCAAAAGCTCACCATGATTCCATATTGTGCAGACCTTTCTGTTATTCCCCATTTTAGCCTTCCATAATATTCCAATTGCATTACATTACTTCTCATGTTAAGTTCTTGGTGCCCAAAAGTTCAGCACGATTGTAAATCATGCAGACCTTTCTGTTATTCCCCATTTTAGAGTCCTTTAGGATTCAAATTACTTCATGTGGCAATGACCACGTATGGTCATTACCTCATGCAGTACTATTTTTACATAGAGGTATTTCCAGCAACACAAAAGCTACATGAATTTCAGTCACACACATTTCCTAATGTACTTAACGCACACAAACATCTACACAACTAACTTCCAAGTCAGCGATATTGGAGAAAGTGTTGGGATCAGTGTGGAAAGAGCATCAATTGCTTTCAAATTGCCAGCACATATGAAGGGGTAGTGACCGTTCAAGGAAAAAACGATGATCTCTGTTTTTCAGGTGTTACCATTTTAAAGAAGACTTTTTTCTGGTCTCTTTTTCATATTAGTCCCTACAGGTGTCAGAGGTGCTGGGCATGGCTCTTTGTGAATACCATGTTTAGTAAGCAGTGGAGTAACTTTGCTGAAAATGTTTGGGGGGGACATGACATCTGGAGAAAAGGTGCCCCAGCCAAATGAATAGGGACAAGATGGTGTGCCATGAAAGTTGGGGGGGACAAACACCTCTGTACCCCCCTAAAAGTACGCCCATGTTAGTAAGACGTTTTGACTAGACCTCGGCGGCTCTTATTCAGATCATAACCTATGCTCGAAAACTGTAAACGTGGATTTCCACTGGACACATGAATTTCCACTCAGAAACTGTACATGTGATTTTCCGATCCCAGAGTACTTGATCACCTTATTGCCACTAGGCCTGGTTTATCCACTGTTAAATAGCTGTATTTCACAGCTGCACAGGAAAATACTACTCTCTCTGGGCCTCATTACACGGACGGCGGTGGACCAAGGTGCTATTAGCTCCTTGGTCCATGCTGGTAAAATACCGGCACAACCTTGGAGGAAAGGGGAATTACCGCCCTATTCCAAGGTTGGCGGGGCGGTAATTCCCCCTTCCCCCATTGCCCTTCCCCATTCCCATTTTTGCCCCACAGGGCATAATGAGAATGGGGAAGGTGCTAATTACGGCATCGCAAATTGCGGTACTGTAATTAGCTCCCTGGTCCCTTTGCGGGTTGGTTTTTAACACCTGCAAAAAGCAGGCGTTAAAGTCTCCAACCCACAAAGGGACCTCGTAATCAGGCGGTAAAGGTTAACGGTCACCGGTACCATTAACGGTGACGGTTAACCCTTACCACCGTCCGTGTAATGAGGCCCTCTATCTCTTTGTGTTTCACCCAAGGGCTCTGTGCAGTTTGATGTTTACCACACGTCTTAATTTATGCATCTGATAAATACTCTATGCGGTAATGCTTTTGTGTGTAGTTAATTACCGCCACATAAAAAGAAGATTTAAGCAAGATTTTGGTAACCCAAATTCTACCAAACATCTGGCAGTGGTCATTACTGGATGTTTAAACACTATCACAAACTACTAATTAAGCACTATGGGCCTGATTCATGGAATATTTGCCCGGTTCAAAGTGACTTTGCACTGCTGAAAAGTGACTTTACACTGTGGACACAAACCCTGATTCATGGAACTCTGCAAAGTGTATTTCTGCGAGGCAAAGTCCGGGCAGTCATTTTGTACTGCAAAAATGACTATGCGCTAGCTTTGCCCACACTTTGCACTGCAAAAATACACTTTTCACGGTTCCATGAATCAGGAGTTGTGTCGGCAGTGCAAAGTCACTTTGAACTGGGCAAATATTCCATGAATCGGGCCCATAGTGTCCCACATACTTCATCTGAGGAAGAAGTGTGTAGAACATCGAAAGCGTACAATTTCCATTTAGTCCAATAAAAGATTTAAAAAACTGCATTTTGTGTATTTTTAAACTCTTTTAACCCGGTGTCAACTGTTTTCTGTGAGTGAGAGTGGCATTGTCAAGTGTGTGTTTGCTGGGCCATCTCAGCCATTGGTGGCATGATCAGAGGAAAACAGCACAGATAGCTGAAACTTAAAAGGAGAAGGGAAGCAGCATTGACAGACGCCCTACCTGTGTCTGAAACATACATTGGCATTGCATATGTCCTGCCATCACACTGAGGATGCATTGTTTGTAAATAGAGTACTGTGGGCGCAGATGTGCTGCACTGGTGGGGGCCGGGGTTTCTGATTGGCCTTGAAAGAGCCCAGAGGAGTAGGCTGCAGGATCCACAATAGTGTTGACACTTTCTATTTTGTGTTAGCTGACGCTATTTTTGAATACTGTAACACATATTTATTTATTTTATTGTTTTTTTATTTATTTATTTTTATTTTATTTAGCATTTATAAAGCGCTCACACAGCCTGCGGGCATCGAGGCACTGTTACAAGAATTGTTTGTTTTTTCAGTTGCTTATTTTTTTATTTTTTTTTGTCTTAGTTGTGTATTATAAAGCGCTTAAACACCCAAAGCTTTCTAAGCGTGGACCGGGATCGAACCTGTGTTGCTTCGCGTTGCCATTAAGCTATCCTCCCGGGACATAACGTGCCTAATACCATACCTGAGTTCCGTTTCTAAGGTACGCTCAACTGCACTAGCAATCAAAAATACAAACATTGTCACAGGAGAAACAGATCATTGGATATAATTTGAGCAGGACACTTTCTAATAAAGAAAAACATTTTGAGAGTCACAGTCGTGTGTGTTCTCATGAAAAGAAGCTACTAAATAAAAGGAAAATACTTAATTTTACTAACATTGCAAAATGGTTCTTTTTAATTTTGCAATGTCTGTTTTTAGTGCTCACTTCCAGTATATGCTGTAGTCATAATATTAACTAACTGAGCAAAGCACAGTACCGAAACCTAGAATACTCAAATATATGTTATTTTCTGATGAAGATTACCATTCCAAAATGGCCAGGCTGATCCACTCTTATTGTTTTCTTTCAAAGAAGCCTTTGAGGAGAGGAAGGGGGAGCATAACGCCAATGAGGGCTCTTGTTCTTTTCCTCATAAAATCAAAGAGTAATTTGGAAACATAAGCATGACCAGAGATCTATATGAAACAAATGTACAAATGTATTCCGACCTGGCCGGACCCGGTAATTACTCATTGCCGGGTGCCGGTAATTGTCAGTTCCCATTTGAGCCCCATAGAGCTCAATGGGAATGGGGAGCATGGTAACACCGGCGCCGTTAATAACGGAGCCGGTACTAACATCACGTTCTGCTCGTGGGTGCCGCTACGGCTGCCAGGACAGACCTGGTGGCCGTAATGGCACCCACGATAAGAACTCGTAGTTTGCCAGTACGGGAACTACTATACCGGCAAGCTAACCGGTACCGTAATTCCCAGACTGGCAAACTTGTAATGAGGCCCACTGACTTGTTGACGCAGCGACTGTATACCAGGCATGGACACCCTCTTTATCTTCATTGGCCAAATCGAACCTCCAGGCAATGCAATTATCTAAAGAGGAGTACATGAATTTATTTGCACCAGTAGTAAATTAGGCATATATTACCACTAGTCACTATCAAGTGAATTTCACGTCCAGCGAAATATTTTTTTTCCCCAAGGAGTAGACATAAAATAAGTATTTTTCCAAGGAATAATTGTAAAAAATTAAATCCTGATAGTAAAAAATTGGTACTAAATTTAATAAATTGCTTGTTCCAAAAATGCCTCGATTTGTTAAATAAAGATGCAATTCTTCTGAAAAACAAACTAATTCAAGAAAAGAGGCTCATGTGTGGAGGAGCTGTGATAACAAGGAACTCCTTTTTGATTAAGTGAAGGAAAACCTTCCTCGATTGCTGTGTTCGGAACCAATGGTGGAGTTTGGGGGATTTCCATCAACATAATTTGTAGCCTCTGAACAGGCCCCGACTGGCCTCTAGGGCAATAGGCCCATGGCTGAACCAAAAACACACAATTCTGGTGTGGGCCAGTATTTTGGGTCAAAGTGGGCCACTTTTTTACCAATTTGGGCCAGTTTGAAGAGTGAATTCCCTCTGCAGCTGCTAGTTTTCACCAGTGTTGCTGAATACATAGGGCCTCATTACACGGAAGGCGGTGAGCCATGGCGCTATTAGCGCCATGGCTCATGCCGGTAAAATACCGGCACCGCTTTGGCGGAAAGGGGATTTACCGCCCCATTCCAAGGTTGGAGGGGCGGTAAATCCCCTTTCCGCCATTGCCCTTCCCCATTCCCATTTCTGCCCCATTGGGCTCTATGGAAATGGGGAAGGCGCTAATTACGCCACCGCAATTTTGCGGTGCCGTAATTAGCTCCGAGGTCCCTTAGCGGGTTGGATTTTAACGCCTGCAAGAAGCAGGCGTTAAATCCTCCAACCCGCAAAGGGACCTCGTAGTACGGCGGTAAGGGTTAACGGTCACCGTTGCCATTAACGGTGACCGTTAACCCTTACCGCCGTCCGTGTAATGAGGCCCATATTCTTTAAAATGCACAATTTTCATCAGACCTTGTAAAAACAAATTCCCCCTTGGTTACTAGTCAAACAGCGTCACAAAAGGAATGAATAGCCATTTGCAACTGTGGGCTCCTTTTTCATTGGTGCCTGAGACAATTTGGTGGCTAAGTCCGACCCTGCCAGTGAATTGTGGGGGGAAAGAAATAACCCTCCCCTGCACCCAATATCAAAGACCCGCCGGCAACGCGTCGCCGTGAATTGACCAAGATGCCTCGCGGCTCTGTGTAAACATGGAGACCCTCATATGCAACCATAGAGGCGCTAAGCTTAACAAGCTGGGCAGGCGGCGCGCGTCCTGTTGAGCTTGATTCCGTTTGCCATTATCCCGGGAAGGAGGCAGCCTTGTCAATATTCCCAGCAGGTGAGGCGAGCGGGCGTATGGAGGGTTATTTATAGCGAGTTCATTTTCATTTCCCTCATCGCGGGGACGAGATCCAACACTGAGAGCTCACTCCTGGGGGAGCACGTCTCGTCTCCACCGCAGGAAGACCTGACACTTCCAGAAAGAAAATGAAGAGCCGAGACCTGAGCCAAGCGACGCTACGCCGGATCGCCTTGACGCTGAGAATTTGCACAGCGTCCATCATTATTTTGCCATTCCTTCTTAACATTCCACTTAACATTGCCAGACTGCCAAAGCCTTTTCCAGAGTGAACATTTGCATGCCAAGAGATATGTCACTGGACATCCAAAGTGGCACCAAGGAAAATGCCCAGACATTGCCAAATGGGACAGTGTACGTGGGCAGGGAGTAGAGGACAGGGTGGCTGGATCCAGCCCCCGATGTCTTGCCCCAACAACGCCTTTAGTCACAGTGGCTACTTGCCCTTTTCATACTTGGGATGCCCATCGCTGTGCCCAGGCAATCCCATTTCCATGCACGTGCAAGATCCAGCAGCTCACATGTTACTCCCAAACCTGGAGCCGTATGGCAGATCAAGGGCAATGGGGCTCATTACAGGTTGGCCGGCGCAGAATTAACGTGCTGGTAATTACGTATATCAGGTCGTTAACACACCGGCCAACTACCAGTTTGCTGATGGGGTGGAGGAATCAGAGCTGGAGGTGATTCCTCCACCCCACTGCCAAAAACCTGCCGGTATTACTAGCTCCGGAATTCCTATGATTCTGGCAAATCCCCCATGTAGTCCCATGGGACTTCATGAATGGGGATTAACATTGTCAATCCGGCACTCGGTATCTGGCAGTAATACAGCCGGACCGAGTGCCGGTAACTGTATTATCATTGGCCGGTATGCTGGCAAATTTACCACCAGGATACCGGCAAGGTCATAATGAGCCCCATAATGATTGGTAGACATAGCCCCTCGTGATCAGCCCTCACATTGCTCAACCTTGATGAGGATACTGCAGCCACACCCAGGTGGCCCTCGAAGGTCAATCGCTGATGTCAGCCTTTTGGCATGTTTGTCTGTCTTCCAGCTCGCCGTTTGCTTATTCATGCAACAGATGTTACCTCACTGGAACCTGAAATCCTTCTACTGTCGAGAAAATTGCTGAAGTGTGATCAGCTGCAGCACACGCTTCCCTGGATCAACTCCCTAAGATGCAAAACATATGTTTGTATTAGCAAAGACTCAATACAGTGGCTGATTATTCTCACATCTGGTGCAAATGCTTTCCTGATGATCAATTCACCCAAGTCAAAATCAGTTGCTCTTTTAGACTAACCTAAGAGTCAGGCCGTGGAGCCATAGTTCGTGGAAATATTGAGCGCGCGACCTGGACAGAATTCACTGGGTTATTAATATACCGTCCATGCTGTGTTCTGTTCTGTTAATGATCAACTAAAAACCCACAGCTATATTTTTAGATGTTGTGCTGCACAGTTCATGTAGCCAATTAGTATTCACCAGTTCAGGCACCCACGGTATGAGTAGGATGAAAATGCAATAGTGCGCTCGTGCACCCAATCCTCTCTGAAGCGGGTTGAAGCGACACATGTTCTCAGAGATGCAGGTGTCCTCAAAGCCTGATTAGCCTGATCGATGAACTAGTAGACAAAAATCTAAGAAGGCACTCACTTAGAACCCTCACGATATTGTGGTATTGATTTCATAATTATGCAGAAGCAAAAAGAAATATTATGGCACAAATCTTCAAATAATGCAGCATTTCTGTTTAATGTAAATAGTAACAGGTAGCCATTAGAGTTCTGAAAATCCATTGGTGATGTTCCTGTTGTGTGTCTTCATTGAAAACCAACTCTTACAAGGTGATTATGTTGGTTAAAATGTTGGGTGGTTCTTTGTACCACTTGGCTTACATGTGTGAAAACAGACTATGCTGAAATAGCGTGAGTGTAATGTTGATGAGAAAACCAGATACATTGCTAAATCCTACAGAGTGAAGCAATGGAAGATGATCAAAGATTCCTCTGGTGTAGGACTCACTTTAACTTTTAGGGCGACATCAGAGACAAGGAAGCGATGTGAAAAGCGGCAGACATAAAGAGGCATTTGACATTATAATGGCTCAAAATCCTTCTTTTTCTGACTCTAGAACTTAATGTGGGAATACTCAGAACCGCCCTGTGGAGGTAGTATCTGGAGTTAAAAAGAGTTTCTTATAATTATCCATCTAATCTGTAGCCTCAAAGTTTTCATATAGCTGCAAAGTCATTTCTCACTACATTGCAATTTCAGGGATGGAAATAGGCGATGTAAGATATTTGATAGTCTTTATGTCATCTTGAAAACATGGTTATGCATAACTCTAGCTCTTAAAAACTTTGGGTGAACAAGTTTATAGTCATGGGATTGATTGAGTGATCGATTGATTTGAGGATTGTGTTTGCATGCTGAACATAGATTCCAATTTGCGTGGCCAAGGCTTTGCCATTGACGTACAACAAACATGGAATTCTACCAGTGACTTTTTACTCATCGGTCAAATACGCAATAGGGCTCGCTGGACTTCCCAAGACCTACTCGCATGTCAACTTACTCTTCTTCTTAAAGATGCACTAAATCTTTAGTTATCCTTCAGAAGTAGGGCGGAGCAAAACCCTACGTGATCAAAATACAAAAACACTCAAAAGTCTGGCGATTTGGGCAAATCATATTTCTGAGAACTCCCTACAGAGATCGGGCAAAGTGATTTGTGTGAGTTCGGCCTCAAGAGTTCTAAATAAGGCATGCACAGTTTGTGGTCAGTCGTGTGGACAGTGTCAGGATTTTCCTACAGCAGTTGATGGAGAAGCTGAACATGAAACTTGGATTAAGTTGAGGGTGAGGTAAACATTTTAATAGCACTAAGTGGAGGGAGGAGCTCAAACAATGAAATAGGAGTTGGTTGAGGAAAAGTTAAACAATAAAATATGATGCACTGCAGAGGGTCTTGTTGTATTTTGTTGGTTCCTACTCAAACTGTAATCAAATGCATTGATGGCTGGAAGGTTTTGAATAAATCTTAACCACGGGCACAGCTCTGGGCAACCCTCTAGACCATCCTTTTTCAGTCTGCCAAGCCATTACAGAAGGGGAAGGAATAAATGTGAATCAGGCAAATCAGGCTTGGTACCACCCCAAAAGTGTCAGTCCAGCCCAAACTGCTAGGCCACATCCCTTCTGCACAAGACCACAAGTATCCTCAGACATGTTTCAGCCTTGTTGGGCATCATCAGTGAGGGGTCCCTTGGGATTCTAGGACAAGGAGGCATGGGACCGATGTCGGGGCATACCCGTCTAACTCGGGTGACTAAAGCAAAACGAAAAGTTGATGGATGGAAAGTTTTGCATACATCACAATCACAGGCATAGCTCTGGGCAACCCTCCAGACCATTGTTATTCAGCCATTACAGAAGCGAAACGACCATATGCAAATCAGGCTCAGTCCCACCCCATCGGCCTTAGTTGTGGGAGATGTAGGATACTATTATGGAATTAAGTTGAGGCAGAGGTAAAACATTTTAAAGGAAATTGAGGGAGAGGAAGAAAATTTAAATATGCCTGTACGTATTTGTGTGAATACAAGAGGAGGTAAGAATACATACATCCAGGTAATGTGACATTTCCTGTCAGTGACTGGGGAGTGAGGAAAACATTCAGGATTTTTTGGGATGCTGCAGAAACGTGTTCTACAGGCTTGCAGTAAGCGGTAGGAATGGGGGTTCCGGGAGATCTTGTGCCACCACCCCCTGCACGTTGTGGGCCCCACTGTGTCATGGGGAGGAGATCTTGGTCTACTGCACCCCCACCCACATGTTTGCCAGGACTACTCATGTGGTCCTAATAATCGGCATTGTCCCTTAAAGGAACAGATTGTAGGCATTGATTTGAGCTTTGCAGTCCCTGCACCTTTGGCCCCCTTTGTGTGTGTAAAGAAAGAAAAAATGGTACGTTGCGGGACCCACACTGATAAAGACAAATGAAACGATTAAACAGTCACCTCACAAGGTCTCCATTCACATATGTTTAAGTCCAGTTAGGGTAATGAGGTTCTCCGTGAGGGTATTGCCGGGGTGTGGTATACAGAGGGTTGACCACACATAGGGGAGAACTAATCAGACCCAAACTCCAAATCAAAGTTGAAAGCCATCCTCAGGGGCAGGGCCCATCAACCAACCTCCATCCAACTGCTTAAGGAGACATTGCTGGGTTCCCCTTAAATGTGAAAGAGACTGGAACTTGTTGTGAAGTCCCTATGAAAGGGAGCCCTTATGCCAAAAGGTGATGGGAGATTGGAGAGGTGGTGAGGAGAAAGATCCCGCTGGATGCAAGAAGGTGGTTACATTGGAGGTGACGGGAGGAGAGAAAAGCAGGTGACTGGGAGTAAGAGGAGGAAGTGAAGTAGAGCACAGAGAGAGTTTGGGGAGAAAGAGGGAAAAGGTAGGGCAATCCAGGCAGATGGAGTGAAAGAGACCAAGGAGATTTGGATTTGAGAAAACCTGCAGGCTGGGAAGAGACAGAATCAGGGAGTTATGGGGCAAGGAGACTGGTTATATAGATACTTAGGAGGGTGGCGTGAAAGAGCCCCAAGAGGGAAACCCAGGAGGGTGGGAAGAGAGAGGTCAAGAAGGCTAGAGAGAGATAGGGCCAGGAGGCTGTAAAAGAGCTACCCACGTAAGAAGCAAGAAAGAAAGATGTCAGAAAGATGGGCTTAGAAAGACCAAGGAGGCTGATGAGTGAGGAGCGCAACAGGACAACAAGGAGGTGGCATCAAAAGCGGAGAGGCAGTGAAAAACCAGGCAATAGTGGAGTGGGTGAGACGAGTTCATCCGCTGCAGAAGGAGGTAGTAATTGTTCAAAAGAAGGAGGTCAGGGAACAAAGACATCCCAAAAAGAGGGAATACATGTGAAAGGAAGAGAGAGGGAAAAGAGGGGAGGAAGAGCCGACAGTAGACTTTGGAAGCAAAGATAATAAGATAGGCCTGGAGGGAAGAGACAGAGAGGGAAGTTGATCCAGGAGCACCCTATATCTGGTGGGCCAGCAGAAGGGGGAGGAGGCATGAGCCTGTGGGGCAGCAACAAGGAGGTGAAATAACAACTGAATACAGACAGAGTGAGTAGTAAAGGCAAGCAGAGAGATAGACAGGAAGGTGCCACTAGCCATGAGAGTGTTACAGAGGCATAATGAAAGCAGCCAGAAGGGTTTTGGGGGATGGTTGGGGAACACCGAAACCAGAGTTAACAGTCTCTCTCTCCAAAACCCCAAAAAACCTGACAACGATCACTCTGGAGCTGAAGTTAGTGTCCTTCACTCTCCTTAGTTTGTTCATCCACCTTTCGGTGTCAATGATCTGCAACCCCTGGACTGAGGCCTTAAGGAACCGGTGAAAGAGAAGACCACGCCCTTGGACACGAGGAAAGATCAGCTGAGGGCTCTGAAAACACTGAAGACACGGTTTTCTCCACCATGGATAGCTGGATAGGAGGATCCCGGACTTTGAAACGGACCTTTGGATTTATATTTATTGCACTGAAAAAGAAGTCCACCTGCTATTGTGTTGCCCACTTGTTTACTTACCTGTTTTATCCTGGGAAAATTCGACCTATTATTTGTTTATTAATTGTTTCAACTTTAGGAAGAACCAGCTAGTTATTTGTTTTTGGGGAAACTGTTGACTTCTGTCATCATGCCAGATATAATCCCTTTCAGCTACCACTTGTGCCTGGTATCCTGTGATAATACTGCAGGAAATAATAAAGAATGAATTTAAAAAGATGAAAACAAATTCAAGAAAAAATAGAGCAGGTAAAAAATGCCCAAAAGCGGAAAAACTATTGAAATAAAGAAAAGAAAATGTAATGACAGGGTTGAGTTTTAAGTGTAACACAAAAAGAAACAGATTTGGGTTAAATTTGGGATAAAGGGGGGGAGACTAGGAGAGTTTAGAAGTAGAATAGGTAAGTGGGTTTCGGGAGATGCCCCCCGAATTTAGGTATTTTACAATGTGCACTGTAAGAGGCAGTTCAATATTTTTTCTTGCAATATTATTTGCACTCTGTAATTGTGCATCGCTGTTATTTCTGCAATGAAATTACAGTGAACACTTATGTTTGCCTATGTGTCTCATTGACCGCCTCAGTTTTATGACAAGGCAGGCAGTTGACAACATTGAGTGGTTGTAACTAAGGTTGTCATCGATCTGTAATGACACAAAATACTTTCAGTGGAATCAGGCAGGATATTAGATTCAGTGGGTGTGCAATCCACCTGCCATTCTTAGTCGGCTGGTAGGGTTACAGGGGAGAGAATATCAGTAGCCACCCTGTGTGGCATATCCTCCCCAGCTGGAGGATAAATAACCACTCTTAGGGCCTCATTACACGGATGGCGGTAAGGATTTACCGGTACCGGTAAAATACCGGTACCGGTAAATCCTTACTGCCTTACTACGAGGTCCCTTTGCGGGTTGGGGGATTTAACGCCTGCTTTTTGCAGGCGTTAAAAACCAACCCGCAAAGGGACCCAGGGAGCTAATTACGGTACCGCAGTTTGCGGTACCGTAATTAGCGCCTTCCCCATTCCCATTGAGCCCTATGGGGCAAAAATGGGAATGGGGAAGGGCAATGGTGGAAGGGGGAATTACCGCCCCGCCAACCTTGGAATGGGGCGGTAATTCCCCTTTCCACCAAGGCGGTGCCGGTATTTTACCGGCATGAACCATGGCGCTAATAGCGCCATGGTTCTCCGTCATCCGTGTAATGAGGCCCTTAGTGTCAAAATGTCTGGGACAACTCAATGTGGCAAGAGGAGGGGGGGGAATGCCGCTGCAGGACAATGTACATAAGCCACAATATCAGCTGTTAGTATCTGGGACTCCAGAGAGTGTGGTAAAAAAGAAGCTTTCAAGGTTTGGTTCCAGTCCAAAGAGGAGGAGAGTAGATGGGGCAGTGGTGCAGAGAGCTTTCACTGATGATCAGGGAGAAACCCACAGCTGAGAGGCGAACGATAAGCCAACAGAAAGCAAACACATGCAGTGTAGAGGAGCATGAAGATAGTTGAAAATGTCTATTCTCTGTTGCTGTTCCAGCCACCTGATTGGCTGAGCGCCCTTCCCCGGGTGCAAATGTTTGTTCTCCTACTGTCCTGTTCTTAATTTGGGCAATTATATAAATCACATAAATTAAGGGTTGAGCCACATACCAATGGGGCAGGAAGCGCAATGAGAATGATTTCCGCTCTCCCTGCTGCACAAGACCCTCCAAGATAGCTAAGGTTTTTTTTTACAACCAAAAGTTAACCACAACTGTGCTTAAAAAATAACTCTTCTGTTTTTTCTCTTTTTTCTTTAAGGTTATGCCTAGTCAAACCTACACTGCCCACTGGGCATATGTAAGCGTTTGCCCACCCTTTGTTTTCCTGCCCTTCATATGCAGGTTCCTAATTATTTGTTTGTATATATATTTTTTTTTCAGGTGGCTTAATGACCCTGCATAGAGTGAGCTGATTCCACAATAGGCCTGTGCTTCCCAACCTCTAACCCTTCCCCCCATAAACATTACACACACCCTTCTTCAAAAAAAGAACTCCTTGTTCATGAATTGTATTTTTTGTAACATGTCCATTAGAATGCAAATTGTTAACACTCTCTCCGGATAATGCCCACATGCCTACTGACATAGCACGGGGCCATGCCCAGTTGAAGAGAACCAATGAATGCTTTGGGCATTTCCTCCAGCAATTACCTGTCAACACTTGTAGATGATGACCTTAAAGTTGCATATTTTGGCCAATGGGCATGGCCTGTGGCTACTACACCCTTGGTATGGACATCAATCATGCCCTGGTACCTGTTTGGCATCTAATATACCCACCGGAAATGAACTACCCTCATGCCCACACTTTGCCCAGGGACAGGCCTTCTCACGTTGTGTCCTTTTCGTTGTGGTGAAGGTTTAGTTTGCAGAGAGATTGAGTTGTTTCTGCTAGGTGTGTTGGTGTTCCCCTAATGATAGCATTTCCAACATGTGTACACTTTACTTTTTCGTTCTTTTGGAGGGTAGGCGGGAGCCTTAAGATTGGCAGCCCCAACATGTGTAGATCTAATCTTTATATTGACAGTAACCTTGGTGCTCTGCCCACCCTTTGTTCTGCAAACTCCCTCCTGATATCATTAGATGTCACTGGTCCTGATAAATCAACACCTGATTGCAGAGACACATGCAAAGCTGCCTAGTAGAAGCATCCATCAAGCAGACCCAACACCGCTCTGACCAAGTTATACACGTGGATAACAGCCACAGTAAATCAGGCTGGAAGGGGCCTGCTGCCATGATGCATTGCATCCAGAAATGATGTGAATGATCTTATTGGCAGAAACAGATGGAGTGTGCAAGCATGACTGACACATCCCATCCCATCCGCTCACAATTCCTGATTTACTCCAAAGAAAGCGCTTTGGCTCTGCAATATATTTCAAAACGTATTTATATTGATTACCAAGTGCAGTCTTTTTTTAGCTGAGAAGCTCCTGACAAGAAAAACTACATCACACAGAATGAGGCCAATAAATGACAATAATGACAAAGCTTCCAAAGCAGCATCACCATTGCTCAAAGCTGTTGCAAGTTTTTGCTATGCCGCTATTTGTTTTTATGTCATATATACCAAAACTGAATCTAACTCCACTATCAAATACAAATAGAGTGAATGTCATGCTTATAATGTGTAACTTAAATATACAGGCCTTCACAAATTTAAATAGTTTGTAGAGATGCTGTATTTACTAGGCTAATTAAAATTTGAATATTTATCAGAATATTTGGTTGGATGAGTCACTCCCTTTTTGTTTCCTTTCCATTGTGTCCGAGTTTTGCTAATTTATTGACAAACACGCAGCACACATCAGTGTTAAAATCAACCAATAGAACTTGTGTATAACAAATGTACTTGTAATTATTAAATGGGCTGCCTTCCCTGGGTAGATAATGTCAGAACTGTTTCAAAGAAAACAGACTGAGACCAGCTAAGTCTTTCTATTATGTTGATGGTAAAACCACAGTGGAACATGAGCGGCCCAATAAAAGACAGACTACCAGTGTGAGTGAAAGTATTAAGTGGAAAGTTGCACTGTGCTTAGACAAGCAAGGGGTACTAAGGAAGAAGAAGGAGGGTACTGTTAGAATGAGAAACTAACGGAGTGAAGCTTCAAAATGTCCGAAGACTGACAGAAGGACATAGGAGAAACCAAAAACATACATAGTGCCAGTGTGAGCCATCATCAAGGAGATTTAAAAGGTGCTGGAGAATCGGTGTAGCTTCTGCAAGGCATGTTCGTCCAGCAATCCAGCCACCACTTTCAAGGTAGGCTGCAACACAGAGGAGCCTGTGACACCAGTGTTGTAGACTGAGTGGCACTTCCAACGAACACATCGGTTGGGTAACGACGATGGGCACTCATTGGTTACATGCTACTAGGAACCATTAGAAGGCCTGGGAAGTCACAGAACACCAATCGAGAAGAGAAATAGATGCAGGACTTGAGAACAGGTATAATCAGACAGATAAAAGGGAAGCCTAAGGAGTTGATGGGATGAACCAACCGTGCTCAAGTCGTTGCATTAGGAATGAGAAAATGCTGCATTCTGGGACCTAGGGTTCCAAAGTGATTTGTGAATAGGTAAGTGGTAGCAAAGATGCATACAAAAACAAAATTGAGGTGTGCCGGTGTGGTGAGGCTCTGGGTTAGAACTAAATTTGAAAAGACAAACTAAAGTCAATGCGACCCTTACAAACCAAATAAGATTGGGTTGCTGCACGAGAGAGGGACCAGCAGTCACCTCAAAAACTGCTAATGGATACAAACACTTGAAAAATGTCACCTCTAAATGATTGCGCAGCCCTAAGCGAATGGTAAATATCCTGTTCAAATTGAATGTGTAACTGGACAACAAATACAGTGGAACAGAGAGCCCAAAGCAATAGATTCTTCAGTCAAAAAAACGCTGTTGAAACACATTTTATGAGTTGATGCAAAAAACAAGACTGCCGACATGTGTTTCGACCCAAAACAACGGGTCCTTTTCAAGGCAAGACGTATGTTATTCAAACTGAGTTGGAAAACCCAAGCCCTCCTTAGGGGCAGATATATGGGCCAATTCTAAACTAGTTGATTCTCCTCAAGAATATAAACGGCAAATAACTGAAGCAGTCTCTGTTACTGATACATTGCGGTACATTCCCAGAACATGGGAGTTTGTTCAAACGTTGCAACTGTAAATTCAGGGGCTGGTTCCTCACTGTGGCCAGAGTCCAAACGCTTCATGAAATCAGACTGATTCAGTTATTTGCTGTTTAGTTATTTGCTGTTTAAATTACGGTGGCGTAATTAACATCAAGGTCCCTTAGCGCCATGGTATTTAACGCCTGCTAAAAGCAGGTGTTAAAAGCACCATGGCGCTAAGGGAACTCGGAGTATGGCGGTAAGGGATTACCGCCACCGCTCTCGTTAGCGGTGGCCGCTATCCCTTACCGCCATACTCGGAATGAGGCCCACAGTGTGGATATAAAAATACTGCACTGTCTTTTGTGAATCGAAGTCAAAGGGCCTCATTACACGGTATGCGGTAAGGGATTACTGGCACCGGTAAATTCACCGGTGCCGGTAAACCCTTACCGCCCTACTACGAGGTCCCTTAGCGGGTTCCTTCCTTAACGCCTGGGTTTTCGAGGCGTTAAGGAAGGGACCCGTTCAGGGACTTCAGAGCTAATAACGGACCCGCTAATAGCGGGCCCGTTATTAGCTCCTTCCCCATTCCCATTGAGCCCTATGGGAGCTCAAATGGGAATGGGGAATGGTTCCCGGAATGGGGATTTACCGGTCCCGCCAGGGTCGGAATTACCCCATTCCGGGAACACGGACCCGGAATGTGGTAAGGGGGTAGCCATGGCGCTAATAGCGGACGGAACACCCCGACACGCCCTAAATGCAAAGCAAAAACAGCCAGTATAGCTACCTTTGCATGCTTTCCCAGGTGGGAATACCCACACCCATCAAACAGTCTGTTATGTCCCCCGCAAGCGTGTCTGCATCTCAAGGACCCTGCGCCGGGTCCCACGTAACTGTTACTGCCATCCCGACAACATGCGTAGGATGTATCATAACTCAGGTAAAACTCATAAAATTTGTGTACAAACCCCAGTAACTGTTCCTGCACCACACAACTCTGTGTATGTGCACACCTAAGTTCGATCGGATCCATGGCTCTGTATATGCATCGCTAAATCTGACATGCAAACCCACCTCCGTGCTATGATTGTTATGCACAAGTGTACTTACGTCTCCCTTCTTGTGGCAGAGAGATGGAGGGACTTGCGTTGGCATTTCGCAGGCAGGAGGTTGCACGGTCCCATCCATTAATACGCTTTGTCGCGTGCATTTGTGGCCATGCTATGGACTGCCTGCGGCCCGACCATCGTAACGCCCACTTTTTCCCTTGTTCTTTCTCATTTTCTGAGTTCCGCCCCCTACTCCGCCCTCTGCGGATGCCTCGCCACACTCACCCAAGTCTGCGAAGTACAAACTCATTATTTTCCACGCAACTAATTCCATGAATCGTCCCTATTTTCTTCATGAAAATCCAAATGCTTAAATATTTTAATGGGGTTACTCAGAAATAAAAGTAAGGACCCAAAAAAAGAACTGACCCACAGAACCAGGACCTAGGGTCAGAAGATCCAAAAGTACTGACACACCTCACTGCGCAAGTGTTGAGGAGAAATAGGAGGTAGAGGTTTGGGTCCTCCATCACTCAGAGTAAACATTTCCATTATCATAGCAATGTGTGATATCCCACCAAGAAGTAGAACGTTTGGAGATTGTGGTATGTTATGTTACTATATTTTGTGAAGTGCAGGTATACCACAAGATGGTTTCTTGGCTCTAAAGCTGACGGGTAACCACTGTTACAGGTACGAAGCATGAGCATCAGTAACCAAAGGCCGGGGAGAAGAGACATACTTTGACACCAAGACAGTGGAAGTATCGAGAAGACATTTCCAGCCTTCCTGACGAGACTCCTCGTCCTGTCTCCCACTGCATTTGCACAACATTGTTCAATGTGACTCAGAGCAGTATACCAGGCCAAACACTGCTTCATGCCTTGGGTTTATACATGTGTTTGCTGCTCTGGCCAATGTACAATGACCCCTCATGAGTTTTGTGAAGGAGAAGCAGACTATATATAATAAACCAGCTGTACAATTCTGAGTTTGAAGTATAAGTTCCAAAGGGCTCTACACTTAAGAATGACATTGTCGATAATAGCAAAATGTTGCATTTGGAAACTGGAGTAACATTTCCAAGGGGTTAAATGAGTCAAAAGGACAAAACGTTAGGAAATTTAATTACATTCCCTTCGTGACAATCCTGATCCGGACAAGATTAAAAAGAGATTATTTGAAAATAAAAGTAATGTCATCTAAACTGTATTTGAGATGTTTGAGTTTATTTAACTACACTCGGAAACACTGTATTCAATACTTTACTGACACCCTTCTTTCAAATAAATGTGCCTTACTTTAAGGTGGTAATGTTCTGCTCCCCGGTATTGTTATCTAGTTGCATATAAGAGGTTACGACCAGGACAGTTACCGTGACTGGCATGATAGAACCAGAAGTTAGGCACTCACATTTGAAGTTTGTGGGCATCTTTCACACACAGGTTTAAACATCAGCAGGGCCAACACAGCCATCCATCCTCCGAGGTCAATAATTTGTATCTGCTGTGTTCTAACAGCAGCTACTATTAGAGCCCATAAAGGTTGGAGGGCTCCGGAATGAAGCATTATAAAGGAACATGACTGTATATGGCACTAAGCACCAGTTCGAAGGGCTGGAGTGGGTGGTAACGGCTCTGCGGCATGAGGAAAAGTTCTGAGCGAAGCTAATATATTGGCGAATATATTGGCTTTCCTCTAAAGCTAGTAGACAAAAATACAAGCTCAGCCTTTACATGGCAACATTTCTGTAAGAGCTCAGGTTTTGGAGAGGTCACGGTACACCAGAGGTCTGAGGATTGCAATGAGCTCCCCAGATCAGCTCCCAAGGGCCCAACAACCCTTTCACCAGAATGAACAGAGGACTCAGCTAAGGGCAAATTAGAACTGTGGTTTATTACAAAAACTGACAGGGATCATACAGGACAATCACAGATCTCCAGAATCTACAATTCCACAAGACATGTCTCCCCATTTTGATGTAAATTTGCTTCTGCACCTTGGCCCTCTCCCAAAGATCTATCACGCATGTATATTGGGTGTTCGGAGTCTTTATACATCTTACTCCACTGGTCCTTCCATGTCAGGTGACTGACCTGCGCTGTTCCCAAAAAACTATTACATTGTTGCAGGGGCGCAGACGTATTGTTGGTTCTTGCCCCCTGCCATCCACCCCTAGATTTCTGTCCTCTGACGGGCTGGAACTAGTCTCCCCAGGCCTGGGACCTAGTTCAGTTCTCAGCCCTCTTTGTGGACCTCTTCAGGTGGATGTGAAATGACTATGTGTTCACAATGTATCTGGTAGTAACACCACCTTTTCCTATGGGAGTGCTCTCCACATTGCAACATTTGTTTCACTTCTCATCTGTATCGCTGAGAACTGTTCGTCTTCCCAACGCGAATGAATACCCATTGTCTAGCTCGGACGCATCATGTGGTTGTGGACCACAAAATTGAGCTCTCTGGGTCTGGAATTATGAGGATGTATTCTGTTTTTATGCTTGCCGTTTGAAGTTTGGAATGTGTTGTTTATCTCTGACCATGGCTGTGGGCTCTGGCCTTCCGACTCTGTGCAGCCTGGTTCTGCTCCCCTTGGCCCCTTGTCCTGTGGCTTGAGGCCTACTGTGATTTTCATTAGACTTCTAGTCTGATTTCTGCACACTTATATTGTGCTCTAGTTCCCATAGGTAAGTTGTGTGTGGTCCTACTAGGCTCCTCATGTACTCCTGTAGTTCCATATGGTTAGTTGCCATAAGCATCTGCAGGCTTGCTCTGCATCTCTTCATTGCCTTGCGTTCAGTGTTTCTGCACTTTGCTAATGAGAAAATAATAAAAGCTTTTGACAGTATGTATTTGTATTTGTCCTCTATCTACAGAACTGTGTAAGTGTGTCCTTCATGTATACCAGTGTGTGTTCGTGTAAAGCTGTGCATGGCTGTGAGTGTGCTTTTTGACTAATGCTGCTATGTCATGGTGTCACTAATGACATCAGCACAGTGGTTTCTCAGCACTTAGTCAATGCTGTCCATTCTGGCATTTGATTCCATAATCACTGTTGAGGCACATGTATCGATAAAGACTTCTGCTGTGTATACTTGGCCCTACATGAGCATCTGTGATCTTTCCCAACATTCTGGTTCTCCTCCTTTTTCCTTGACCCCCCTCTTCGGGCATGGTAATTTCTTCTGTGTTATTGTTTTTGTTTCTCGTTTCTGTGAGCCATCAGATATGTATTGTATAGCTTGATCTAACTACCAGTAATTGTTCATCATGTCAAGAGTCTTTATATAACTGTCTTCATAGGGGAATGTTGTTTGAGACATCCATCTCAATGTTGCGGTTTTCCCTTGGAATCTTCCTTGTATTGTAACCATGGATAGGTACATGAGGCATTGTGCTCTCGCTGCTGGTATTTCAGTTGCTATAAATGTTATGGAGGCACTCATGGCATAGGAGATTAGTGAGCAGGCATAGAAGCTCTCCCCAGTGGTTTCCTTGCTGACTTTGGTCATGTGTTTGTACAACATATTGTTAGACACTCCAGCAGTTTCAGTGAGATATATGTCCACCCACCCCCCATTTCTGTGTCACCACTGTGCTTACGTCTCCTTACCATGCTTACAGTGCTCCCCTGTCCACCTGAAATGGTTGTTACACCTGCTGGAGTTGAGGCAATGTTAGTAGAGGATACAGCTGTTTCACTAGACACAAGTGATATTTGCCAAAAGAGAAATGCAAAAACCCCACTGGGAAATAAGAGACAAGAGAAAATGAGCATGTTTTTATGACCCCTTCGATTTACCTGTGCTGCTCGGATCCTTGTCCAGCTTGAAGATATCAGTTGCCCGCCTGAAATGTGCAAAAACTGTGTGTTAATGGGTTCGTATTGTAGTAGTTCAAGCCCCGGTGTTCATGTAATCTGTCATGGCAAAAATGAATAGTTGCTCCCACACAGTTTTAATTCTAGGGTCTATGAGTACTTCATGGACAGATGGGTTTCCTTGTTCAATTTGTGGGTAAGCTTGGGTCAAATATGCTATGAAAACATAATATTACACATTAAGAGGATGTGCTCAGAATCTGTTGGACCTCCTAATAAATTGGACAAATTGGCTTTGGAAGGTATCAGGATGTGAATCAGTGGGCAGCATGGACGGAATGCAATAAAACAGTTGCACTTTCATGATGAATGTGTGTCGAAAGAAAAATAACAAACAGTGTACCCACACTCTGGTTGTGGAGGAAGTCCTTTCTGTAACTCTGCTGCTAATGAGCGGGTAATCATTGGGAGTGCTCTGCTCAGCAGTGCTAATTCCAAATTGTCCCTTTGCTCTTCTTGCTGAGGATAGTTGGCCCTGTCAATATTGTTACAAGTTGAGGTCACGCTTTGTAGGGCTTGATGTCACTGATATGATTCCAGACATGTTTTCCAACCAATTTAATTGCTTGCTCAGTCACCGCCTCCACCGTATGAGGACCCGTGAACCTGGGTTCATCCCAATATCTAGAGAAATTGCAAGTAGAACCTTGTCTCCTGTGTGTACAGGTGGCTGACTGAGTAAGTCCTCTCAGCCATTGACACTGTTGATTTACTCACTGACTTCAGGCCCCCTTGGTGTCATTGTATCTGGCGAGAGATAAAAGAGGAACTAGCAATCAAGGAAGTCACATATTCATAGATTTCCTGACCCAATACTTTTCAGAATTTTCTGCATCCTTCACCGCTCTAGTGGGAGGAGCCAGGGGAAGTTGCATGGGCCGTCCTGTTACCACTTTGTGTGGGGTTAAATGGTGTTTGGACAATGGCTTGTTGCGCAATGAGAACAAGGTTAAAGGCAGGCAGTGCAGCCAGTTCTTGTTGAGACTCTTTTTAGTCTTGACTATGACTTCTTTAAGCATGCCATTTAGGCGTACACACATCCCATTCGCTTGTGGGTGATAAGCACAGGAGAATTTGTGTTGAATGCCCAGCAACTTTGTAATATGCTGAAACATCTCATTGGCGAAGTGAGGTTATTGTCAGACCGCAGAAAATCACACATACCGCATGGTAGGAATACTTCTCTGGCCAGGAATTTCACCACTCTAAGGGCATCAGGATGAGAATATGGACTTGCCTCGCTCCAACGGGATCATAGACACACAACCACTATCATGTAGCAGTATCCTGGGCAGACTTGGGCCATGTTGACATAGTCAACGTGGAGATGTTGGAATGGACCAACTGGGCGAGGTATGGCTCCTCCCACAACTCTCAATGTGTGCCCTGCAGTAAACTGCTTGCAAGTCAAACAATTACTCATGAATTTGGCCACGTGTTCTGCCAAATTAGGACAGAACTATGTTTCTCCAATATGGGCGGCAAACACCTCCTTCCCTGTATGTGTTGGATAGTGTAATTATGTCAGTGTTGTGTGCAATAATGCAAGTGGCATAACCTCTTCCCCTGTGTTGTTTTGCCGCCATAATGTGTCTGTTGGAGATAATGTACATCCCTTTCTAAGCCACCGTTTATGTCCTCCCTGGGTGCAGCTCCCTGCAGCTCCATGATTTGTGTCACTGCTAATACATTGTACCCTTATTTTTGTATCATTGTTCTTGCATAATCACATGCGTGCGACAAAGCCTCCATTTCTAGAAGGTCCCCAAAATATGCAGTGCATTCTACTTCCACGTCCACTGCTTCATTGTCCCTTGAGATAGGGTCTTCCCATTTTGTGTGTTCTTGACATTTCACTCTTGCTAGTCACTCTGGGAAATGTATGACATCTACCAATATGCCTAATTGGAGTGCATGTTGCACCGGTGATCCATCAGCACATCTGAAGCCCCTCCTTATCCAACGTGATAGTCCAGAATGCACTGTGGATTTCACGTAAGATGCCGTCCTTTTTCAAAATTAAGGCCACTAATTCTGCTGCTTGTGCTGAGTAATGTGATGGCAGTCGTGAGCTGGTCACTACCTCTCTGGTCCTGTCTTCTCTCAACCTCACTACTGCTGTCCCAGTATGTCTTTCCCCATCTGTCTGGTGATTTGCTAAGGACCCGTCAATATAAAGAACATCTCCCCCCTCAAGTGCATTCTCCTGTACCTTGCGAGTGTCACTGAATTCTTCTACGTTTGCTGTGCAGTCATTTGCGTAGTCACCCTCCTCTTGAACGTCGGTGATAAATGTTGCTGGGTTGACAAGTCTGCATTTCACTATTTTGAGAGCTGGATTGGATAGTAACACCTCATACCCCGAGGCACTCTGTGTTGTCAGTGTGCTCTTTGGCCTTTCCAGTATTGCAAAGATAGTATGCTCCATGTTAAGAGTGGTGCTGCATCCCATGGTAATATTCGCTGACTTCTCCACTGTGAGTGCGGCTGCAGCCAATGCTCGTTCGCATGGATAGTGTCCTCTCATTACTGGATACAGTTTCCTGCTGTAATATGCTAGTGGCTTGTGCCCTAAGCTAGTCTTCTGTGTCATAACTGCTGTCATCACTACTCCATCAGAGCTTGAGAACAGAAAGAATTCCTTTTGATATTCTGGAATCCCTAACACTGGAGCTGTGCATATTTCTTCATTCAGCGTGGTAAATTCTTCAGTCAGTTCTGTTGTCCATCATATTATTTTCTCACCCTCTGTGCTTCCTTTAGTGCATTTAATAAGGGTCTGGTGTATGTGCTGTAGTCAAATACCCATGCCCTGCATAAATTACATAGTCCCAAGAAGTGTTGCATCTCTCTGACTGTTGTGGGTTTTGCTGTTTTACGTATTGTCTCAGCCCTCTCTGGCATCACTCATCAACCATTTTGGGAGATCATCTGTCCAATGTACAACACTTTTGTCTGGCAATATTGTAGTTTGGCCATATTCACCTTGTATCCTTTGTCTGCTAAAACTGTCAGAATGTGTACTGAGTCATGCCTGCACTGTTCCTCTGTCTTGCTACAGATCAATATGTCATCTACATACTTTAGACTGTGCTATCTATCTACACATTGCCTAGGTCCATCTGGAGAAGCTTATTGAATATGGAAGGTGATTCACAGTACCCTTGGGGATGTTTTGTATGTTTCCACTTCTTATTTCTATGTATAAAGGAAATCAAGGCTTGTGAATCTGGGTGTAGTGGCATAGAGAAGAAAGCATTCTTCAAATCTATGATGTGAAGCAGGCAGCTTCTGTGGGAATGCTTCCCAAAATTGTCACTGGATTCAGAACTAAAGGATATTCTGCTCAGCAATATGGTTAAGAGGGTGCAAGTCCTGTATAAAATTACACGTCCCCATGTTGCCTTTTTGAGTGGGTACACAACCCATGGTGTGTACCCACTCAAAAAGGTGATTCTGATAGCACTAGGATGACTTGTTTCACTAGTGCTGCAATGGTTTCATAGATAATATTGCTGCTGGCTTCACCTTGATCTTCACTGCGCCTAATCCTTTCAGAAGCCCCACATCATAGAGACTTGTGGTCCATAGAATGCTGGGTACCTTTGCAAAATCATCCTCGAGAAAAGTAGGTGGCGCCTTCTGTGCCATTGCTTTTCTCTGTGGTACCTCTCTGTAATGTCTCCGCACTCATTATGTGATACTCATTTCGAACACCATCTCCTGATCTGATCTGTTGTCTTTGAACAGTTCTTCGTCTGTGACCGTGGTCAACCTGTATCCTTCAGCTATGGCGATCACTTCTCGCCAGGGTCGCCCTGTTTCATCTGTCCCATGCACTGCTATCCAATCGTCTCCCACGATTACTGCCTCTAATTCTAGTGGCACTATCGTCCCTTCTTCTTCATCTAATGGTATCTCTGGCCTAAATAAGTACTTGTTTGGAGGGCGTCACATTTTCCCCTGGATCCATGTAAGCCAAAATATTACAATCTCTGACACATATTGGAACAGCTCTTCGTCCACTAGCACCCCACTCTGTACCCTTTGTCCACAATATGCTTGAATGATTTCTCTCACATTGAGAAGATGTATCCTCGGTGTGGAGCACACTATCCCCTTATCAGTGAATGAAATAGTCATGTTGAGTCTGCTCATAATGTCTCTCCCCAGTATATTTGCAGGTGTCTGTTGGGAGTAAAGTAGGGGCAAGGATAGATCATGCTCTCCTATAGAACGTGTGGTATTGTCTGCAAAAGGAACCACTTATGTCACCCAAGAGAATCATTGAGCATTCATGGCATCACTTGGCAAACTATATTTCCCCTCCTGGATGCAGGATTTAGTTGCCCCGTGTCTATGAGAAAAGAGAATGTTTTGTCACCTATCGTCACCCCTATGCGTGGTTCCTCCGCAGAGTTGGTTATAATCGATGGAATGGAACACATGAAGCCTGTCTGCGGCTGTCCTATTGAGGGTATAAGGATATCACATTCCCTAGGAATGGGTTTCCCCCCACTACAGTGACCCCCCCCCAGGTTTCTAATGAAAGTTGTTGTTATGGAGTGTGTGTGAGCCACTGTCCTGTCATTTGGTTGCGCTCTATTCTGTATCTGCGCTGTCTGCTGTGCTGTCTATGCATGTTGTGTGTTACCTTGCATCTGTGGTGTCTGTGAATACCGCTCTAGAGACGATTGCATTTGTGGTGCCTGTGCAATGGGCTGGTGTGTCTGCAGGTATGTTTTGGGGGCCTGTCCTTGTTGTGTTGTCTGGTCTTGTGTTTATTACTCGTCCTGTTCCCCTTGGTATGCAAGCTGGTATTGCATTCCCCCATTCTGTGGTATTCCCCTGCTTCTGCACACTCTTGAAATGTGTTCTATCTCTCTGCACAGCAAGCATTGGGGTGGCTTTCGCCCATGCGCATGGAAATCCCCAGAAAATCCCCATGGGCCTTGCTGCATCTGCTGCCTGTATCCTCGAAACCCCCCTGGAAATCCACCTTAGTTATGATGTATCTGTGGCCCATACACACGTCCTCTAGGTGACCCCCACTTTCTCGAAACCCATGCTGTGAATTCCCCTGCCCCATGAATTCCACCGTGGGCGGCGGTGCACATTTCGTCTGTGGTGTCCCTTGCCCTCCCGTGCTCGTCAGGACCACACCTTCTATGGCATATTTGGAAAGTTTTCTCTGTACTAACTTCACTTCCACATGCTTCCTTTTCTCACACTTTTTCATTGCATTCTCTTTCATGGCCACTGGTCAAGGGCCATTACCTTTATGCCCTACTTGGTCCAAATGGACCCAGTCCTGGCACCTTTGGTGCCAGGCTCATTTGAAAGTGTGTTCCGCACACAGTGTGCCTGAGGCATGTGCATCCGGGCCGGGCGTGGCCATACAGAAGCATTGGAAGCATGTGCAGAAGCCTGAGGGAGTGGTAAGGTGGGGCCACAAGGTGGGGCTTAAGGGGAGTGGCTGGGGACAGGCTATATAAGCCAGCCCCACCTGCATGCTGGTGCTTCGCGTTAGTCTGCTGTGTGCAGCATAACCCTTACCCCCGTCTACAGCTTCTTACCTGTTTCCAGCTCTGCACGCTTCTCTTCAGTCTCTGGAATTCCATCTTCAGCGCGCACCTACCTGAGTTCAGCCACGCTATCGCTCGAAGCGCAGCTAGCCTGATCTCCACTCTGCAGCTACAGTGCGCATCTTACCTGAGTTCAGCCATGCCATCGCTCGAAGCACTGCTTACCTAATTCCAACTCTGCAGCTACAGCGCGCATCTTACCTGAGTTCAGCCATGCCATCGCTCGAAGCGTTGCTTCTCTGATTCCAACTCTGCAGCTTCCACACGCATCATACCTAACCTGTCTCTACAAATCCGACGCCTTCAGCGCCTGGCATCCTTACCTGTTCTGAAGGCCCAACAGCACAGAGACATCCTCCGAGTAAGCATCCTCACGGATCCATCCATCAGGCAGCCAACAGGCCCTCGGATAACCACTCGCCATCAAGCACCGTCAGGCCGAACCTGCAAGCGAGACAGAACGCACAAGGTTAGCAACTGCATAAACTTTAAACGCTTGGCCGCGCAATACGCTAATCTTGCGTACCATCCGGAAACCCAATTTACCTTCTAGTGGGGTCTTCCAAAATCCCATCTGGCACTGTTTGAACTCGCTTCCATCATCGTGACTCCGCGTGGCTATCTTCACATCTATAGGGGAGAGAAAGGACATTAAAACATTACGGACAGTAATCATTGGGGAAAGGTCAATACACAAGGACATAGACAATAATCACTGATACAAAAACTTACCGTCAAGGTGGATTGGTCACAGCCGGACTGGGCCACCACTCACACGGACCAGTGATGCAACATGGTCCAGCAACGGCGCCCCTGCAGGGAGAAAGAAGGACAGAGAGCTCATCCTTACAAAACAACAGGTGAGATGATATGGGAAAACGCATGCTCATCTCACTCAGGAACAGAGGGTTCGAGGGGGATCGCAATTCAACCACAGCATTTTCATTACCTCTTACCTTCTCCCAAGGGTATTGCCAGCAACCAGAGCAGTCCACACTATCGCAGCTTGGGGTAAAGCCAGAACCAGAGGAGTCCAGGGAGGGCTCCAACCGTGCTCCAACACCCCCGCAGAGACCAGGTGAGTGTAACATTCTCTTGTAATAGTCTACAATAGTGTACTGTCATGAGCAGTATTTCGGATCAAAGGATTTGACCTCCAACTCCACCATTTTCTTGAGTTGCTTTTGCAACTGCTCTGGCAACCCTTGGCATAGTATGTGGTAGGATAATTCTACTGTTTTGTCCCACGGTTCTCACGTTTCAAGGCGCCACAGCTCTTGAATTGTCTGAATGTGGTGTAAGGGGTCTTTGTCTTCCCCCATTTGTCATGCCATAATCACACTAATATCTGACGTGCCTGGGTATTGTGTCTTTGGAGCTTTCCATATGGCCGCTCTGTACTTTGAAAATGGTGAAACATTGTGCGCTATGTCCTGGGTGGTTAATCCTGGGTACCCCGACCTTCTCCATACTTCATCAGCGGCTTCCCGAGGATTGCCACTAGTATTGCCTTTATGTCCCTCGCAGCTATTTTCTGTCCCATTGTCATTTTTTCCATTTTGCACATCAATTTCCCCGCATCCACGGTTAATGAGGGTAGCCTATATCTCAAGATTTCCTTCTCTATGTGTTACCATGGCATATATTGAGGCTGCCCCCCTCCCTTTTCTAGTAGGGGCAACTATGTGAACCTGATCTCCCCATTTGATACTCGTGTCAGCCTGATCTATCATGTTTGTCGGCATCTTTAATGTCAGTGCATGCCTTTGCTGGCTCCCCCTTGTGTTGCCCTGGGAGATCCCTTAGGCTCTGCATATATGGGATCAGGGTGTCTAGGCTGCATAATGCCTCCCTTGACTTTTGTGATCGATCGTCTTTGTCACCTGAAGATCCCCCTGTGTCCTTTCCTACTTCCCAGGTCACACTTCTGTCTGCTCTTTTCCTCGTTGAATTATGCTTGGATCACCCACTTCCCTCATCCTCACTTCCACCTTCGTCTCTGTCTGAGTCGCTGTGCATATCACTGCAAAATGTTTCCATGAAACTCAGTCTCCTAGATGCCATGTCAGCACTGGGCTTTCCTGCAAAGTCAATCAGGTCCTCACTATCCCTTCGTTCGAAGGACCTCATGTCTATTGGATCTGATAAAGTGGCAGTGCTAACCTGTGTGGTTGTGCTGTCTGGCTCCGTTAATCTACCTCCCCCATTTTGTCATCTCCCTTGCCTAGTGCCCACTTTGTCCTTATGTCTCTGATCGTGTGCTCCTCCTCCTTGCAATTGCAGTCTCTCATGAATCGCTCTAGTTGCCACTTTCTCCTTTCCTCTTCACTAAAATTGGCTTTGCCTTCCCGCCCTCTTCTCTTCGTCTTTTCATCTCTTCTAGCTCCCTACTCCTCCTCGCTCACTGCTGCTGCTGTTTATCTACCTCTCTTTGCTCGTCTCTATGTACTCTCTCACGTCTCTCTTCTGCTTCTGCTTCCTTTTCCCTTCTATCTATTTGTTCCATCATCTCTGCCCAGTCTCTTGCTTCGCGGCTCCTTTTAAGGCCCTCCATCTCTTTGGTTACCCAGCTGCTTCCCCCATTGTCTTCCCATCGAGCTTTTGAAGGATCTGTTCCCCAGTTTGATGCTATGCCCTCTAGCCCCTCCTTAGTGCTTGCCTGTGCCTTGCCACAGGTTCCCTTTACGTTGTCCGTCTGTTCAACCCCTTTCTGCTCCTCTGCCTTGGTGTATGGTGGAGGTTCAAAAACTAGGTTTCTGTACCCCTCAGCTGCTTTTAGCTCCCGTAGTGGGTATAGCCCTTGCTTGCCTCCTGTATCCCCTCTGCTTTTGCACACAGCAGAAGGTGGGGGAGCGGAGGGTGTGAATGCGGGACCCAGTGTCTCCTGTTGGCTTGAACTGGATGGATCCCAGCCAGCCCATTTAACTGGGGTCTCCAAAGAGGCCTTTAAGATGAATAGCAGCAACCTCAAAGCGTTTTGTGAATATGAGTTAACAGGCAAAGGTGCAGTTGCTCTAAAGATGCAACACGGCATTCTGGAAATTGACCTAAAAACCTAGAGCACACTGTGAACATAGGAATACCATTCTAATTCTGAGCAATTTCATGTGAATAGGGTTGACAGGGGTCTGCATGTCAGGACGGACATCATGTGCCGGTACTGGGCTTTCACTTCTCCATCAATTACCTGAATGGAGCTGCAGTGTTGTGTCACTCGAAAACAATGGACTGAAGGAAAAAGTAAAGCCTAGGAGGGAACTAGGATGTCCCAAGAAATGAAGTCAACTAGCAAACATAAATGTGAAGTTTCCAGAATGTTCTGTGAATCTGAATTAGATTGCCAAACAGGAAATAAGGCTTCATTCTTGGAATTCAATTGAAAGTCCCTTCACAGGGCCTCATCGGGGGGTTAGGTGAAGAGGTAAAAAATGCAGCAGTAACACTGTTACCACCGCAATACCGCTCCACCCATTCCCGAGTTTGGGCAGAAAGTGGGCTTTTTCTGAAGGTAAAAACCTCCCTTTTCTGCACAATTTCAGCGCTATTACAGCCAGAGGTAACGGCACCGAAAAGCCCCATAGTGTCTTATGGACTAAAAATGAACAGAGCTACCGCAACTCACGATCCGGCGCAAATTGCAGTGGACCGAGTTGTGGTTACACTAATAGCGTTGGGCAGTATCCCAGCGCATTTACCGCTGGGATAACGCGCAACTAGTGATGAGGCCCACATTCTGGGAATGAGACACAGTGTGGATATAAAAATACTGCACTGTTTTTTGTGAATTGAAGTCAAAGGGCCTCATTACACGGTATGCGGTAAGGGATTACCGGCACCGGTAAAGGCACCGGTGCCGGTAATCCCTTATCGCCCTACTACAAGGTCCCTTAGCGGGTTCCTTCTTTAACGCCTGGGTTTTTGAGGCGTTAAGGAAGGGACCCGTTCAGGGACTTCAGAGCTAATAACGGACCCGCTAATAGCAGGCCCGTTATTAGCTCCTTCCCCATTCCCATTGAGCCCTATGGGAGCTCAAATGGGAATGGGGACTGGTTCCCAGAATGGGGACTTACCGGTCCCGCCAGGGTCGGAATTACCCCATTCCGGGAACACGGACCCGGAATGTGGTAAGGGGGTAGCCATGGCACTAATAGCGGACGGAACACCCCGACACGCCCTAAATGCAAAGCAAAAACAGCCAGTATAGCTACCTTTGCATGCTTTCCCAGGTGGGAATACCCACACCCATCAAACAGTGTGTTATGTCCCCCACAAGCGTATCTGCATCTCAAGGACCCTGCGCCGGGTCCCACGTAACTGTTACTGCCATCCCGACAACATGCGTAGGATGTATCATAACTCAGGTAAAACTCATAAAATTTGCGTACAAACCCCAGTAACTGTTCCTGCACCACACAACTCTGTGTATGAGCACACCTAAGTTCGATCAGATCCATGGCTCTGTATATGCATCCCTAAATCTGACATGCAAACCCACCTCCGTGCTATGATTGTTATGCACAAGTGTACTTACGTCTCCCTTCTTGTGGCAGAGAGATGGAGGGACTTGTGTTGGCATTTCGCAGGCGGGAGGTTGCACGGTCCCATCCATGAATACGCTTTGTCGCGTGCATTTGTGGCCATGCTATGGACTGCCTGCGGCCCGACCATCGTAACGCCCACTTTTTCCCTTGTTCTTTCTCATTTTCCGAGTTCCGCCCCCTACTCCGCCCTCTGCGGATGCCTCGCCACACTCACCCAAGTCTGCGAAGTACAAACTCATGATTTTCCACGCAACTAATTCCATGAATCGGCCCTATTTTCTTCATGAAAATCCAAATGCTTAAATATTTTAATGGGGTTACTCAGAAATAAAAGTAAGGACCCAAAAAAAGAACTGACCCACAGAACCAGGACCTAGGGTCAGAAGATCCAAAAGTACTGACACACCTCACTGCGCAAGTGTTGAGGAGAAATAGGAGGTAGAGGTTTGGGTCCTCCATCACTCAGAGTAAACATTTCCATTATCATAGCAATGTGTGATATCCCACCAAGAAGTAGAACGTTTGGAGATTGTGTTATGTTATGTTACTATATTTTGTGAAGTGCAAGTATACCACAAGGTGGTTTCTTGGCTCTAAAGCTGACGGGTAACCACTGTTATAGGTACGAAGCATGAGCATCAGTAACCAAAGGCCGGGGAGAAGAGACAGACTTTGACACCAAGACAGTGGAAGTATCGAGAAGACATTTCCAACCTTCCTGACGAGACTCCTCGTCCTGTCTCCCACTGCATCTGCCCAACATTGTTCAATGTGACTCAGAGCAGTATACCAGGCCAAACACTGCTTCATGCCTTGGGTTTATACATGTGTTTGCTGCTCTGGCCAATGTACAATGACCCCTCATGAGTTTTGTGAAGGAGAAGCAGACTATATATGATAAACCAGCTGTACAATTCTGAGTTTGAAGTATAAGTTCCAAAGGGCTCTACACTTAAGAATGACATTGTCGATAATAGCAAAATGTTGCATTTGGAAACTGGAGTAACATTTCCAAGGGGTTAAATGAGTCAAAAGGACAAAACGTTAGGAAATGTAATGACATTCCCTTCGTGACAATCCTGATCCGGACAAGATTAAAAAGAGATTATTTGAAAATAAAAGTAATGTCATCTAAACTGTATTTGAGATGTTCGAGTTTATTTAACTACACTCGGAAACACTGTATACAATACTTTACTGACACCCTTCTTTCAAATAAATGTGCCTTACTTTAAGGTGGTAATGTTAAGCTCCCCGGTATTGTTATCTAGTTGCATATAAGAGGTTACGACCAGGACAGTTACCGTGACTGGCATGATAGAACCAGAAGTTAGGCACTCACATTTGAAGTTTGTGGGCGTCTTTCACACACAGGTTTAAACATCAGCAGGCCCAACACAGCCATCCATCCTCCGAGGTCAATAATTTGTATCTGCCGTGTTCTAACAGCAGCTACTATTAGAGCCCATAAAGGTTGGAGGGCTCCGGAATGAAGCATTATAAAGGAACATGACTGTATATGGCACTAAGCACCAGTTCCAAGGGCTGGAGTGGGTGGTAATGGCTCTGCGGCATGAGGAAAAGTTCTGAGCGAAGCTAATATATTCGCGAATATATTGGCTTTCCTCTAAAGCTAGTAGACAAAAATACAAGCTCAGCCTTTACATGGCAACATTTCTGTAAGAGCTCAGGTGTTGGAGGGGTCACGGTACACCAGAGGTCTGAGGATTGCTATGAGCTCCCCAGATCAGCTCCCAAGGGCCCAACAACCCTTTCACCAGAATGAACAGAGGACTCAGCTAAGGGCAAATTAGAACTGTGGTTTATTACAAAAACTGACAGGGATCATACAGGACAATCACAGATCTCCAGAATCTACAATTCCACAAGACGTGTCTCCCCATTTTGATGTAAAATTGCTTCTGCACCTTGGCCCTCTCCCAAAAATCTATCACGCATGTATATTGGGTGTTCGGAGTCTTTATACATCTTACTCCACTGGTCCTTCCATGTCAGGTGACTGACCTGCGCTGTTCTCAAAAAACTATTACATTGTTTCAGGGGCGCAGACGTATTGTTGGTTCTTGCCCCCTGCCATCCACCCCTAGATTTCTGTCCTCTGACGGGCTGGAACTAGTCTCCCCAGGCCTGGGACCTAGTTCAGTTCTCAGCCCTCTTTGTGGACCTCTTCAAGGTGATGTGAAATGACTATGTGTTCACAATGTATCTGGTAGTAACACCACCTTTTCCTATGGGAGTGCTCTCCACATTGCAACATTTGTTTCACTTCTCATCTGTATCGCTGAGAACTGTTCGTCTTCCCAACGCGAATGAATACCCATTGTCTAGCTCGGACGCATCATGTGGTTGTGGACCACAAAATTGAGCTCTCTGGGTCTGGAATTATGAGGATGTATTCTGTTTTTCTGCTTGTCGTTTGAAGTTTGGAATGTGTTGTTTATCTCTGACCATGGCTGTGGGCTCTGGCCTTCCGACTCTGTGCAGCCTGGTTCTGCTCCCCTTGGCCCCTTGTCCTGTGGCTTGAGGCCTACTGTGATTTTCATTAGACTTCTAGTCTGATTTCTGCACACTTATATTGTGCTCTATTTCCCATAGGTAAGTTGTGTGTGGTCCTACTAGGCTCCTTATGTACTCCTGTAGTTCCATATGGTTAGTTGCCATAAGCATCTGCAGGCTTGCTCTGCATCTCTTCATTGCCTTGCGTTCAGTGTTTCTGCACTTTGCTAATGAGAAAATAATAAAAGCTTTTGACAGTATGTATTTGTATTTGTCCTCTATCTACAGAACTGTGTAAGTGTGTCCTTCATGTATACCAGTGTGTGTTCGTGTAAAGCTGTGCATGGCTGTGAGTGTGCTTTTTGACTAATGCTGCTATGTCATGGTGTCTCTAATGACATCAGCACAGTGGTTTCTCAGCACTTAGTCAATGCTGTGCATTCTGGCATTTGATTCCATAATCACTGTTGAGGCACATGTATCGATAAAGACTTCTGCTGTGTATACTTGCCCCTACATGAGCATCTGTGATCTTTCCCAACATTCTGGTTCTCCTCCTTTTTCCTTGACCCCCCTCTTTGGGCATGGTAATTTCTTCTGTGTTATTGTTTTTGTTTCTCGTTTCTGTGAGCCATCAGATATGTATTGTATAGCTTGATCTAACTACCAGTAATTGTTCATCATGTCAAAAGTCTTTATATAACTGTCTTCATAGGGGAATGTTGTTTGAGACATCCATCTCAATGTTGCGGTTTTCCCTTGGAATCTTCCTTGTATTGTAACCATGGATAGGTACATGAGGCATTGTGCTCTCGCTGCTGGTATTTCAGTTGCTATAAATGTTATGGAGGCACTCATGGCATAGGAGATTAGTGAGCAGGCATAGAAGCTCTCCCCAGTGGTTTCCTTGCTGACTTTGGTCATGTGTTTGTGCAACATATTGTTAGACACTCCAGCAGTTTCAGTGAGATATATGTCCACCCACCCCCCATTTCTGTGTCACCACTGTGCTTACGTCTCCTTACCATGCTTACAGTGCTCCCCTGTCCACCTGAAATGGTTGTTACACCTGCTGGAGTTGAGGCAATGTTAGTAGAAGATACAGCTGTTTCACTAGACACAAGTGATATTTGCCAAAAGAGAAATGCAAAAACCCCACTGGGAAATAAGAGACAAGAGAAAATGAGCATGTTTTTATGACCCCTTCGATTTACCTGTGCTGCTCGGATCCTTGTCCAGCTTGAAGATATCAGTTGCCCGCCTGAACTGTGCAAAAACTGTGTGTTAATGGGTTCGTATTGTAGTAGTTCAAGCCCCGGTGTTCATGTAATC
This sequence comes from Ambystoma mexicanum, assembly GCF_040938575.1. Lineage (NCBI taxonomy): Eukaryota > Metazoa > Chordata > Amphibia > Caudata > Ambystomatidae > Ambystoma > Ambystoma mexicanum. The sequence continues at coordinate 81,332,208 of NC_090938.1, forward strand.
TGTCATGGCAAAAATGAATAGTTGCTCCCACACAGATTTAATTCTAGGGTCTATGAGTACTGCATGGACAGATGGGTTTCCTTGTTCAATTTGTGGGTAAGCTTGGGTCAAATATGCTATGAAAACATGATATTACACATTAAGAGGATGTGCTCAAAATCTGTTGGACCTCCTAATAAATTGGACAAATTGGCTTTGGAAGGTATCAGGATGTGAATCAGTGGGCAGCATGGAAGAAATGCAATAAAACAGTTGCACTTTCATGATGAATGTGTGTCGAAAGAAAAATAACAAACAGTGTACCCACACTCTGGTGTGGAGGAAGTCGTTTCTGTAACTCTGCTGCTAATGAGCGGGTAAACATTGGGTGTGCTCTGCTCAGCAGTGCTAATTCCAAATTGTCCCTTTGCTCTTCTTGCTGAGGATAGTTGGCCCTGTCAATATTGTTAGAAGTTGAGGTCACGCTTTGTAGGGCTTGATGTCACTGATATGATTCCAGACATGTTTTCCAACCAATTTAATTGCTTGCTCAGTCACCGCCTCTACCGTATGAGGACCCGTGAACCTGGGTTCATCCCAATATCTAGAGAAATTGCAAGTAGAACCTTGTCTCCTGTGTGTACAGGTGGCTGACTGAGTAAGTCCTCTCGGCCATTGACACTGTTGCTTTACTCACTGACTTCAGGCCCCCTTGGTGTCGTTGTATCTGGCGAGAAATAAAAGAGGAACTAGCAATCAAGGAAGTCACATATTCATAGATTTCCTGACCCAATACTTTTCAGAATTTTCTGCATCCTTCACCGCTCTAGTGGGAGGAGCCAGGGGAAGTTGCATGGGCCGTCCTGTTACCACTTTGTGTGGGGTTAAATGGTGTTTGGACAATGGCTTGTTGCGCAATGAGAACAAGGTTAAAGGCAGGCAGTGCAGCCAGTTCTTGTTGAGACTCTTTTTAGTCTTGACTATGACTTCTTTAAGCATGCCATTTAGGCATATACACATCCCATTCGCTTGTGGGTGATAAGCACAGGAGAATTTGTGTTGAATGCCCAGCAACTTTGTAATATGCTGAAACATCTCATTGGCTAAGTGAGGGCTATTGTCGGACCGCAGAAAATCACACATACCGCATGGTAGGAATACTTCTCTGGCCAGGAATTTCACCACTCTAAGGGCATCAGGATGAGAATATGGACTTGCCTCGCTCCAACGGGATCATAGATCCACAACCACTATCATGTAGCAGTATCCTGGGCAGACTTGGGCCATGTTGACATTTTCAACGTGGAGATGTTGGAATGGACCAACTGGGCGAGGTATGGCTCCTCCCACAACTCGCAATGTGTGCCCTGCAGTAAACTGCTTGCAAGTCAAACAATTACTCATGAATTTGGCCACGTGTTCTGCCAAATTAGGACAGAACAATGTTTCTCCAATATGGGCGGCAAACACCTCCTTCCCTGTATGTGTTGGATAGTGTAATTATGTCAGTGTTGTGTGCAATAATGCAAGTGGCATAACCTCTTCCCCTGTGTTGTTTTGCCGCCATAATGTGTCTGTTGGAGATAATGTACATTCCTTTCTAAGCCACCGTTTATGTTCTCCATGGGTGCAGCTCCCTGCAGCTCCATGATTTGTGTCACTGGTAATACATTGTACCCTTATTTTTGTATCATTGTTCTTGCATAATCACATGCGTGCGACAAAGCCTCCATTTCTAGAAGGTCCCCAAAATATGCAGTGCATTCTACTTCCACGTCCACTGCTTCATTGTCCCTTGATATAGGGTCTTCCCATTTTGTGTGTTCTTGACATTTCACTCTTGCTAGTCACTCTGGGAAATGTATGACATCTACCAATCTGCCTAATTGGAGTGCATGTTGCACCGGTGATCCATCAGCACATCTGAAGCCCCTCCTTATCCAACGTGATAGTCCATAATGCACTGTGGATTTCACGTAAGATGCCCTCCTTTTTCAAAATTAAGGCCACTAATTCTGCTGCTTGTGCTGAGTAATGTGATGGCAGTCGTGAGCTGGTCACTACCTCTCTGGTCCTGTCTTCTCTCAACCTCACTACTGCTGTCCCAGTATGTCTTTCCCCATCTGTCTGGTGAATTGCTGAGGACCCGTCAATATAAAGAACATCTCCCCCCTCAAGTGCATTCTCCTGTACCTTGCGAGTGTCACTGAATTCTTCTACGTTTGCTGTGCAGTCATTTGCGTAGTCACCCTCCTCTTGAACGTCGGTGATAAATGTTGCTGGGTTGACAAGTCTGCATTTCACTATTTTGAGAGCTGGATTGGATAGTAACACCTCGTACCCCGAGGCACTCTGTGTTGTCAGTGTGCTCTTTGGCCTTTCCAGTATCTCAAAGATAGTATGCTCCATGTTAAGAGTGGTGCTGCATCCCATGGTAATATTCGCTGACTTCTCCACTGTGAGTGCGGCTGCAGCCAATGCTCGTTCGCATGAATAGTGTCCTCTCATTACTGGATACAGTTTCCTGCTGTAATATGCTAGTGGCTTGTGCCCTAAGCTAGTCTTCTGTGTCATAACTGCTGTCATCACTACTCCATCAGAGCTTGAGAACAGAAAGAATTCCTTTTGATATTCTGGAATCCCTAACACTGGAGCTGTGCATATTTCTTCATTCAGCGTGGTAAATTCTTCAGTCAGTTCTGTTGTCCATCGTGTTATTTTCTCACCCTCTGTGCTTCGTTTAGTGCATTTAATAAGGGTCTGGTGTATGTGCTGTAGTCAGATACCCATGCCCTGCGGAAATTACATAGTCCCTAGAAGTGTTGCATCTCTCTGACTGTTGTGGGTTTTGCTTTCTTACGTATTGTCTCAGCCCTCTCTGGCATCACTCATCAACCATTTTGGGAGATCATCTGTCCAATGTACAACTGTCAAAACTAACAACTTCCCCTTTCTCTGTGCCCAACTCCTCCTCACCTGAATTTCCAGGGGAGCCCGTAGAAGACGACCAATCCTGTCTTCTTCGATGCTTCTTTGATACCGTATTCTTCTTGGTCTTCTTTTGACGTAAATAAGGACGTGGCTCCTCGGAGGCCACCTTGACCGGATGGGAACCAAATCCGGTGATCTCCCAGGAGCCAGTCCCAAAACTCCAGGGAAAAAGCCGATGGGCAAAAAACCCTGTGTAGCAGATCTTCTCTACTGTCGAAAAGGAGTAAATGATCCACCAATTGTGTCTTCCGCTATGATGAACAAAGGATCATTAGAGGTTGTAAATATTCTGAAGTCTTTTACTCAAATCAAGGACAAGAACCGATCTGTAGTTTGTAGAAACTACAAGTTCCAGCAGGCACCGCAGGAAATCAGGCAACGTTCGGAGAGTACTGCGATCCAGAAGGTACCGTAGAAGGCAGAAGATGTGTAGAACCAGCGGCTCCGTGGGTAGCTGCGGTAACAGGAGCTTCGACTCAGAAGTATGATTGCAGCGGAGAGAGAGTGCAGCGGAGAGAGGGTACAGCGGGAGAGGGACTGGAAGTAGACGTGGTCTCGGAAAGGCGAGAATGAAGCAGAACTAGAAGATATATAAAAAATAGGTAATAGATAGGCAGAATATAAAGATAGTTAAATACAAGTATAGGGACAGAAAACCGAAGAGAAAGAGAAAAGAAACTCCCGTGTACTTACCAGTAAAAAACTGCTGCTGAGTATATACCTGAGAGGAATACACCGCGAGTGAAAGCAGAAGAATAGAAAAAGACCAAGGCAAGAAGGAAGGGGTAAGGTCTTTCTGCGAAACAGAATAACAACGAGCAAGGGGCAATGAACAAAGTTAGAGATCAACGATGATACAACGCACCGTTGTTACTGTGCGTGATGCGTATATACGTTCCGGACGCCATCTTGGTAGAAGGCTAGACCGTTAACTAGATATTGAAGGCATCCATGCTAGGTGTATCTCCACCGATACCATAACTTCCATGGCTGGTGCATAACAACAACACTTTTGTCTGGCAATATTGTAGTTTGGCCTTATTCACCTTGTATCCTTTGTCTGCTAAAACTGTCAGCATGTGTACTGAGTCATGCCTGCACTGTTCCTCTGTCTTGCTACAGATCAATATGTCATCTACATACTGTAGGACTGTGCGATCTATCTACACATTGCCTAGGTCCATCTGGAGGAGCTCATTGAATATGGAAGGTGATTCACAGTACCCTTGGGGATGTTTTGTATGTTTCCACTTCTTATTTCTATGTATAAAGGAAATCAAGGCTTGTGAATCTGGGTGTAGTGGCATAGAGAAGAAAGCATTCTTCAAATCTATGATGTGAAGCAGGCAGCTTCTGTGGGAATGCTGCACAAAATTGTCACTGGATTCAGAACTAAAGGATATTCTGCTCTGCAATATGGTTAAGAGGGTGCAAGTCCTGTATAAAATTACACGTCCCCATGTTGCCTTTTTGAGTGGGTACACAACCCATGGTGTGTACACACTCAAAAAGGTGATTCTGATAGCACTAGGATGACTTGTTTCACTAGTGCTGCAATGGTTTCATAGATAATATTGCTGCTGGCTTCACCTTGATCTTCACTGCGCCTAACCCTTTCAGAAGCCCCACATCATAGAGACTTGTGGTCCATAGAATGCTGGGTACCTTTGCAAAATCATCCTCGAGAAAAGTAGGTGGCGCCTTCTGTGCCATTGCTATTCTCTGTGGTACCTCTCTGTAATGTCTCCGCACTCATTATGTGATACTCATTTCGAACACCATCTCCTGATCTGATCTGTTGTCTTTGAACAGTTCTTCGTCTGTGACCGTGCTCAACCTGTATCGTTCAGCTATGGTGATCACTTCTCGCCAGGGTCGCCCTGTTTCATCTGTCCCATGCACTGCTATCCAATCATCTCCCACGATTATTGCCTCTAATTCTAGTGGCACTATCGTCCCTTCTTCTTCATCTAATGGTATCTCTGGCCTAAATAAGTACTTGTTTGGAGGGCGCCACATTTTCCCCTGGATCCATGTAAGCCAAGATATTACAATCTCTGACACATATTGGAACAGCTCCTCGTCCACTAGCACCCCACTCTGTACCCTTTGTCCACAATATGCTTGAATGATTTCTCTCACATTGAGAAGATGTATCCTCGGTGTGGAGCACACTACCCCCTTGTCAGTGAATTAAATAGTCATGTTGAGTCTGCTCATAATGTCTCTCCCCAGTATATTTGCAGGTGTCTGTTGGGAGTAAAGTAGGGGCAAGGATAGATCATGCTCTCCTATAGAAAGTGTGGTATTGTCTGCAAAAGGAACCACTTCTGTCACCCAAGAGAATCATTGAGCATTCATGGCATCACTTGACAAACTATATTTCCCCTCCTGGATGCAGGATTTAGTTGCCTCGTGTCTATGAGAAAAGAGAATGTTTTGTCACCTATCGTCACCCCTATGCATGGTTCCTCCACAGAGTTGGTTGTAATTGATGGAATGGAACACATGAAGCCTGTCTGCGGCTGTCCTATTGAGGGTATAAGGATATCACATTCCCTAGGAATGGGTTTCCCCCCACTACAGTGACCCCCCCCAGGTTTCTAATGAGAGTTGTTGTTATGGAGTGTGTGTGAGCCACTGTCCTGTCATTTGGTTGCGCTCTATTCTGTATCTGCGCTGTCTGCTGTGCTGTCTATGCATGTTGCGTGTTACCTTGCATCTGTGGTGTCTGTGAATACCGCTCTAGAGACGATTGCATTTGTGGTGCCTGTGCAATGGGCTGGTGTGGCTGCAGGTATGTTTTGGGGGCCTGTCCTTGTTGTGTTGTCTGGTCCTGTGTTTATTACTCGTCCTGTTCCCCTTGGTTTGCAGGCTGGTATTGCATTCCCCCATTCTGTGGTATTCCCCTGCTTCTGCACACTCTTGAAATGTGTTCTATCTCTCTGCACAGCAAGCATTGGGGTGGCTTTCTCCCATGCACATGGAAATCCCCAGAAAATCCCCATGGGCCTTGCTGCATCTGCTGCCTGTATCCTCGAACCCCCCCTGGAAATCCCCCTTAGTTATGATGTATCTGTGGCCCATACACACGTCCTCTAGGTGACCCCCGCTTTCTCGAAACCCATGCTGTGAATTCCCCTGCCCCATGAATTCCACCGTGGGCGGCGGTGCACATTTCGTCTGTGTGTCCCTTGCCCTCCCGTGCTCGTCAGGACCACACCTTCTATGGCATATTTGGAAAGTTTTTTCTGTACTAACTTCACTTCCACATGTTTCCTTTTCTCAGGCTTTTTCCTTGCATTCTCTGTCATGGCCACTGGTCAAGGGCCATTACCTTTATGCCCTACTTGGTCCAAATGGACCCAGTCCTGGCACCTCTGGTGCCAGGCTCATTTGAAAGTGTGTTCCGCACACAGTGTGCCTGAGGCATGTGCATCCGGGCCGGGCGTGGCCATACAGAAGCATTGGAAGCATGTGCAGAAGCCTGAGGGAGTGGTAAGGTGGGCCACAAGGTGGGGCTTAAGGGGAGTGGCTGGGGACAGGCTATATAAGCCAGCCCCACCTGCATGCTGGTGCTTCGCGTTAGTGTGCAGCATAACCCTTACCCGCGTCTACAGCTTCTTACCTGTTTCCAGCTCTGCACGCTTCTCTTCAGTCTCTGAAATTCCTACCTGAGTCCTGCCACGCTATCACTCGAAGCACAGCTAGCCTGATCTCCACTCTGCAGCTACAGTGCGCATCTTACCTGAGTTCAGCCATGCCATCGCTCGAAGCGCTGCTTACCTAATTCCAACTATGCAGCTAAAGCGCGCATCTTACCTGAGTTCAGCCACGCCATCGCTCGAAGCGCTGCTTACCTGATTCCAACTCTGCAGCTTCCACACGCATCATACCTAACCTGTCTCTACAAATCTGACGCCTTCAGCGCCTGGCATCCTTACCTGTTCTGAACGCCCAACAGCACAGAGACATCCTCCGGGTAAGCATCCTCACGGATCCATCCATCGGGCAGCCAACAGGCCCTTGGATAACCGCTCGCCATCAAGCACCGTCAGGCCGAACCTGCAAGGGAGACAGAACGCACAAGGTTAGCAACTGCATAAACTTTAAACGCTTGGCCGCGCAATACGCTAATCTTGCGTACCATCCGGAAACCCAACTTACCTTCTAGTGGGGTCTTCCAAAATCCCATCTGGCACTGTTTGAACTCGCTTCCATCATCGTGACTCCGCGTGGCTATCTTCACATCTATAGGGGAGAGAAACGACATTAAAACATTACGGACAGTAATCATTGGGGAAAAGTCAATACCCAAGGACATAGACAATAATCACTGATACAAAAACTTACCGTCAAGGTGGATTGGTCACAGCCGGACTGGGCCACCACTCACACGGACCAGTGGCGCAACTTGGTCCAGCAACGGCGCCCCTGCAGAGAGAAAGCAGGACAGAGAGCTCATCCTTACCAAACAACAGGTGAGATGATTTGGGAAAACGCATGCTCATCTCACTCAGGAACAGAGGGTTCGAGGGGGATCGCAATTCAACCACAGCATTTTCATTACCTCTTACCTTCTCCCAAGGGTATTGCCAGCAACCAGAGCAGTCCACACTGTCGCAGCTTGGGGTAAAGCCAGAACCAGAGGAGTCCAGTCCAGGGAGGGCTCCAACCGTGCTCCAACACCCCCACAGAGACCAGGTGAGTGTAACATTCTCTTGTAATAGTCTACAATAGTGTACTGTCATGAGCAGTATTTCGGACCAAGGCTTTTCCTCCATCCCCACCAGTTTCTTGAGTTCCTTTTGCAACTGCTCTGGCAACCCTTGGCATAGTATGTGGTAGAATAATTCTACTGTTTTGTCCCATGGTTCTCACGTTTCAAGGCGCCACAGCTCTTGAATTGTCTGAATGTGGTGTAAGGGGTCTTTGTCTTCCCCCATTTGTCATGCCATAATCACACTAATATCTGACGTGCATGGGTATTATGTCTTTGGAGCTTTCCATACGGCCGCTCGGTACTTTGAAAATGGTGAAACATTGTGCGCTATGTCCTGGGTGGTTAATCCTGGGTACTCCGACCTTCTCCATACTTCATCAGCGGCTTCCCGAGGATTGCAACTAGTATTCCCTTTATGTCCCTCACGGCTATTTTCTGTCCCATTGTCATTTTTTCCATTTTGCACATCAATTTCCCCGCATCCACGGTTAATGAGGGTAGCCTATATCTCAAGATTTCCTTGTCTATGTGTTACCATGGCATATATTGAGGCTGCCCCCCTCCCTTTTCTAGTAGGGGCAACTGTGTGAACCCGATCTCCCCATTTGGTAGTCGTGTCAGCCTGATCTATCATGCTTGTCGGCATCTTTAATGTCAGTGCATGCCTTTGCTGGCTCCCCCTTGTGTTGCCCTGGGAGATCCCTTAGGCTCTGCATATATGGGATCAGGGTGTCTAGGCTGCATAATGCCTCCCTTGACTTCTGTGATCGGTCGTCCTTGTCACCTGAAGATCCCCCTGTGTCCTTTCCTACTTCCCAGGTCACACTTCTGTCTGCTCTTTTCCTCATTGAATTATGCTTGAATCACCCACTTCCCTCGTCCTCACTTCCACCTTCGTCTCTGTCTGAGTCGCTGTGCATATCACTGCAAAATGTTTCCATGAAACTCAGTCTCCTAGATGCCATGTCAGCACTGGGCTTTCCTGCAAATGCAATCAGGTCCTCACTATCCCTTCGTTCGAAGGACCTCATGTCTATTGGATCTGATAAAGTGGCAGTGCTAACCTGTGTGGTTGTGCTGTCTGGCTCCGTTAATCTGCCTCCCCCATTTTGTCATCTCCCTTGCCTAGTGCCCACTTTGTCCTTATGTCTCTGATCGTGTGCTCCTCCTCCTTGCAATTGCAGTCTCTCATGAATCGCTCTAGTTGCCACTTTCTCCTTTCCTCTTCACTAAAATTGGCTTTGCCTTCCCGCCCTCTTCTCTTCGTCTTTTCATCTCTTCTAGCTCCCTACTCCTCCTCGCTCACTGCTGCTGCTGTTTATCTACCTCTCTTTGCTTGTCTCTATGTACTCTCTCACGTCTCTCTTCTGCTTCTGCTTCCTTTTCCCTTCTATCTATTTGTTCCATCATCTCTGCCCAGTCTCTTGCTTCGCGGCTCCTTTTAAGGCCCTCCATCTCTTTGGTTACCCAGCTGCTTCCCCCATTGTCTTCCCATCTAGCTTTTGAAGGATCTGTTCCCCAGTTTGATGCTATGCCCTCTAGCCCCTCTTTAGTGCTTGCCTGTGCCTTGCCACAGGTTCCCTTTCTGTTGTCCATCTGTTCAACCCCTTTCTACTCCTCTGCCTTGGTGTATGGTGGAGGTTGAAAAACTAGGTTTCTGTACCCCTCAGCTGCTTTTAGCTCCCGTAGTGGGTATAGCCCTTGCTTGCCTCCTGTATCCCCTCTGCTTTCGCACACAGCAGAAGGTGGGGGAGCGGAGGGTGTGAATGCGGGACCCAGTGTCTCCTATTGGCTTAAACTGGATGGACCCCAGCCAGCCCATTTAACTGGGGGTCTCCAAAGAGCCTTTAAGATGAATAGCAGCACCCTCACGATAGATGGGGATGCAGATTCGTACTCCTGTACCAAATAACTATGACAACTCAATAGTTTGGCAAAGGGAGTGTGTTTAATGACAAGTACAAAAAACGGGGAGTTCAATGAACATCAGCAACCACTCGATCTTCCTTCTCGCTTAAACTCCACTTAATTTCAGAAAAAACACAGTATTTAAATCAAAAACTCGTCATCACTGACGCACAATCGTAAAAACATAACATGCAACGTGATTGGTTATAGGAAGGTAACTTTAACATAGGTACTATAACTGCATACGGTAATGGGGTAGAGGGGATTGGATAATCAATGTCAGGTGGGGCAACTAAGCCCTTCTTTCAAAATGGCTACTATAAACCTCACTAAAAGTACGACATCCTATTGGTTCTACTCACTATAGGACCCTAGATTACACGCTCCACTATCATTGGGTTGGCAACCCCACTCATACTTTTCCACTTACGTCTAGCAGCATGCACAACAACCAGCCAGGTGCAGGGAGTTTGTCTGCACCCCAGCTTCCCTTTAATTATGTTACAATCAATCATCACCTGAAACGCTCACCTGATTCCCGCAGAGGCGCCGGTCTTGACTGGGTGAATGCCGTATCTTCAAAGGTGATGTGTAACACACGGTTGGCTCTTTGGGCTGGACCTCTGTGCACTGTATGTCTGACTCGAAGAGTAAGATGTCTGCAGATAGAAAATAATGGATTAATGAACTGGGGTTATTGGGTGCCTCTCTCCTCTTCCCTTTCTCTTCTCCTGTAGAACCCCAAAGGTTAACATCCTCACCTTAGGTAAGTGAACGCCGAGCTCTCCATCTGCCTCGGGGCAGGGTGCCGTAACCAGTTTCTTCACTGGATAAGGGTGCAGGCCTCTTGACCTCAGAGGACTGCTGTCCGTCGTTAACTGCACGAACGGTAAGTTCTGGGCACTTCAAATGTCTTAAAAGTCTTTTGTAATGATATCTCTTGTTTTGCAGGGTTCCGGCGATGGCGGATGGCAGGCTGATGAGAGTTGAGGATCGAACCCGCGTGAGGAATAGAAGCGCCTGGAAGCACGTAAGTAAGCGCTTGTAGCCTGCTTCACGATGCGCACTAACTGTCCCTTTTATCTTGCAGGTACAAGTTCGGAGCTTTAGAGAAGCTGAAGGGTGCTGGAATACCCACTGGATTCGGCGTGGGAAGGAGTAATGGCACGTGAGTAATAAAGTTGCCCAATGTCTTTAAACGCACCTTCTTTTGTCTTTCAGATGCCGGATGCAGCGCCGAAGGCCTCCGGAGTGTGCGAAGAGCTGGTAAGCTTTTGTCTTTCAGATGCCGGAATGCAGTGCGAAGACCTCCGGAGCATGCGAAGAGTAGGTAAGCCTTTGTCTTTCAGATGCCGGAATGCAGCGCGAGGCGTTGGTGACAGCCGATGGACCAGGTAAGAGATGTGCTGCCACTGAAGACCGTAGTGCTAACCTGTTCTTTCTTTGTCTTTACAGGTGCTGCTGAAGACTGGATTCCAGGATGGTAAGCCTTTGTTCCCTTAGGCCCAGGATCAGAAGCAGAAGACACGATGAGCGTTCTGCTGCAGAGAATGCAGAATAACGCAAAGCAAGATTCATCCATCGGGTGTGGTTTAAATAGCCTCCTGTAGTGCTTAGGTGTCTCCTTCCACAGCCACGCCAAGGTAAGAAAAGAGTTCCTGCTTTCCAGAAGAGTTCCAGTGTTCTGAACCTAGGGAGTGGCTCCTGCCCCACCCAACAGGAAAAGTAGTCCCAAACAGAAGAGGATCAGGGGTTCAACTGGCAGGTAAGTAAGCAGCATGGTCTGCTGCAGATAAGTCCACCCAAGCATTATGAGCCCGGCGCTTCCAGCGCTGGGATTGGGCATCTTTATGAGTCTGGTGCCACTGGCGCCAGGACAGGGTCCAAAAGGTCCCAATTGGGACTGGCTGGCACTCGGAACCGGGGTTATGGGTCTGCTTCCAAGGGAGTCGGGCAAGTCCTGATCTTTTGGAAGCAGAGTTCATGACATCACCTCAGTGGTCATGTGTCAATTACTTCCTTGTAGTTTGGCCTCGAGTCTGCTTCTTGGTCTCAGAAAGTTAAGGGGTATGGGTATGGCAGGGATCCATGCGTAGGTGTGAAAGTCTCATCCCTTCCTGCCTGCCTTGTCACGTGATTCGGACCTCTTCTCTGCGTAATGTTGTGTATTTGATTTAATTCTGCCAGTCTTCTACCATCAGTGGCTTATCTTGACCTTTCTGAACAGGATACTCTGTTCTTTTTCTCTTTAATTGTATCCAATGTTGGCCTATTCCAGCCGATACGACCTTGGCTTCTTGGCATGATTACTTTCAGCTGGGTTTCTCTCCGTCTTAATTCTCGATTTGTTTGCTGCAACACTCTCCTGTTGAGACCTTTAGTAACTTTTGTTCAATTCTGCTTATGTGCATAGTGGATATACACTCATCTATAAAGTGCTTTTTGAGGTGTATATATGTATAGTTAGCGCTTGCCGCAATCTGTTTGCTACTATGCATAAGCAAGCTTAATGATTTCTTTGCTTCTTGCGGTTTCTTGCATCTTTACACGTTTAAAATAACTGAATATCTTCAATGTGCATATTGCATAAGTTTCTGCGTCTTGACATCAACTGCCTCACCTTTGGCTCAAGATGTCACTTATCCATGGTATTTTGTCTCTTTGTAAGTATTCTCAGGTCATTATATCTTCTATATGTGCGTCTGTCCGATTTCTTATGATGTCACCATTCGTCTTCCTTTCATATCTTCTTGGCTTCTTCGGGTATTACATTCTGACAAACGTCATTTTGTGTTGCCTGTAGATATGGCTTTCTCAATGGGTACCTTACTGTCCGGGTTTTCTTAGGTGTCAGTACTTCAATAGGTTTTGTTACTCTGATAGGTACTGGGCAGAGCCCAGCTGCGGCTCTCTGCTGGTTTATCTGTTCATCATACATCACATATTTCATAGTGAACGCACCTGGTACTTCGAAGGGGGTGGCTGGAGAGTGGATGACACTTGGCACTTCCTCTTCAGGTTCAGCATCCATTGACGCCTCACTACCACCCCCTCATCCTCCTGGAACATCTCCAAGGCTCAAATATTGCCATTCGATTAGCAAATTTCTTCCCCTTAAAAGTGTCCTGCAAGTGTGCTAGTAGTGATTTAAGTACATTTTTGGAGAACCTTTCGCATTGTGGCCATTTCTTGGTCAATTTACTCTCTGTACTTTTTGTCCATTCTGTGGTATATTTAGAAATCTTGTCCCTATGAGGCAGAAAGGTTTTACACAAGTGCTGTAGGGGCGTGCCCTAGTACTTCCCTTGTTACATTCCTTTTACACTTATTTGACCTAAAGTCGAGGCTTTTGATACCCTGCTGTTACACAAGCACAAAAAAATAACAGTTTTTAACATTTATTCTTGAGCCTCTGTGGTCCCAAAACAAACTGTCAGGCGTACTATGTGCACCTCTCTTCTGTAATTTCTCCACCTCCTCAGGCACACCCACCAATTTCACACATGCGTCTTCAGCACACCTCCACTGGACAACCTCCTCTGTGAATCCTAAGTTTCTCAACACCATTTCCACAACACCTCAAGCTCTCCAAGTCCTATGCACAGTGTCAGGGATAAGGGCCACAACAAACAAAGACAAGGGACACAGAAAGGTGTAGTAGGGGTTGTAATGCCTGGGCTGGCTGTAAGAAATGTGCCCAAGAAGCTGCAGCCTTATATTAGACTGGTTTGCCCCTTATGTAGGAAAGCAGCCTTCATAAAATACATTACCCAGCAGAAGGTGCTTCCTGACTACAACTCCCAGCATGCTCCAGGTCACTTTGGACCAATCAGGAGCCGATCCAGGTGTGGTACACCAACGCGCATGCGCAAGACCTGAGGCACAGGGCTTGTGCTTGAGACTTCACAGGGACTCACAGACCGAAGCTCCAGAGAAATCACTTGCGAGGGGCCCAGCCCCACTGGAGTAGCAGCCCCGGCCCCTCTCTCTTGCAAGATAAATATATTTCTGCTATTTTGGAATCAGTGGGACCTGGGGAAAGTGCAGGGGGCCACCATTAGCCCATCCAAAGCCCCTGTGTCTCCAAAAGAGATAAGTGGGTGTATTTTCCACGCCGCCATACCGCGCTTGCATTTCACTGACGAATTAAAGTGTTTAAAACTTCTGCACCATCTTCTGTGTGTTTCCGCCTCCTGTGACCTGTGGCCAAACATGAGGCGAAAACACATGTGGCATTTGCCCGAAGCGGTCTGAAGAAAGACCACTTGTGGGAATCTGGTGCAAGCAATCATGTCATCTGGGATCAGAGGAAACCAACCAGAGACGAATTGTGAAAACTGGTGCACCTTATTCTAGTATTGGCACAACCATCCACGCGTGATATCGCGCACGGATGAGTGTTAATGCTTCCCAAACTCTGAGGACACACGTTAATATCTATCCCTTTTTCTAGCTTGGACCAGCTGTTGAACCCTACGGATGTGCCAGGACTTGACGGCTCTACCACAGACAGGACACTGAAAGCCAGAGCTGAGTTTGCATGCTGAGTTATAATGTTTATTTAGATTTGGACAGATTTATGTGCAAAGATTATGACTTAGGGTTAGCCAGTGAGGGGGTCATATTTTATGTAACGTGGTGCTGATGTGAAACAGCTACTTGGTACCAAGTACAACCTGAAAACAAAGGTGTGCAATGATCAACCCTTTCCTAAATTCCCCCATCCCAACCATAACCTCCACCTTACCCTCAATCCGGTTTTCCTAACTTCCCCCAACCCGTCCAACCATCGAGACCCTAACCCTGCTTCCCTGCTCTGGTCTAGGCAGTCTTTGTAAGCTTTGACTTGCAGTCTCCGCGACCATAGTGGGGGTGGTTGGTACTACGTCGCTCCTGCGCCTTGGACCTGAGTAACGTGACACACAGACTAACGGGTGACTCCACCAACTCACTGAACAAGGTAGTACTAAAGATCACTTACAGCGTGCACAATGCTAAGGTCTCGCTACACAAATATTTATAATACCCAACATAAACCTCTTTGTGTTTTATCTGTATCTGCAGCATCATCTTACAAATAAGACGTCTCCTCGAGACTTAACCAGATGAACAACTTCTGCTATATAGGCCAGCTCCCTTTGCAAAACCTTACACAACAAAACAAAGGTCTTTCTATTTATCTTCACGTCGAGCGATTACTCTTCACCCTTGGATCCCCCTCAGCCAGGCTCTGGTCATTGTTTCAAAATAAGCCTCCCTCAGTTGTTCTCAGGCCAACCACTCACTGTGGACATCCCTCGGTTGGGTTCACGTTTGTAGCCATAATGTAGTTCACTTAGCTTTTCCACAATGTGGGATTCATTTCCATTAGATTTTTGCTTGACGGCGCTGAGTTGGGTTCACTTTTGCCTTTTAATCACAATCTCTACATTTGTAGTATTTAAAAGTCTCATTGTCTTTTTAAACAACCATCTAATTTAATTAGGTCCCCTCATCTGGGCTCAGACCTTCCTTCACTGGCCTCCTAAAATACTTGCTAGTTCAAACAAAGACTTCTGAGGGGTGATCACGTCTTGCTGGATTAATTGGTAATTCTCTGGCAAGTGCTTACTTCAAAATCTCACAGTCCACACAGCGTTCCCCTCATGCGGGCTCAAATGCCAGTTTCACACTTCCCTTCGGGTTCACACTTTCATATTCCTCAAAGACTTCTGCAACCAACGTGCCAAGGACTTTTTGATTGTACAAGGGGTTTGGCTAGACCCTTATATGACCACCTCAACATCTCACACCAGCCTCCCTTAGGGTCTCTTGGTACTTGTAGTTTCAACGACAACCAAAGACTTTCCACTGTTCAAGGGGATTGGCTTAACCCTCGCATGACCACTTTGATTTCTTAGTTCAACGCATTCTCCTTGTTCAGGAGTGGGGCATCAGTCAGGGTCCTTCGATTGAGCACCCATATGGCACCGGACCACTCCAACTGAGATACCTATTTTGCTTCCAAAAGACCTTTGTGCTTTAGTCTTCTTTCTTCATACAATGTGTTCTTCAGAACCTTGAGCACAACACAGTCCGATCTATTATCAGCTCATTCCGACTCATCGGCTGTGCCGAACTCTGTTGGCGTCTCCTGCCTCTGTGTCTTCAATTATGAGGATTTATTCTGGTTTTCTACAGCTGGCCCCTTGTCGTTTGAAGTTCGCAATGTGTTGTTTATCTCTGACCATGGTTGTGAGCTCTCGCCTTCCTGCTCTGTGCAGCAAAGTTCTGCTTCCCTTCATCCCTTGTCCTGTGGCTTGAGGCCTTCTGTGATTTTCATTAGACTTTTAATAAGATTTCTGCACACTTATATTGTGCTCTATTTCCTGTAGTTTAGTTGTATGTGGTCCCACGAGGCTACTTCTGTACTCCTGCAGTTCCATTGGGCTAGTTGCCATAAGCATCTGCAAGCTTGCTCTACATCTCTTCGTTGCCTGTCTTCAGCGTTTCTGCACTTGCCTAATGAGAAAATAATAAAAGCTTTTGATAGTTAGTATATATATCTGTCCTCTATCTACAGAACTGTGTAAGCATGTTCTCCATGTATACGAGTGTGTTTTCGTGTAAAGCTATGCATGGCTGTGAGTGTGTTTCATGACTAATGCGGCTATGTCACGGTGTCACCAATGACATCAGCACAGTAGTTTATCTGCACTTAGTCCATGCTGTCCATTATGGCATTTGAATCCATAACCACTGTTGAAGCACCTGTATCCATAAAGACATTTACTGAATAAGGTTGGAATGGCTGTCTGAGGGAATATCTTTCTGCATACGTGGCAGTCATTGGTGCTCCTGCTGGTTACCCAAATATTGAGTGGCTCCATGCGTTCTTGGCTCTTAGGGCAGTCATGTTCATGGGGATGTGGGGGAGCATTCCTGGGACCCTCTCTTCACTAGTATTTCGATAAAAACGATATCATCTATACTGACTGTAACATAACATAGTAAATCCACTACTGGATTCCTGCAATTAAATCTTCCAATAAAATCACCTATAGGTTTACAGTAAAAAAAACAAAAAAGGTCAACCTTTCAATACATGTGCGCTTCTTAGCATTGATTTAACGGTGAAAGAGTAGGCTTGTAAAGTGTGCTATTCAAAATTAACTGAGCCTCGGGAAAAAAAGAGGAGCCAAGAGCAATGAAAAGTATATATATAAATATACTTGAACAAATCCAGTTCATTAAATGTTTAACATTCAAAAGAAAATCAGCAATTCGAAGTGTCTTCAACCTATGTTATCATGCAGTATCCATTACCTGACACAATCACATTTAAAGAGAAAGATGCATTTTGTGCATACCTGTCGCCACTGTTGAGAGGAACAGCATGCATGAATTTACCATTTAAACCCAAGAGATACAGAGCCTAAAGACCCTCTCTGTTGTTGCAAGAATGTGATTGATTTCCTGTGTTCTTCCTATTTAACACAACAGTAAACTGTTTCAAAAGATGTGCCTGTAAACTGGGTCTCCCCTTAGTTGGCCCGCCCACTGGCACAATCAGTTTCTTCTGGTCATTATTGTCCATCTATTCTCTGGGCATCCGTGGTTTCTCACATAAGGCCTTTTTGCCCTATAGTGGTCCTGGTCTATGCTCTTTTGCCCAGTATCCACAGTCAAGTAGGCTCTTAGTATTGTTTGCAAAGGATCACAAAAAAGCAACATCTCAACCCAGGTTTTAGCACATCACAAACCTCAGTAGCACCAAACAATAATTACTCTGCCTAAAGAGTCATTCAGTGACAAATGGGAACCGAGCAATGGGCCAACCCGCCTCAGTTCATGGAGGACTAAAGCCAAGCAGAAATGCAAAAGTGACATTTCTTGGAAAGACTTTCAACGTAAATAAACCACAGATCTATGTGGATGTGTTATGTTGTGTGTAGCTATGGAACCTTGATCTATCCATGCATCAGAGAATGTGCTTGCTGGTTCCACCTGGTATGTTATGGGTTGAAGGCCTGCAGCATTTGGACATGGACAAGGAGTGTATGTCAGTGTTAATGGGGTGTAGACTGTGGCCCTGATTCATGGAATTAGTTGTGTGCCATTCTGCCCGCAAATCCTTGTTTGACGAATGGGGATTAAGGGGTAGAATTGCACTCAAATCCCTGTTTTACACACAAATAATTTCATGAATCAGGACCTGTGTGGCAAAAAAGCCTAGATAGCTATCTGTTGTAGATTGGCCTCTCCTGCCAGTGTTAATGAGAATTGTTGGGATGATGATGTGGGAGATGATGCATATAGGAACTTCGAGGTAGTGCAAGTGATCAATGACATATGTGAAGTGAAGATTAAGAAACCCAAAAGGGTAGTGGGAGTCAATGGGGTTGGTATTGAAATGCTAATTGACAGCAGGGAAGACTATACTCTAATCAGCTGCCAATCCTGGGGGAATTAACTATCCTGTTGTGTGTTGAAAGAGGCCACAGTCAAGGCTCAAGCTTCAGGGGGACAGATTCATTGTTATAATTGCTGAGATGCAAGCCAATTTAACGTTCAAGGGTAAGACTCACCTGGGTGTTAGTAACTGATGTTGGGGGAAACTTGTCCTCCTGGAGCTGTCAGTGTGCATTAGGAATTAAACTTGATCCCAAAGTATTCCAGCAAGTGTATACCAACTCTAGTAATGATGTTTCGGTGATCAAAGAGTTGAATGAGAGTGAGTTGGTGTGTGGGCACCAGGTGTTTTTGAGGACAAGGTGGGTTGTCTTAAAGGCTTCATACATAAAATGAAGCTCAAGAGAGAGATGCAGTCCCTTTGATCACTAAACTACAATCTTTGCCCATGTCCTTCAGGGAGGGGGTGAAGGTAGAGCTGGAGAGGATGTGGAAAGACAGAGAGGTTGAACACACTGATGCCTCAAAATGGGTCAGGTCCATAGTAGTGGTGAGGAAGAGTAATGGATCCATCAGGTTGTGCATCGATCTTAGGGAATTTAAAAAGAATGGGGGTCATTACGACCCTGTCGCTAAGGAGTTAACGGCGCCGTAAAAGGCTGCGGCGCCGTTAACCCCTTTGCGCCTTACTACGAAGTCCCTTTGCGGGACCCAACCTTAACGGCTGGTCTGGACCAGCCATTAAAGTAGGGACCTGTAAAGGGACCTTGTGGGTAATTACGGTACCGCAATTTGCAGTACCATAATTACCGCCTTACCCTTTCCCATTAAGCACTATGGGGCAACAATGGGAATGGGGAAGGGCCATGGGGAAATGGGGAAATACCTCCCCGCCAACCTTGGAATGGGGCGGTATTTCCCCATTTCACCATGGCGGACACGTTATGGTACCGGCACCAACCATGGTGCTAATAGCGCCATGGTTTAGCGCCGGTATCGTAATGAGGGCCAATGTGTCACTGAAAGGTTTCCGTTGCCCAAAATCGATGAGCTGATTGCCGACTTGGCTGGTTCCAACGTTTATTCCGTTCTAGATTTAAGGTCAGCGTACCATCAAATCCACATTCATCCTGATTTGTATGTTGTGCTCACTTTCATTACTCATGTGGGCATGTTCAAGTGTGTGAGGATGCCGTTTGGATTGCTCTCAGTGGACAGCTTGTTTCAAAATGTGATGCACAAGGTGCTAGGTGGGCTGGATGGAATAAAGTTTCACCAGGACGACATCATGGTTTGGGGCAGTGACAAGAAGGAGCATAATTCCAGACTCAGAGTGGTTTTGGGAAGACTCTGTGATGCAGGTCTCATGTTGATGCTGGAGAAGTGTAGGTTTGGGTGGTCTTCTGTGGATTATTTAGACTACAGTTTATCTGGTCAGGGTGTGCGTACGTAAATGAGCACTGTTCATGCCATTGCAAGATGGTTTCTCCCAAAACCAAGGCTTCAGTAGACTCGTTCTTAGGGATGATTGAATATTACTCCAAATTATTGAGAGGCTTGGCTAGCAACACCCCAGCGTTTAGAGGCTTACCAGGAAGGTGGGGGAGTTTGAACGGTCTTCATCTTGCGAGTGTGAATTTGTAAAGATGAAGCAGAAGTTAGTTCAAGCACCAGTTGTCTAGGGATTCAGGGAATGGATGAGGACTGTTTTACATACAGATGTGCCTGTAATTGGTTTGGGGGCTGTGCTCTCTTGGTGGGGGAACTGAACACATGGTTGCGTTTGCTTCATGGAAACTCAAGGATGCTGAATGTTGCTATTCTGACATTGAGCAGGAAGCTTCAGCTGTGTTTGGGCTGTTTTGTAATTTCAGGTGTATCTGTTTAGGAAGACCATTTGTGATCTGCAGAGACCATAATTCCCTGGTTTCAATTTTCAACAAAAAAAATCTTGATATCACTGGAAATTGATCACCTTTCTTGAGAACGTATTTTGGATGGAAGGTTTTCTAGCACAACTTCTCTGTGACAATGGGCCCCAATTTATGTCAAATGAATTTTGCGTTTGGCTCGGAAAGAAAGGGTTTCACACAAAAGATAACATTATAATCATCCTCAGAGCAATGGATGTGTCGAGCGATTTAACTGTGTCATCATGGATGGTGTGAAGTTGTCTGTCATGAATAATAGTGATTGCCAGAGATATTTACTAGGGAGGATATTCCAGTACAGAGTGGCACTGCATCCCTCCACTGGTGTCATTTGAACTCATGAGTTGGTGGAAACCCAACAATCAGTTGACTCTGGGTTGGTTGAAGAAGTCCAAGAACATTGTCACTGACCTGGAGAGGTTAGTAACAGGATGAGGGAATGTGGTGAGGCTTCAATGCTGAGGTATGATGCCAGACACGGGAGCAAGTGTACGGAGTTGAGTGCTGAGGATCAGGTCACAATTATACTTCGCAGTAAGGGAAGAAAAGGTGAATCCAGATTCTCTGGTCAGAGGATGATTGAGAAAGATTGTGTGTGTGTGCTCTATGGCAGGCAGGTTGTGATGTCTGGAACAAGGCGAGGTGAATGTGGTGAGAGTTAATCAATCAATTGGTTTTGACACTGTTTTCCAGGTTTTGTTGATATTTTTGATTCATTCTGTATTATTTCCTGTTCTTCATTAACTAATTGGCCTTGGCACAGTTTTGCATTTTGCTGCATTCCTGTCATTCTCTTCGACCCCTCCTGCCTTCCCTTTACCTGTCTGTCCTTCCTTGTCTTTCCACCCCACCCCTCCATCGTCATGTTTTGTCTGTTAAAGGAAAGGAGGTGTGTTATGTTGTGTGTAGCTATGCAACCTTGATGTACCAAAGCAGCAGAGAATGTACCAGCTGGTTCCACCTCGAATGTTATGGGTTGAAGGCTGGGAGGTGAGAGGGTTCCATAAAAGTCAGTTGTAACCCAGCATCTGATGACTGCAGCCACATATATATTATTTAATTAACACACACCTCACCTCCTTCAACGTGTGTGCCAGCTTATGCCAATCACCACGGAAAAAAAGAATTCTGAGGATGAAAATTACGATTTTCTTCTTTTTAAAATGCATTTTGCTGCATCTACATGCAGGGGAGACCACCTGCCGCCCACTGTACACCTCCCACATTTATTATATCCCTTACTCCCCCCCCCACATACATATGCAGCAAAATGCAGCCTTCTCCATTCAGTATTTTCGTCCTCTGAATTGTTACCTCTGTTATTTTGGTACGATACCTAAAATACACTCTGTGCATGATGCATACCCCTCAATGGGAACAAGGGAAAACAATATTTTAAACAATATTGTAAAAGATTGTAACTCTATAATTACCCTACAATCTCTGCAAAGCTCATTTCTCCCAGCTGGAAATCCGAAGGCCGCATAATTTAGTAGCTTTTCCTCACTACAAGGGAAATGAATTGCCATTCTGTCTCACCCATATTGCTAAACTAGACGCTTTGAATCTGTGTGGTAGGCGGCGCTCATGGAGAATGAGTCTTTCTTTTCATAACCAGGTGTTAACACCTTCACAATTTTGCTGTTTCTGCCGGCAGTGAGTCAGCGAACAAAGAGGCCATGGCAGGTTCAACATTGCTTGCACTCTGGTCTAGAATGTGCAAAATCAAATTATTCTCAGGTCTTTAAATTGTGGGAGTAGGAGGAATACATGAATCAGGGATTCTTTATTTGCTCCACAATGAATTCAATATGATGGTGCTGATTTAGCTCCGTGAATCTTGGTGCCATTTAATAGAAGAAAGTCATATCGACAAAGCATAAAGAGCCTTCTTTTTGGGGGTGGGGTTCGGTAAATCGAAAGTGAATGCGTGAGGTAAAACGCCTCCCTCAACTCTCAATTGCAGGAAATGTTTTTTATTGTTCTATATTTTTCTTTCTTTTTTTTCCCTGGAAGTTCTTTATAATTTTCTTGGATACGTGTTTAATTAAGCTCTGCTGAGCGTTCGGTGGGCTTTTTTGCTAGGTACGAAATGAATGTTCAACCTGGTATTACTTTTTTCATTGGGGCCAGCAACTGCCATGATTTGGGCAGGTTCCCCTGTTCGCTCAAGGCTGCTGCTGATTTAGGAAGATCCTTGCATGTGCCAACCTTTATCTCAGCAGAGTTTGGGTCTAAGATCAGGCCCAGTACAAAGGCAGCTGTTGCAAAGCTTCTAGGCAATTTGAGAAAGGGACTTCCAGATGTGCTGTCCCATAATCAACTGGGAACTATCGACCCAGATTTCGGCCCCAGACCTCACAGCAGAGTTAAACCCTACGTGCCCCACCCTCCACTCAAACATAAAACCATGCATCTTCCATTTTTCCCAATGATTGCACAGCAGGGGCGTTGCTAGGGGGGGGGTAAGGGGGCTATAGCCCCTGATCTTGTGGTTGTAGCCCCAGATAGAATCTCAGGAGCTACAGCCAAAAGATTAGCTATCCCCCAGTCCCAACAGTTCTGACATCAGCTTAGCCCCGGGTCTTTTCCAGACCTAGCAACTCCCCTGTTGCACAGACACTCATTTTGTATTGGAAAACATGCAGATCACTTTATTGGAGGCAATTCATGAGCGGTCCTAGCCCCGCCCCAGTCCCGAGTGGATTTGGCGTAAAACATCTATCCAGGTAGCCCATGGCCATTCCCGGGATTCAGATAAACTGATGGCCCATCACTTCAGCTTCACTCTCCTTCGGTGTGACCCCATCACTTCCGGTTTTAGTTCTTAGTGAGTAGTCCAGCTTGGCTGTGGTTTGATTTTCCTGCAGGACAGCCACTCCCATGCACCTGTATGGAGCGTCACCTCAGGGCCACTGCAGTTGAATGGAGTCCCAACTGTCCGTAAGGCTGTCAGGGTCTGTAGAACCCCAAACTGGCTCTCCTGCAGCCAGTGGGTAAAGCTTGCAGCAGCATCTCCAGCATGACTCATCCCTGGCTAGCACTGCCCCATTACTCTGCCATGCTTTGGGGGTTTCCCCCCTGCAATCCCAAATGCTCTGACTCCCTGCAAACATTCTCACCACACACATACTGACCTCGACCCCAAAGGGGCTTCCTGCGCCCTTGAGTGCTACAAAGGCATCTAGGAGGAAACGAGTGTGACCCACACTCAACGATTGCACCCCAGGGTCCATATCATGAAGCATTCTGTGCCTTTTAAATCCCAAGCCTTTGAGCCACATGAATTTCTCCATGCTCTTATTAAACCTCCTAGATTTTTCCATGGCCGCATTGGAGTCAGAACCCCTGCCAAATATTTGTGGGATAATCTCAGACAAAAATATTTCAGTGCCCTCCAACATTTGTCTGATACCCTCCTGCATTAGTGCTAGTAGCCGCCCTCTACCCAGTGCAGGGATGTTGTTGTGCGCAAGGTACACCTGCAAGATCCTGGGTGCAGGCAACCTTACTAGTTGCCTTTGAACTGCCGGTACCAGCACATGCCATTGCATGCGCGGCATACCAAGCCAGAACATCTTTGTGTTTCTCATCACCATATTTCCTCCTTCCCCCTGCCATTGCCGTGCTCTTTGCTCTGCTCTGGCCATCTCCTTGCGTAATCTTCACTCGAACTCTGTTGGTTGTCTCCATAACCACCAGTCTGGCTTCAGAGCTGCCAGAAGCACGGAAACTGCTCTCCTGAATATCCGTGAAGACCTGCTCTCCAACCTTGACTCTAACATCCCTTCTGTCCTCATCTCACTCGATCTTTCTTCTGTCTTTAACACGGTCAACTATGCCATCCTGCTCAACCGTCTATGTGATAACCCGGGTATCACTGATCAGGCCCTGGCCTGGCTGACCTCTCTCCTCTCTGATCAAACCTCCCAGGTCCAACTTGGGTCCTTCCTTTACTTCATCTCACTCCCTACTTGCAGTGTCCCCCAGGGGTCTAGCCTCTCTTCCTGGCTTTTCAAACAATGCCTGGCACCCCTCACCCACTGCATTGCCGCTCTATGCTCAAACTTTCAGTGCTATGCGGGTGACACTCAGCACGTTTCCAGGCTTCCCTCCGCCACCTTTTGGCTCTCCCTCATCTTTGATTGTCTGTCTGCCATCCAGGAGCAGTGTGCCACCAATGATCTTTGCCTTAATGCCAGTAAAACAGAGATTCTCCTCATAGGCACACCTGCAACCTTCTTTCCTGTCACTCTCTGGCCAATCTCCCTTGGCCCTCTTCCTGCTCCCACCTGTGAGGCTAAGAACCTCAGGGTCATCTTCGATTCCACACTCTCCTTTTCTCCTCACATCGATGATGTCTCTAAGAAGTCAAACTAACAACTGCACCTCCTCAGAGGTATTCTTCCTTTCCTCACCTCCCCCAGAAGCTTACTGTTTCTAGAGCTCTGGTTCACTCGAGGCTAGACTACTGCAACAGCCTCTTTCTAAATCTGCCTACTTCTACTCTCTGCCCTCTGCAACTCATCCAGTACAGGACTGCAAGATTAGCCTTGGCATCAAGCGCTGGGATCCTATCTCTCCAGCCCTGAAATCTCTTCATTGGCATGCCGTGGCTGCAAAGGTTAAATTCAAGACCCTCTGTATTGTCCACAAGGCTTTCTGGGGCCCTTGTTCAAAATACCTTCAACTTTCCCTCTCACTCAGGGTCAGTCGCTTCTCCAAGAAACAAGTTGTGGGTAGATCTCTTTCCTCGGCTGGTGCCTCCCTCGGGAACAGCATCCCTGCAACTCTGAAACTTGAGGAGAACCATCTCCGGTTCTGGAAGCACCCCAAGACCTTCTTCTTTTCACCTGCCTTCGCTCGTCTTCTCCCCTGCTGATCTATCTGCTTTGGCTCCGTACAGCTGGCTACCCTCTGATTTCGGGCTCAGGTCCCTGCCCACCCAGCCACACACCTGCACTGCCTCCTGGCAACCCTTGCACTTGGGTCTGTATATCTAACCCTACAGTTCCCTTAGCTGCACTTATCGGACACCACTTGTATGTGCTTTAAACCTTGCACTTGCCACCTTTCTGGCTGCACTACCAGCTGTTGCTGTTTTGTATCCCTAGTTCAGCACTTTCCACCTCTTCCCCTCTCCCTGGCACTTTCCCCTTCCCTCTCCCCTGCACTTGTGCATTCTCAATGTCACTGGGCCTACTAAAATCGTTGTTTTGTCCTCCCTTGTTCCCCTCCCTTGCCCCGTTGCACTCTGAAACACGTGTGTATGAGCGCTATACAAATAAATTATCAATATCAATATCTGCTCTTGTGACGAAGGAGCACCCGATGAACCAAGCGGCTCTGCCTACTGCTGCAACAAAATAGAATTCTTTTAAAACCACATCAAAAACATGTTCATCTCCTTTTTTATTTTTTGGAACATTGTCAGGGGCGCCATTTTCATGAATTAGTAGGTATGACCCCGCCATTGGCCTCCCCACCATGTAATGCGATGGCAGCATGGTGGGGCAACTACCATCCTCGGGTGCACCATTGAGGGTGATCCATCTACCTTTCCCCTCCTGGTCTGTTTTAGACTTCCAAACTTTTATTCTCACCCCATTACCCGTGAACAGAACATCCCCCTTTTGCAAAGCTCTCCCCGACCCATTGTCTCTGCTCTTTGCCACTAGTTCAATGACCTTAAATGTGACTAAGACAGCCAATGAAAAAGCAGCCCTGAAGAGTGTAACTTCATATGGACTGTAACACCACAATGCTGCCAAGATTTTTACCAGCACCCCTAAATTAATGGGATTGTGCCCACCCCTTCTTGGACCTTCTAATCTCCTCCAACCCTTCAGAGCAGCCCGTACCTCGAACCCTTTGGTGGGATCCTCTTTTCCACCCAGCTTGCTATTAAAGGCTATCACTGTAAGGTGGCCAATCGCCCAGCTCCTTGTTTGTCTGTCCTTGTGTGTCCACACCAGAAATGTGTGCACTTGCTCATACTCTACCAGCTCAGTGCCCCTTGCTCCGACAGAAACCTCAAGAACGTACCGTAGGTTCACTTGTATCTGGACCTTACTCCTGGCGTGAGCGAACACTCCCTGAGGTCCCAGAGCATCCGGTCCATGACACCATCTGCCAGCCCTCGATCTGCAAGTGCTCGCCTCTCTCCTGGGCCAGCGGGTGAGCTCTCCGGAACTTGTCCCACTAAATAACGAGAAAGAGTATCAGCCGCAATGTTCACAATACCTTGCACATGTCACACCCTTAACTTGACATTGTTGTTTAAACACATTTCAGATAGCTTCCTTGGGAGCCCCAGGACCACTGGACATGAAGCTGATTTCAAATTGATTGCCTTCACCGCTGCCCTGTTCTCAAACCAAAAACCCACACTCCAGGTACTCAACTACTTAGGCCAGAGCAGAAGAACTACCAGTATAGGGAAGAGATATAGCGCCATAATGTTCTTGATCCTGCCCTTCTAGCACCTCTGCATAGGATGCTTCTGTGCACACGACTCTTGGCCCAGGATGACCCCTAGCCCTTCCCTGCAAGAGGCATCAAAATAAAGCTGCAGCTTCTCACTGGTAATCCATGGGGCCCTCCACCGCATTATATCTTTGAAGCCTTAAACAATCAGACGGCACATATGTAGGTCCTCCTTAAGGACTGCGCTGAGCCTGATATGGTGAAACCTCTGGGTTACCCCTGCCGTGGCCCTTGCCATCCTTCCCTCAAACATGCTACCCGTTTGTTTCACCTTTGCAGCAAAATTCAGTTTGCCGAGCAGTCACTGGATCTTTACCAGGGTGGTCCTATCTTGCGCCAAGTTTGCGTCAAGCTCTGCTAAGAGGCCTACCACTTTGTCCTGTGACAACCTGCATTTGCCCCTACTGGTGTTTATCTCAATACCTAGGAATGTGAACTCCTTTCCAGGCCCATGCGTCGTCTCAGGCACCAATGGGATATTAAGCTGTTCCATCAAGTCCTGGAAGTAGGCATGTGTGCCTGCAAATTCCTCCAAAACTTTTTTTACCCACGAAAAAGAAATAGTTCAGGTCTCAAAGACCCACCAACCCAGGGCATGCACCTGTCAAAGTAAAACTGGCCCTTCCACTGAAAACCCAACAGGTGGAAAATCTCGGGGTGTACCGGCAGGAGCTGGAAACCCGATTCGATGTCCACTTTTGACAAAAGTGATGCCGATCCTGTGTCAGAGAGCTACTCCATTGCCTGGTCAAACGTGGCATAATGAACGGAGCAATACTCCGGGTCAAGCCACTTGTTCACGGGATAAGACAGATGGCGAATGAGCCTGTACTTTCTCTGCTCCTGCTTGGGTATCACACCTAGCCGAGACACAATGAAATGGTTTAGCTGCGGAGCGAGGGGACATTGCCCATCACCCTTCCCAACACACTCTCTATGGCGATCTTGTCAAGCACTATCCTGGGAAGCTTCTCTGCTGATGGCAAGTTTTTAGATGACCACATGGTCATGGGTCCCTCATAAGGACTATGAAACGTCCCTGAAAATCTCATAAAACACAATGTGCTTCTTTTCCTTCGGTAGTCGTACAAATATACGTGAAGGGAGGTCTGTTTACCAGAGATGGCCTTGTTTCCCTTTGTGCCTTAGCACGCCCCTCTGTACTGGCCTCTGCTCCTAACACTGCCTTGGGTCCTTCGCACACACTAGCTGGGTGGTCCGCCCCGCCTTTGGCACACTCATATGTAAAGCGCCATTTCCTTTCAAATTGGCAGGATCCCCCATGGGATAGCAAGCACTAGGCATCCCTGAAACTCTCTCCACCTGTGCTTCTCCCACCTGATCCCTTGTAGGGCCACTCCCTGCCCCCCTGAACACCTTGCCAAAAGCGCTGGTAACTGTCCCTTCTCACATCCTGATTCCTGCCATATCAGGCCTTCCTGAAAGTCTTAACTGAATCGCAGGTCGCCTGGCTAGACCTCTCTTTGCTGCCCATGTAAGCTCCACATCCTTCTGGTCCCACGTCTTTTCAGGGACCTGTGCCATCTTGGACCTGAAATCCCTCTCATAATCCAACCACCCTGTCGTACGACACCTCCCCCGTTGATCAATTATTGTGCCCCTATATTTCCAGAGCACTGCTACCTGTTCAGGATTCGATGTTTTATCAATGTTTTATTATCGATGTTTTATATTGATGTTTTATCATTGTATATAACCATGCTTATCACTCTATGTATGTACATACCTACTCTGCAACTAAGCTTCTTAAGTATCTTTGTAATGCTTGCGCCCAGCTACCTGAGGGTTTTGGTTTGCATTTTATCAAATAAACAAACAAACAAACAAACATTATCACTGCCGCTAACAAAGAGAAGGCCTTGTTCCAATTGCTAATTGTCTCCTCTGGCCTGTACCTCTTTTGCCACTTCTTGTCCTCTTCCCCGCTAACAGTAATGTCTGCAGCAGCTGTATCTAGTCTTAGCAATGCAAATAGGTCAAAGTATTCCCTGCCCACATCCGATCTTCTACTTGCTTTGGAATGTGTCATTCCAAAGTTGACCTGCCTGGTAATAAGGGAGCAATAGTTAATAGCTTGCAGTTCTCTTTCGCGCATTCCTGGGTATTAGGTGGGTGGTCCCTTCTGTGCCGCTCAAACTCGCCAACTGAGGCACCCCAGACTCTGACACTGTTCTTTCCGTTAGAGCCGGGGGAAGGTTGAACCCGCTTACCACAGATGGCCCCTTCGGCCCCCACTCTACATCGGCCACCCCTGGCGCTAGTTGATGTGGGTCGGCTGCCTCATAGTCTTGTCCCCAGCTATTCCCTCCCCAGATCCCCATGATACCCCTGTGGAAGCGGGCGTCTCATGGGACTTCTTCCACTCTCTCCTAGCACCACCCCCAAAGTAGGTCTGTTCACCAACTGCGCCACATTTCGCATCCCCTTTAACATCTCCACCATAACTGTTACATTGTTGCTGCTTGAAATCTCCTGTTCAGCCCTGGAGATGGCTCCACTACTACTAGGTGTGCCGGGAGCAGGCAACATGGACCCACTACCCCTAGGTGATGCTTCGGATGCCTCCGCACCTGCACAGGGAGCAGGAAGCCCCAGTGGCGGTAGTAAGGCACTGCCTTCCTCACCTGCTGCAAACCCATTACCAGTGGGCTGACATGCTCTCTTCCTACTTGCCAGTTCTGCCGGCAACCCCACAACAGGTAGTAAGGCACCATTTCCTCCCCACTGAAACCCCCTTAGCCTCGGCCTGACGCACCGCTCTCTTCCTCTTGGCTTGTACTAAAGACTTCTCTTCCATAATAGGGGGTGTCTCCAAAGTAATCATTGTGGTGTTTTGGCAGGGCACCACACATGACAGTTCCAGCATCTTCTTTGCCTAACCTGTTCCGCTGCTGTGGACCTTTCGTGGCAGAGCACCCAGAGCTCCACTATGATATGATATGATAGGTTATTCATAACACGCTTAATACCCAGAGGTTTCTAAGCGCAGACCCGGGGATCAAACCTGTGGTGCTCCGTGTCGTCTTGCTTCCAGGCGAGCTCATTGCCCCTGTGCTATCTTCCAGAGACACTGTGTCGTCAGTCGCAATGCTGCCGCTGCAGCTACCTTCATCCGCGGTGAACATGCTTGGTGATCCAGCTGGACATAATACACAGTCCAAAACATTTCTCCTTGTCCCAAAAGCCTGCTGGATATGCGTTGAAGTCAGCAAGGCAACCACCTAACAGCAAATGAACCTCGATCTGTCCTTCCTCTGCTGGCATATAGACAGAAAGGTGTTTCAATTCTGATCAAAATCGCTCCCTCCTACACCCTTCTACCTGTTCCACATGCCCCTTCTGCGATGCTCCAAGGAGAAGTCCTTGTTGTTAATGACCTGTTCCACCCCTAGCATAAACACCCTGCATTCCTATCCGCCCACCTGCAAACACTAGGCGCATTAGAAATAGGAACGGGTCATTTGTCTTCTCAATGTGAAAGATGTATTTTCTAAGCAGCTGGTCTCCGAATGCTGTATTTAATTGTCTCCAAAAGATATGGTCAACAGATTCCATGTATCACTGATGCAGAGAAAATTGCTAAAAGACATTTAGTACCTCCAAAATAAATGTTGACCTGAGTTAAAATACACAATTTTCTTATTTTGTTTTCATCTCAACTCTTATGTGGCCGTTTGTCGCTTCCCAGGGCTCCATGTAGAGTAAAACATTCATCAAACCCTCCTTTTGCTATCAAATAAGAATGATGATTTTTCACTTGAAGCGTCATTTTCAATTCACCTTCCCAATGAATTCCTATACTCAGTGGCGGAAATGGAAAGAAAATGGTGGGGACCAGGCCGATGGGAAGGGGTGGGGGGGTGGTTTGGGGAGGTGATGTCTGAGGAGGCAGGGTTAGGGGGGTGTAGCTGGCAGTTGACCTCCGATCAAAGAACATGTCCACAATAATAGTTTCAAACGGTGCAATTTCTTTCATGCTGCTTCTTTTCTAAACTATATCAATTCCACTTTAAACCACTTCCATGTCACTGGTGAGGAGTTACTTCACTGTGCGGATAATAGTTTTCACCAGTGTTGCTGAGTAAATATTCATTAAAATGCACAATTTGCATCCCATTTTATTAATAAAATCTCCCCCTTCGGTACTTTTCTGTTCGCCATAAGCAACATTTTCTTTTACTTGAACCCCACCCGGCACAGCTCCTGCAGCTCCCCTCTGTAAGCAGTTGGGTGGCTGCATGGTGTGTGATCTTTTTAATAGGGGTATTTATTCATGCAATGTTTGTCGGATACCTGTATATTTATTTATTTATGCAATGTCTGTCAGATACAGGTATCTAGCAAACATTGCATAAATAAATATATAAACCAGGTCGTGGCTGAGGACCGGGTCGTGGCTGAAGATTATAACTTCCTCTTGTTAGCTCTTGCGTGGGGTCACCAGAGGAAGTTACAGTTTGCTCGCAGTGCTTTTTCCCCCCTTCTCCAGAGTGCAGAGCATGGATTTCAGAAGGCTGACTCTGGCCGCATCCTGAGATCCGGCTACACGAGAGCCGGCCCAATGACCAGCGCTGCCTATACTGCGTGTCATTAAAAATGCTTGTGTTTTGAAAGGAATCTTTGGTTACCTATTCTAGTTTTATGGTGACAGTATTGGCCCCCAGTGGGGAAGCCCAGGAGCTGCACTTAGGCCAGACTCGGCCACACCAGGCTCCTGCTCACTCGGCTAATGCAACTGAACCACCCACAGCCTGGGGCAATCCAGCCACCAGCAAGCAAAGGATGAAGAAGTTCTCCCCAAACAGGTGGAAGACACCGAAGCACCTCAGCGGTTACAGGCGGCAAACCGCAGCAAGCACAGGAAGAGGGCATCCAATCAAAGTTATCCAGAGGATGGCAGCCTTCCGCTGCTTGGATCTGGAAAGAGAAAAGAAGGACCCCGAAACTGTCTTGCTGAGATGAGCCCCATCAAAAAACAGTTGACAATGCAGCAATCGATCCCACCAATGTTCACTTGCTAGTCGAGCGGCTCCCTCTGAGCGTTCCACCATCGGAGCAGGCCAACTTGCCCCCCAACACAAGCAAAGCCGCACCGATCCCCCATGCCAACGGCAGACATGAACAAAAACACCCTGTGCGGGCGCCATGTGACATGGACAGCAGAAACAGGGGATGGGGCTCCGGGTAAGCCCACACACCCAAACCAACAGCCTGCTAGGTCCCGTCCAAAGGCCCAAGTTACCCGCCCGGCACCACCACACCAGGAATACAGAGCACGGCGCAGGCCATTCCGAAAGCCAGTCAATTATCCCTGCCCTGCTCCCCCAATGCCCGCCGCCAGGCGAGCCAAACAACGAGGCACATATAGGGGGGTCTGCCAACTCAGCTTCACCCCAGAATCATCAGAGAAAATAAGGGCAGAGCCATGCGAGAGCCAGCCCAACCATGCCGCCACTCCATTCCTGCCCCCGATCTCCCAAGGCGAGGCAAACGCAACCAGTCAATTTGAAAAGTACGGTGCCATCATATTACAGAGCCACAGCTCTGCTGTGGAGGAAGCACTGTTCATCCCCAAAGAGGCAACCAATGAAGAGTCGGCACGCAAAGTACCTGACCCCCTCAACTCCACTCTTACCCCCTATGCCGTTGCAATTCCCAATCCGAAATTATGATGTCGTGCCTGGCGCTGAAAAAGAGACTGGCTCCGCACGCTTCTTCTTCTTCTTACTGATAGATTTCTATCCATCAGCGGTGATTTTTGGATCCCGAGGCTTGAGCCTCATTACTCCATCTTCTCGGGTTGAGCGTGTAGTCGTGGGTTAGGATTCTTCTTGGTCTGTGTAGTCTTGTCACAGTAGGGGCAGAGACTGGCTCCCTCCAGCGCAGGGTTTTTAAATGTCCTGCACCCCAGGAGGCCAACTGGGTTCGACCGGCCCAGGGCACAGGACACGTCCATTCTGGCTGCCTTCAGAGAGCCGAGGCGGTGCGGACTCAGGGGGTCCAGAGGAGCAGCCTGTCATGTCAAATGTGCCTCAAGCGCCTCATGCGTGGCCCATAGCATCTGCTTAATCACTACTTGAATTTGGTGCAGACCTAGTCAAAACCACTTTAATATAAACCCTCCAGGCTACTGATGTGTTAATAAAATGGAATAGTGTGGCATAAATCTCTACATTTTGCAAATAATGTTTAGTTAAAATAGAAATGGTACCTCCTAAACTTACAGAAATCCACTGCAGATGTTCTTGACCTCTTTACAGAAATGACATTTTAATGCTGCAGTTGTAATTTTGCAAAGTATTACCTCTACTATCATCAGTATTATTATTATATCTATTATTGTTATTATTGTTGTGTTTGTTGTTGTTCTGCAAACCTAGCTCTGGAGCAAAGGAGGGCTCTACAGGCCACAGAGTAACACATTGGCAGTGAGGAAGCATCAATGATCACAGTACACTACACAGGCGGGGATGTGCACAAGATGGCCGCCATCCAGGTTACACCAAGGTGTGGGTGGAAGAGGCATGTCTGCAGTTCCTCCCTAAACTGAAGGAGACTTGGAGCAGTCCAGTTTCCAGAGAACCTGTGCAGGGCGTGGCAAGGACTCTGTCGCAGTTCCCACCTTGTGGCCAGTCTAGTCTCTCGCCTGCAAATGTACTGCAAGATTAGCGACTGCATCCCGACCTTTTTAGATTGGCCTTCCGGAAGGCCGGCGTACCGGCAGCGGTTGTCTTGAAGGTGAGGGCAAAACATGCAACGGTGCAAACACGCATTGCAAGAATACACATTTGCAATAGTCAGGACTCTGCAAAATTGCACTTGCACAGGTGCAATGTTTCTATAATCATCCTCTCCTGATTGAAAACAAGTGCTTAGATGTGAAGTAAACTCAGTTGAATGATGTGTAGTGTTTGGGAGCACTGTCACTGTGGAAAAAACAGCTGCTTCTTAGTGCCCAAGGTGGATGGAAAGGATGTTATGAACCTTCACAGTCTTAGACTACTTGGGAACAGTTAAGGGCGCAGGGAGAGAATGGAGTCATAGATATTGGTAGAATTATCTATGGAAAAACCACGGCATTTTGCTGGAGTGTTATACGGCGTCCGATGCATGGCAAGAAGGGAGGAGTGTAGCATCCTGCCCATGTATGATAGAGCTGGGGGAGCCAGGGATTTCATGGGTAGGGTCGAGCCATTGCAAAGTCTGGGGGTCATGCATGGCCTAGGAGCCCACCACGTGCCAAGCCCATGAAATCCCGGGCTCCCGCAGAAAAAGGAAAAACATTTAACGCAGCCCTGGCGAACCACCATCAGGGCGGCATGTTTGTTTTAATATATAGGCATTTCTTTTCATTTTGCCCGCGCAGTGCACTGGGCAGTCCTGTTGGGGCCCATGGCATCCGGGGGTACTGGTCCGAAAGGAGGGTAGGGCTGGAGCTCTCGTTGTAACCTGGACCTTGCCAGGCTCGCTCAACTCTAGTGTATGGTTTATGGGTGGGGCGTGGGAGGGGCCTAGGCAAGTCACACTCCTCTGGCATGACCTCGGTAGGGGAAAATACCTTCATTTTTGGTGAGTTTTATTTATCATATATTTTAGAAGGGATGGAAAAGTGCAAATATGGCAATGCATGTTTTCTTCAGCAAATGTGGTAGTGCATGTGATTCGCCGCTGAGCACACTTTAGCTAGTTATGAGCTTTGCAAATGTGGTAGTGCGTGTGGTTCTCTGCTAAGCACACTTTAGCTAGTTATGAGCTTTGCAAATGTGGTAGTGCGTGTGGTTCTCCGCTAAGCACACTTTAGCTAGTTATAAGCTTTGCAAATGTGGTAGTGCGTGTGATTCGCCGCCGAGCACACTTTAGCTAGTTATAAGCTTTGCAAATGTGGTAGTGCATGTGGTTCTCCGCTAAGCACACTTTAGCTAGTTATGAGCTTTGCAAATGTGGTAGTGCGTGTGGTTCTCCGCTAAGCACACTTTAGCTAGTTATGAGCTTTGCAAATGTGGTAGTGCGTGTGATTCGCCGCTAAGCACACTTTAGCTAGTTATGAGCTTTGCAAATGTGTTAGTGCGTGTGGTTCTCCGCTAAGCACCCTTTAGCTAGTTATAAGCTCTGCAAATGTGGTAGTGCGTGTGGTTCTCTGCTAAGCACACTTTAGCTAGTTATGAGCTTTGCAAATGTGGTATTGCGTGTGGTTCTCTGCTAAGCACACTTTAGCTAGTTATGAGCTTTGCAAATGTGGTAGTGCGTGTGGTTCTCCGCTAAGCACACTTTAGCTAGTTATGAGCTTTGCAAATGTGGTAGTGCATGTGGTTCTCCGGTAAGCACACTTTGGCTAGTTATGAGCTTTGCAAATGTGGTAGTGCATGTGGTTCTCCGCTAAGCACACTTTAGCTAGTTATGAGCTTTGCAAATGTGGTAGTGCATGTGGTTCTCCGGTAAGCACACTTTAGCTAGTTATAAGCTTTGCACATGTGGTAGTGCATGTGGTTCGCAGCTAAACACCACATTAGCTTGTTATAAGCTTTGCAAATGTGGTAGTGCATGTGGGTCGCACACATATAGATGTGAGTGCAATGATTGTTTGCTGCAAAGAGAAGTGTTGGAAATTTGACTCAATATATTGTGCAGGCGAAAGCACGTAGCTGTTGGTGGAGTAAAAACATCTAGAAATACTTGGCACTTCTCGAATTCAAATTCTGGCAAAGTAACAATTAGCCAGCTGAACGTGGCATTTTACACATTATGCGCCCTTCACCTTAGCTCCAACACTGGCAACATATTTTCTGCCATGTGAGTGGACATTATGATGATGTGAACATTAGGTGTTGCATTAACACACCCTCCATTTGATATTTTATGATATGATATGATTGGTTATTTATAACGTGCTTAATACCCCGAGGCTTCAGGGATCGAAGCTGTGTTGCTCCTTGTCGTCTTGCTTCCAAGGTGTGCACGTTGCCCCTAAGCTATCCTCCACGGACGATACTGAGTTAGTCTGGACTGCAAGCATCCAGAAGACTTCCATGGAAAATATCTAGGACAACTCCTGGTCATCGTTGGTCTGCCGCACTTGGATAAACAATGTTTGTCAATGTGCAAAATGCACAAAATGCCAAAAGCGCTTTGAGGACATCCAAATGGGGAAAGGGCGCTATATAAATGACGAATACAATACAGGTTTTGTATCTTTTCTGGCTCCAACTAGTCTACTCATTCATGATAAGTTTCGACAGTAATCCTGTGGTAACTCCACGTTCCAAGTGGCTTTAACTGTATTCCAGTTTGGTAAATCCGCAGAATTAACACCAAAATACCACCAAACTCATAATAAGGCCATTTATTTAGTAAAAATCCTCTCTTAAACTATTGCATAACAATATTTAATCCAGCTCCAAATAGTTTGGTACAGTATTACTACCCTACAAAAGCAACATTCATTTGCGAAAGTTAAAAGGTTTAATTACATGCAAGTGGCCACGTTTTATCCTTTATTCTGAAGGTTGGGGAATTTGTGAATATTTGACCTGTATTAAGAGTCATTGAGGGACGGTCACTGTTGAGTGATATTTAAAAATGTCAGTGTTGTAATTTTGGCAAGAGTTCTTTGAAGGGGGAGAAGCGGCAATGTGATACGAGCGGGTCTTCAACTAAAAATATCAATGTTTGGCAAAGATGCTGACTTTATTTGTCACTGTCATGCAGGTGGTGTGGGAAGGCATTCTGGGTTTCATTAATCTTCTTTTACTGAGATTCAGCCGAGCGTCCTGTCTATATTTCATAAAATCAGTCTGTCACTTGTAATTCACAGTTAACAAGGAATGCCATGGGTCTTGGCAAGTTATTCGCAAAATGCTTCACTTCCCCACATGCAGAACACATGGCAATTCAAAATAAGCCTCCTCAAAGCCAATGGGTTTGGCTTTTCCGCATTCATCAACAAGGCATTACTGTTTGGATGTTTTCAGCATCCTAGACCCTCGTATTTGATGTGGTACTCTGTGATATGGTACAAACTTGCAGAGGGGGTTAATGCCAGAGGGGTAATTCCTGACCCACCAGGCATTACGGCAAGCTGAGGATAAAGGATGAATATGAATGTATGAGGGGATGACCTCAACGGAGTTGATTGACATGTGTCTACATTTGTCGTCCCGAATGAAAAGTCTAAGAAGAGGCTGGAAGGTGCTTTGTTCTAACATACTGTGTTTTTGTTCTGGTTTTGTTTTGTTGTCAGATGACGGTTGACAGGAACCATCTGGTACGGAGGAGGAGCCCTGCTACGAGTGGGCCTACTAGAACACTGTGCAATGGTGTTCAATTAATATCGATATAAGTTGGCCCGTTGGCCGATCGTTATGTCATGTTGTTGTAAAGAAGAGTGGGATCATATCGAGGGAGCCACTGGGAGCCGAGACGCGGCGCCTGCAGAGCCCGTGTGTGTAGCGAGCGAGGCAGAACAGTACCACTCTGGCCCCCACCATCCGGGAGGAGGAGTTTCATTGGGCGTTTCTCACCTATCAGAGGGACCCGGAGAGAAGGCCGGAGGAGCGGCTTCGCTAGGCTGCGTTAACAGCTGTTGGGATCGGCTTCCCTGAAAAGCTGATGCCTGCGAGGAGGGAGGCGGAACTAAAACGAACTGAGCCGCCACGGTGAAGACACCTGCAACGTGGGCCTGAAGACGTGACAGAAGGTGAGGAGCCGTGTCAGAGACACTGAATCGAGATTAAATAAAGTGAGGACAGCTTAAATAATAGCTCAAATGGAATCTCGTTCTGAAGCCTAGTCTACGAAGAATGCTGTCTAAATAAAGTTGCTGTGAAGATAAAGCACTGAATAGGGAACAAAGACAGATATAAACAGTGACAGTCAGTACAGTAATGTAGAGGGTCATCACTAAAGGAATTTAAAAAGAAAAGCTGGTATAAACAAGGAACAGTTATATAGGATCCAAGAGACGGACAATAGACTGGAGAGAATAAAGAAAATAGTAAAGAAAGACATTTTTTTTGGGAGTAAAATAGTAAAATCCCTTTTTCCCTTGTGTGAGACACCTAATAAAGAGACAGTTCCCTGAGAGGGGATTGATGTGAACTTTGTCACTTCCCCATCACCTGAAACAGGGTCAGTGGAACGAAGAGCGGAACGAGAGACTTTTTAATTCATTATTTGCCTCTAAAGTTAAATAAAAGTTATAGTTCACAAGTCAATTTTGTGTTATCGTCTGTCGCACCAAGAACAGTAATTGACATTTGGTGGCAGCGGTGGGATAGACAGGAACACCATGGAAGAATTATTAAAAACCTTAAGCGAAGGTCAACATTTACTACAACAGGCCCTGCAACTTCAGAGTCAACAAGCTCAGGCAGACCGTCAACATTTTCAACAGGAATTACAAGTGCAGCAGGCTCAGTTAATTGAGGCCACGAATCTAAGGAGGCATGCCCAGGTGCCGGCTTCCGTCCTACAGAAGTTCACGACCGGAGAAGACCCGGCCCATTTTTTTGTGAACGTTGAGTGGGTGGTTAGGAATGGCCAGTGGCCTGCAGACAGGTGGTGTCACTATATTGCTTCACTTCCCCACATGCAGGACACATGGCAATTCAAAATAAGCCTCCTCAAAGCCAATGGGTTTGGCTTTTCTGCATTCATCAACAAGGCATTACTGTTTGGATGTTTTCAGCATCCTAGGCCCTCGTTTTTGATGTGGTACTCTGCGATATGGTACAAACTTGCAGAGGGGGTTAATGCCAGAGGGTAATTCCTGACTCACCAGGCATTATGGCAAGCTGAGGATAAAGTATGAATATGAATGTATGAGGGGAGGACCTCAACGGAGTTGATTGACATTTGTCTACATTTGTCTTCCCAAATGAAAAGTCTAAGAAGAGGCTGGAAGGTGCTTTGTTCTAACATACTGTGTTTTTGTTCTGGTTTTGTTTTGTTGTCGGATGACGGTTGACAGGAACCATCTGGTACGGAGGAGGAGCCCTGCTACGAGTGGGCCTACTAGACCACTGTGCAATGACGTTCAATTAATATCGATATAAGTTGGCCCGTTGGCCGATCTTTATGTCATGTTGGTGTAAAGAAGAGCGGGATCATATCCAGTGAGCCGCTGGGAGCCGAGACGCGGCGCCTGCCGAGCCTGTATGTGTAGCGAGCGAGGCAGAACAGTACCACTCTGGCCCCCACCATCCGGGAGGAGGAGTTTCATTGGGCGTTTCTCACCTATCAGAGGGACCCGGAGAGAAGGCCGGAGGAACGGCTTTGCTAGGCCGCGTTAACAGCTGTTGGGA
The DNA here is from genome assembly GCF_040938575.1 of Ambystoma mexicanum. Lineage (NCBI taxonomy): Eukaryota > Metazoa > Chordata > Amphibia > Caudata > Ambystomatidae > Ambystoma > Ambystoma mexicanum. Next base: position 81,370,937 of record NC_090938.1, read on the forward strand.
TCGGCTTCCCTGAACAGCTGATGCCTGTGAGGAGGGAGGCAGAACTAAAACGAACTGAGCCGTCACGGAGAAGACACCTGCAACGTGGGCCTGAAGACGTGACAGAAGGTGAGGAGCCGTGTCAGAGAAACTGAATCGATATAAAATAAAGTGAGGACAGCTTAAATAATAGCTCAAATGGAATCTCGTTCTGAAGCCTAGTCTACGAAGAATGCTGTCTAAATAAAGTTGCTGTGAAGATAAAGCACTGAATAGGGAACAAAGACAGATAAGAACAGTGACAGTCAGTACAGTAATGTAGAGGGTCATCACTAAAGGAATTTAAAAAGAAAAGCTGATATAAACGAGGAACAGTTATATAGGATCCAAGAGACGGACAATAAACTGGAGAGAATAAAGAAAATAGTAAAGAAAGACATTTTTTTTGGAGTAAAATAGTAAAATCCCTTTTTCCCTTGTGTGAGACACCTAATAAAGAGACAATTCCCTGAGAGGGGATTGATGTGAACTTTGTCACTTCCCCATCACCTGAAACAGGGTCAGTGGAACGAACAGCGGAACGAGAGACTTTTTAATTCATTATTTGCCTCTAAAGTTAAATAAAAGTTATAGTTCACAAGTCAATTTTGTGTTATCTTCTGTCCCACCAAGATCAGTAATTGACATTTGGTGGCAGCGGTGGGATAGACAGGAACACCATGGAAGAATTATTAAAAACCTTAAGCGAAGGTCCGCATTTACTACAACAGGCCCTGCAACTTCAGAGTCAACAAGCTCAGGCAGACCGTCAACATTTTCAACAGGAATTAGAAGTCCAGCAGACTCAGTTAATTGAGGCCACGAATCTAAGGAGGCATGCCCAGGTGCCGGCTTCCGTCCTACAGAAGTTCACGACCGGAGAAGACCCGGCCCATTTTTTTGTGAACGTTGAGTGGGTGGCTAGGAATGGCCAGTGGCCTGCAGACAGGTAGTGTCACTACATTGCTCCGTTAATGACCAGTGAGATGCAAAGTGCTTATCAAGCTGCTAATCCCACCGGAGACACCGCCTACGTCGACATGAAACGTGTAGTGCTAGAGAGACTCGGAGATGATGAAGAGGCCTACCGGATCAAGTTTAGGGAAACCAAGCTGCTCACCGAAGAAACCCATAGACAACTCTATTGTAGGGTAAAAGAGCTGGGCGATAAGTGGCTGCAGACAGCCACAACTACTACTCAGGAGATGGCAGAGAAGGTGGTGTTGGAACAATTTGTTGAAGACCTCCCTCCCCCATCCAACGATGGGTCAGACAACACCATCGACCTGGCCTGACGGAGGCTGTGAGCATCGCTTAAGCCTATCAAAAGGGCGGACAAGGGAGAATGATGACTTATCCCACCTTCCACAACCTGGGAAGTGGCCCTCAAAATTCGATCACCCGATCCACAAATAACCAACGCTGGCCGCACTCGATGTTCCTCAGGAGCGAATGGGAAAGTTCAAGGTTTCATCCCAGCAGTAAAGCTTCTTTGAGTGCAACATTAATGAGACTGACCAGTCTGAGTGCCAGAGGGCCTCGATGTTTTGAATGTGGGGACTGGGGTCATTTGGCATGCCTCTGCCCCAAACGAAACAAGTCAGAACCAAAGGATGTGAGGGTCCTCGAAGCACTTAAGGAGGCTGAACAAGCTGAAGCTTCCCAGTCTATGAAATCACCATTTCTCTATACTTGTGAAGGGGCGGTCGAGTGTCGTCAAACAAGGGCCATGATAGACTCCGGAAGTCTCCAGACCGCTGTCAACCCCGTTTTGGTAGGTGGTGTTCAGGGGACGAATGAGAGCATCCCTATTCAGTGTGTTCATGGGGACATTAAAAGATATCCAGTCTAAGAAATAAGTATAAAGGTGGCTGGGGAGGAGATGAATGTAAAAGCGTCTGTGATGCCTGTATTTCGGGAACCCCTACTGGTCGGGTCTGATGTACCCAATCTCCGTCGCCTCATCCAAAATATAGTGATGGGTTGGTTAGAAACCGCACCGTTCCATGACCAAGAGATCATCACTCCAGACCTTGATCCAAAGAAGAGTCGAGGCGACAGAAGAAGGGATGAAAGGATCTGGGTGGAAAAAAATATGAGTCCCGTTGTCGTGGATTGGAAGTTGGATCAACAGGGGGATAGTTTCCGCATGGTGCAGGAACTTGATCCCCTGTTAAAACATGCAAGAGCTGCTGTTGTCGAAGATCATAAGGGGAAGACTCCTTATTTCATCAAGGAGCAGGGGTTGTTTTATAGAGTTGTTCAAGGTTCCGGAGAAGAAACCGTTCGCCAACGTCTTGTGCCAAGCAAGTATTACAGGCCGTTGTTGGAAGTTGCTCACATGCAAATAGGGGAAGGACACTTAGGGGCCGAGAAAACGACTCAAAAGATCCTAGCCAGATTTTATTGGCCTGGGCTTTATGGACAAGTGGTCCGATTCTGTCAGCAATGTGAGGAGTGCCAGAAGAAAAATAAAGCTAATGTCTCAAAAGCCCCTTTACAGACAATGGGTCTCATTACACGGTAGGCGGTGAGCCATGGCGCTATTAGCGCCATGGCTCATGCCGGTAAAATACTGGCAAAGCCTTGGTGGAAAGGGGATTTACCGCCCCATTCCAAGGTTGGAGGGGCGGTAAATCCCCCTTCCACCACTGCCCTTCCCCATTCCCATTTCTGCCCCATATGGCTCTATGGGAATGGGGAAGGCGCTAATTACGGCACTGCAATTTTGCGGTGCCGTAATTAGCTCCGAGGTCCCTTTGCGGGTTGGACTTTAATGCCTGCAAAAAGCAGGCGTAAAATCCCCCAACCCGCAAAGGGACCTCGTAGTAAGGCGGTAAGGATTTACCGGTACCAGTATTTTACCGGTACCGGTAAATCCTTACAGCCATCCGTGTAATGAGGCCCAATGTCTTTGATACTAGAGCCCTTTCATCGTATTGGGATGGATGTAGTGGGTCCACTAGATCCTACCAGTCGTGGTCATAAATATATATTAGTTATTGTGGATTATGCAACCAGGTATCCAGAGGCTTTTCCCCTGCGGTCTACCAATGCCCAACAAATCTGCGGTGTTGGTACCTTTTATAGTCCGTGTGGGAATACCTAAGAAAATTATAACTGATCAAGGTACCAATTTCATGTCTTCAATTTTAAAGCAGGTCTGTGAGACCCTTCACAATGAATAAATCAAAACGGCGGTATACCATCCTCGGACGGGTTAGTCGAGAGGTACAACCAAACCATCAAGCAGATGTTGAGAAAAACTATCATACCGGGGGAGAGAAATTGGGATAGGTAGCTCCCTTGGATCTTAATGACACATAAATACCCCACAGTCATCGACTGGCTTTGCCCCATTTGAACTGCTGTTTGGCAGGCCTGTCCGAACTCTCCTGGATATCCTAAAAGAGAATTGGGAAGATCAGTCAAACCAAGAAATTACTCTCACTTAGTATGCTTCACAGCTAAAAGAAAGAGTAGAGAAAAGTCACAACATTGCTAGAAAACATCTTTTACAAGCTCAGGGAAAGCAAGAGAAGTACTATAATAAAGATACGCAAATACAGAGTTTCTGTGTTGGGGACCAGGTGCTAGTCCTTCTTCCCATCAGTGAAAATAAAATTTTGGTGACTTGGAGAGGACCTTACTCAGTGGAGAAACTATTGGGTCCTGTAACATATAGGATCCAATAAACAGATAAGAAGTTACCTCTGCAAACGTATCATGTCAATTTGTTAACAAAAATTGGAATATTCCTACACCTATACCTACGGTGGCAATGATACATTTGGAAGAAGGATCAGCTGAATAGCTCCCAACTCCAGGGAAAGAAATAGGAAAGGAAGCCTTGAACATTAATTAGGAATTATCTTCTGCTCAACAGCTACAACTTTCTGGGTTAATTGATAGATTTTCCGAGGTATTTTCGTTGATACCGGAAAGAACAAAATTAACTTTCCATCGTATACATACCACTACTAGAACCACAGTTAGGTTATGACCCTATCGAATCCCAGAATCTAGGATTCAGGCAGTTAATCAAGAGGTGGAAGAGAGGCTTACATTAGGGGTGATTGAACCATCTCACAGTGACTGGTGCTCTCCTCTAGTTCTAGTACCTAAACCCGATGGGAGCTCTCGGTTTTGTATGGATTTTCGGAAGCTTAATGAAGTTTCTAAATCTAATGCCTATCCCATGCCCCGAATTGAGGATCTGTTGGACAAACTTGGGAAGGCAAAGTTTTTGACCACGATAGATCTAACTAAAGGATATTAGCAAATACCTTTATTTCCAGCTGTTAAGGAAAATACTATGTTTGCTTCTCCTACTGGATTATATCAGTTTACGGTTCTGCCATTTGGCCTTCTTTAGGCTCCTGCTTCTTTTTAAAGACTTATGAATTTCTTGATTAAGGGACATGAACAGTATGTGGGGGCCTATCTGGATGACATTGTCATCTATAGTCAAAGTTGTCTCGAGCATATGAGGCACTTGGAGGCAATGTTGAGAACATTACACGAAGTGTACCACTCTGGCCCCCACCATCCGGGAGGAGGAGTTTCATTGGCTGTCTCTAACCTATCAGAGGGACCAGGAGAGAAGGCGTGAGGAGCGGCTTCGCTAGGCCGCGTTAACAGCTGTAGGGATAAGCTTCCCTGAACAGCTGATGCCTGCGAAGAGGGAGGCGGAACTAAAACGAACTGAGCCGCCACGGAGAAGACACCTGCAACGAGGGCCTGACAGAAGGTGAGGAGCCGTGAGGCTGAATCGAGATGAAATAAAGTAAGGGCAGCTTAAATCAAAGTCAAATGAGAAACTCAAACGGAGTCTCGTTTTGAAGCCTAATCTACGAAGAATGCTGCCGAAATAAAGTTGCTGTGAAGATAAAGCACTGAATAGGGAACAAAGACAGATAAGAACAGTGACAGTCAGTACAGTAATGTAGAGGGTCAGCACTAAAGGAATTTAAAAAGAAAAGCTGAACGAGAAACAGTTATATACGATCCAAGATACGGAAAATAGACTGGAGAGAATAAAGAAAATTGTAAAGAAATACATACATTTTTGGAAGTAAAACCGTAAAATCCCTTTTTCCCTTGTGTGAGACACCTGATAAAGAGACAGTTCCTTGAGAGGAGATTGATGTGAACTTTGTCACTTCCCCATCACCTGAAACAGGGTCAGTGGAACGAAGAGCCGAACAAGAGATTTTTTAACGTATAATTTGCCTCTAAAGTTAAATAAAAGTCACAGTTCACAAGTCAATTTTGTGTTGTCGTCTGTACCACCAAGAACAGTAATTGACATTCTCACATTGTTTGAAATACATTTCGATCATATGCTTGCTACTGCCATCAAAAGCCCAAGTACTCTCACCATTGAAGAAAAGTCGTGCAATCAAAAGGCTGGGAACTCACTCTATTATCAGGGAGCGTTATTAAATACCCAGGTACTCACATCATTTGCCAAGCATGGGGAAGATGTGAGCATGAATGGCCTTCATGCATGCAGTGAACATCCCTCGTTTTAGCTCTGGAACTCCACACCCCGAGCACCCCACAACCTTAAGGACTCACTCTATGCTCACTTGCCGATTGATGCTCTTGAAATTGGTAGCCATGAACCTGTGGGTTCCTCTGACCCTTCTTGGGATTCAGGGATGTCTGTGTTCTCGTCCCCTCATTCCTGAAATCTGTAGATTTTTTGCACTTTCAAGACTTTAATTTTCCCCAGAATTAGGGTTTCATAGTGTGTTGTATTGCACTGATTTTTGGGGCTGTTTTTTCCATTTGCTAGCCTGTATATTTTTTTTCCTGTCTTTAGCTTTTTGCAGAAGTCTAACAACTGACCACCTTTTCAATGATTGTTTTCCTGATTCACATATCTATTTGTAGATTCAGTGATTGGGGAGACGGTGGTGTGGTTTCTCCTTAAGGGATCTGTGAAAATTCCTTCACTGTATCTGAGCGACCGCAACCTCTGATTTTAAAAAAAAGATACACATTCAAATTGTAAGCCCTTCCCCAGCCACAATTCCTCTGATACTAAAATGTCGGAAGAGTGAAATTTCAGAAAGAGGATATTCTGGTTACGCATCACCTAACCTACATGGTCGCCTGTGATTACTCACCAGCCTGAATGAAGGATGGATCTTCTTGCAGGATTAACTAATAAATCCGCAGTGCAGTGCACTGCGATTCTGCTGCAGTCAACCAAAGCCTCTCTCCACCAGCCTCTCCCTTGCATTATATTATTACTAAGGAAGAACCTGAGAGCAATTTCTCATTAAGATCTGAATACGAGATTATCCATGGCCCACAAGATTAAGCTTGGATACAAGAACGGGTTAAAGTCACATCTTGCCTGCATGTAGCAACAGGATGGGGAGCTAATTCTACTTACAATAACATCTAAGAATAGTGCCCACATCTAGGCCCGTTTGAATAAAGCTAACAATATTCTCCAAATTATTCCAATCCAAGAGAAAATCTGGATACAATATTTTCTTGAATGATATGCCTCTCAGCGTGTGATGTGGGGGAAAGGGAACTATATATGGAGCGCTGATCTGGATGATATCCTACTTCATATAGACAATCTGAGCACTAACAGCCCCAGGTCCAGATGGTCTCACGGATGGCTTGCTAAATGCCCACACCAAGGCTTGGGCTAGGATTCTCTTTTCAATTTTCACCCAGGTTGTGCAGTCTAAGCAAATCCCACAGTCCTGGAAAAAATCGGTTATCAGCCCCATATTTAAGAAGGGAGATTGAGAATGACTGCTTATTTACGGGCCAATTCCTCTTTTGGATGCCCCTGCCATGATCTTTGCTCGCCTGCTCCTCAGAGATATGACGCGCTGGATCCAGTAAGCGTCTCTGGGGGACTGACCGCAATCAGGTTTTGTCCCGGAACTGGGTACCTCAATACATCTTTTGGCACTAACCTTTGTCAAGAAAAGAATCATTCAATCGGACCAGACGGTTTATATGGCCTTTGTAGATTTTAAAATGAATGGCCCTAGAAACAATTCCAAGAGATCTTTGGTTGTCAAAAAAGGAAGAGGCAGCTTGTCCGGTCATATAATCTAGCTCTTGTTTCACAATTGTAATCGGATAGAGGTCAGGTTGAATCAGAGTGGACCCCTGACACAATCATTCCCAACATTCAGAGGTCTAAAGAAGTGATGCATTTTAGTGCCTGCTCTTTTTAATTGATTTATAGCTGATATTGGCCATCACTTAAAAAGCCTCATCTCCTACCACCAAAACTGGGATCGATTCCCTTACCATGGCTGCTTTATTTGGATGTTATCTTAGATAAAACACTGATGCGACTACAAAATAAATTATCGGCCCTCGAACACTATGCAAACAGGAATCATTTAACTATTAACGTTGAGAAAACCAACATCCTTATCTTAACTGGAAAAAAGCATGTAAGGAAACACGCAGTACAGTGTTTTTTTTTTCTCATAAAAAGGGCCTTTGGTACTTTTGAATGAGTATTGCTACTTCGGAATGAATACTAACAATAGTAATCAACAGTCCCCTTACAAAATGGAAGTTAGAATTAAGGCCTTGTCAGCGGCTTCCTGGGCTGCAATTATACACAGGAAATATGAGACATTCTCCTGTAAGTATTACTCACCTTTTATAAGCAAAATGTGGTTCCCATTTTAATTTATGGAGCTGAAACCAAGATGGTAGAAGTTATGTTGCTCTGGAGCACAATTGAGGGTTTGTTCTGGAGAGAAGTGCTTATTCTTCCATCAAGTCTCCCAATTCAATTGATACGCTACAACTTGGGGATATTATCATTCAACATCATGTCCATATGGTGAACTATGACCTTGTTCAGGAAGTGCACCCTGAGCAATGGCAACTATGTTTCAAAATTGCTGTCCATAGCCTTATTATTAGAACCCAACTCGGACCATACTTTGCAAGCACCGATGATAGCCTGCATAGATAAAATGACGAAGCAGACATTTCTCTAGATCTATTTGTATCTAACCCAGGTGGAGCTAAGATCAAACTCTGCCATTATGATTGGAGGCTTACTTGGGAGTACTGTAACAAATACAAGAATTTTAGGAATGGTCACTTTGAGTTAAAACCTTCAAACCAAACGGCTGCTTATCTTATGAAACTCCTGTTACCAAAGTTTATGGCATTGTTTTAAAGATGTTGTTATAATTTATAGCCGATCAAGAAGGTTCTGGGGTGAGATTAAAAAGATTGATGGGAGACATATGTTGTTGATTCTGTAAAAATCAGCTTGAAACTTTGAAACATTTGATGGTGTTGAGTCCGCACTGGATCCAACAAAGAAAGCTGTTTTTACATATTTTCAAGGATTACATAAATCTATAAGATGACATTTTATGGGAAAAGATTTTTACTGGCCAACATATAACTGTGATTTTAGCAACAATACAATTCTTACTATTTTTAGAGATTTTAATTTTCTAGGATACTAGAGGTTGTATTTTTTACAGAATGTTATTGATTTTTAACAACATTGAATTGGAGAAGTGTCTGCGTGGGCTCATGCCCCACTCCTGTTACCATGGACAGAGAGAAACGGCCTCATTCATAAACCTCAGACTGGCTTTCGCAGAGGAGACTACACAATACATAATCCTCTTGCATTGCATTATCCGATAGCCGAGACTAATCTTGCAGACATTGGCCCTCATTACGACCCTGGCGGAGATCCATGGTGCAATTTGCACCATGGACCATGGCGCAAAGCTGCCAACACCGCCATGGGGGTTGGCGGATTTACCGCCCCATTCTGACCTTGGCGGGGCGGTAAATCCCCAATCCCCATTTTGCCCTTCCCCATTCCCATTTTTGCCCCATAGGGTATAATGGGAGTGGGGAAGGCGTTAATTACGCCACCGTAAATTACGGTGGCGTAATTAACAACAAGGTCCCGTAGCGCCATGGATTTTTCCGCCCGGAAAAAGCAGGCGAAAAAGGCTCCATGGCGCTATGGGATCTCGTAGTAAGGCGGAAGGGTACGCCATGATTTACGCTGGCGTAAACCCTCTCCGCCAGGGTCATAATGAGGGCCATAGACACTGTTAAAGCATGCTAGGAACCACCCCCTATCTATCAGCGGAACTTCTGTCCCGTGGCTTGGCTACGTGGACGATATTGTATTACTTAATTATACGCATATTTGCCTCCAACGTTCTATTGGAACTCTGGCCACCTATGCAGAAGTAAATCACTTGAAAATTAACATCTCAAAAACAGAAATTGTTATTATATGACTCAGGAAAACTAAAGCTCCCATTAGTTGGACCATTTTTGATAAACCGCTGGAAATAGTTAAGAGTTACACCTATCTTTGAAATTTTATCAGCTCTCGTATAGTTAGGAACAGCCATGCTGATTTTATTGGTTCTAAAATAATGAGAAAATGGGACTTGATAAAGATGTATATTAGGCAAGGAGGAGGTTATAACATTGTGGGACTTTGTAATATTTATAAAACTAGCAAAATACCTGCAATAATCTGTGGTTTAGCAGTGCTTCCTTAGACACAGAGTGGTTTGAAAAATTGGAAGCACTGTATCTTGGATGTGCAATCATGTGCGCCTGTGGAGGCCAGGCAATGTTAACTAGGCCTCAAATATGTGCGTTCTCTAAGGCTACTGCTGCGCTCTAAGCTCCTTTTATCTATCTTATCACCTCATTTGCACATTAATACTTTATTAGGACTGTTTGCAAAGCAATTTACCTCTATCCAACGTAATCCGCTTTTATTTGAGTTAAATGTGTCTGCTATAACACAGTAGAGTATCATATGAATGTGCCTAATACGGAGGTGGTTTTAAAAAAGAAAATAATAGTGTGGGATATAGATGATAATTTGAACAATCTGGCTAAAAAAAAGATCTACCATCTATACAGTAACCAAAGTTTTAGACATCAATCCTGTTGGACTTATTTAATTAAGTGGGATCAGTTTATTTCAGAGGGTACATCACATATTTATGTTTCAATATTCTCCCAACCCAAGAACATTTAGGGAGGTGGGTAAAAACATTGTATAATGGCAGAATGTGCAGGCTATGTTCAATGACAGTAGAGACTTCTCGCCATATTTGAACGTGTTGCCCGAAATTAAGAAAGTCTTATCGGAAGAGCTGCTCTGAATTTCCAAATAGCCCTGATTATGTTGAAAAGGGTCCGTTTTTGAGCCGTCACTACGGATCAGAGTCTGTCGCTATCACTGCAGCATCATTTTACGTTTGGAAAGAAGCCCAACACCTCTTCAGTTAAGAGTTAGATTGTATATTTTACAGTGAATGGCCTCTTCTTTTAGACTGTTTTAGTAAGATCTTACAGGCTGGGCTATTTATCCACTAAGCAACTGTTTTAACATTTTTATTGGATATTTTTTATCAATTTTTAGTTTTTAATGAAATGAATTGTGATATAGAAGAATTGGAACGACATATTTATCTTGTTATTAGAAATGTATATGTAATGTATGGATTGACTGTTCTCTGATCATGTGCAAAAAGGTTTTTAGTTTAAAAAATGCACAATAAAAAAAGAATGTTAATACCTTTTTTTGGTTGGGTTTTATTAATCAGTAGTCTCAGTCTTGCCCTTGTTGTTTATTCAGACAGTTGCTTGTTTTCCTGTATTTCTCTGTCATCTTTGTTGGTGTCTTGTTATTTTCTCATTTAAAATTATTTTGAAAGGTCGAATTGTTGTTTTCAAGTATAACAATTAAAAGAAGAATACATTATTCACTAATCTATAGCGCTAACCTAGTTTTGGAGAAACTGAGTGCTGTACAGGTCATATGGCAAAACATTGGCAGCGAGAATTTATTAAATAAAATGTTGTTGCAGTGATCATAGTTTATTGCATCAATAGGGGGTGTGAACAAGACTGTTACATGATGACAATAGATAAAGGAAGATTATGTGTAAACTGTCCTTCGAATTCCAGAGGGCAGGAGCCCAAGATTGGTAACCATCATCAGAGGTGACTGGTAATGTCCACAAGGGCATGTGGGCATCAATAGGAAACCATGAATGGGACAGTGTCCAGGTTTCATCATCAACACAAGCAAGAGTAACACCCGAAGTTGACAACTTCAATGTCTGCACGGGTTAGGACGAAATTACCTAAGTAGAAAAGTCCTACCACCAAAAGTCTGACCCCCATTTATTTGCATATGTATATGTGGGGAGGGCGGTAAAGTTAATACAAATGTATGGGTGTAAGGTTAGGGGTTGTGGGGGTCTCCCCCTGTCAGGAGTGGCACTCTATTAAGAGTGGCACAGGACACCCAGAACACACACACAGCGGAAAGGAAAGAGAACGAAGAGTAAGCAAGAGTAGCAAGGGAAAAGATACAGAATGAATACCCTCTTGGGGTGTATGCAGATATAGGAAAAGAGTATTCCACGAACCTTGGAAATACTCTAGCCTTCTGCAGAGTTTGCTTTAACAGAGGCCCACGCTGTTTGCTCATGACTTGGAACAGCAGCTCTGGGTGTCTGTAATGTAGAAACAGGACAAGGGAAGGGGCAGAGGTTGACTGATGGGAACCAACAGACAAGCTCTGTACAAAAGGGTCTACAAACAGTACAAGAGAAGATACTACAGACAAATCCAGGAAAGGAGGTGATAGCAAACTAGCAGAAGGAAATGAAAGGAAAGTCGTGTAACGGGATAGGATAGCAGAGGACAGCAAGGAACAAGGTTGAGAGCTCAGAGGAGCAGGAAAGCAATGGGTAAGCCCACAGGAGTAGGACTGTAAGGTAGAACGCCCAGAGGAAAAGGGCTTAGGGCAGCAGAGTAAAGCAGACTGCACGGCAAGGATCCCGTAAGGGCCGGGCAGTAAGGAGTGAACCCTGAGAGACAGGGCCGCTGAACGTAGAAGGTAGCAGAGGACTGTAGAGGCTGCTAGGCTGAGAACCCAGCGGAAAAGGTAGGTAGTAGGCAGCGGAGCGTGATAAGCTGCAAAGTAGGAAGGCCCAGAGGACAAGGGCTGTAGGTAGTCAGAGTGAGGTAGGCTGCAGAGCAGGGAGCCCCAGAGGACAAGGGCTAAGGCAGCCGGAGTGAGGCAGGCTGCAGAGCAGGGGGCCCAGAAGACAAGGGCTGAAGGCAGCCGGAGTGAGGCAGGCTGCAGGGCAGGGAGCCCAGAGGACAAGGGCTGAGGCTGGGAAGCAGCAGAGCGTGATCAGCTGCAATGTAGAGGGCCCACAGGGCAAGGGCGGAGGCTGGAAGGCAGCAGAGCGTGATCGGCTGCAATGTGGAGAGCCCGGCAAGGCAAGGGCGGAGGCTGGAAGGCAGCAGAGCGTGATCGGCTGCAATGTGGAGAGCCCGGCAAGGCAAGGGCGGAGGCTGGAAGGCAGCAGAGCGTGATCGGCTGCAATGTGGAACGCCCGGCAGGGCAAGGGCGGAGGCTGGAAGGCAGCAGAGCGTGATCGGCTGCAATGTGGAGAGCCCGGCAGGGCAAGGGCGGAGGCTGGAAGGCAGCAGAGCGTGATCGGCTGCAATGTGGAGAGCCCGGCAGGGCAAGGGCGAAGGCTGGAAGGCAGCAGAGCGTGATCAGCTGCAGTGTGGAGAGCCCAGAGGAGCAGGGCTGTGAGGCAGGGAGCCTGGAAGGCTATGGCTGAAGGCAGCAGGGTGGAGCAAGCAACAAGGCAGGGTCCAAGCAGGAGTGAAGGTAAGCAACATACAAGATCCGTAGGAAGATGCAAAAGGTGGAGGAAGGACTCTCAGATGCAAGAGGCTGAGCCACTGTAGGCAGCAGCCTTTATACTGCCTAGCCCAGCACAGGGGCAGGCTAATTGGTTGCACCTGGCGAAGCACACCTGCAGGCAATCGGCCACCTCCCTTTCTGTTCCTGGGCTGGTGGAAGCAGGGCAAGTCCCTAGGGCTTCTGGGGGGTGTAGTTCCTTTGATAATCAATAGGAACAGCCAGGAATCGATGCTTGTAGCCAGGTGCATTATGGTATGCGTAGTTTGTTGGAAATAATAATAAAGCACCAAAGTCTCGCAAATGGGAAATAAAGTTCCCAAAGTAAATATAGATGGATCCAAGAGTCTGTTGTAACTAAATGATAAACATATAGTCCAAATTGAGCGTAAATGGATGCGCCCATGGTGCAGGCATGACAGTATGCCCCTCTCCAGGCCCCTCTCCAGTCTCCCTGAAGACCGACCTGTAGGAAGAATGTCTGTCACACCGTACAAGAGTCTTACTCCAAAAAGGCACATCATGAAGCACCAGAAACGGGTTGCAAGGTGAGAGTCTTGAATGACGGAGATAGTACCAAAGTTCTGAACTTTTGATGTAGAAATCAGAATAGACGAAGTCTTTGGAACACAGACCCCAACTGTGTGTGCATGAAGAGAGGAACTGCGAAAAACTGCTGCAGGCTCCATGATAGATTTTGCTTTGACGGGCAACAATAAGGTGCTGGAAAGTGGAGCCATAGATACAGCAGAGTTGGTAGCTTTAGGAAGGCTTTCCAAGACATCCGGAGCAGCAATGACAACGTTAGGGTTAGCCGCAGAGAGTTCAGGAGTCACAGCGGCGGTTTTCCCATGATTAGTAGACAGTTCAGAGGTAACAGCAGCAGTGAGATCTTGAATGGCTGTAGAGAGTATCAAGGCGGTAGCAACTGTGTGTGTGGGTGTCATGAGAGAGCCAGCGGGCTGGAACGCACCTGAGACTGGTAGAGTAGAGTCTGGCAGTCTTAGTGCTATAGATACACCAGCAGGAACAACTGGAGCAGTAGTCTTAACAGGAAAACCCTTCGCTGACCTTGCAACAGTTAGCATGGCGGATGTAGGATCAGGAAGAGAAGGTGCTGAGGGATCAGGTTGTGTAGCAGAGGATTCTGCTGCAGCGAGCACAGCTGCGAAGGAAGTAGAAATCTGGGCATCGGGAGCATCAGAATTAGCAGTAGCTTCAGGAATCACAGTAGCTATAACAACCTCAAGATTTGCAGCAGAGACTTGAGGAGTCTCAAATGTGGCAGGGAGTTTAGGAACCACAGCAGCAGGAAGATCATGAATTGCAGTTGGAAGTTCGGGTGCTGTAGCAGCTACAGATAGTTCAGGTGTTGCAACTACTGGTAGATCGGGTACCACAACCACTGGCGATTCAGGGGGTATCGAAGAAACTGAAGATGTTGATTGCTCAAGAGTGTTGTCTGATAGCACAGCTGCCATTGTCATTTCAGAAGAGGTTGTAAGTGTGAGTACTGGACGATAGGCAAGGGTGAGGGCGGAACCATCCTTTGACTCAGAGGGATTTCCAATCAGAAGACCAACCTTGTTTTGTGGTGTAATGGCTGTGTGCGTGATTTGACCCACCGGAGGAGTTAATTCTTTTCTGTCAGTACAACAAGCTGAGTTTCTGTGGCTGGAAGGTGAAAGAGCTGTGTCAGTCTCTAGAAGGGATACATATGCTATATTTAGGTCTTCCATCTGCTTGGTATAAGTCTGTATACTTTTCTGTATGGCAATTCCAGGCCTTATCATGTCGATCTCTAAAGATAAGATGTCAGGTGTTGGACATAGTGTCAGATGGTCTGGTGACTTGTGTCCCTTCATAAGATTCTTATAATACAAATAAACAAAGTCATCATAGAGGTCTTCGGTCTTTCTTTTAAGGCGTAGGAGTTGTTTGTGTAGCAGGTAAGTATCATTAGTTTGATCTAAAGCTTCAGAAGCTGGTGTGGCAGAGAATTCGGTTGTAGCAATGGGAAGACTGACCTTAGGGTTATTGTGGTTAGTAGATACAGTGGAAGCATTAAGACAACCGATGGTTAGTATAGGTCTTTTGTACCCAGGACCAGATGCACAAACCTCAGGATAATGACTGCCTTGTCCTGTCAAATAAGGGTTTCCAGCATTCTGGGTAGCTTGCCAAGCCGATCTTGCGCATATCACTCTGGCAAAAGCGTATTCTGGTTTAGAGTCTCCCACAATGAGTGCTATATCCTTGGCTGTTGCGGTGTTAGAAGGCTTGTCAGAAGACGCAGGAGTGTCTTTCACTGTTTGGTTTAACAAGATCTGTAAGAACTCATTATCTTGCTGTAGCTCTGCAACAGATAAGGACTGCGGGTCATAGTCGCAAATGTCATAATAATTGTACATGGAAGAAGGGTCAGCTAGCCAGTGAGTATAGTACCGTGCTTGTAAATCTTTGTTTACTGAGGCGAGACTGTCCTTTAGACTAAGGTTCTTGTTTGCTGTCTTTAGGGAAACCATAGGTTTATGCAAAGGTTTCTTAACCCGAAAGGAAAGCATCTTTGTTCTGTGTGTGCCTTTCCGGCCTATGGAACAAGAAATTTTTGGCTCTTGCATTCTGTCAGGAGTGGCACTCTATTAAGAGTGGCACAGGACACCCAGAAAGGGTTTGGGTGGTTGTGCCAAATAAAGTGGACAGATAAGAACACACACAGCGGAAAGGAAAGAGAACGAAGAGTAAGCAAGAGTAGCAAGGGAAAAGATACAGAATGAATACCCTCTTGGGGTGTATGCAGATATAGGAAAAGAGTATTCCACGAACCTTGGAAATACTCTAGCCTTCTGCAGAGTTTGCTATAACAGAGGCCCATGCTGTTTGCTCATGACTTGGAACAGTAGCTCTGGGTGTCTGTAATGTAGAAACAGGACAAGGGAAGGGGCAGAGGTTGACTGATGGGAACCAACAGACAAGCTCTGTACAAAAGGGTCTACAAACAGTACAAGAGAAGATACTACAGACAAATCCAGGAAAGGAGGTGATAGCAAACTAGCAGAACGAAATGAAAGGAAAGTCGTGTAACAGGATAGGATAGCAGAGGACAGTAAGGAACAAGGTTGAGAGCTCAGAGGAGCAGGAAAGCAATGAGTAAGCCCACAGGAGTAGGACTGTAAGGTAGAACGCCCAGAGGAAAAGGGCTTAGGGCAGCAGAGTAAAGCAGACTGCACGGCAAGGATCCCGTAAGGGCCGGGCAGTAAGGAGTGAACCCTGAGAGACAGGGCCGCTGAACGTAGAAGGTAGCAGAGGACTGTAGAGGCTGCTAGGCCGAGAACCCAGCGGAAAAGGTAGGTAGTAGGCAGCGGAGCGTGATAAGCTGCAAAGTAGGAAGGCCCAGAGGACAAGGGCTGTAGGTAGTCAGAGTGAGGTAGGCTGCAGAGCAGGGAGCCCCAGAGGACAAGGGCTAAGGCAGCCGGAGTGAGGCAGGCTGCAGAGCAGGGGGCCCAGAAGACAAGGGCTGAAGGCAGCCGGAGTGAAGCAGGCTGCAGGGCAGGGAGCCCAGAGGACAAGGGCTGAGGCTGGGAAGCAGCAGAGCGTGATCAGCTGCAATGTAGAGGGCCCACAGGGCAAGGGCGGAGGCTGGAAGGCAGCAGAGCGTGATCGGCTGCAATGTGGGGAGCCCGGCAAGGCAAGGGCGGAGGCTGGAAGGCAGCAGAGCATGATCGGTTGCAATGTGGAGAGCCCGGCAAGGCAAGGGCGGAGGCTGGAAGGCAGCAGAGCGTGATCGGCTGCAATGTGGAGAGCCCGGCAGGGCAAGGGCGGAGGCTGGAAGGCAGCAGAGCGTGATCGGCTGCAATGTGGAGAGCCCGGCAGGGCAAGGGCAGAGGCTGAAAGGCAGCAGAGCGTGATCGGCTGCAATGTGGAGAGCCCGGCAGGGCAAGGGCGAAGGCTGGAAGGCAGCAGAGCGTGATCAGCTGCAGTGTGGAGAGCCCAGAGGAGCAGGGCTGTGAGGCAGGGAGCCTGGAAGGCTATGGCTGAAGGCAGCAGGGTGGAGCAAGCAACAAGGCAGGGTCCAAGCAGGAGTGAAGGTAAGCAACATACAAGATCCGTAGGAAGATGCAAAAGGTGGAGGAAGGACTCTCAGATGCAAGAGGCTGAGCCACTGTAGGCAGCAGCCTTTATACTGCCTAGCCCAGCACAGGGGCAGGCTAATTGGTTGCACCTGGCGAAGCACACCTGCAGGCAATCGGCCACATCCCTTTCTGTTCCTGGGCTGGTTGAAGCAGGGCAAGTCCCTAGGGCTTCTGGGGGGTGTAGTTCCTTTGATAACCAATAGGAACAGCCAGGAATCGATGCTTGTAGCCAGGTGCATTATGGTATGCGTAGTTTGTTGGAAATAATAATAAAGCACCAAAGTCTCGCAAATGGGAAATAAAGTTCCCAAAGTAAATATAAATGGATCCAAGAGTCTGTTGTAACTAAATGATAAACATATAGTCCAAATTGAGCGTAAATGGATGCGCCCATGGCGCAGGCATGACACCCCCACATATATTTATATGCAAAAAAATGAAGACAACAAATACAAATACAAAAACAGACTTTTGGTGGTCAGACTTTTCAACTCTGTAATTTCACGCAGATCCGTCTGCACACCAACATCAGGCCCAGAGCATCCGTTGCAGTTCTGGGCAAGATGTTGAAAGGCATGTCACGGGGCATATAGCATCTAATTCTCCCCCTAGCAACATGAAGTTGCAATTTGACCCCTTTGGGTTTTTTTGCACACCATATTGTGTCTCTACGACATTAACCAATTCTGCATCCAACCATCATCTCAAAGACTAGTGCGCTGTGGCACTGGTCCCAACATCTGATAGCAGGTTTGTTGCTATGTATTGCTGTATAAGGTGGTTTACAGCTGTCTTTACAGGCCCCAGTGCCTTATACAGTTGATTGCCTTGATCTACTCCCCAGCTACTCCTGCAGCGCAACCACTCTACCCAGTAATGCTCTGACTCAAGTAATGATTGCGGTGGATTGCAATAGGGAAACAATACAGAATGAGTCATGTTTAGAAACAACAATTAGTTTCAGATCAAACTTTTGAATAACAAGGGCTATACATCTTTTTTCTTCTAGAATACTCACTCTTTACTGCATATTCATTTTTTTTGCAAATTAGTTACTTCATTTTCAAAGTAGGTAACTCTAGCTGGACCTACATGCCTATTTCATACTATTTGTGTCTTGTCTTATAGTTTTGGTGGTGTTTGATCGCAGCAAACTTTCTGAAAAAAACTGCCTGTATTCCATCAATTATCAGAGGATCAAACCGCAAAACAAATGTGCTCGCGCCAACCCCTACCCGCCACCCCCTCCCCCTGCCTGACTCACCTGTTTGCTCGCCGCCAGGTCCCCTTCACCCCTGCGTTGTCAGATCCGTCCCTCTAACGCAGGCCGGATCCGACGCCGCAGGGTCTCTTTTTCTTCTTTTTTTTCCAGTCCCCCTGCCTCCCATGTTGAGGAAGCGGGGAAAACCCCTGCAACCCCCCAAGGATAATACCTACCAATCATGGGGAGCGGGGGACACCACTGCAACCCCCGCTCCACATGTTCAGTATTTATTAGCCTAATTGTTTGTTTTTGATCGATCAAATGCTACTGGCCAAATTCGGTCAAATGTACCATTCGATCAATAAAAAAAAAACAATGATGCTAATACTGTCTTATATGGTACCAACCACAAATGTCCTCCCACAAAGCTTGGTTCTTAATTGATGATCTACTGCTACTGCTGATGAGCTAAAGGACCAACGAGGAGCAGCATTACATCTGCACGCATAATTCCCAGTAATGCACCAGGTGTTGAGGGTTGCCAGCAGCCTCACTATTAGGACTGCCTGCATCTTCTCTACCTCAATGCAGGAAATCAAGCAAAGTCTGGAAGTGGGAATTTCGAGAGCAATACACAATGTGGAAAAACCTTAAAATATCTCAAACAGCATCTTGGAAATGCATAGATGAGGGGTGACACTTGACCCTTGTGAGGTAAACAGATCCCACAAGGAAATGTTCTGAAATATATAAAGAAAGCACTTCTTACATTACATAAAAGCCATCAAATCTATGTAATTATTTACCATAACTGTAGAACAGACTATTTGGCCATCAAAGGGCCAGTGTTTCCAGAATATCATCTATGTACTGGCAAAATCGGCATGAGAGGGTAAACGTATTAAGTGTCAGCATAGAATAATATTAGACATGAAGGTTTCTGCAGAAACAATGGTCCTTCATGCGAGGGGAGCCACACTCTGCTGCTTGGGGTTTCTGGGAGAAGAATCTTTCAGCCTTCTTCATCTTCATCCAACCTGTCTTCATCAGTGTGGGAAAGGTTACACATCATATGGCATGGCGGATGTAAAAGAGAGAAACAGAGAACAGGAAGAGGGAAGCAGGGAAGTGGAAAAGAGAGAGTGAGAGAGAGACAAAGAGAGATAGGATGTGGGAGGTTGGCTGCATTACCAGTATTTATTGCTTCTATTATCTATTTATTTTTATTTATAATTATTTATCTGTTCTCCTATCCTCCGCACTTTCCACTTTCCCCCTTCCATGCACTTTTCCCCTCCCCCTCTCCCATGCACTTGCGCGTTCTCAATGTCACTGGGCCTAGTAAGATTGTTGTTTTGTTCTCCCCTGTTTCGCCTCTCTTGCCTTGTCACGCTATGAAAAACTTGTGTACGAGCGCGATAGAAATAAATGATCATATCATATATATTATCATGATGAAATGTTCCCATTAATGATCCATACTCTGTATATTAAAATGTTCTGTGGTATGTATACCCCTGGCAACGACATAAACAATATGCCCTCCAAATGTGTGCAATGTTTGTCCACTCTATTGTGGATCCTGGGAGATGTTAGAACAAGTTTCATTTCTTTGTCCATACTACGACAGCATACACCACAAGAGCGTAACACTCTCTATAAAACAATACAATCGTTGTACTTTATTTGAAGCTGAATCGCTAGATCGACCGGTGTACCGGTGGAAATTACTTAGCATCGTTTTCTTTTTGTTATGCAGTAGTTTCCTTATGAAACTGAGCAAAGACAAGAATAACAAAAAAATTAAGTATCACTTGTTGTAAACATTTAAAATTCTATTTATTAATAAAAGCTTAATGACCCAATGAATTATCTCAGGCTACGATCAAAATGTCCTTTTTCGTGCCCCATTGTTGCTCATGAATATGATGGAGTTCATACACATATGAAATTCAATGCATACAGAAATGATACTCCATTATATCCTGCTTGTTGATTAATCGTGTCGTTTTGTCATTCTGTAACTATGATCATCAGGATGTATGTGATTTCACCAAATTTACTTCATCTAAAGTGAAATCCTCGAATTTCTTTTTATTATGCGGGGGAAACCCCCCGCTTCTCCACATTTCCTTTACCTTATCCTATCCCCTTACCCCACAACATCTATGTTTTAAAATGTACCCACTTTCCCAACCAAATTTGAAGAAAAAAATAATTAGAAGATTTCTCTTTCGGTGAAACTGGATTCGGTGATATGTAGGTGTCCCTGATCATCATACATGCGCAGATTCAAACCTAAAAATGAAATATGCCTTGATGTATTAATCTTATGGATTGAGACTTCAATTATTTAATTGACTAAAAATACAAGTCATAATGTTGTACTAGACAATAATGTATTGAAAATTAATTACATTGATCCCAAAATATTGATTGGGATTATTAAAGGTACCAAATACATTTTTCTTCATTTAAAAAAAAACAATAATGTGTTCATCCTTGTTTATCCATCTTCAATTGCTCTTAATGTGGTTAACAAAAGGCATCCCGTGTTCTCTCATGCAATCATTGGTGTTCGTGTCAAGGATTCCAAAAGATTCTGCAAGCTTTTTAGCATGTAATGCATGCCAATCTTTGATAATGAGTTTGTATTATCTTATTTGAACCACTTGAACATATTCCTGAATATGTTCTTGAAGTCATATTACTACTGAATTAATGGTGCTTTGCACATAAAACTATGTATCAAGGCTAAATTACATGTGAATGTGATTGTGTGTGTCAGGGGTATTTGCAGTGCTTGTGTGTGGGGGAGGGTTAGGAACGTGCTGGCAATGAGGATTTTAATGCCAAACCTGGCATATGTTGGACATTGGCAATGTGTTATGGAGCAATAGTGTCATATATCGCTAAAGCAACATTGAAGCATCTTCTTACAGTGGCAATATTAACATTATAAGGCACAGCAAAATAGAGTGTATTACATTGGCAATCATCGGGCAAATTGGCACAAAAGAATGACAATACCTATTTTCTGTTCAAATACTGCCCTAAACATTTCAGAAACAATCCCAATGTGTCCTTAAAGTGATGATTGTAACTTATATTGACACAGCCTGCACACCAATGTCTTCCTATTGTGGCAATACTGGAATTATTGGGCAAAACCACCACAAGTGTGTTCTTAAAGTGGCAGTACTGCTAAGCATTGGCACAGTCAGCTTTAAAATGCCTTATTGCAGTTGCAAAATACTGCACTGGCCTGTAATGTGGGCACAGATATCATGAAGTGTGTTTTAGGGTGACAAAAATGCTATATATCCTGGCCAGAAGCGGGAAAGACTTTAATTCAGTTGAAGTTGAAGGTTTTGCTTCTTTTTCTGGGCAATTGAAGTCAGTGGAGCCATGTTTCATAATATCAAGTGTTGTGTTTTGTTTTTGCTCACTGCACCGCTCTACACACAGTTAAACAGCAGAGAATCATCTTTGGCTACGAACGGGGAGTTCGATACTGCGGTACCTCAGGATAGACGCAGCACCAACCGCAACCCTTCTTTGCTTGCATTATAATTGCATATCTAACTTGCTAGGAGGTAGTGTCAAATCTTATGCTAGATATGTTTGTGCACAATGTTTACGAAGAAATACAGATAAAACAGGTCCTCGATTAATACAACAATGCAGCATTCGGATTCTTGCTAGTGACGGATGCTCGGGAGGATAGCTCAGGGGCAACGTGCTCGCCTCAGAAGCAAGACGACACTGAGCACCACAGGTTCGATTCCCGGGTCCCCACTTAGAAACCTCTGGGTATTAAGCGTGCTATAAATAATCCATCGTATCACAGCTATAAGACTGCATTCCCATGAACCTTTGCAAACATTGACCATCTCTGCCACAGTTTAAATGCTATAGAGGCTCAGAAGGTGGCCTTGGTGCCATCAGCGGGAGACTTTGAGAGTTAAATAAAAAATGTATCCAACCCCTGAATCGACTTGTACAAGTGTAGAAGTGGACAGGCGTTGGATCTTTACATGTGACGCCCTACGGAAACAGTTGTACATTGTAGTGCTGTCTACCTATTTATTTTCAAAATGCACCATTTGAACTGATCATTTGAAAGTCTTGCACAGTGTGAGATCACTCAATGGTGTCCTCTGTTTGGTTTGAGCTCCTTCGCTACCGTCCCTTGCACATGCAAATGAGTTATACATATGTACAAAGAATTCACCCGCTGGCATTGCTCCCGAGTGCACAATGTGATGAATTGACCTTCGAGACCACCGAAGATGGAGGGTTGGGGAGATTAGAGGCCGAGGTAGAGACGCCCACTACGTTATGAGACCAATGTAAGAGGTCAATGGGGGAACACTGAGAGCCCTCCCAGCCATTTGTGTAGAAGTGTCCGGACATCAGAGGAAAAGGGAGCCTTTTCCACTGCCAGAATGAAGATGCACCCTGGCGGAGCCAGCAGATAAAAAGTGGCAGCACCCAAGAGTCTCATTTGTCAATTTACCATATCAAGCCATGAAGACTGCAGAGCCGTGATAGGGCAGAAACTAGGCAAATGCGGGAGACCTGGCCCCCAGTATAGTCTTGGAAACTGGATCTCCCAAGATTCCTGGACACTAGTTCAGTTGTCTTCAGAGTAATGGAGAAGAGGTGGCTATCAGGGGACATGTTTGAGAGCAGCAAAGTGCTGGAAGTGAATACCTCAAGAGGCAGGAGAGTAGAGAATGTCACTTAGGTAACAGCACCCAGCTGGGCTGCTTCCATCAATAACAAGATAACAGGACACAATTCTAAGTGGAGACGTACACACACATGTGGGGCAGAGGTGAGCTGAGTAGCAATCGCGTATTACTCGTTGCAAAGCTATCAGAGATAGGGACCAAAGAACCAGGATCTGGCCCAACGCATGCTGCTCATCTGCCGCACTCCAAGAAGGGGTTAAAAGAGATGCTTATCATGAGAGTTGGACCGGGGGACAGGACGGCATACCCGAATAAGATGGGACAGCCGAGTGAGAAGATTGAAGAGAAATGGAGAGTACTGAGAATTAAGAATAAGGAGAGAGTGAAGTTAAAGCCATAGAGGGTCAGAGAGACCCACCAAGAAGCCCACGCAGGGAATCAGTACTCGACTAGTGGGTCCACGGGCTTAAGGGACGCTAAAACCTAATTACAGGTCAGCCTGTGGTCCAGGGCTCAGTGACTGAAAGTCAGAGAATCCTGTAAAACTGAGAGAGAAGACTTCTAACCAAGATGGCTCTCTTGGAGATGTAACCCTGATAGCAGCAAGAAAGCAAGGTTGCCAGTCAAGCGAGGAAAGCTTGACCCAGAGGAGACCTAGGCAGAGGGCAGATAAATGCTGCCTGACACAGGTAGCTGGAAATGCATATTTATATTTTCTTTGAGTTGACCACCCTACTGGCAACAAGGATATATTATTGCATAGAATCGGTGAGAGACCATTGCCTCATGCACACAGGAAACATGCACCAAGCTGCCTGTCTCCTCAGCCTGGCTGGAAAAAGGCATCATGGCTACCCAACGCCTAGGCCAGAACGAACAAGGACCACAGCTACATTCTGGATGTTGACCCAGTCATTCAAACGTACCTACCACCACCAAAGAGGTGGAGAGTGGGAATTTAATTCTGGCTGCATATTTTCCTGGGTGGGCACCTGAGAGCCTTTATTTTTGTTTTAAGGAGTTGCTTATAGATGGGCTTTGGACTGTCAAGTGTAGGAATAGGACTTCCTTAAGTGTAGAAATATGACTTCCTCAAGTGTAGGAATACGACTTCCTCAAGAGTAGGAATATGGCTTCCCCAAGGGTAGGAATACGACTTCCTCAAGTGTAGGAATATGACTTCCCAAAGTGTAGAACTACGACTTCCTCAAGTGTAGGAATACGACTTCCTCAAGAGTAGGAATATGGCTTCCCCAAGGGTAGGAATACGACTTCCTCAAGTGTAGAAATATGACTTCCTCAAGAGTAGGAATATGGCTTCCCCAAGGGTAGGAATACGACTTCCTCAAGTGTAGGAATATGACTTCCCAAAGTGTAGAAATACGACTTTCTCAAGTGTAGGAATACGACTTTCTCAAGTGTTGGAATATGTAGGAATATGACTTCCCCAAGTGTAGTAATATGACTTCCTTATGTGTAGGAATACGACTTCCTGAAGTGTAGGAATATGAATTCCTCAAGTGTAGGAATATGACTTCCTCAAGTGTAGAAATACGATTTACTCAAGTGTAGGAATACAACTTCCTCGAGTGTAGGAATATGTAGGAATATGACTTTCTCACGTGTAGGAATATGACTTTCTCAAGTGTAGAAATGAAACTTCCTCAAGTGTAGAATGTGAGTTCCTCAAGGGAAGAAATACGACTTCCTCATGTGTAGGAATATGACTTCCTCAAGTGTAGGAGTGCGAGTTCCTCAAGTGTAGGAATATGACTTTAAGTGTAGAAATACGACGTCCTCAAGTGTAGGAGTGTGACTTCCTCAAGTCTAGGAATATGTCTTCAAGTGTAGACATATGACTTCCTCAAGTGTAGGAATACGACTTCCTCAAGTGTAGGAATATGATTTCCTCAAGTGTAGAAATACAACGACTTCCTCAAGTGTAGAATACAAGTTCCTCAAGTGTAAGACTATGACTTCCACAAGTGCAGGACTATGACTTCCTCAAGTGTAGGAATGCGACTGGGGAAGCATTCTAGACCTCCAGTTCTTTAGAATTGGAAGCCCCAGGGTGGGCGTTTCTACTTCTCCAGCCTCCTTGCACAATGTTCTTCACCATTTCTCCTACTCAGTTAGTCACACAAACTTTGTAGGCCATCCTGCAACACATCCTCGAGAAAGCAGACAGGGCGTCCTTCCAGTAGCTGGGACCTTGATTATTGTGGGTCAGTTGCTACCAAGGGGAATTCCCTTCTGTGGGGAATCCCACCAGTCAGAAGACCTCTCCTACGTTCTAATCTTTGCCCCTCCTATGCAGAGAAAGCCGTTGTCTGTTCTTTCTATGTATTCCCTTGCTCTTTACAGGAACCTGTAAATTAAACCTTACAGAACCTTTGATATGCCCATGTTTGTGTGCTGTATCCTCATTACTCACTCATAACAGCATGCAAGCTATTGCCAAGACTACTGACGCTTACAATCCATTCCACTGGTATCACAGAATAAGCTCTTTAAAGGCACCCTGTAGTGATAAAAACACATACCCCAACTGCATTCTGTCAGTTCAGTTTAAAGGCAAAAAACAAAAAAAATAAATAAAAAGCTATTGCGCGTAGAAATTTGCTTCATGGTTTGAATTGCATAGAAACCTCTGAAATTATCTGTTTCCCTGCTGGCAGCACCACATGGCTTCTTTTGCTGGAGCAAAGTAAAGAAAGGCCACCTTCTGAGCTGGCATTTTATGTATGCTGTGATGGAGATGGTCAATATGTGCAGCGGTATATGGGAACAGTCTTGTAGGTGTCACTGACAGGCATCCAATGTCAGATTTTTGCATTAATCGCACAAGTGTCTTATCTGTATTTTTTATGGCCATTGTGCACAAACATATCCAATAAAGGATTTGACACGTATAGCTAGAAAGAAATATAAAAAAAAAATAACAAGAAGACATGATACGTATGCTAGAGTTAGCATAGCGCGTATCAGGGCGCCGCGGAACTCTCCGCTCCTAGTCAAAGGTGATTGGATGCTGCTTCACTGATCGTAGAAGGGGGCAAAGCTGAATAAAGCACTCGATACTATGCACAATGTCTCCGCAGACTTTCAATTGCCCAAGAAAAGAAGCAATACTCGCTTTCGAGTGTCGGCGGCGGCCGCCCCCTCATCCGCCAATGCGCCTAAATAGACCCTGTTAGGTCATCCGTGTCTGATACATTGTATAACCTTCTATGGGCTCCTAACGGGGAATATTTTTCTATGCATTTATAATGCATGATGATAATACCTCCTTAAAGGATTTTAATAACATTCTATTCTGGCGTTATCGCAAAGGGATTGTAAGGGATTAGTCACTATGCCTTCGCAGGCAGCGGGTTTAGAAAGATGCAGCCCCGGAGAGGTGGGGACAAAGCTTCCAAGGTAATCTCTGGTGAGACAATGTGTGAAGCGACAGAGTAATGAAGGAGTAGAAATACTGAATGCATCACTTTCTCCTGTCTTCTGCATTTGATTCCACTGTACGTCACAATGTTCACGTTCCTGCCACATTGAGAGTGGGTTCTTGTCATTAGAAATTTAGTTGGATAGTATTCTGTAATGTAATGTTATCTGTCATTTGTATAGTGCCTTTTCCCATTGTTATGACCTCAAAGCACTGTAGGTGTACACCCTCAGGGGACCAAAGTCAAAGGTATGGGAAGTTTGTCACAGGAGTTTAGAAGGCCAGTGTGTATTTTAGCCAATATAACATAGGTAGGGGTGGTCAAGGACCTTTTAGCTAACCATGACGAGCAGGCATATGGATAGGTGCTGTGAGGTAGTCTCCATGAGCGTGCAGGAAACTCATTATGTGTCCAGCTAGACCGAATTTCTGTCATGGGGGATAGCTGCATTCTTATGGAAGAGGTGTTGTGTGATCTCTCTTCAGTAATGTATGACAGTATTTGCATGTGGGTGGGTGCCCCTGTCTTCGGCTATCTCCCATAAGAAGGAGTGTGATACCCACCTGTGTGTTCTGCCTGTTTTCTTGGTTTCATAGATGTGGTGTGGAGTCTTGTCTTTTGGCTTGCTGGAGATTATTCTCTCTGTTGCCCAGTACATTTCATGGCAACATAAGATTGTCTTTCCATTCAATTTCTGTGTTGTTTTGTTAAAATTGAAACAGAACCATACCCAGCTAATCAATTGCACAAACTAGTGACCCGGATGGTGAAACATGTGTCATTTCCATGTCAGTCGACATCTTCTTGCCCTTGCAATTCTAAAATAACTTGATGAGAGGTGTGTGAGCTCCAGAGGCTTCGATGTACTCTAGAGGAAAATACCCCTTCACCTAGCAATCACAGAAAATATCGAAAAAGTCTGGGACCATCTTTCTCTGGTTGTGCTCCAAGGATCTGGCATTTGCTTCCGCCAGAACTACAGTGGGCCACATCACTCATCATTTTCAGGAGACAACTGAAAACCTTCCTCTCCAATAAATACCTGACACACAGACATGTTGCAAATCTGGATATTTTTGAACCTTTCTTATGCAGATTTGTGAATGCATCTTTCAGTCACTGCACTGTCCTATAAGCGATTAAAGCTGTGGCAGTGACCCCATTATTGAAGAAAGCAGGTCTGGATTCGAAGGATGCTGTAAACTTCCGTACCATCACAAACACCTTATTCTTTCTAAAACTGATTAACAAGGTGGTCACTACCCACCTGCAGCTGTATGTGGAAAATTCTGGTCCACTGCATGGAAGAAAATCTGGCTTCCGTTGCTTTCATGGCACGGAGCGTGCCCTGATAGATCTCCAGACCCACATGCTGACTCTAGTGGAGAAAAGTCGATCAGGGCTGCTGATACTACTGAACTTGTCAGCAGCCTTTGATCGGCTAGATCACAGGATTATATTCAAGCGGCTGCAAGACACCGGTGGACTCGCCGTGGAAAAGATAAACTGGGGTAAGTTCTTTTTGGAAAACAGATGATCGAGGGTGTATTTGGGGGACTTTTTCTCTGAGGAGGAGACCATTATCTGTGGTGTTCCCCAGGGGGTGTGTCTATCCCCTCTACTTTTTAACATTTACATAGTACCTTTATGTAGCGAGTTGGAAAGGCTGGGATGTTTCTTTACAAACTACCAGACGATTTTCAATTGTCCCTGGAGCTGTCTGAAAATCATCAGGAGGAACAGGACAAACTTAGCGAGATTTACCAAGTTATAAAATCTGGATGGCCACCAATTGCTTGTGTCCTAATGCTGCAAAGACAGAGGTAATGATATATGGGCCAAAGAAGTGAAGAGAGAACTTAGCTCCAGTCTTTTCCAGTTTCCTAGTTGAAGGCAGCCAGATAGTAGTAGTCAGTAAGGCTAAAACCGTAGGCGTATATTTGGAAGCCACCCTGGACTCAGGTGCCCAAGTAGATGCCATTATAAAGAGCACTCAATATTACTTAAGAGTGCTGACAGGTGGCCCCCTTAATTTCTAAAAACAATCAGGCCAAACTTGTCCGAGCTATCATCCTTCCGCATGTGGATTATTTCAATGCTCTACTAGGCGGGGCCAGTAAGGAAGATATCGCTAAATTGTAACAATTTAAAATGCAGCGGTCCGTATTGTTTATGGCATAAAATGAAACAAACCTACTTCCCTTGCCAGACGGGAGCTGCATTGGCTGCCTACATCAACTAGGATTTCTTTCAAGTCACTCGCTTTGTGCCACAAGTGCATCCGTGGATCGGCACCCAGCTACCTCAAAGAAAACGTCTCTACATACAAATCCATGAGAAACCTCTGATCCACTACTGCACACCTTCTGAATGTGGATCGGGTCAAGAAGGTGCATGGCAAGGGACATTTGTTCCCAGTTTTGGTGGCATATGCATGGAACGAACTGCCACAAGCCCTTACAGAGGAACAGAATGATTTGGTATTCAGAAAGTCCTTAAAAATGATCCTGTTTATGTAAAGTAGCTGCCTACCAGTCTGTTAGTTCCTTGTCCACAAATGAGCACCTGGGCAACTTAGGGCTTTGGTGCTCTATAAATGTTATAACATAACATAACATAAAAACTGGTATCTTCTTTTGATTAATGCATTTTCCCTGATAGGACCTGGCACCTCCCCTGACACTATTCTTAGCTTGCTGTCTTCTCACACCTTGCTTCTTAAATGCAACTCACCTGCCCCTTTTCAGAGCATTCAACCCTTGACTTCCCTGGTGTACACCTTCTCGGCATCAACATCTGTCTTTGCTGGCATAGCCGGGATGACAAACAAGAATCTTCTGTCCAGGCAATCCACTAATGCACCTCCAAATCCACATAGGCAACACACACTCTGTGTGTCGATGGCATGTGCTGTAATACAGTGTCAAGCCTTGTTGGGGAATTGCCTGTAAATAGGTTGCCAAAACCCAGCAAATTCTCTGAGTTTCTCGGTATTGCAATGCCAGGACAAGTCTGTGAGCAGGAGCGAGGCAATCTATGGCATTACCTGGCAAATGGTGTGACTAAAAGGATTTTAATGCCAGTACCTTACACAAGTGTATGGCTACCGGTATGGCTACCTGTTATAGTATGGCTACCAGTCCCTGAGATCTAGCCAATCCGCCTTCATCCACTGGCAGAAGGTGGAATACAAAAAGCAACGGAAAATTCAATAACACCCCAATACCCACTGTTTTAACACATGCTTCAATACCCATTGTCCCTTGTAGTTCTAGTGGAATGACCTTGCTTGAGCAGTAGTAATGGAAGACATGCAATGGGAAATTATCCAGTCGAAATGTATCTAAAACCTCTGCTAATATCGGGAAGCGTGTGCCCTGAAAATGTCAATCTAGATCGTTTATCAGTATTTACATCTTAATGTATTTATTTATTTATTTATTTACATTTATAAAGCGCCTAAAATCTTGGACATCCAGGCACTGTTACAAACCAGTTACACGTGAATGCTTCAACAGGATGGGGACGGACACAAACTGAACCACCCTTGAGTCAGACTGCTCACCCACCACCCACATGCGTAGACAAACCATCCTTTGCCCGTTGTACATATGAAATTTTTGATGGTTATTTACTCGTAACTGTTGTTTACTTGTCAATCGACGCCCTCTTCTGTATATTATTTGTAAATGCTGTCCTGTATATTATCTGTAAATGCCTATTCTGTCTGTATCCCAAGTCATGCGCCCGGATGCCCTTGGGCCAGGTGTGCTTTATAAATAAATAAAATACAAATAAAAATACAAGGGCTGACTGTGCGATGGTTGTATTGTGTGGGGGGAGCCAGTTAGGCAAATTACCACCTTTTCAGGGTTTTGCGGAAGGCCCAGTATGAGGTTTCCGCTCTAAGCTCCTGAGGTAGCCTTGCCACGACAAACGGGAAGCTTTCACCCCCTCCTTTGGCTTTTCTGAATTTTGGGCAGAGCACGTCTGTGGTCGTAGAAATGTCTGGCTGCTCTTATGGACTTGGGTCTTTCTGTCTTCTGTGATAGGTATTGAGGGGCAGTTTTGCTAAGGCATTTGTGTGAAATGGAAAGGATTTTGAAAATATTTATTTTCCTGATAGGGAGCCAGTGCGCCTATCTTCCGGGTGAAGGCATGTGGTCTCTTTTGGGAATGTTATGTGCCGCTCAAAGTGCATTGTTCTGGATAGTGTGAAGTTAATTTAGGTTTTGTTTGGAGGTTCTGGCAAATAACGTGTTGCAATAGTCTCGTCCAGTTTGGCACCTGGTATAGATCTTGCGATGGTCATGCAGCTTTCTGTGGTGTGCAACTGTCTAGCTGTATTGATAAGCCTGGCTGTGTAAGGCAGCTGAGGAGACTATCAAGTTGACTTGTTTGTTGAGGGAGAGGGAGGAATCCAAGTGTACACCAGTGTTTTTACCCCTCGGAAGTCTTGATCTGGATACCATCTATCCAGAATGAAGTGAATTGTGGGCTACGTTCTTTTTGCATCAATGGGGTGCAGGATCTCCGTCTTATCGTCGTTTAGACAGAGGTGGTTGGTCGCCATACAGAACTGTATGGTGGTGTAGATCTTGTTTATCATAGGGGAGTCTTCTTTGTACACGCCAGAGAGGGGAAGGAGGGCTGGAGAGGGGAAGCAGGGCCGGAGCGGGGAAGGGGTATTTGCATGTCCTCGGCATAGTTTGTATAAGATACGCCGAGGTTGTCCAGGACCTGACACGTGGAATCTATCAGAATGAATAGAGTGCCTTAATGGGTGCACCTATTTGATAGGTTACGTATATTAGCGAGTGCCTCATCATAAATTGGGGCATCTTAATAATGATTTTGCAAGTGTCACAGGATATCTGAATTCTAGAGACTCACCACGTTATTAAATTCTTCTTTTTGGAGACCTAGCACTTAGGGACTGTTCGCCGGTATTAAGCGCGTTATAAAAGATTAATCAATTAATCAACCACTTTTGCTTCCAGCACAGCCATGACCATAAAGTCGGTTGTCTTTAATAAGCCTGAGCAAGCTTGTTTAATAGCACTTTCAAATACCAGCAGATGTATCTAACACATCTGCTTTATGAGCCATAAGTCTCTTGGGAGGTTTGAGGGGCAATTCAGCTGGATTCTTAGAGAATAAAATCAAGAAATACCTAACAGCAGTGCTTGTTGGCATGGAGAAAAGGGGAGTGAAAGGAAGGTTGAGGCTGTTCAGTGGATTAGCAAGTAAAAAACAAGTCCTGTGCATTCTTGACTAATATGGGGGTAAGCCAGAACATGGCACTCTGAAGTAAAAAATCTTAATAGATAAATGGACCTCAGGTTTGAATTTGAGTTTGAATGACTTAGCCTTGCATTCTTTTAAATATGAAAAAGGTAGGTATATTTGAAGAGTTTATAGATGAATTCATGTCTGAGATGTCAAAGCAGACATGCAGAGTCAACCACATGTCAGACATGTGTGTACCAGCTTTCCCTTTTTAAATCCTTAGATTTAGTCCCTTAGAGGTGAATTATATTACAATATAAGAGCTCAGGTCAACAGCTCTGCCAAAGGTGTTTCCTTGCTAAGGATTATGTTTTGTCACCTGAAAGCAAACAGGTACATGTGCTGGCCGGCCTGCAAAAAAGCAATATTTTTTGTTGTTTCGTTTTAGATTATCTAATGGCAGGAAAGGTCCTATCCCTCTCAACTCCCTGTTTACAGACACTTTAATCAGTGTGAATCTACATGTTTCAAAATAATGTATCCAGCAAGGGCCTGTAGCCTGTGGCTCTCCTGATGTGTTGGACTACCACTCTCATGATCCCTAACCATTCATTATGCTGTCTAGGGCTGATGGGGATTGTAGTCACAAACATCTGGAGAGCCAATGTTTGCAGACCCATTGCATCGGGTAAGACAGGGAGGGATATTGAACATGAGCGCAATTTGTGTTCAGAGCAATTCTGGATGATCCGCCTATAGCAAGGTTATTGGGGACTATTGAGGTGCCCGACCCCCTGCTCAGACAGCAGGTAGGCATGCACCAACATGCGTTACTCCCTCTGGCCCCCCCGTGATGTTCCCTTGTGCCCCCCATTCTCGCACACAGGTGTTGCCTGTTTTGCTTGATTCTTCTACCCTGCTCCCTCCTCACCCCACTCAAGCCTGCTTCTGCAGGAGTCTGCCCTGATACATTCTGGTTTCACCATCACCGTCTTGTGGACAATGCTGTATTTGACTTTTATGGACTTCATTCATTCATGATGCGTCACCCTTTCTCATCTCACATGCTGGACTTCCTTTGCATCTTTTACTCATGGTGGCTCTGAATCATGCTGTTCCCATCTTCTTCTTGTATCCTGGCTTGCAACATTATGTGTTACTACTGACTTCTGCAATTGTATTCACTCTCCCCTCTTGCTTCTCCACTCTTCTGACTGCTAACTCTCCTTTCTCTCCTCCTTTCCCTTCTTCCTTTTCCTATCTCCTCCCCTTACTTTCTTCTATGCACTTACTCTATCAGAATTGTCCCTGGACCTAGTATGATAGCAACCTCGTCTGTCTCCTCCTCCCTCCCCTTACTGTTTTTTTCCTCCCCAACCCCCCTCCAGCACTATCTGAAATGTCATCAGGCCTAATATGATAGTTGCTTGTGTTGTTCCTCCCCTACCTTTCTGCACCCCTCTCCCTCACCTCTTGTTTTTTTTTCCGGCTCTACCAGAAATGTCGTCAGGCCTAGTACGGTAGTCACCTGTCTGTTTCCATTTCCTTCCCACTCTCCCCCTCCCTTCCTTATCTATGTCTTAGCTCTTGCACTATCTGAAATGTCGTCAGGCCGAGTACGATAGTTAATTTCACATCCTTACTGTTCATGGATTGTAAGAATGTCATTGTTTTTTCCCTTGTTCCCTCCCTTGCCTTGAAGCGCTTTGAAACACATTGTGTATAGGCGCTATATAAATAAACTATCATATCATATCATATCAGTTCCTTTACATTGCATTACTATAAACAGTATGTGATGTTAGTCATATATTCCTCAGACTGGTAAAGCCTGAGTCACTCCGGCGGGAGTTGTTCTGGTGGCAACAGTAGTCACACTGATATCAGAGGCCAGCACTTAACTTGTGCCATCTGCCTGCCATCACCTGTGAAGATAACCAAACGCTTTGCATCCTTGTGAGATCCCATCCAATGAGAGTTAGGGGCCAAACTAAAGAAGCAACATTGTAATCAGTCTGATGTTGGCATTCCATTTTGACTATCTCTATTCTAGAGAGAGAATGGGGGCCTGATATCCATCTGACTGCTGCTGGGACCTGACAACCTACCTTTAACCTCTCTACAACTGTCAGCAGTGTTGGCCCTATACTATACAATCAGTATTCGATTCAGATGACTATATTGGGTAAAGATGCAACTTGAATATTAAGCTTGGGAATGTCCCCAAATGGGAACAAATACCGGATAAGTGGCGGAATCTGGGTTTCTAAACTGGGAAACCGTGGTCTGGCCTATTGTGGGAATTCATGTGAAGTGGCGTGGTGGCTTGTTTGAAGAACATCTCACCGTGAAAGTTTGATGATAGCCATTTGTATTCATATCTGAAGATTGCTAGACCTGTAGAATCGCAATCAAACATTATACTACTCTAAGGAAATCTTATCATAGTGTTATCTTCTCTCAATCACCCAAAACATAGTCTGCACTCTTGCACATAACTAGTGGATAATGCATTTTTTTGTTTTTAGTTCATTCAACGCCCGCAGTTGCTGCTGCCCTCTTTTACATGTTACCACCTGGTCAGAGTGTCATGCACTCAAGCAACTTATCTGCTTATTATTGTTTATATAACCACTTGTACAGAGCTTCCTGTTAAATTAATGTGTGCGTCTATCAAAAAAATAATGAACACATAAGTCCAGTTATCATTGGTGACATAACGTTTGAATCCTCTGGGCCAATCGGGATCCAGGGTTTATGTGTAATAAGCACTGGTGTAGCCAGGGATCCTGATCACTCTCAGCTTCCTATGACGCGCACTGGCGCGAAAGTGTTGCCGATGACCTAACCCCCACTCTCCATCGTCTCCCAGTCCTCTAAACTCCTCCCCGGTACATGTGCCTGCCTCCTGTGCCCCTACGCTTCCCCCTATTGCCCGCTCAAGTTTTCCCTGACAACTGCACATTGTCGATGAGGCAGACATCAAGGCGCCCACCTAGTGAAACTCGATCCACTAACAAGAAAGCCATATTTTGCCCCCTTGTGTGGACATTCTTTATCAATCAGCTTCACACAAAACACAGGTTTTGATAGATTGTTTTTGGACAAACTGGAAATTGCATGTAGAGAATGGACACTGCACTGGCTTTCGAAGTCACGTGCACTTCCCCATCAGATGGTGCAGAATGAAATGAGTAGCAAAGAAGCCCCACTGGAAAGCGCATCTGACCTCACCTCTAATCAGGGTTTAAAAATGGGACGCTTCTCCTTTCACAAGAACATGAGTGTGAGCAACAGTCTAATGTATGTAAGTGTATGTTCTTAATTAGGGTAACCAGACGTCCCGGTTTTCCCAAGACAGTCGGGGGTAATCACCCTTCCAGGGGGTTCCAGGATTTTTTTTTAATTTTAAAAATTCGGTTTGGGGTTTGCAAGGTGGTGGCTACAGTGCCTAATTTTTCTGGGACCCGATTTCGAAAACCCATATTCGGATCCTTGCGCAACTCTTCCTACGCGAATGGGGGTGTGAAATGCTTTTCATGCACCCATTTAATTCCCCTGCCCCTCCCGGTGCTCTCCTCCAATGAGAGAAGTGTGCCTGTGAGCACACCCCCTACCCGATCCCCCTCAGCGACATAGAAGTAGGACTACCGTTTTATTTGTATTTAAGGTGGTCCTACTTCTATTTCTATGGCCTGTCTGTTTGTTTTTTGTTTTTTTATCTAGTCACCCTATTTTTAATGCCACCTCAGAAGCACAAACCTAGGGCCATGCATACGAATAAGGATCCTGCCATCAGAGCCAAAAAAAGATCTTTCAAGTTTTAATTCAAAGGGGTACAGCAGCCCCTGCATCCCTACACCCTATCCGCCTGCCTCCCCTCTTGTCCTCCAAGGACCTAAACCGGAATCAGGAAACTATACGATGAAGCACAGACGACCGTCTCCGATGGCCTCGGGTCCCTATTTTAATTGGCAGCCATTTCTTTTCTTATTATTAAAATGTGTCCCAGATACATGTTTCTTTGCCCATTTTAATGATAATACCGAAGAGCTCAAGTAAGGTTCCAAGTATGATTTAGATTAAATGCATCCTCTTTGCAAAATGTAAATATCTGTTGCTTCGACCAATTAGAGTAAAAGGCACTGGAAATAGGTTTAAGCATCCTGGAAATAGATTTTAATGGTTCGTATCTGTGGCTTTGCTATGTTTCTATTGGTGTTTGTGTGTCTGAACTTGCACTACAATTTATTTATTTATTTATTTATTTATTTATTTATTTATTTAATGTATCTATAATGGGCTGGGACTACTCCCATAGATGTAGACGTGCAAGGACAAGACAGACAACAACAAAAGCAAACAAATAAGGGAAACATTTCAGTCAGCCAAGCCGGAGAGCCCAGGGTGGAGTGAATACGCAAGATGACTTAGTTCATAAGAATAGAAGGGTCTTCAGCTTATCACTTCAAAGTGTGCGTCAGTCGGGTTAGAGGTAGAACCTACTACCAGGATGTTGCAGTTTGCAACTCATGAGGACTGTATAACACTTACGCTTTAAACCAGATGACTACTGTTGCTGCACTACAGATCAATCACCATCTTGCAAGATGGCAAGTTTCCTTTTTAATGCTGTTCTGAGACATTTCTTGGAGAGGAATTTGCCAAAAATAATGTTTAACACTGCCTTATATTTTCCATTTTATTCCTGCATGCCAGCATAGAAATTAAAAACAGACTCTGGTAGGCATTATTTGAATTACAAGTAAATCAACCAAGATATATATTAGACCTCTTTTCTTGCAGAGCCACGTGAGCGCTTGGAGACCACCCCTGGGTGGTATCGGTGCGCGGCACAAATCAACATAATATAACATCACATTCTCTCTGGGTGTGTTAGCCAATCAGGTTGCTCCAAACATGGCCAAATCTCTTGATCCAAGCCTGGTGCAGTAGAAACCACATACTGGACACACTATGGCCATCGTCCCTCCCTCTCCCTGCTTCTTGCCCCATCCACTCTCTCCCACATGCACACCGGTCCGCTTCTTCCCTTCATTGTTGCAACACCACTGCGCTCCACCATGCCTCACCTGATGTCCAGGCTGCCATGAAAATAGAAGCAGGGATTTGCACAGAGCCCCACACTCCATTTTAAAGGTGCCCAACATTGGGTGAGGATTGATTTTGCAAAAACGACAGATTGCGCACTCGCGCAGCCAGCGGGTTTACATAGGGAAATTAACAGCAATAAACAACCTTTCTGGGGGCTTCACAAAACGGTATTGGTGCAAGGGGTCTGATGTTAAGACCCTTGATTTGCTCAGTCCTATAACTGAGTCCCCGGCCATTATTCTCTGTTGAAGCTACCAGAACGAGTGTTTGTTGCTGTAATGATGTCCTAAACACATCACGTGATGGTCATTGTTCTGTCCAGAGTGCACAATTTTCACTAACAATCCCCAAATCAGATTTCTAAGGAGTCCTTAATGGTAGCTTTTCCAAAAGTGAAACATTTCTTTTTCGTCAGCTACGGTGTGGAGATTCACAGTTGTCCATCAACCAGTATGCAATTGTGAAGGGGCTTTGACATTATTGGGGGCTCTCATTATCAACATAGCGGAAGAGTAGAAGAGGTTTGGAATATTAATACTTTAGCAACAGGATGCAGGCGCATGTGTTGCGTGTGCACACGTGGATCAGAATGTAGATGGTGGAGATTGCCGGGGAACAGATGGTATTGTAGACCCCTTCCTGCCATAGTGTCATAGAAAGACATCTCCAAATACTGGAGGAAGATAACCAAGTGGCGAGGCTTACATGGTGCCTATGAGGGACGCTGGCTGCTGGATGTTGGTGGGTGGTGTGAACCAGTGTTTCCTGCTCCTGTGGTGCTGCTGCTGGTGTCCAGGGACTGTCTTTTGCCTCTTGCCTTAATGCACCACTGGTCAGTTGGGTGTCCACTCTCATTTATTTTTACCTGGCTTCACTGACGACTTATTAAGTCCCTGTAATGTGATGTGGGGTATAAGTCTGAGTGTGTGGCTGACTTTGATGTTGTCCACCCTGATGTACAACCTAATGTATACCTGGTGCACATGGGATAATGTTGGGGGGCTTCCAGCTCCCGCCGCCATCTTTCCATGCACACCACGGTCTTAAGCAAACACTGCCCTTGGGGCTCTTTTATCATTCAAAACACAACCCAACTCCTCCAACAGGACTTCCTGCTTGTTCAGCTTTGGACTCGTCCCTGTGACTCACCTGGTGGGATGCATCTTACCCTGATATTATAAAGAGATCCCACCACATCTGTAACAGCAACACATCACATGAAATCAGATCAATCGAGGGTTCCTGGGCCTGATATTATTATGATTATTATTATACATATGTACTATAAAGCAAAACTGATGGTAGAGCGGGCTAACTCTCGAATGTAAGGACGCAATGAGGGGTTGAATGAAGATTATAATCCAGAAACTAGTAAGGGGGTATTCCACATGTCCTTAAAGAGTTTGTCCTATCCCTTTAGAGTAAAAGAGATACTCGTCTGTGTATAATACTGAAGAGTGTGTTTGTGTGTTCTACAGAGCGCGCAGAGAGGAATAGCAGATGGTGGAGGCACCACCTGTGCAGGCCTGCATGCACATTCGTTGTCATAACAGTTTCTTATTCTTAAGCAATACACAGTCTGGGTCAAATATTTGCACAGTCAACACATGTAAGCATTTAAATCAGTGTTTGATGTTCTCTCTTTTAGAAGGTATAGTAGTCTGCAGAGTTCCTCCTTGTCTTCTGGGTTTGCTAGGATCTCTATGGCGGTCACTAAAGGGGGCGGCGAGGGGGTTTAATGATAAATTATATTGTCTGTGATGGCATGTGTGGGGTATTTCAAACTAGACTTTGCATCCGATTGTGAGGCGGCCCTTCCCACGTGGAAGCTATTCCGTGTATACGATGCACTGGCAGACATTGGGCATCACTACAAGGGCATGTGTGGGTGTCATTGGCATATGATGGCATCACCTGGGCATCTGATGCCTCACCTTATGGCTGGCGGGGCCATTCTTGGGACATGAGACCTTATCTAGTGTTCAACCGCTTTTCTGAGGACATTGAATTCCGTGCTTGACATGTGACGGCAATACCTTGAAATGGTAGGCCGAACCTTGCATATTATGGTGTTGCTAAGGGGGGCTGGGGGCGGGCTATAGCCCCAGGTCTTTCGGTTGTAACCCTGTATAGAAGCTCAGGATCTACAACCAAAAGGTTAGCTAGCCCCAGGTCCCGACAGTCCCGACATTAGTGTAGCCCCGGATCTTTTCCAGACCTAGCAACACCGCTGCAGCCCTACAAAAGGCACATCCCAGAGGTATAGGGGCATTGGAGACCGCATTTGGAATATGGTGGCATCCCCTTGAAAGGCTGGGCTGTGCATTACACATTATAACTACAGAAGGCACACACTGGAGGTATTTGAGTATTGGGGTGCTCTTGGAATATGATGACAGTACTTGGGAATGAGTATACCCGGCATGGCATGTTATTGCTCCCATGAGATTGCAGGAAGTGGACATGTGTGACTTTTCTGGTGCAGTACGGCTGGATCATGTTGGTGTGGGTGTGCCCCTGTCACAACATGAACGCATTCACGATTAAGGCTGCAAGATAG
Source organism: Ambystoma mexicanum (assembly GCF_040938575.1). NCBI lineage: Eukaryota > Metazoa > Chordata > Amphibia > Caudata > Ambystomatidae > Ambystoma > Ambystoma mexicanum. Next base: position 81,410,081 of record NC_090938.1, read on the forward strand.
GTAAAATATGTTTTTTATCTAAAACAGTATGTTGGCTGCTTTACATAGCAATCTTTTAATGTATCTACTTAACATCCACAACATCACTATCAGTCTTGCTATCAGTGTCATAGGGTATATGCATATCACTTCATTTGATATCAATGATGTCAAAGGTCATGTGGCAGCACTTCCTGTGATGTCCTCAGATGCGTGAGGTCACTTCCCATACACATGGAATTACGGGTAATTGATGTCTCTGCTACAAGCCCTGAAACCGTTTGCAAGGACAATGCCATGGGGTCACGAGGAATATCAGATGGAACGCTGGTGACCACCAAAAGCCAACAATGGTCTCCCGCCTTTTCTGAATTGACGGAAATAGTGGGCACATTTAATAAGAATAACCAAGACATGGTGGCACACAGGTGATTTTTGCGGATTCGGTTCATGCATGATCAACCTGCACTGGAATAATGCGTGTCCGTAAATAGGGTCTGAATGTAAACACATGCTGAGCATAACTGTGTGTGCTCACTGCTCCCACAACGCCTGAGTCAGCGTTTATTGGCTGGTCACATCCTATGATACTAAAGATGATAATAATAATGTTGCATTTATATAGCGCTAGGAGCCCTCAGGCATCTGAGCGCTGCTTATTATTTCCGACGGTGTGTGGTGCTCACTTATCGACCTCCGAAGGATGAAAGGCTGAGTTTGGCCCTGCCGGGATTCGAACCTGCCTTGGCAGGCTTTGCACAGATGTCAAGGATAGCGCTCTACCTGCTGTGCTATCGGAGCCGCTATGTCGTCATGCTCTGTGTCCGTCAAGCTAGTTAGCAATTGTTGTTGCCTAAGTAACCCTTCTGTCTTGTATTTGCAGAAGCATGGGCTCATATCAGAGATATTGGAAAAAGCAAATCTGATGTGGCGATTGCACCGTGCAGTGACTGATGACAAAATACCACTATTGTCGGGGTGACCCAGCTGGTTGGCTACCGTGTTCCGACTTTTCTGCTGCTTCGCTGAGCTGAGTATTGATTGCATTCTGTGAGCAAATGTTGTAAAAACAAAAGAAAACAATCAATAAACCAGCACACAGTGAAGTGGTGTCAGGTTAATAGAGGCCAATCTCCTACCCAAGTGCCTGGAGTTGATAGCCGCAGGTAGGGGGCAAAGTGGGAGAACGTGCGAGCCACTGTGAATGGAGGGGCGGCAGGAAAAACAAGGCGGCATATTGTAAGGGGTACTCGGATGAATCAGGATTAGAACCTTGAAGCTGACTTTACAGGGGAAATGAGCTGGGCCAGACTGTGTAGAACAAAAGGGGAAGGGCCAACAGGAAATAGAATTCAACACATATAAAAATGAACTCTATTGGAAGATGTTTCAAAGCATAACAGGCCGAAATAAAAACTAGGTCTTAAAGAACTCTTTGTCCCTCTCTTCTTTATATGCTCTGTCTTCTTCCTTCTCTTTCCTTTCCCGCTCTCATCCCTCCTCTCTTTCTCGAATCCCATCAATGCCCTTATAGACCAGCTTAAGCAACATTTGTCCTCCAATCCATTCATTCTGTATTATCGCTATTTCCTTAATTTTATCTTTTATTTATTTCTGTTCCCTGCTCCTTCCTTTACATTTATTAGTCTATGTTGTCTGTCCTTCCATTCATCACACTGTTTAATTTCATCGCGCGTTGATATATCATTGCGTTCTCTGCTCTTGCTCTCTTCCCCATTATCCTCGCTGCTATAAGAGGGGGGAGGGGTGCATATGTTGGATTGTGATACCCCACTGCAGCTTTTACTTCCTTCAAGGGTTAACATCCCTTCTCCTCTGTATCTGCACTCTTCTCTTCAGGAGGGGAAGCGGGAGCCAAAGGCGTTTTCTCCTCCCCTTTATGCAGATTGAGCATCCACTCTCTATAACCTGGGTCTTGTTTGTCGCACTGCTACATCTTCCAAAGCTCTAAAATGGCAACTCTTCTCTGCAACTTGTTTTCCTTTATATGTGGCATGCAAGTTAGTTTCCATATGCCACAATATATCTTTTGACAGCGAAACCCTCCTGAGGCCACGGCATAACTGTGTTATTGGTCGTGCCTCTGATCCATTCTGAATGATATTCCCTTATTTTCTCTGTGTATCTCGGTAATGTCCTACATAAATGTATCCTCCATGATGACAGATCGTTTTCGAACGTCAATGCTTACCCATTGTTTTATTTGATTCTTTATTATTTTAAATACACCACGTCAATCAACTGGATCAGACACCATTAATCACTGTTTATAATCCCAGTTGGGATATATTTTTACTGCTCGTGTTATTTTGAAAATCGTTGCGATGATATTTTGTTCTCTCCTTCGTATACACTTTCTATCAATTTGTATTATATCGTTCTTATATTATTAGTATATTAAGAGTCTCTTCTTTACTTTAATATTACTTTCTTTAAGTTTTCCCATCCTGATTGATGTCAATTTCTTGGTCAAAACAGTTCACTAATCTCTTTAATAATTTTACTATTGTTTTATATTCATCAGTCTAGACACTGCAAACATGTTTTTATTGAGTATGCCTTTCTTTACTTCCTTAGTTAATGTATCCCATCTCTATTTCACTCCATTCTGGAGTTTGAGAAGAATTCTTCTGCGTACCTTGCCTCAGGAATCCTTAATTACTCAGTGCGCACCCTTCTTCCCCTTGGGATCAGGAATTGAAGCATCTATTTCTCTTTATAATCTCCCCCCAAAAAATCCTGTTACTTTTTACACCTATTATTAACAACACAATATCTCCCCCTTATTTCACCACTTTCTTTGTTCTACTTACATCCGTGACTCAATTTGAGTCCTTCAGGATCGACTCTCCCCAAGAAACCAGTTTGCCTTTCATCGATGGGCGCCTGCAGGGACTGGACAGGAATTCCATCAAAGAGGGTCTTGTCAACCAAATTGTCTGCACAAGTAGCTCTGCGTGCCGTTCTCCAAAGGAAACTCTGCAGTCGTCTGACTAATGGCAGGAGTAGCCTAGCGTCCGGGGGTCTGCATCTGGCCCAGGTCTACTAGACCGTAACCATCCGCACTGCTACCAAATGTGCTCTAGCACCTTGAAGTGTCTTTTGTGCTAGATGGAATTACAAAAATATATATTAGACCAAATAATCAGACAGATTCAAAGAGAATTGCAAAGTAGTACTTTATTCATAGTTTAGTAAAGCTGGGTCAACTGGCAGACATCGGACTGATGCTTGCCGACTCACAACCAAGTTTGATTATATGGAGGTTTTATACCTGAATATGTGTCATCTATGATGTCATTCTACATGACTAAATACAAAACCTATAGAGGCAAGGGATTGTTAAAGGGAGCATGTCCACCTATAGAATATATAAGGATCAGTGCTTCATTGGCTACCCTTGTCTTTAGGGCATGCCTTGAACTACCTCTAAATACATATAGTACTGATCATAGCGAACACAACATCAGTGGATTGGCTAATACAACTTTGAATGTTAGGTTGTCCCCCAATCACACTAATTGATTGACATTCTATCCCAACCTTGGACTTTTAGCTCCTTAGCAGCACGTACGTGAAACAAAACCTAGATGTTTGAATCCTGTCAGGCTACTCCCCAGTCTGTCAATTAGTCTATAATCTGTCATTGGTAGGCTTTAGGCCAAAGTCTTCCATTTGTAGTTGACCTTGTTGCTCTTCACTGTTTTGGAACATCCAAGGGAGTGTGAGCACACCACTATCTTACCTTAAAGTGCTAATGAATAGCCTTTGTTTTCGACTTCTGGGTCATATGCGAAGAGACCACACATTTGTCAATTTCAGCCTTCCATTTACTACTATTTGATTTGATTATGCAGGGTGCTATTGCTTCCCTTGGCCTCTAGACACTTGCTCCCTATTTCTCATATGAACTTTGTATACATTTAATTGGCCATCATTTTGGCTCTCACTGATGTTTTTGTCTACTTCCATCCATAAAGAATGTTCCACATGCAGAACTTATTCATGTTCTCGCTTTGTGCTTTGCGCTTATCCCCCAAAATAGCATCTTCGATCTGTGCCAACCTTGACTCATCATCGGGTCTACTCACAGGGCTTTTTTTCCACATCTCCTGATTCTTAAATGTTTGGCCTGTCTCTGAGAAGCTTGGTTAAATTCAACGTGAGCTGTCGTCCATTTTCCTTATATGGCCGTCCTTGCCACTATTTATTTGCCTCTATAGCAAGCTTCTATACATTGTCTTTCTACCTTGCGTTACTGCATATTTACAATTATTGGTCAGTAAGTTACTTCATTTTCTTTAGGTCTATGATTATTTTACCTTGAGGTTCCTGTTACTCTCAGTGCTTCAGTTACATTGTTACTTGATATTTTCATATTGCAGAGGTTCACATATCTTCTTAATGACATCACTTCGTCGTTATCAGATTTTACTTTAACGTCCTTGCATGATGTCCACAGATGCATTCTGACAACTTGGCAGACAACATCCTTCCATGTAGCTTTCTTCCATGCGACTTTCATTGTGAGGGTACATTGTGTATGACTGTCTGGGTGCATAACATCTCTCAATCATTCAATGCGGTATAGGAAGATTGCAGGGGGTCCCATCTAGGGCTTTTCTTCGGCAGTTACAATATGACGGTGGTGAGGGGGTGGGAACTGGCAAGAAAACATTAACCTGCTCCTTTACACCTGTAGTTCCAGAGATTCAGGAGATCAATGCCCTGTGAATCAAAAAGTAATTATGCAACAGGAAGTTTGTGGTTTCCTCAGGCAGTTGCTCTACAGGTTGTTCAGAGACCACCATAGGTTCCAGCGTTGATACACTAGTGAAGGGGGACCCCTAAAGATTTGTGAAGAGCCCTTATTAAAATGTTGGTGACTCATTGTTCCACTGAGGAGCTGAAATGTGGTGAGTTTAGGGCTGTTTAGGAACGTGCATGTAATGGATGGGATCACACAGAATATCTCTGAGTCCAAATAAATTAACCAATTCAGGAAAACAGCAAAGTACTGTTTTATTGACAATTATCTAAAACATGGAGTTTACAACGAACATCAACGGACATACACTCAGTTTTTCTCTCTGCAATCTTCTTTACACAAACAATAGCTTTATATAAAAGAATACATCAGAGGTGACATCATACTATGCGGCAATAATGAAAAACCTATCAAGGGGCGGGATTTGCTAATGGGAACATCTAAGTATACCTTCTATTGGAACTAGGATTGTCATTGGCTGTCCACTATCAGGTGGGAAACATATGCCTACCTCTAAAAAATGTTATCTTCAGAAATATTTGATACAGTTTTTCATTGATCTTCAAATGATAAGGTCCTTCATTATATGGACAACTACAATTGGTTGGCAAGCTTGTGCCATATCTGGGACATTCGGTTCACTTAGCAGCACGTAAGCCCAGACCCAGTTGCAGGGAGATGGGGCATAACACTACCTACCCACCCAATTAGCCCAGCCTCTCTCATCACCCATGCCTTCTGCCATGAAGATTATCTTCGTACTTGGCCTTGCAAAAGTATCCTTGTCTTTAGAATACATGGGAGTGAGGCCACTCACTATCATGCCTAGGACTCCATGTTCAAACTCTATTTTCATCCTTGGCTCACGTGACAGGAGATCCACATTTGGGCCATTTTTCAGGTTTTAAATACTCTAAATAAATTAAACTTGGCACACTTGGTGTTATTTCTTTGCACCTTAACAATGGATGAGTCATCCTCTGCACATTCGCTAATTTCCAGAATAGATAGCGACTGCTTCAATCTTGACTCCAGGTCAGACAACCTCACCATGCAGCTACAAGATTCTGCTTATTCTTGCTGCAACACAGTTTCCCCTTCCCTCTTCGTGGGTCCTGGCTTACTAAACTCATGACAGCGATGTCCAGCTTCAATACAATGGAGCCTTTGCCTGAATTCTATTCACTACATACAGCAGCTTCTCTCCTTGCGTTCCCGCATCTGTTCATTTATTGAACAGTTGATTCTCTGCAGCACTTTGTGCTCAAGTAATCTTCTTCTTTGCATTTAAAAGGTTGACTTGATTATTTACTTCGTCATTGGTTTCTTTAAGATCTATTCATTCTCTTCAGTCAGTATCTCGGGGCTTCGTGCATAGTTTTGATGAATTCACTAACTTCTTCTCTTTGCTTTTTCTCATGTTCCTTCATGGAGTTCCTCCCTTAAGTTGTCATCACTTCGGGGATACATCGGTAGGGTTGTCTCAATGGGTATCTTCTTTCGAACACAAGCTGCGTTATGGGCACAACGGCAAGTGTCAAACACGGCATGATCTCATATTTCCAACATATAGGAGGAAGGGGCTGGGGTCTCCTGCAGAGGTTTACAGCTGCTCCTCTAGATTGGCAACACAGCTGTCAGGAGTTGTCCCCGATGTCAGGTTACCACATGACCCTGGGCACTGCAAAGACCCTACAGATGCAGAATCTGTTTCTCAAAGAGACTGTACATAGATGGAGGATTGGCTTCTATTACTGTGGGAGCCTCTGTATCTGGGGGCTAGTATCACCGCTTCCCAGCAGCAGCACATGCTCCCGTGTGGACACTGCTAGTCATGATTTGTGTCAGGAACATCATCCAAGTCTCACTAAAGTGGGCAGATGGGAGGCAACAGATTTTAAAAACTCACGAAACGTTCACACATCGTCCACTGAGTGATACAAATAGGAATGGAAGAGATGTCAGTGGAAAGGACATCCTGCTCTCTTGACATGACCATCTACCTAGTATACATAGGTAGCAGTAGGTGAAACGTTTGCTGGTGGAAAGGGACCAGGAGACTCCCCTTCCGATTCTACTCCAATGGTGGAGCAGAAGTCCACAGAGTCTGCCCTGTGTTTGTATCACGGGTGGACAGTGTTAGGTTTGCAAACAATGTGGTCATTCCGGATAATGGAACGTCATGCACACTCTCATTAGCTGGAATGTCTGACATTTTAGAAACCTATTCCAATCTCTCAGCACCCACTAATTTTAATGAAAGCTACTGTATGGGTCTACCGATATGTCTCTCTCCTTTTCTTCCACTTTAAAATCGTCAAGAGGGTTGTTGTTAATCGCATAATCAACTATCTCAGGGTGAACTCACTTGCTGATGCCATCCACTTTTGATTCCTGATGCAAACACTCTACCTAGATTGTTCCCACCCCCTCATCAATTCTCTTTGCACAGTCCATCAGTCTCCCCTCCCCCACAATCTCCGTTTTCTAGGTGTTTCCGCTGCATTCAACACTAGTGGAATATCCCTCTCTCCTTCAAACTATTCCCTCCTTGCCATCGTGCACATTGCATTGAACTGGATGTCCTTCGATCTACATGGCTCTTCCTTCCACTCTCAGGGGAGTCCAGCACCTCCTCTCTGATCACCCTCACAGTCAGTGTTCCTCAAGGATCAGTCCTGCCCAGTTCCTCACCCTATACACCTCCTACCATGGCAAATGAATGACCTCCTTTGGGTATAGCTATCACCTCTTTGATGCTAAGACTCCAATCCTCTTGCCATTCCTCTCCTCCCCCCTCCCACAATCTGTGAATGCATAACCTTCAGCCTAACCACTGTACACCATTGGAGGGTTGTACTTTGCTTCCTTGCTCCACTCCACAAAACGGACGTCATCCTCCTTACTGCCTCCAACACAAACCCACTGACCCCTTCCATGTCTTTTCCCCTGACCCCTTTACCTCCCCACTCGCTGGTCGCAACCATGGGGTTCTCTTCGACATGGGGTTAAACCCTTCCACTTCATCACAGGTACTGTCAACATAGCTTGAATCAACCACATAAAAATTAAAATAAATAAGCCACCTCCTTACGCAACACTCAACTAAAACACAGATCTCTACTCTTGCGCTCAGCAAACTAGAAAACTGCACAAAACTATTTCTTGGTCTACTGTACTCTCTATTCTTATTAACTCTGTTCATGAATCTGTCTATCTACCTATCAGTGGCATCACTGGAGGGTGCAGGGGGGGTTTGGCCCACAGTGGGTGACACCCCTCACCAGAGTGACACCAGCGAGTATGCCTCCCCACCCCCTAGTGATAAAAAGCAGCCTATTAGGTGCTACAGGAGCCGCGAGGTGACAGGGGAGACGTTGTCTCACTCCTCCTCCAGGGACTCCATTTCACCAAAATTTCAGGGGTAGCGGAAGTGACATCACATGACCGTTGACCTCTAATGGCATCACAGGAAGTGATGTCATTTGACTCCACCTCAAAGTGACATCACGGGAAGCGATGGAACACAACCATTTACCCCTTGACTAAACAGGAAGGTGCATCATATAGCCTTGTTACTAAGTACACTATGACAAATATGGTTACAATATTACTGTAACGTTATGTACATGTCATACAAGAATGGATCACCATATGTATTGGCAGAAAAAAAAACATGCTATAACTGCAACTTGGGAGAAGCTACGTACATAGTCCGAAATGGATGCTTATTCTACTCTAAATGGTTTTTTGAGGATTTTGTCTGCATTGGAAATTTGAGGAGTTTAAGAACAGATTAAATCAGAAACTCACCCCATCAAGTGTGCCTGAAATAAACCTTTAATGAGTCTAGCAATTATTGTATGGAATTGCAGAAAGACAAATATCTTAAATAGCCACAAGGCATTGGCCACAACCCAGGAGCTTCATTTGTAAAATGTGTGACTTTTTTTTTAGGGGTAGCAAGAGAGACCTCAGAGGTCGCAAGTGCTACCTCTGGCGACCCCTAAATGACGTCCCTGTCCTCTTCATTCACCAATTTTACCACTGCTGGGGTGCTGGCCGGCCCCGGCTGCTAAATTTCATTAGCAGGCAGCATCATCGGGCCAGCGCCGCAGCTTAAGGTAACTTTCAGGCTTTTTAATTGCACCCTCGCTCACAAGTCACATGCACGCGCCTTACCCCCATGTGAGAGGTTCCCCCGGATTTCCTGTATCCATTCTGGCTGAAACAAATTCTTTGTGTGCCTCCTCCTCACCTGTTCAAGCAGCTCCCAAGTGGGTTCCTTAATTCGAGTGATCAGGAAAACACGCTAAGGGAATACAAGTCTCACTCCCACTTCTTATGGGCGAGGGGATGAGGGTTGTGCGTGGAGGGAGGCCGGTGCTGATCATCCTACTGCACTTGTAACTCAGTGGGGTTAGTTGGCTCACTAGAATTAAGTCGAACACTCAGTTGGTGCACGTGAGCCTCTCACTCTGCGACTTTTCCCTGTTTGCTTTGGCAAAGCTGATTGCCCTGTTACATGCTCCAACTTGCATGCCTGCTCATTGAACCCTAATCCCCAGAGAGGTGTTTTTTTATCTCTTTTGTGCAATAATATCCTAGTTTGGTTGACTGTTTCTCTGGCGCAACTCTTAAAATAAACTTCCGTGCCTTTGTGCATAGTGCTGTACCCAAAGATTTGAGATTGTGCACACGTTATATGTAGATTGGTGTTGTGTTCCTCCCTGCCGGTGCAGCCGGCGTAGGGAGGGATGATCAGGGCCAGCGTCGGGGCCCTGCTGAGGAGCCAATAAAGGACATGACACGCTTGTTCTGGCTCGTGCCCGAACTGCCTGCCTTCCGGCAGGGCGGGCCCTTTATTAAACGTGTGCCTCACGTCACTGCGCACGCGGGACGTGAGGCGTATGTAACATTTGGGATCAGAGGTTTAAGTGGCCCGGGACGTCCCAGACCCAGGAAAGACTGAAAAGGCTTGTTAAGACGCATCCCGGCTGAATCCTGCTAGAATGCTTTGATGAACTGTTCATCCAGCCCAGAAGAGCTACATCCACCCTCTAGTAAGTGTCCCTGAAACGATAGTGTCTAGAGTTTCGTTGGCTCTGCTGCCCCAGACCATCTTCACACCTGGTTGGTCGCATTCTCATTACCTTCCTTTGCCCCACATTGTCGGACCGCCAATTACCACAGAATATGTTTGTATGCCTGCCTTCCATCAGTCTCTATGTCCCCTGACGTTACACTTTTGAAAAGTTCACATTGAAACTAGCAACCGCAAGTGCAAAACCGCCCACATGATCCCAACCGTGCTTATGTGAAAGGGCTCGTTTTAAAATGAGCCTTGTGCCAACGCACAGAGCGGCCATTTTGAACATTCGTTGGTTTGTTAGCCTTTCATTTCTGTGATATGGGTTTCCACAACTTCGGCGACCTTTGTTGTTTAGACAGATATTTGCACCTTTGAGCAATGTAAACGCAGAATGCGTGAGGGGGAGGGGGTGACACCATGAGTTACCTCACTGCTGTGTTTCACCAACCCTGGTGACGCCACTGCTACCTATTGATCTACCTATCTACCTATCTAGCTATATACCTATCTATATATATCTATATATATCTATATTACATGGCAGCGGTAGCGGCCATGTAGTTATGGTTAAGTTGGTGTTTCCATAGGAAGAGCACTTTTTGGGCGGCTTATAACTTCGCTCCCCTGGACAAATCCTCACCAAACTTTGCAAAAAAAGTATATGGCCCACTCTGAATTTTTTTGCAAAGTTTGTTGAGGATTCGTCCAAGGGGGGAAAAGTTATAGGGAGGGTCCCAAAACTTATTTTTTTCCCACAGACTGAATGGGAAAAAACGTTGCGCACAGCTACAGCCTGAACCGCTGGACGGATTTACACCAAATTTGCGGCAGTAGCGGCGGCCTGGTCCCGAAAGCGTGCTTTTGCAAATTTGGTGTAAATCCGTCCAGTAGTTTTTTAAAAAAATGACCAAAATGTGAGGCAAAAAAATTAGTGATATCTGTGTTCGCTTCGCGGACGGACTTCCCTGTTCGCTCCGTGGACAGCACCTGGATTGGCCCATGGCCTTGCGTCATGTCCGCGGACATGTGATGTGTTCGCTGATTGGACGGCGAGGGGCGTGGAGCGCATCAGATTTTCTGTGGCGCCCGCCATCTTGTATTCGCCGTCGACTGCGTACAGCGCGGTGAAACGTGGATAAAAAATTGTATTTAGTGCCCTGTGTTGGTGTGTAAGAGTGTTTCGGGAGGGTGGGGGAGTATGAGATAGGTTCAATGTTTTGTTTTTTTATGTGCTAGATGTTTTTGTTGCGTTCGATTTGTCCGCGGAGAACACGGCTGTTCTGACATTTTGTAAATAAACTAAATGGTGGGGTGTTTAGAGGACGGAGTATGTGTCATTTTTGTTCGCAAGGAAGGTAAAAATGAGCTATGAACACTCGCAGTGTACTTAATTGTTCTTAAATACACAAATTGGGGGTGTCCTCAGGACGCTGTCCGTATTGTAATCTGTCTAGTTGAATGTGTTCTAAGAACACTCGCGGTGTCCCGAAATGGTTGCAATTACACAAAATGGGGGTGTTCTGAGAACGTTGTTTGTATTGTTCGTTGTCAGGGTGAAAGTGTTTTAAGACCACTCCTTTTGTCCGCTAATAGTACAATTTCCTATAGGAGTCAACCGACTTTTTGTCCACTAAAGAAACGATAAATCCTGCTGGTGTGCGCCGACATTAAGTGATAATCCTATGACTGGCGCTATTGACCTGGCTGACTTGCTTTTGCAACACTAAATCATATCTACCAGCCCCTAAGCCTGATATTATCAAAGCATTCATATTCCCCGCCTCTCTCCGTGACGTTACAGGGTGCGTCATCTAACGCGCCCAGTCCTCTCCAGTCCTAAGTGACTTTACACAGAACCCGGAAGACAACACATATTATGTCACAACACAGCGCGCCACAATTCGGAATATGAAACAGTGATTTAAAAGCAAACAGCAAGATTGTAAATTTTGTAAAGTACATTTATTTGACATCAAATGTTTACAGAATATTCAGCAATTTGCATTTGTCTTTGTTGTCGATCCGCAAAAGTTCATGTTGAGGCACGCAATGTTCCTTTGCGGTACAGAGGGTGTTAGATCAGCTGTGGCACAATTCGGAATATGAAACTGTGGTTTAAAAGTAAACAGCAAGATTGTACATTTGGTAAAGTACATTTATTTCACATGAAATGTTTAGTGAATATTTAGCGATTTGCTATTGTCTCTGCTGTCGATCAGCAAAAGTTTATTTGGAGCCACGCGTTGTTCCTTTGCGGTAGATAGGCTGTTGGTTTATGATAAAAGCAGTAAATGGTCGCTCTGATAATCGGAAGGTTGCTCCAACAACGAGCCATTAGACCACCCTATTGGTTGGTATGTTGTTTGTAGCCGCTAGTACTGCGTAAGGGCATATTGGTCCTTGGCGATTGTCCCATAAAATGGTGAGGGTCATGAAGTTGCATATTTGGACCTGCACCTGGCAGTTGAAGACCCCATCTGCTGGAGTCTGTAAATTGTGACATAGGCAAAATGGGGCCACATACCTGTTTTAAAAAACATAAATTAGTCTCACCAGCCGATCTTCATTAAAAATCATCATTTTATTTATTAGGGCGTGAAACTATTTTCAATCGAAGATAGTCCAACGGAGTATGTTAGTAATAAAATAATAATATTTTCCCATTCATATAGCGATAAGAACCGTGAGGTATCTAAGCGGTGCTTATTATTAACCACGGTGTGTGGTGCTCATTTATCGACCACAGAAGGATGAAAGGCTGAGTGTGGGCTTGCCGGGATTCGCACTTGCGTTAGCAAGCTGTGCACGGATGTCAAAGCGAGCGTTGTACTCGCTGTGCCACTTGACAGGCTACAGTGAAGTGGCACAGCAAGTAGAGCGCTTGACCGTCTATAGACCGGTTAAATTATTTATATTAACCCACCCTGTGTCATCTGCCTTTTTCAGAGCCTACTAAACGACAGGGGATCAATTCGGCGGTGATAGTGCGCGGTAGAAAACATTATGCCACTTTCAACGAACAAGTTCAACTTGAGCGGTCTTTAATGCTACGCTATTGTAATTATATTTGGTATAAAATAATCTAAAGGGTTACTTACAGTACAATTGCAATTTCCATTGTCTATGAGTGGTGCAGTCCCAAAGTACGACTCCGCGTGTGCCAACGATCTTTCGCATAGTGATATAATATATAAAAGTGGTTTTGTTTCAGAAATGTCATACTTATCTTCTCTTACGTTTTAGCAACACTACTTCAAAAGAAGTCTTTCATCACAATCTTTGTCTGTCAAGGTCAAAACACAATACAACCTTATAGTCCGCTTCGTGAGCCTTTCCGGGGCCTGAGAAAAAAATGGAAGCAGCTGACCTTCACTGTGAACGAGCATAAATTCTTACTTTGCAACATTCTGTGTAAAGCCATCTGTAGAAGTTGGTTTGTGCACGCCATGTTTGTATATTGTTTGCGTGATATTAAAAAAAGTTTGTTTAAATGACGTTATGGTTCTAAGTACAGCCGAAAGACCCCTGAAAATAGCAAGTTATGGTAAGCTATGAAAAATAACTTGCGCCACCACCGTGCACTGCTAAGACTAACACCCAGGACATCAAAGATGACATCGCAAATGGTATTGATGAAATCACTGATGACATCACATGTGTATGTACTTTTCATGGAATTTGTGTACAAGGGATTTTTATTATAATGTTCCGAAAAAAGTGTCAAGGATATTGCAATAAATATCATACCTTTATTAGTGCTTTGAACGATGCATTGATATAAATAACATTGTATTATGGGCTTCTATCTAGTATACTGAGCTACTAATGGAGAAAGATAGCATTGTTTGCAGAGTACAAGATGAAAGTATAATATTTGTAATGTTAATATGTTGAATAATGAAATGATAATTGTCCTGAAATGTTCAAAAAACTCACAAAATGGGGGTGTTCTGAGGACGTTATTCGTATTGTGTGATTGCTTAGCTGTATGCAATGAGGGAATGGCAGAGAAAGTAAAGTGGACGCCGTCCGCGGACACTGCGGCTGTTCGTGGACAGGGCGTGCTACATCCGGGTTTTTCCAGGAAATCCAACATGGAAAGAAGACTGTACGGATCAGCAAATCAGATGTCGAGGTTGTGGATTTGTGTTGAAAGAGACTGTGTGTGGTGAAGATGGCAGAAGTGGAGAAAGTCATGGTGTTGGTGCTCAGAGATATGTTTCTGCATGGTTTACAGCAGTACGCTGAATGCAGGCACGTTGCAAAGAACTTTGATGTCAAAGGAGTGGAGGTGGTGTGGAGCACTGTGCCTGATTGCAATGTACAGGGAATTGTACAAGTTTGTGAGGATATGGCCACGATGAACAGTCCGCATGTGGTAGTTTTGCACTATGGTGCTTTACATTTGGGCAACGTCGGTGCCCCTACTTTGTTGGCTGATTTGGAACGCTTGGTTCAAGCCGTAATGAAGATCCTTCCAAATGCGAAAGTAATTTTTTCTGGATTACTACCTAGGGCAATATGGGACAATAGTTCAGTTTTTTGTCCTCAGCAAAACATTGCTAGGTGTGTCATCAACCGAGGCATGTGTGCCTTCATGCTTAGAGCTGGTATGTTCTTCTGTAACAATGAGAATATTGATGCCAGTAATGCTGTTAATTTTAAAGAAGATGGTATTTCTTTATCTTTTATGGGAAATGCCTTTCTATTTTGGAATGTAAGGGTTGCTTTGGAGAAGGTTATGTGAAGATTTTAGGAGTAAAGTAAGAAAAAAAACAAGAAATAAAATACAAAATAACAGGTGTCTGTCAAGCATCTGTAAAAAAAAAATAAATACGGCTCTTTTCAGAGCCAACTTCAAAGGGGAAATGGGGCACACTATTTAAATTAACATTCACCACGCTCAGATTTTCGATATGTCCGTGGACATGGTGGTAGTCCGCGGACATGAAAATCACTACGAGGGGGTTAGTATGTTCTATGTTACATGTATATGAAGTCAGGGATATCATGGTTAAGTTGTGCTACTAAAAACCTATAAAATTCAGTGAAAAAACTTTGTTAAAGGGACGTTATGGTTAAGTTGAGCTTTTAAAAACCTATGAAATTCAGTAAAAAAAACTTTGTTAAAGGGACATTATGGTTAAGTTGCGCTACTAAAAACCTATGAAATTCAGTGAAAAAACTTTTTTAAAGAGACGTTATGGTTCAAAGTAAAACCGAAAAACCCCTGAAATTCGGCAGTTATGGTAAGATAAGCAACCATAACTCGCGCCGCCACCGTGCACTGCTAACACTAACACCGAGGACATCAAAGATGACATCACAAATGTCATTGATGACATCACTGATGACATCACATGTGCATTTACTTTTCATGAAAAGTCTGTACAAGGGATTCTTAGTGTAATGTTAATAAAAAAAGTGTCAAAGATTATTAGAATAAATATCAAGTGCTAATCAGTGCATTAAGCTATGCATTGATATAAATAGCATTCTATTATTAACTTCAATCCAGTATACTAAGGTACTCATGTAGAAACATAGGCATTGTGTGCAGCATACATGATGGAGGTGCAATATTCATAAGCTTGCCATGTTCAATATTGAAATGATAACTGTTTTCATATTAGAGTTTTGCGTACAGTGAAACTTGTGATAAGTAGGTAATAAAACCCACTTACTACATAATTGCATTATTATACACAAATCACAAAGAGACAACACCACATACAAATATGAATATATACAAGGGAATTGAAGTAGGAAAAAGAAACAGCAATAGTAGCAGAAAGTGTTCATAACCTAACTGATTACCTTTATGGAGAGAAATGATTGCTCTTTTTCAAAGCTGTTACTTACCCTATCTATATATATCACATGATGGGTCTGGACCCTAAGGAAAATAGTGTGAGTACAACATATAAAAATATGAGCATATACAGGGAAAGTCCATTAATAAAAAAACATCAAAAGTATCAGAAAGTGCTGATAAATCTACTGATAATTTTAATGCACACAAAGGATTGCTGTCTTTCAAGGTTGTGACTTCTCCTAAGTATATGTTTCATATGATATGACTGGACCATAAGGGAATTATTCTAAGAACATACTTGAAAGATAAGTCTACGAATAGAGTAATTTACAATTTTTAGTTCCTGACTGTTACTGAAGAAAATCATGTGGCCTAGATATGTCAGGAAAGGAAAAAAAGGGAGAGCCAACCATGTGATGTCATCAGTGATGTCATCAATGACATTTGTGATGTCATCTTTGATGTCCTGGGTGTTAGTGTTAGCAGTGCACGGTGGCGGCGCGAGTTATGGTTGCTTATCTTACCATAACTGCTGAATTTCAGGGGGTTTTCGGTTTTACTTTGAACCATAAGGTCCCTTTAACAAAGTTTTTTCACTGAATATATATATATATATCTATATATTACATGGCCAAGGTAGTGGCCATGTAGTTATGGATAAGTTGCTGTTTCCATAGGAAGAGCACTTTTTGGGCATCTTATAACTTCGCTCCCCCTGGACGAATCCTCACCAAACTTTGCATAAAAAGTATATGGCCCATTCTGAATTTTTTGCAAAGTTTGGTGAGGTTTCGTCCAGGGGGGCAAAGTTATGGGGGGGGGGTCCCAAAAATTTTTTTCCCCCATAGACTGAATGGGGAAAAAACTTTGCTCGTGCCTACAGCCCAAACCGCTGGACGGATTTTCACCAAATTTGGACCTGGAGCAGTGGCTTGGTCCCGAAAGTGGTGAAATTTGGTGAAAATCCGTCCAGTAGTTTTTTTAAAAAAAGACCAAAAAGTAGGTTAAAAAAAAATGAGTGATATCTGTGTTTGCTTCGCGGAAACACTTCCGTGTTCGCTCCACGGACAGGTCAGGGATTGGGCAAGCGGGTTGTGTCGTGTCCGCGGACACGTTACGTGCTTTCCCATTGGCTGCACTGCAGCATGCAGTGCGTCGTATTTTCAAGACGCCCGCCATCTTTGTTTGTGGTTTGCGGTGAGAGCCCGGCTAGTAAGTGTCTTCCTTCCGTTCCCCCCATCCCCCGCTCATGCCCCGTGTGTCTCTCCCCTCCCCCCACACCCCCGTTCATGCCCCATGTCTTTCTCCCCTCCCCCCACCCCCGCTCATGCCCCGAGTGTCTCTCCCCTCCCCCACCCCCTGCTCATGCCCTTGTGTGTCTCTCCCCTTCCCTCCAACCCACCGCTCATGCCCCGTGACTCTCTCCCCTTCCCCTCCACCCCCCGCTCATGCCCCGTGTCTCTCTGCCCTGTTCCCCCACCCCCTGCTCATGCCACGTGTCTGCCCTGTTCCCCCACCCCCGCTCATGCCTCGTGTGTCTCCCCTCCCCCACCCCCCGCTCATGCCCCGTGTGTCTCCCCTTCCCCCCACCCCTCGCTCATGCCCCGTGTGTCTCTCCCCTTCACCCCCACCCCCTGCTCATGCCCCGTGTGTCTCACCCCTTCCCCCCACCCCCCGCTCATGCCCCGTGTGTCTCTCCCCCCCACCCCCTGCTCATGCCCCGTGTGTCTCTCCCCTTCCCCCCACCCCCGTTCATGCCCCGTGTGTGTCTCCCTACTGTTCCCCCCACCCCCGCTCATGCCCCGTGTGTCTCTCCCCTCCCCTGACCCCCAGCTCATGCCCCGTGTGTCTCTCCCCTCCCCCCACCCCCCACTTATGCCCTGTGTGTCTCTCCTTTTCCCCCCACCCCCCGCTCATGCCCTGTGTGTCTCTCCCCTCCCCCCACCCCCCGCTCATTCCCCATGTGTCTCTCCCTTCCCCCCACCCCCCGCTCATGCCCTGTGTGTATCTCCCCCTCCTCTCCACCCCCCGCTCATGCCCCGTGTGTCTCTCCCCTTCCCCCCACCCCCGCTCATGCCCTATGTCTCCTCTGTTCCCCCCCACCCCTGCTCATGCCCCGTGTGTGCCCTGTTCCCCCACCCCCCGCTCATGCCCCGTGTGTGCCTTGTTCCCCCCCACCCCCGCTCATGCCCTGTGTCTCCTCTGTTCCCCCCCACCCCCGATCATACCCCGTGTCTCCCTCCTTTCCCACCCCCATCCCCTGCTCATGCCCCATGTGTGCCCTGTTCCCCCACCCCCGCTCATCCCCCGTGTCTCCCCTCCTCCCCCCGCCCCCGCTCATATCTCTGCTCATCCCCGTGTCTCCTCTGTCCCCCCTCTGCTCATCCCCCGTGTCTCCCTCACGATCCCCCCACCCCCGTTCATGCCCCGTGTCTCCCCAGTCCCCCCCACCCACCGCTCATGCCCCGTGTGTCTCTCCTCTTCCCCCCCACCCCCTGCTCATGCCCCGTGTGTCTCTCCCCTTCCCCCACCCCTCGCTCATGCCCCGTGTGTCTCTCCCCTTCCCCCCCACCCCCCGCTCATGCCCCGTGTGTCTTTCCCCTCCCCCCACCCCCCCGCTCATGCCCCGTGTGTCTCTCCCCCCCCACCCCCGGATCATGCCTTTGTGTGTCTCTCCCCTTCCCCACCACCCCCCGCCCATGCCCCGTGTCTCTCTCCCCTTCCCCCCACCCCCCGCTCATGCCCCGTGTCTCTCTGCCCTGTTCACCCACCCCCTGCTCATGCCCCGTGTCTGCCCTGTTCCCGCACCCCCACTCATCCCCGTGTGTCTCTCCCCTTCCCCCACCCCCTGCTCATGACCCGTGTGTCTCCCCTTCCCCCCCACCCCCCGCTCATGCCCCGTGTGTCTCTCCCCTTCCGCCCCACCCCCTGCTCATGCCCCGTGTGTCTCACCCCTTCCCCCCACCCCCCGCTCATGCCCCGTGCGTGTGTCTCTCCCCCCACCCCACGCTCACACACCGTGTGTCTCTCCCCTTCCCCCCCACCCCTGTTCATGCCCCGTGTGTGTCTCCCTACTGTTCCCCCCACCCCCTGCTCATGCCCCGTGTGTCTCTCCCCCCCACCCCGCTCACGCCCCGTGTGTCTCTCCCCTCCTCCCACCCCCCGCTCATGCCCTGTGTGTCTCTCCCCTCCCCCCACCCCCCGCTCATGCCCTGTGTGTCTCTCCCCTCCCCCCACCCCCCGCTCATGCCCCGTGTGTATCTCCCCCTCCTCCCCACCCCCCGCTCATGCCCTGTGTTTCTCTCCCCTTCCCCCCACCCCCGCTCATGCCCTGTGTCTCCTCTGTTCCCCCCACCCCACTCATGCCCTGTCTCCCTCCTTTCCCCCACCCCTGCTCATGCCCCGTGTGTGCCCTGTTCCCCCCACCCCCGCTCATGCCCCGTGTGTGCCCTGTTCCCCCACCCCTGCTCATGCCCCTGTGTCTCCTCTGTTCCCCCCCACCCCTGCTCATGTCCCGTGTCTCCCTCCTTTCCCACTCCCACCCCCTGCTCATCTGTTCCCCCCCACCCCCGCTCATGTCCCGTGTCTCCCTCCTTTCCCACTCCCACCCCCTGCTCATGCCCCGTGTGTGCCCTGTTCCCCCTCCCCCCCTTATGCCCCGTGTGTGCCCTGTTTCCCCCCCACTCCCCCGCTCATGCCCTGTGTCTCCCCTGTCCCCCACCCCCGCTGATGCTCCGTGTGTTCCTCCTGTTCCCCCCACCCCCCGATCATGCCCCGTGTGTGCCCTGTTCCCCCCACCCCCCACTCATGCCCCGTGTGTGCCCAGTTCCCCCTCCGACACCCCGCTCATGCCACGTGTGTGCCCTGTTTCCCCCCCACCCCCGGTCATTCCCCGTGTGTCTCTCCCTTCCCCCCACCCCCCGCTCATGCCGCGTGTGTATCTCCCCCTCCTCTCCACCCCCCGCTCATGCCCCGTGTGTCTCTCCCGTTCCCCCCACCCCCGCTCATGCCCTATGTCTCCTCTGTTCCCCCCCACCCCAGCTCATGCCCTGTCTCCCTCCTTTCCCCCCACCCCCGCTCATGCCCCGTGTGTGCCCTGTTCCCCCACCCCCCGCTCATGCCCCGTGTGTGCCCTGTTCCCCCCCACCCCCGCTCATGCCCTGTGTCTCCTCTGTTCCCCCCCACCCCCGCTTATACCCCGTGTCTCCCTCCTTTCCCACCCCCACCCCCTGCTCATGCCCCATGTGTGCCCTGTTCCCCCCACCCCCGCTCATCCCCCGTGTCTCCCCTCCTCCCCCGCTCATATCTCTGCTCATCCCCGTGTCTCCTCTGTCCCCCCCTCCGCTCATCCCCCGTGTCTCCCTCATGATCCCCCCACCTCGTTCATGCCCCGTGTCTCCCCAGTCCCCCCACCCTCCGCTCATGCCCCATGTGTCTCTCCCCTTCCCCCACCCCTCGCTCATGCCCCGTGTGTCTCTCTCCCCTTCCCCCCCACCACCCGCTCATGCCCCGTGTGTCTCTCCCCTCCCCCCACCCCCCCGCTCATGCCCCGTGTGTCTCTCCCCTCCCCCACCCCCTGCTCATGCCCTTGTTTCTCTCTCCCCTTCCCCCCACCCCCCGCCCATGCCCCGTGTCTCTCTCCCCTTCCCCCCACCCCCCGCTCATGCCCCGTGTCTCTCTGCCCTGTTCCCCCACCCCCTGCTCATGCCCCGTGTCTGCCCTGTTCCCCCACCCCCACTCATCCCCGTGTGTCTCTCCCCTTTCCCCACCCCCTGCTCATGACCCGTGTGTCTCCCCTTCTCCCCCACCCCCCGCTCATGCCCCGTGCGTCTCTCCCCTTCCCCCCCACCCCCCGCTCATGCCCCGTGCCTCTCCCCTTCCCCCCCACCCCCGTTCATGCCCCGTGTGTGTCTCCCTACTGTTCCCCCCACCCCCTGCTCATGCCCCGTGTGTCTCTCCCCTTCCCCCACCCCTCGCTCATGCCCCGTGTGTCTCTCGCCTTCCCCCGCACCCCCGCTCATGCCCCGTGTGTCTCTCCCCTCCCCCCACCCCCCCCGCTCATGCCCCGTGTGGCTCTCCCCTCCCCCCACCCCCCGCTCATGCCCTTGTGTGTCTCTCCCCTTCCCCCCCACCCCCCGCCCATGCCCCGTGTCTCTCTCCCCTTCCCCCCACCCCCCGCTCATGCCCCGTGTCTCTCTGCCCTGTTCCCCCACCCCCTGCTCATGCCACGTGTCTGCCCTGTTCCCCCCCCGCTCATGCCTCGTGTGTCTCCCCTCCCCCCACCCCCCGCTCATGCCCCGTGTGTCTCCCCTTCCCCCCACCCCTCGCTCATGCCCCGTGTGTCTCTCCCCTTCACCCCCACCCCTGCTCATGCCCCGTGTGTCTCACCCCTTCCCCCCACCCCCCGCTCAAGCCCCGTGTGTCTCTCCCCCCACCCCCTGCTCATGCCCCGTGTGTCTCTCCCCTTCCCCCCACCCCCGTTCATGCCCCGTGTGTGTCTCCCTACTGTTCCCCCCACCCCCGCTCATGCCCCGTGTGTCTCTCCCCTCCCCTGACCCCCAGCTCATGCCCCGTGTGTCTCTCCCCTCCCCCCACCCCCCACTTATGCCCCGTGTGTCTCTCCTTTTCCCCCCACCCCCCGCTCATGCCCTGTGTGTCTCTCCCCTCCCCCCACCCCCGCTCATTCCCCATGTGTCTCTCCCTTCCCCCCACCCCCCGCTCATGCCCTGTGTGTATCTCCCCCTCCTCACCACCCCCCGCTCATGCCCCGTGTGTCTCTCCCCTGCCCCCCACCCCCGCTCATGCCCTGTCTCCTCTGTTCCCCCCCACCCCCGCTCATGCCCCGTGTGTGCCCTGTTCCCCCCCACCCCCGCTCATGCCCTGTGTCTCCTCTGTTCCCCCCCACCCCCGATCATACCCCGTGTCTCCCTCCTTTCCCACCCCCATCCCCTGCTCATGCCCCATGTGTGCCCTGTTCCCCCACCCCCGCTCATCCCCCGTGTCTCCCCTCCTCCCCCCGCCCCCGCTCAAATCTCTGCTCATCCCCGTGTCTCCTCTGTCCCCCCTCTGCTCATCCCCCGTGTCTCCCTCACGATCCCCCCACCCCCGTTCATGCCCCGTGTCTCCCCAGTCCCCCCCACCCACCGCTCATGCCCCGTGTGTCTCTCCTCTTCCCCCCCACCCCCTGCTCATGCCCCGTGTGTCTCTCCCCTTCCCCCACCCCTCGCTCATGCCCCGTGTGTCTCTCCCCTTCCCCCCCACCCCCCGCTCATGCCCCGTGTGTCTTTCCCCTCCCCCCACCCCCCCGCTCATGCCCCGTGTGTCTCTCCCCCCCACCCCCGGATCATGCCCTTGTGTGTCTCTCCCCTTCCCCACCACCCCCCGCCCATGCCCCGTGTCTCTCTCCCCTTCCCCCCACCCCCCCGCTCATGCCCCGTGTCTCTCTGCCCTGTTCACCCACCCCCTGCTCATGCCCCGTGTCTGCCCTGTTCCCCCACCCCCACTCATCCCCGTGTGTCTCTCCCCTTCCCCCACCCCCTGCTCATGACCCGTGTGTCTCCCCTTCCCCCCCACCCCCTGCTCATGCCCCGTGTGTCTCTCCCCTTCCGCCCCACCCCCTGCTCATGCCCCGTGTGTCTCACCCCTTCCCCCCACCCCCCGCTCATGCCCCGTGCGTGTGTCTCTCCCCCCACCCCACGCTCACACCCCGTGTGTCTCTCCCCTTCCCCCCCACCCCTGTTCATGCCCCGTGTGTGTCTCCCTACTGTTCCCCCCACCCCCTGCTCATGCCCCGTGTGTCTCTCCCCCCCACCCCGCTCACGCCCCGTGTGTCTCTCCCCTCCTCCCACCCCCCGCTCATGCCCTGTGTGTCTCTCCCCTCCCCCCACCCCCCGCTCATGCCCTGTGTGTCTCTCCCCTCCCCCCACCCCCCGCTCATGCCCCGTGTGTATCTCCCCCTCCTCCCCACCCCCCGCTCATGCCCTGTGTGTCTCTCCCCTTCCCCCCACCCCCGCTCATGCCCTGTGTCTCCTCTGTTCCCCCCACCCCACTCATGCCCTGTCTCCCTCCTTTCCCCCCACCCCTGCTCATGCCCCGTGTGTGCCCTGTTCCCCCCACCCCCGCTCATGCCCCGTGTGTGCCCTGTTCCCCCACCCCTGCTCATGCCCCCTGTGTCTCCTCTGTTCCCCCCCACCCCTGCTCATGTCCCGTGTCTCCCTCCTTTCCCACTCCCACCCCTGCTCATCTGTTCCCCCCCACCCCCGCTCATGTCCCGTGTCTCCCTCCTTTCCCACTCCCACCCCCTGCTCATGCCCCGTGTGTGCCCTGTTCCCCCCTCCCCCCTTATGCCCTGTGTGTGCCCTGTTTCCCCCCCACTCCCCCGCTCATGCCCTGTGTCTCCCCTGACCCCCACCCCCGCTGATGCTCCGTGTGTTCCTCCTGATCCCCCACCCCCCGATCATGCCCCGTGTGTGCCCTGTTCCCCCCCACCCCCCACTCATGCCCCGTGTGTGCCCAGTTCCCCCTCCCACACCCCGCTCATGCCACATGTGTGCCCTGTTTCCCCCCCACCCCCGGTCATTCCCCGTGTGTCTCTCCCTTCCCCCCAACCCCCCGCTCATGCCGCGTGTGTATCTCCCCCTCCTCTCCACCCCCCGCTCATGCCCCGTGTGTCTCTCCCGTTCCCCCCACCCCCGCTCATGCCCTATGTCTCCTCTGTTCCCCCCCACCTCCGCTCATGCCCTGTCTCCCTCCTTTCCCCCCACCCCCGCTCATGCCCCGTGTGTGCCCTGTTCCCCCCACCCCCCGCTCATGCCCTGTGTGTGCCCTGTTCCCCCCCACCCCCGCTCATGCCCTGTGTCTCCTCTGTTCCCCCCCACCCCCGCTTATACCCCGTGTCTCCCTCCTTTCCCACCCCCACCCCCTGCTCATGCCCCATGTGTGCCCTGTTCCCCCCACCCCCGCTCATCCCCCGTGTCTCCCCTCCTCCCCCCGCTCATATCTCTGCTCATCCCCGTGTCTCCTCTGTCCCCCCCTCCGCTCATCCCCCGTGTCTCCCTCATGATCCCCCCACCCCGTTCATGCCCCGTGTCTCCCCAGTCCCCCCACCCTCCGCTCATGCCCCATGTGTCTCTCCGCTTCCCCCACCCCTCGCTCATGCCCCGTGTGTCTCTCTCCCCTTCCCCCCCACCACCCGCTCATGCCCCGTGTGTCTCTCCCCTCCCCCCACCCCC
The DNA here is from genome assembly GCF_040938575.1 of Ambystoma mexicanum. Taxonomy (NCBI): domain Eukaryota; kingdom Metazoa; phylum Chordata; class Amphibia; order Caudata; family Ambystomatidae; genus Ambystoma; species Ambystoma mexicanum. The sequence continues at coordinate 81,433,987 of NC_090938.1, forward strand.
CCCGCTCATGCCCCGTGTCTCTCTGCCCTGTTCCCCCACCCCCTGCTCATGCCCCGTGTCTGCCCTGTTCCCCCACCCCCACTCATCCCCGTGTGTCTCTCCCCTTTCCCCACCCCCTGCTCATGACCCGTGTGTCTCCCCTTCTCCCCCACCCCCCGCTCATGCCCCGTGCGTCTCTCCCCTTCCCCCCCACCCCCCGCTCATGCCCCGTGCCTCTCCCCTTCCCCCCCACCCCCGTTCATGCCCCGTGTGTGTCTCCCTACTGTTCCCCCCACCCCCTGCTCATGCCCCGTGTGTCTCTCCCCTTCCCCCACCCCTCGCTCATGCCCCGTGTGTCTCTCGCCTTCCCCCGCACCCCCGCTCATGCCCCGTGTGTCTCTCCCCTCCCCCCACCCCCCCCCGCTCATGCCCCGTGTGGCTCTCCCCTCCCCCCACCCCCCGCTCATGCCCTTGTGTGTCTCTCCCCTTCCCCCCCACCCCCCGCCCATGCCCCGTGTCTCTCTCCCCTTCCCCCCACCCCCCGCTCATGCCCCGTGTCTCTCTGCCCTGTTCCCCCACCCCCTGCTCATGCCACGTGTCTGCCCTGTTCCCCCCCCGCTCATGCCTCGTGTGTCTCCCCTCCCCCCACCCCCCGCTCATGCCCCGTGTGTCTCCCCTTCCCCCCACCCCTCGCTCATGCCCCGTGTGTCTCTCCCCTTCACCCCCACCCCTGCTCATGCCCCGTGTGTCTCACCCCTTCCCCCCACCCCCCGCTCAAGCCCCGTGTGTCTCTCCCCCCACCCCCTGCTCATGCCCCGTGTGTCTCTCCCCTTCCCCCCACCCCCGTTCATGCCCCGTGTGTGTCTCCCTACTGTTCCCCCCACCCCCGCTCATGCCCCGTGTGTCTCTCCCCTCCCCTGACCCCCAGCTCATGCCCCGTGTGTCTCTCCCCTCCCCCCACCCCCCACTTATGCCCCGTGTGTCTCTCCTTTTCTCCCCACCCCCCGCTCATGCCCTGTGTGTCTCTCCCCTCCCCCCACCCCCCGCTCATTCCCCATGTGTCTCTCCCTTCCCCCCACCCCCCGCTCATGCCCTGTGTGTATCTCCCCCTCCTCTCCACCCCCCGCTCATGCCCCGTGTGTCTCTCCCCTGCCCCCCACCCCCGCTCATGCCCTGTCTCCTCTGTTCCCCCCCACCCCCGCTCATGCCCCGTGTGTGCCCTGTTCCCCCCCACCCCCGCTCATGCCCTGTGTCTCCTCTGTTCCCCCCCACCCCCGATCATACCCCGTGTCTCCCTCCTTTCCCACCCCCATCCCCTGCTCATGCCCCATGTGTGCCCTGTTCCCCCACCCCCGCTCATCCCCCGTGTCTCCCCTCCTCCCCCCGCCCCCGCTCAAATCTCTGCTCATCCCCGTGTCTCCTCTGTCCCCCCTCTGCTCATCCCCCGTGTCTCCCTCACGATCCCCCCACCCCCGTTCATGCCCCGTGTCTCCCCAGTCCCCCCCACCCACCGCTCATGCCCCGTGTGTCTCTCCTCTTCCCCCCCACCCCCTGCTCATGCCCCGTGTGTCTCTCCCCTTCCCCCACCCCTCGCTCATGCCCCGTGTGTCTCTCCCCTTCCCCCCCACCCCCCGCTCATGCCCCGTGTGTCTTTCCCCTCCCCCCACCCCCCCGCTCATGCCCCGTGTGCCTCTCCCCCCCCACCCCCGGATCATGCCCTTGTGTGTCTCTCCCCTTCCCCACCACCCCCCGCCCATGCCCCGTGTCTCTCTCCCCTTCCCCCCACCCCCCCGCTCATGCCCCGTGTCTCTCTGCCCTGTTCACCCACCCCCTGCTCATGCCCCGTGTCTGCCCTGTTCCCCCACCCCCACTCATCCCCGTGTGTCTCTCCCCTTCCCCCACCCCCTGCTCATGACCCGTGTGTCTCCCCTTCCCCCCCACCCCCTGCTCATGCCCCGTGTGTCTCTCCCCTTCCGCCCCACCCCCTGCTCATGCCCCGTGTGTCTCACCCCTTCCCCCCACCCCCCGCTCATGCCCCGTGCGTGTGTCTCTCCCCCCACCCCACGCTCACACCCCGTGTGTCTCTCCCCTTCCCCCCCACCCCTGTTCATGCCCCGTGTGTGTCTCCCTACTGTTCCCCCCACCCCCTGCTCATGCCCCGTGTGTCTCTCCCCCCCACCCCGCTCACGCCCCGTGTGTCTCTCCCCTCCTCCCACCCCCCGCTCATGCCCTGTGTGTCTCTCCCCTCCCCCCACCCCCTGCTCATGCCCTGTGTGTCTCTCCCCTCCCCCCACCCCCCGCTCATGCCCCGTGTGTATCTCCCCCTCCTCCCCACCCCCCGCTCATGCCCTGTGTGTCTCTCCCCTTCCCCCCACCCCCGCTCATGCCCTGTGTCTCCTCTGTTCCCCCCACCCCACTCATGCCCTGTCTCCCTCCTTTCCCCCCACCCCTGCTCATGCCCCGTGTGTGCCCTGTTCCCCCCACCCCCGCTCATGCCCCGTGTGTGCCCTGTTCCCCCACCCCTGCTCATGCCCCCTGTGTCTCCTCTGTTCCCCCCCACCCCTGCTCATGTCCCGTGTCTCCCTCCTTTCCCACTCCCACCCCTGCTCATCTGTTCCCCCCCACCCCCGCTCATGTCCCGTGTCTCCCTCCTTTCCCACTCCCACCCCCTGCTTATGCCCCGTGTGTGCCCTGTTCCCCCCTCCCCCCTTATGCCCCGTGTGTGCCCTGTTTCCCCCCCACTCCCCCGCTCATGCCCTGTGTCTCCCCTGTACCCCACCCCCGCTGATGCTCCGTGTGTTCCTCCTGATCCCCCACCCCCCGATCATGCCCCGTGTGTGCCCTGTTCCCCCCACCCCCCACTCATGCCCCGTGTGTGCCCAGTTCCCCCTCCCACACCCCGCTCATGCCACATGTGTGCCCTGTTTCCCCCCCACCCCCGGTCATTCCCCGTGTGTCTCTCCCTTCCCCCCAACCCCCCGCTCATGCCGCGTGTGTATCTCCCCCTCCTCTCCACCCCCCGCTCATGCCCCGTGTGTCTCTCCCGTTCCCCCCACCCCCGCTCATGCCCTATGTCTCCTCTGTTCCCCCCCACCTCCGCTCATGCCCTGTCTCCCTCCTTTCCCCCCACCCCCGCTCATGCCCCGTGTGTGCCCTGTTCCCCCCACCCCCCGCTCATGCCCCGTGTGTGCCCTGTTCCCCCCCACCCCCGCTCATGCCCTGTGTCTCCTCTGTTCCCCCCCACCCCCGCTTATACCCCGTGTCTCCCTCCTTTCCCACCCCCACCCCCTGCTCATGCCCCATGTGTGCCCTGTTCCCCCCACCCCCGCTCATCCCCCGTGTCTCCCCTCCTCCCCCCGCTCATATCTCTGCTCATCCCCGTGTCTCCTCTGTCCCCCCCTCCGCTCATCCCCCGTGTCTCCCTCATGATCCCCCCACCCCGTTCATGCCCCGTGTCTCCCCAGTCCCCCCACCCTCCGCTCATGCCCCATGTGTCTCTCCCCTTCCCCCACCCCTCGCTCATGCCCCGTGTGTCTCTCTCCCCTTCCCCCCCACCACCCGCTCATGCCCCGTGTGTCTCTCCCCTCCCCCACCCCCCCGCTCATGCCCCGTGTGTCTCTCCCCTCCCCCCACCCCCTGCTCATGCCCTTGTGTCTCTCTCCCCTTCCCCCCACCCCCCGCCCATGCCCCGTGTCTCTCTCCCCTTCCCCCCACCCCCCGCTCATGCCCCGTGTCTCTCTGCCCTGTTCCCCCACCCCCTGCTCATGCCCCGTGTCTGCCCTGTTCCCCCACCCCCACTCATCCCCGTGTGTCTCTCCCCTTTCCCCACCCCCTGCTCATGACCCGTGTGTCTCCCCTTCTCCCCCACCCCCCGCTCATGCCCCGTGCGTCTCTCCCCTTACCCCCCACCCCCCGCTCATGCCCCGTGTCTCTCCCCTTCCCCCCCACCCCCGTTCATGCCCCGTGTGTGTCTCCCTACTGTTCCCCCCACCCCTTGCTCATGCCCCGTGTGTCTCTCCCCTTCCCCCACCCCTCGCTCATGCCCCGTGTGTCTCTCGCCTTCCCCCGCACCCCCGCTCATGCCCCGTGTGTCTCTCCCCTCCCCCCACCCCCCCGCTCATGCCCCGTGTGGCTCTCCCCTCCCCCCACCCCCCGCTCATGCCCTTGTGTGTCTCTCCCCTTCCCCCCCACCCCCCGCCCATGCCCCGTGTCTCTCTCCCCTTCCCCCCACCCCCCGCTCATGCCCCGTGTCTCTCTGCCCTGTTCCCCCACCCCCTGCTCATGCCCCGTGTCTGCCCTGTTCCCCCACCCCCACTCATCCCTGTGTGTCTCTCCCCTCCCCCCACCCCCTGCTCATGCCCTTGTGTCTCTCTCCCCTTCCCCCCACCCCCCGCCCATGCCCCGTGTCTCTCTCCCCTTCCCCCCACCCCCCGCTCATGCCCCGTGTCTCTCTGCCCTGTTCCCCCATCCCCTGCTCATGCCCCGTGTGTCTCTCCCCTTCCCCCACCCCCTGCTCATGACCCGTGTGTCTCCCCTTCTCCCCCACCCCCCGCTCATGCCCCGTGCGTCTCTCCCCTTCCCCCCACCCCCCGCTCAAGCCCCGTGCGTGTGTCTCTCCCCCCCACCTCCCGCTCACGCCCCGTGTCTCTCCCCTTCCCCCCCACCCCCGTTCATGCCCCGTGTGTGTCTCCCTACTGTTCCCCCCACCCCCTGCTCATTCCCCGTGTGTCTCTCCCCTTCCCCCACCCCTCGCTCATGCCCCGTGTGTCTCTCGCCTTCCCCCCCACCCCCGCTCATGCCCCGTGTGTCTCTCCCCTCCCCCCACCCCCCCGCTCATGCCCCGTGTGGCTCTCCCCTCCCCCCACCCCCCGCTCATGCCCTTGTGTGTCTTTCCCCTTCCCCCCCACCCCCGCCCATGCCCCGTGTCTCTCTCCCCTTCCCCCCACCCCCCGCTCATGCCCCGTGTCTCTCTGCCCTGTTCCCCCACCCCCTGCTCATGCCCCGTGTCTGCCCTGTTCCCCCACCCCCACTCATCCCCGTGTGTCTCTCCCCTTCCCCCGCTCATGACCTGTGTGTCTCCCCTTCCCCCCCACCCCCCGCTCATGCCCCGTGTGTCTCTCCCCTTCCCCCCACCCTCCGCTCATGCCCCATGTGTCTCACCCCTTCCCCCACCCCCCGCTCATGCCCCGTGCGTGTGTCTCTCCCCCCCACCCCCCGCTCACGCCCCGTGTGTCTGTGCCCTTCCCCCCACCCCCGTTCATGCCCCGTGTGTGTCTCCCTACTGTTCCCCCACCCCCTGCTCATGCCCCGTGTGTCTCTACCCTCCACCCACCACCGCCCCATGAGTCTCTCCCCTCCTCCCACCCCCCACTTATGCCCCGTGTGTCTCTCCCCTTCCCCCCACCCCCCGCTCATGCCCTGTGTGTCTCTCCCCTCCCCCCACCCCCCGCTCATTCTCCGTGTGTCTCTCCCTTACCCCCACCCCCCGCTCATGCCCCGTGTGTGTCTCCCCTCTTCCCCACCCCCCGCTCATGCCCTGTGTGTCTCTCCCCTTCCCCCCACCCCCGCTCATGCCCTGTGTCTCCTCTGTTCCCCCCACCCCACTCATGCCCTGTCTCCTTCCTTTCCCCCCACCCCCTCTCATGCCCCGTGTGAGCCCTGTTCCCCCCACCCCCGCTCATGCCCCGTGTGTGCCCTGTTCCCCCCACCCCTGCTCATGCCCTGTGTCTCCTCTGTTCCCCCCACCCCCGATCATGTCCCGTGTCTCCCTCCTTTACCACTCCCACCCCCGGCTCATCTGTTCCCCCCACCCCCGCTCATGTCCCGTGTCTCCCTCCTTTCCCACTCCCACCCCCTGCTCATGCCCCGTGTGTGCCCTGTTCCCCCCCAGCCCCCCTCATGCCCCGTGTGCGCCCTGTTTCACCCCCACCCCCCGCTCATGCCCTGTGTCTCCCCTGTCCCCCACCCCCCGCTAATGCTCTGTGTGTTCCTCCTGTTCCCCCCACCCCCTGCTCATGCCCCGTGTGTGCCCTGTTCCCCCCACCCCCCACTCATGCCCCGTGTGTGCCCTGTTCCCCCTCCGACACCACGCTCATGCCACGTGTGTGCCCCGTTTCTCCCCACCCCCCGCTCATTCCCCGTGTCTCCCTTGTGTTCCCCCCACCCTCCGCTCATGCCCCGTGTCTCCCTCCTTTCCCCCCCACCCCCGCTCATGCCCCATGTCTCCCATCTTTCCCCGCAACCCCCGCTCATGCCCCGTGTCTCTCTTCTCCCCCCCACCCCCGCTCATGCCCCGTGTCTCTCTTCTCCCCCCCACCCCCGCTCATGCCCCGTGTCTTCCTTCTTCCCCCCCACCGCCCGCTCATGCCCCGTGTCTCACTTCTTTCTTCCCGCCCCCCCGCTCATTCCCTGTGTCTCCCTTCTTTCCCCCCTACCCCCACTCATGCCCTGTGTCTCCCTTCCACCCCCCGCTCATGCCCCGAGTCTTCCTTCTCCCCCCAACCCCGCTCATGCCCTGTGTCTCCCTTCTTCCCCCACCCCGTTCATGCCCCGTGTCTCCCTTCTTCCCCCGCACCCCTGCTCATGCCCCGTATCTCCCTTCTTCCCCCCGTTTATGCCCCGTGTCTCCCTTCTTCCCCCCACCCCCCGCTCATGCCCGGGTCTCCCTTCTTTCCCCCCCACCCCCCGCTCATGCCCAGTGTCTCCCTTCTTCCCCCCCTACCCGTTGCTCATGCCCCGTCTCTCCCTTCTTCCGCCCCACCCCCCGCTCATGCCCCGTGTCTCCCTTCTCCCCCCCTGCTCATGCCCTGTGTCTTCCTTCTTCCCTCTCCACCCCCCGCTCATGCCCCGTGTCTTCCTTCTTTCTCCCCCCACCCCCCGCTCATGCCCCATGTCTCCCTCGTGTTACCCCCCACCCCTGCTCATGCCCGTGTCTCCCTCGTGTTACCCCCCACTTATGCCCCGTGTCTCTCTCGTGGTCTTCCCGACCCCCCGCCGATGCTCTGTTGTGTTCTTTTCATACACCCCGCCTTCCCTTTCCCTGGTGTCCATCTTGGTAAAAGATTATCCTTCCTACACCGGGACGCCTGTCCGTGGCGTCCCGGTTTGGGAAGAAAAATCTTTTTTTTACCACCCCGGGTTATCACTTTGAGAACCTAGGCTGCTAGCGGTCTTCCTCCATTGAAAAGGATGTTATGGTTATGTGGCGCTAATAAAAAACTATGAAATTCAGTAAAAAAAAATGTGTTAAAGTGACTTTATGGTTAAGTTGCACTAATAAAAACCTATGAAATTCAGTAAAAAAACGTTGTTAAAGGGATGCTATGATTAAGTTGCGCTACTAAAAACCTATGAAATTCAGTAAAAAAAACTTTGTTAAAGGGACGTTATGGTTAAGTTGTGCTATTAAAAACCTATGAAATTCAGTGAAAAAACTTTGTTAAAGGGACGTTATGGTTAAGTTGCGCTACTAAAAAACTATGAAATCCAGTAAAAAAACTTTGTAAAGGGACGTTATGGTTAAGTTGCGCTTCTAAAAACCTATGAAATCCAGTAAAAAAACGTTGTAAAGGGACGTTATGGTTAAGTTGCGCTTCTAAAAACCTATGAAATTCAGTAAAAAAACGTTGTTAAAGGGACGTTATGGTTAAGTTGCGCTACTAAAAACCTTTGAAATTCAGTGAAAAAACGTTGTTAAAAGGGACGTTATGGTTAAGTTGCGCTACTAAAAACCTATCAAATTCAGTAAAAAAACGTTTTTAAAGGGACGTTATGGTTCAAAGTAAAACCGAAAAACCCCTGAAATTCGGCAGTTATGGTAAGATAAGCAACCATAACTCGCGCCACCATGCACTGCTAACACTAACACCCAGGACATCAAAGATGCCATCACAAATGTCATTGATGACGAGTCTTTTTAGAACACTTTCAACTTGACACCAAATCCATTCTGTTTATTTACGAACATTTCAGAACAGCCGTGTTGTCCGCAGAAAAATCGAACACAACAAAAGTGTCTAGCACATAAAAAAACAGAACATTGAACCTATCTCATACTCCCCCACCCTCCCCAAACACTCTTACACACCAACACACTCCACTAAATACAATTTTTAATCCAAGTTTCACCGCGCTGTCCGCGGTCGTCCGCGAATGCAAGATGGTGGGCGCCACTGAAAATCTGATGCGCTTGACACACCACGCTGTCCAATCAGCAAACACGCCGCATGTCCGCGGACATCACGCAAGCCGCTCGGCCAATCAAGGCACTGTCCGCGGAGCGAACCGGGAAGTCCGTCCACGGAGCGAACGGAGATATCACAAATTTTTTTGCCTTACATTTTGGTCATTTTATAAAGAACTACTGGACGGATGTACACCAGGACCAAGCCCCCGATCCTGCCGCAAATTTAGTGTAAATCCGTCCAGCGGTTTGGGCTGTAGGCGTGCACAAAGATTTTTCCCATTATGTCTAGGGGAAAAAACAAAAGTTTTGGACCCTCCCTATAACGTTGCCCCCCCTGGACCAAACCTCTCCAAACTCTGCAAAAAAATTCAGAGTGGGCCATATACTTTATTTGCAAAGTTTGGTGAGGATTCGTCCAGGGGGAGCGAAGTTATAAGCCACCCAAAAATTGCTCTTCCTATGGAAACACCAACTTAACCATAACTACATGGACACTACCACTATATATATGGTCTTTTCTGGGTATGTATATGTCTATAATTTGGTGCCTATCTGTCTCTCCCTGTGATAGATGAACTGTGTCTGATGATCTATCTATCTATCTATCTATCTATCTATCTATCTATCTATCTATCTATCTATCTATCTATCTATGCTTCTATCTATCTATCTGTCTCTGTTTATGTTGTATCTATTTGCCAGTTTTTGAGTGTCTATCTACCAATTTATTTATTTATTTATTTATTTATTTGCATTTATAAAGCGCACAAAACTGCCCTGGGGCATCGTGGCGCTGTTACAGCAGACTTAGTCTTGAACACAAACATAGGAATATGTTTACAGATGTAAACCGAGTTACAGAGTACGTTTCACATTAGTAATAAACATTGAGCTTAGGGGTTATGCTATGCTGTGGTTGCAATGCAAGCATGAATGTGCATGTGGAGGACTTTAGCGGAATAAGAGGGTTTTGAGGTTTTTACGGAAGGTGTGGTATGATTTTTCGTTCCTTAGTGAGGTAGGTAAGGAGTTCCAGTTTTTAGGTGCGAGGTGTTGGAAGCTGGTTCCTCCCGCCCTGGATCTTTGAAACGTAGGGACATCAATCATGTTACCATACCCCCAATGGGTGCATACCTATCTGTCTTTTTCAGTATGTAACTTGCTACCTACCTATCAATGGGTATACATCTGTCTTTGAGTGTCTATCTATCTTTCTTTCTGTCGCTCTCTTTTCTGGATATCTCTACATATATTTCTCATTATCTTGCAATCTATTTGTGATCATCTCTCTTAATTGTCTATCTATCCATCTATCTATCTATCTATAAGATGTATCAATCGCTCTAGCTAGATATCTGCTTATGTGTGTATGTATATTTGTCTTTCGGTATCTCTCTATGTATTGCATGAGTGATTATTCATAATAATAGTATTTCATTGTAACGTGTTATTTTCTGAAGTGCACATGGCTGTCACATATGTTTAAAGGTGTCTTGCGTATGTCTTCTATAGTCTTACTTATTTGTATGTATACTGATTGCATATGGAATTTTACTTAAGTGTAAGTTTGTGAACGTGGGATAGCATGGGGCAACGTACTGGTCTTGGAAGCAAAACCACGCAGAGCAACAGACACAGAGCAACAGAGGTTTGAATCCCGGATCTGCACTTAGCAACCAAACTCAGGTACGGTATAAGACATCTCCGTTATTAGAAAAAAGCAATTGAATAAAATTAAAAGAACACTTTGTGATGTAAACGTGGCAGTGGTAAATATTTCTAGGTGGCTGGTACATATTTTGTGCATATGTTCCCACAAGTGATTATTCTTAGTAATTGGCTTTGCCTTTCACAATAAAGGGCATATTCTGAGGCGAAAGGTGCTGTTGTGTATATTTAAGGCATCTTATTACATGGCCTGCGGTAGCGGCCATGTAGTTATGGTTAAGTTGCTAATCCCATAGGAAGAGCACTTCTTGAGAGGCTTATCACTTCGCTCTCCCTGGACGAATCCTCGCCAATCTTTGCAAAAAAAGTATATGGCCCACTCCGAATTGTTATGCAAAGATTGTTGAGGTTTGGTCCATGGGGGGCAAAGTTATAGGGGGGTCCCAAAATGTATTTTATTCCCATAGAGTGAATGGGGAAAAATTGTCCTCACGCCAACATCTAAAACCGCAGGACGGATTTGCACCAAATTTGTGGCAGGAACAGCGGCTTGGTCCCAAAAGCGTGCTTTTGTACATTTGGTGGAAATCCGTCCAGTAGTTTTTTTTTTAAAACGACTAAAAAGTAGGTCTCAAAAAATGTGTGATATCTATGCCCGCTCCGCGGACACATTTCCCAGTTCGCTCCGCGGACTGGACACCGATTGGCTAATCGGCTTGCGTCATGTCCACGGACATGTGATGTGTTCGCTGATTTGCTGGGGTGAAGTGGGAGGTGCGTCAGATTTTTGGAAATGCCCGCCATCTTGGATTCGCGGACATCGGTCGGTGTCCGCTGACATCACGGTAAAATCAGATTAAAAAACGTAACATTGCACTTGTCAAATTTATCAAATAATCTCTGTGGAGGTGAGGGGTGATGAGGATGGGATGGAATATGGTATGGCTGCAAGAAGCAAAAAAATGGGTGTTTTAGCTGGCAAAAGTCCACCAACAGTTCAAATCTTTGCAAACAGTCCTGAGAAGTTCGGAGACACTTCAGATGTTTGGGGCCAGTTTTTAGATGGCTTATAACTTTGCCACTACTTAATGAAAATGCATGAAATTGTGTAATTCTATTCCTGACCTGATCCCGAAAGAGTTTGCTAAGTTTGGTAGGATTCTGCCAGGAGGGGGCAAAACTAGAGCGGGGGTCCCACAATTATGTAAAGGCTTACAAATGAGGTGCCATTTGACAAATATATACTTAATTTGGCAAACTGATAATACATATAGATATAAAAGTTTTTTTGAAGTTTGGTGGGATTTTGTCAAGAGGGAGCAGAATTAGAGGGGGGTCCCAAAATATTGTAAAGGATTGTAAATGTAGTGCCATTTGACAAATCTATACAAAGGTTTGCAAAAAGATTATAGATCTGGATATAAATGTTTTTGTAAAGTCTGAATGGATTTTGTCAAGTGGGGGCTAGGTTATATGACAATTGTATGTGCAGACATTTGACACTTTTGAAAAAATAAAAGATGGGCGGATTACCAACAATCCTGTGTAAGGATCATTGGCAAGGACCTGAAAGCATGGTTTTGCAAATGTGCCTGTGTTTTATTTTTTGACAAGTGTCATAATGTAGGTACAAAAAATAGTGATATATCTTTGGTGACTGAGGTGTAGCCTGTGGCAATGGGCAGTGGCCAGATTATCTAGGTCATGGAATAAGGTCATGATCCGGACAATCTGGCTACTGGCCATGCCCACGAGGGAAAACATATGGGGTTAAAATGGCCGTGCCCACCTGGGACTGGCTTTGTGGTGAAATTATTCGAAATTGCGATAGATTTGAAAGGGAAGAAGAATTTGCTCGTGGGAACAAAGTTAGAGGGTTCTATTTTCGCCTTCTACAGGCTTCCATGGAAAGTGAAGAGGGGCCCTGTATGGAACCCTGCCTTCCCTTTCCTTGGTGGCCATCTTGGAAAAGGATTTTCCTTCCTACACCGGGATGCCGCAGGAGTCCCGGTGTAGGAAAAAAAATATTTTTTTTCAGCACCCCGGGTTCCCGCTTTGGGGTCCTAGGGTTCTAATGGCTTTCATCCCCCATTACAGGGGCTGGAATGGGGGATAATGGTCCAGAAACCTCATTATCCACCCTTGCTTCGCTTGGGCTGATAACTTGAGCTGCCGGGCCGTTATCCACTGTTCCAGCAACAATATTCCCATTAGCATAGCACAAAATGTAAACGGAAATGTTGGAAAATCTCTTTGAGTCTATGTACTTTACTGAGAAATTCAAAGTAGATGGAGTCTATACGTTTTCTTTTTAGTTCTATTTTTTAACTGTGAAAGGTGGTTCTGAAGGAACATTTCTTTTGTTGTTTTTTGGATGTATTTTTTTTTTGGGAGGAGAGCTAAGCAAGAAATGTGGGAAGGAAATGAGGGAAGACGTACCAAACACTAATATGGAGGGGTAGGTGGACAGGGGAAAATGTTGAGCGGGTGTTATTTCTAAGGTAGGGGGCAGTATTTCTCATGCTCCTTGATTAAAGCAGTGGTGGTGGCTCTTGGGGAGGAGGAATGGCAACAGCTGGTGCCATTTTAAGATAAATAACAGTTTTGCTAAAAGTGTGTACTATGTACTAGATTGTTAATGGATAATGAGTAGGAATAGGTGTTGGAGCTGTACATTTTGAAGTTGAAAATTCCTAGATTGTTAGAAAATGTAGTTCCGAACTGTCCGCGAAGCACGGATCTTATCGTGAAGTGCGGATGGGTTCTCAGACACGTCATCATGCCGTGCGCCAGCGTATGGTCATGTGACACTGTCCGGAAGGTCCGCAATTAAGTCAGACGTTCGTAGACGTCCACGGATGCAAAACTAGTTGAAATAGTTGCAAAAAGTGAATAGAAGTGTTAAAAATGATTCTAGAAGGTAGGGAATGGCAGAGTTTTAAGGTGACACTTTGTAAATTGGACACAAACATTGCTATATTGGGTAAGTATGATATTAATAAGTTGTAGGAAAATAGCACGCACTGGTAAAAACCAGTGAAATTCAATGAAAAAACTTTGTTAAAGTGACGTTATGGTTAAGTTGCACTACTAAAAACCAATGGAATTCAGTAAAAAAACGTTGTTAAAAGGATGTTATGGTTACAAGTAAAATAAAAAAAAACTGAAATTCGCCAGTTACGGTAAGCTAAGCAACCATAACTCGCACCACCACAGAGCACTACTAAGATTAACACCAGGATATCAAAGATGACATCATAAATATCATTGATGACATCACTGATGACATCACATGTGCATTTACTTTTCATACAAAGATTTGTGAATGTAATGTTGGAAAAAATGTATCAGGGATTATCGGGAGATGTGTAATAAACTACATACTACATTATGCAATGTAGTGTTCTTTCCAGTACAAGAACCTACTCATACAGAAATGTAGGTATTGGCTTCAGCATACACCACAGAGGTGCATATTTGTAATTTTCCCAAGCTATATAATAAAACGGTGAATGTTTCTGTATCAGACTTTTCCGTACTGTGAAACATGTACAAAATAGATAATAATTCATCACTTACTACATATTTCTACTAATACACACAAAACATAAAGAGACTACAATGCATACACATATGGGGATTATATATGGAGAGTAAAGTAAGCAAACAAGAAGCAGTATCATTAACAACTGTGTATAATCTAAATGATTGCATTCACGCACAAAAATGATTGCTGTGTTTCAGGCCTGCTTCTTCCCCATCATAAAATGCGATTAAATTCAAAGGAAAGTAGTTTAAGAACTTGTGAGAATAGCAACTTTTATAAATGGAATACCTTTTGAATGGTAGGTTTCTGTCAGTAAATAAAACCACCTGGCCTAGATATGGCAGTGAACAAAAAAGAAGGGGCTAGACATGAGATGTCATCAGTGATGTCATCAATGATATTTGTGATGTCATCTTTGATGTCCTTGGTGTTAGTCTTGGCAGTGCACGGTGGTGGCGCGAGTTATGTTTTTTTTTTATTTTACTTGTAACCATAACATCCTTTTAACAACGTTTTTTTACTGAATATATATATATATATATATATATATGTGTGTTTAAAATTCCTTAGATGTGTACACTTGGCACATCAAATATTGATTTATTATTGATTGTTTAATGTATGTTTTTCTAAAGTTCGTATCTCCGGATTTGCTGCTGTGTTTTTCACAGTGTCTCACTAACCTTTAGAGGGTGCTGGCCATCTTCTTATTTGTGAAAACATTTGAAAAATGGAAGCAATTTTGAGAAATCGTTGGACCCCTCTGCAGTACCCAATCTAAGCAACAACAAAAAAATTGTTTTCCAACTTTTACCCCATCATGGATGGTCACAAAATGTGGCAGGCATGATCGGTTTTGGCACGATCAGTTGCACAGTAAACTGGGTTATGACCCATTAACAGGTACAAAGGTTTTGATTCAATTTGGATTAAACTTGGCACATACAGCTGGATATGTAAGCAAACCAACATAGAGATCTGTTTTTTTCTATTTACCAACCTAGAATCAGAGGAAAGGGAAGGCCTGCCTGTGCCTCTTCCTCTCATGCTGTCTCTCCTCCTCCTTCCCATCTCGGAGTCGAGGGGCTGCACTCAGCAGCATTGTGATGTTCACCATTTACCAGACCGGAGCCCGATGCCCCTTTAAGATGGCTGCCACCATCATCCACCTTCTGCAGTGCTTCATCAGTTGGAGGAGTGCCTCCAACAATCTCCAAAGATTGGCCAGACCACAGTCTACCTCCCGGGCCTCCCCACAGCCTGCAGACAAAGCCGTCTCATTCGCAGGTGAAGGCTGAGGCCTGCCTGTGCCTGTCCGGGCCTGACAAGTGGCCCAGCTGCAAGATATGCCTCCCGGTAATCTATCATCCTCCTGACCCTACAGTTGCAGTCATCCTGCGCTCAAGGCATACACCACATGCGCACCTTATGCCTTCCTTGGACTGGTCCTTGCCCTGATACATTCTATTTACCCATGACTCAATTGCATCGTCACCCTTGGCCTGTACCGACATCTCATTGACGCCTTTAGTCCATTCCTTTATCAACCGATTTGGCCCCTTACCTCATAGGGTGAGCCTCTACCATTCCATGCCTGCCTTACCTCTCTGTATCGCACCCTTATTGTTTTTCTGCAATCCACCCCTGCCACATCTGCCTCCTGACACATGTCGGACACTAAGCCTCATTGCTTAGCCCACTTATTGAGGTCGGGGGAGCATCTGTTTCTGCAAACAAGAACAGGGCGAGGCTTTACCGCTCTGCGCCTGTCCAACGTCTCCAATTTCGCCATCCATGTTGATTGTTGCATTCCCACCCGCCTACCATATTTAATGGGACCACAACAGGCAGCAAATGTAAGCGCCTTTACATCTGACTTACTACTTCTTTTCAAATGTTGTATTCGCTATGCCACAACAGATTAGCACAGCTTTGCGTACCATGCCGACTACCCTCTTATCTGTCTTGTCAGACTTGGGCAGTATCTTGTATTCTTACCTGCCTGCAACTACTGACTTTGCCTTTTTATTCAGCCTTGGCTGCCTCTGCTTTTGTAAATGCCTGTAACACTCTGCCTGTGCTGCTTTTGCATTTGATCTGCCTGTAATAGTCGGCTTGTGCTGCCTTTGCATTTTATCTGCCTGTAACAACTGATTTTGACTCTTCATTTTGCCCCATGCTGCCTCTGTATTGATCAAACTGAAACTCTTGCCTACTTTGTTTCATTTGTTTGTCTGCATGCCTAATGTAACCCTGTGCCATGAGGTGAGGCTTTGACAGTCTGCATTTACTCAGACCTACTTTGTCTCATTTGCTTGTCTAAATGCCTCTTGTAGTCCCCTTACCATGAGGTGAGGCTCTGCCAGTCTGCATTCACTCACACCTACTTTGTCTCATTTGCTTTCTGCTTGTTTGATGTAGTCCCCGTACCATGAGGTGAGGCTCTGCCAGTCTGCATTCACTTCCACCTACTTTGTCCAATTGTCTTCTCAGCATGCCTGATTTCGCCACCTGTACCATGAGGTGAGGCTCTGCCAGTCTGCAGTCACTCACACCTACTTTGTCTCATTTGCTTGTCTGCATGCCTGATGTAGTCCCTGTACCATGAGGTGAGGCTCGGCCAGTCTGCATAAACTCATACCTACTTTGTCCAATTTTCTTCTCTGCATGCCTGATGTAGCCCCGTACCATGAGGTGAGGCACTGCCAGTGTGCATTCACTCATACCAACGTTGTCCAATTGTCTTCTCTGCATGCCTGATGTAGCCCCCTGTCCAATAGGGGAGAGGCTCTGCCAGTTTGCATTCACTCACATCTACTTTGTCTCATTTGCTTGTCTGCATGCCTGCTGTAGTTCCCATACCATGAGGTAAGGCTCTGCAAGTCTGCATTCACTTATACCTACTTTGTCCAATTTTCTTCTCTGCATGCCTGGGGTAGCCGCCTGTACCATGAGTCGAGACTCTGCCAGTCTGCATTCACTCACACCTACTCCCTCTCATTTGCTTGTCCGCATGCCTGATGTAGTCCCCGTACAATAAGGTGAGGCTATGCCAGTCTGCATTCACTCATACCTACTTTGTCCAATTTTCTTCTCTGCATGCCTGATGTAGCCCCCTGTACCATGAGGTGAGGCTCTGTCAGTCTGCATTCACTCATATCTACTTTGTCCAATGTGATTTCCTGCATGCCTGATGTAGCCCTGTACCATGAGGTGAGGCTGTGTCAGTCTGCATTTCCTCCTCCTACATTGTCCCATTTGCCTGTCTGCATGCCTGATGTAGCCCCCGTACCATGAGTCGAGACTCTGCCAGTCTGCATTCACTCACACCTACTCCCTCTCATTTGCTTGTCCGCATGCCTGATGTAGTCCCCGTACAATAAGGTGAGGCTATGCCAGTCTGCATTCACTCATACCTACTTTGTCCAATTTTCTTCTCTGCATGCCTGATGTAGCCCCCTGTACCATGAGGTGAGGCTCTGCCAGTCTGCATTTCCTCCTCCTACATTGTCCCATTTGCCTGTCTGCATGCCTGATGTAGCCCCCGTACCATGAGGTGAGGCTCTACCAGTCTGCATTCACTCACACCTACTTTGCCCCATTTGCTTGTCTGCATGCCTGGTGTACCCCCATACCATGAGGTGAGGCTCTGCCAGTCTGCATTCACTCATATCTACTTTGTCCAATGTGATTTCCTGCATGCCTGATGTAGCCCTGCACCATGAGGTGAGGCTGTGTCAGTCTGCATTTCCTCCTCCTACATTGTCCCATTTGCCTGTCTGCATGCCTGATGTAGCCCTCGTACCATGAGGTGAGGCTCTACCAGTCTGCATTCACTCACACCTACTTTGCCCCATTTGCTTGTCTGCATGCCTGGTGTACCCCCATACCATGAGGTGAGGCTCTGACAGTTTGCACACGCACTCGTATGTAATTTGTAACCAATATGCGTGTTCTTGCTCTTCGCAAATTGTACTATGCAATTTCTGTAACTAGCGCCTAGATACCTTTGGGTTTTGTGCGCTGACATAAATGTAAAACATAAAAATAAATAGAGGAAGATTTGCAAATCTAGGGAAAGGGGAACAGTTACCATCATGTGTGAGTGGATGCAGCTCCCGACTGGAATAAGCTTGCCATATAAATTAACATTACACATCAAAGGCAACCATCTTAAAGTGATATTGTAATTGACATATGCAGCTTTCATTGCAGCATTCTGATGTTGCAACACGGAATTACCTTACCAGTGTACAGCTGTTATTTTAAACTCCATTACTCTCTACAGATGTTAACGCTTTACTGAGACAATCCAATTAATTTTTTTCTTATTCCTCGTGTACTTTGATGTCTTGAGGTTTTGCTTGAGCTGTCGTTTGCATGATTTTCTGTTAAATTTACATAGTGGAGTCCTTTTAAGGGAACATAATTTCAACCGAATTAAAATGTACTCATTAGCAGGAAGTTATTATAGCTTAAAGTGTGTCGATGTGGACAACAACTTTTGACCTCAAATCAACATGCAGCACGGTGATGGCAACCATCCAAGGTGCCAAAGGCTCCCTTCATATTTTTGACAATACAATCCTTTCCTAGAGGTCATACTTTGGTCTCTTTGACTTACATTTTTTTATTTATTTTTTCATTTTTAAAGCGCTCACACAGCCTGGGGGCATCTAGGCGATGTTACAGAATTTGTTTTTTTTTGTTGTTGTCTTAGTTGCATATTTATATCATGCTTAAACACCCAAAGGTTTCTAAGCGCGGACGGGGATCGAATCTGTGTTGCTTCATGTTATCTTGCTTCCAAGGCGAGTACCTTGCCACTGAGCTATTCTCCTGGGACGAACGATCACAGAACCTGGCCATCACCTTTTCAATGCATGGTTCTCAAGGACACTTGCTTGCAATAGTTCTCTTCTATCTCAACATATGCTCCCAGATCATCCGAAGAAGATCAGATGACCAAAAAGAGAGCCAGTAATTTGCAGTGTCCCCAAGATTCCTTCCTTTACATAGTCCTTTTTAACATCTACATGGGGCCCTAACAGACCACCTTATAAGCAAGAACACCAAACTCCACCAATGCACCCCTACCACACACTATGTTAATAGCCAGCATCACCTATGTATCCGGGCACTTTGCTCTGCTGAAGTGAGGGCCATCCCATGAAGAAGCCACATTTCTGACAGAGCATAATCTTCTGTCTGATAAATCTGAGGATAGTGCACAGGGCTTTGGAGGAAAAACCTCATAAGTGGAAAGAAGGCTCTCCGCGGGTACATGGACGACGTCAGGTCAAGTGTTGCAGAGTGGAAAACCTCGCACCCAGCTCGGTCTGAGGCGTTATGGTTCAGGACAACAAACAACAACAGAAGTGTTAAAGAAACACAAAGGATAATAACTGAATTAAGAGGAGGTAAGGAGAAGCAGTCGGGTGAGAATCTGCATATTGGACAAATGCTGCCACTGTGTAGGTGTGGGAATAAGACATGGAGAGAATCCTTGTAGCAAATGAATGCACCACCGGCACCAAGAGTGAAGACACCCCCGGGTAGGATCTGGCATGCAAGTCACCACAGTTAATGGAAACCACCATCCACTCAAAAGACGGTTTATAGTCATAATGTCGAAAAAAAAATGTCGACAGACAAAAATGTCGAGAAAAAAAATGTCGAAAATAATAATGTCGACATCCTATACTTATAATGTAAAAAGTCATTTTTTCGAAAAAAAAATGTCGACATTTTTTTTTTTGACATTATGACTATAAACCCTTAAAACTATCAACACCTCACCCAACACCCCCCTGCCACCCCCCCCCACACCCCCCAACCACCCTTTCACCCCTCATACTCAACACATACCAATTATTTATTTATTTATTTATTTATTCAATAAATAAATAACCTAAAAAAGGATCATTTACTATGGGGGGGGTCCCCCCCAACCCTCCCTCACCCAACACCCCCCTGCCACCCCGCCACACCCCCCCAACCACCCTTTCACCCCTCATACTCAACACATAACAATAATATATTTATTTATTTAGTCAATAATTAAATAAATAAAAATAGTATTTACTATGGGGGGGTCCGCCCCCCAACCCCCCCTCACCCAACACCCCCCTGCCACCCCCCCACACCCCCCCAACCACCCCTCATACTCAACACATCATATATATATATATATATTTATTTATTTATTCATACAATACATTAAATTTCGAAAAAATATAGAAAAATGTCGACATTTTTGTTTGTCGACATTATTGTTTTTCGACATTAATTTGTCGACATTTTGACTGTCGACATTATTGATGTCGACATTATGACTGCACACCCAAAAGACTACTGACATATTTGAATAACTTTTTTGCCCTCTACCTACTTAAAACTAAACCTAAGGAAACATTCATCCTTCTTGGCAATAAAAGAAGGCAATCTGAAATCCAGACACCACACTCAGACATTGTGCTCCATCAAATCACTACCAGCTCATCCCATAGACACATTCCCTATGTTTTGCCACAGACACCATGCTCTCAATCAAGAACATCACACATATACTGTGTGCTCACTTTTAAGCCCAGGCTTCATAATTCAGAATTCAGAACCATCATCCCAGCCTTAGTCCTCGCTGAACTGGATGGGCGCAATCCTCTTCCCACGGCTGTCCTTTTCGACACATCTTTATATGCGCTGAAAATAATCGATCATATTGCAGCCTGACTCAACTAAGGAGCAAAGCAATACAACCACATGACACCAGTCTGAATTGGTTAGCTTGGCTTCCCCTCCCTGCTTGATTCATCGTCAAGACTCCTAGTATTCCCTCAGCGCTCCTCTGGCAGGCCTAAAATCTCAACATCTCTGGAGGGCAACGCAGCACATAAAAACACCAAATTACAAGACTGGAAATTAAGAAATTAAAATACGTCACCATCTGGGCAGCTCTGGGACATCATCCCACATGCATGCCAAACCAGTCCCCGCTTTATTGTTCTTTATAATAGAACAAAACAAATGATTAATTCTCCCTCCATAATCAGTGACTGCAGATTAACCACATCCATTGATATATGAGTTCCTACTACATCTCCTTCTCCTCTTGGCTCGCAAGGCACTTTGTACAACCTCCATTTCTGTCACAGTGGTTCCCTCTTCCCCCTTGACGTATGCAGTATCCTGTTACTATCCAAATATGTTTGCTATATAAAACCTCATATATATTGTGAGGGTGTAGAAGAAGGAAACTGACAAGGAGGGGTCATGATTTGGGCTAGAAACGTGTATTACGTAAATAACAAAACCTATCTTTCTCGATTGCTGGGAGGCTTGTCCTGCCGCAACCTAAGAACACGTAGTGATCTGTAAGAATGTCTGTCAAAAGAAATACCCTTCCCATTCTAAGTCAGAAACCATCTAATTGAGCATGGGGCCCTTTAGGAACATGCATGCAATTGATGCTTTCACAGAATAACTCTGGGTCCAAATAACCGAACCAACTCAGGAAGATGGCAAAATACTGTTTTATGAACAATTATCTAAAACAAGAAGTTACAATGAACATCAATGGACAAACGCTTGATTTCTCTCAACTATCTTTTTATAAAAACATGGTTAGATACTCAAAATACATCTCACAACTGATGTCAAACTACGTGGCAATAATGGAAAACCTACTGGGGATCGGAATAGGCTTAAGGGGAACATTTAAGTACACATTACATAGGAACTGGGATAGTAATTGGCTGCCCACTGTCAGGTGGACAACGTATAGCTATCTCTCAAACATGTCATCTTCAAAAACATTAAGTAAATGGTTTCTTATTTGTTTCTCAAACTATATATGGACCTCTACAATTGGTTGGCAAGCTTGTGCCATGTCTGGAACATTCAGTTCATTTAGCAGTACGTAAACCCAGACACAGGTGCAAAGAGGTGGGTCTGACTCTACCTCCCCACCCAATTAGCCCAACATCTCTCATCACCCAAGCCTTCTGCGATGAAGATTGTCTTTGAACTTGGCTTTGCAAAGTATCATTGTCTCTGGGAATACATGGGAGAGCGGGCAGTCACTATCGTGTTCTATGGCTCCAAGTTGGACTCTATTTTCATCCTTGATTCACGTGACATGAGACCATGATTTGCTCGATTTTGCAGCTTTTAAATCTCTTAAATGAATTGGCATTCTTTCTTGCACCTTAACAAGGGATTATTCATCCTTTGTATGTTTGCTCCTTTCCAGAATAGATAGCCGACCTTGGCTGCTTCAGTCTTGACTTTAGGCCAGACAACCTTGCTGTGCAGCTCCACGATTCAGCTCATTCTTGCTGCAACACAATTTTCCCTTTCCACTTCATGGGTCTTGGTTAGCTAAAATTCATGTTGAGATGTCCAGCTTCTACACAATGGTGGCTTCAACTGCATTCTATTCTCTACATATAGCCAGCTTTTGTGATGACTTAGTCTACTTGTGTTTCAGCTCTCTTAATTCTTTACTCTGTTATTAGTTTCTGTAGGATTCCTATATCCTCTTCAGCAAGTATCCTGCAACGTCACTTATGCTCTCTTATGGGGTCACAGCCTTCTTTCATTGCTCTTTTCTCATATTCCTTCAGGGAGTTCCTCCCTCAAATTGTCGTACCTTCGGGGGTACATTCGATAGGGTTATCTCAATGGGTATCTTCTTTCGAACATACATTACGGTACGGGCACAACTAATGGTGTCAAACAGGGCACGATCTCAGGATTCCAACATATGGGAAGTAGTAGGGTGGGGTTTCCTGCAGAGACATGTAGGTGCTCCTCTACATAATCTAACCCTAACACTATAAACACAAGTTTTTAACTAAAGTAAAGTTTGTGTTCCTTCAGCAGGAGAATTACTTCCTTCTCCTGGTCAACACTTCAGTCTTACAGCAATGTAGTATTGATTCCTTCAATGTTCAACTACAATGGACCAGGGGAATGACTTCCTTCTCCTGGTCCTTCTGTAAAGGATTCACACCCTGTTCTTTAAGGACTTGAGTAGAACACTTTAATTAGTCTCTTTAACTCTCACCAGGAAGTAGAACAATTTATAGCCTTATTTGACTTTCATTTAACACTTGGATGATGTATATTATTTCCAGGGTTCTCTGTATCTTTCTTTTGTGTCTCTCTACTGGTTTCTACATCGTATTGATGGGATTTTTTCCAAAATTCCTTGGATTTCTTATGACGTTTGTAGGGCCACTTGGACGGGCAGAACATTCTCGATGCCCTCTGTTTTATCAGAAGTATTAGGTGAATCACTGTGATGAGGGAGATGGCTCCTGTTCCACTTTGCATGAGGAAGGGTATTGGGTAGACCACTGCAAAGAGGGAGATGACTCGTGGCACAATCTGCTTAATCAGTGGTATTGGATTACCAGCAGTAACGGGGGAGAGGACTCCCGATGCACTCTGCATGGGCAGTGGGATTGGGATGACGGCTGCGATGAGAGAGATAACTCCTGATACACTCTGCTTGAACTGGCCTTCCTCCCAGACCCCACCCAGGCTTCCCGTCATTCAGGTTACATTGGTAACTTGGGGACATGGGTTCTGATGCTCTCTGCTTTAGCAGTGCTATTGGATTGGCCAGTGCAACCAGGGAGATGACTCACAATGCACTCTGCTTGAGCAGGTATTGGACTGCCTAATGAATCGAGAGAGATGACTCCCAATGCACACTACTTGAGCAGTGGTATTGGACTTACCACTGCGACAAGGGCGATGACTCCTGATACACTCTGCTTGGGCAGTGGTATTGGATTGACCACTGCATCAAGGGAGATGACTTGCAATGCACACTGCTTGATCATTGGTATTAGACTGCCCACTGCAATGATGGAGATGACTTCCAATGCACTCTTCTTGGGCAATGGGATTCGGGTGACCACTACGACGAGGGAGATAACTCCTGATATACTCTGCTTGAACTGGGCCCTTCCCTGACCCTACCCAGTCTTCCCATCATTCCCATTACCTGTAGTACCTTGGGGACATGGCTCCAGTTCTTCATGGGATTGCAAAGGCCTCTCCTCCTCCTTCTTGCCTCCTGCGTGGCTCGTTACAGGTTAGTGGTCTTGGTGTCCTTTATGGACCAGATGGTCCACTTTTTTTGGTCACGCCACCACCAAGTGTGTCTGTTTCAAGCTGGCTCCCAGGATGCTTCAGCAAAGTTCTGTTCTTCTTGTCCCTCCTCCTGGAGCGATGGAACTGCTTCAGCTGCAGCTTTCCAAGTTCGAACTTCCAAATCGCACACTCTTTGTTTCCGCGGTGAATCTCTTTAATACGTTTTTGCTTTCTACTTTCTACTGTTGACTCCGCCCTGGCGAAACATCAACACTATCTTGAAAAGTCCCTTTGGCACTCTTCATGCCTCCAGTGAGCCACCTCATCAAAGTACTTGGCTGGCTTTGCATATGGTTATTCCATATGCGTATTGTGTGCTTTTTCGTCCTTGTATGTTCTACATTTGTCACAGTCATGGCTTTACAATAACACATGGTTCCACTATCAATGGTGGGCGAAAGGCGGGACCATGAATGTAGAGTGTTATGTCTTGAAGAAACACCAGGGGTCCTGAAGACCTTATGAGGTTCTGGACAAACAAGCTATACAGACACAACTTCATAGGTAAAGAATAAGATATATAGATATAAATCAATGTGTAAGGCAAATACGTCCCTTATATGGAAAGAGTGTATGCTGTCACATGAAACATAAGTGTGTTTATTCGACTACTTATTCACAAGACAAAAACCACCATTTTACATCACACAAGACAACATCCTGTGTGCATCAAGAAGAGCATTCAATGTACCCAATTATTGAGAATTCTGAGGAATTGTACCTCCTTGATTGAGTTGTATTATTAGGCAAACATTTTGAAAAGTCGTCTTTCAGCTTGTTGCTACCCGAGGAAACAGTTGAAACATTCAATCAGGCAAGCTCACTTTTTTCCAAAGGCACAGCTTCTGGCACAGAAATAGAAAGACCCTGACACCCGTATTGTATTTGTGACTACATTTTGCAACATTAGCAATACTTTTCGCAGCCTGATAAATAGAAACTGGCATATTCTGCAGGTTGCAGCCCCTGAAAGGACCAAACCACTGTTTGCATTTATGAAAGGTGTTATCCTACGTCAGCCCTTAGTTCATGGAACAAGGGAAAGAACTAAGGGGGACAAGGACACCCTATCCCTATTAGGTCAGCCTGATCTGAAAGGAAACTGAAGATGTGTTAACTGTTCAGTGTGCCCCTAAACATTACAAACAGATGCATTTGGAGCGAAATAAAAAAGGAAACTTGTAAGATCCCTCAAGTGATTTATGCTTTGATCTGCCCCTGTGATAAATACTATGTGGGTAAAACTATGCATCCAGTGAATCTACACATTATTGAATATAGATCCAGAAAAGGGAATGCTATGGAATTGGCTCCAATGGTTGAACATTGTGGGCTATTGAACCACTCAGAGGATTTGTTGTGCTTGGTGGTCAAAATAAAGATACCAGCGAAAAGTGCCTGGGCACCAGAGAGGAACTGTTGACCCACTTGGAACAAACATGGATTTACTGCCTTCAATCAAATGTAGATGGTCTCAGTGATGATATGGATTGGTCAGGTCTACTGTAGTTCTTTGATTTATCTGTATGTCATTTACAGTTTGTATGATGGATCTATGTAAGTGCTGGACAATTGCATTTTTCTTTTTTTTATTACCATCTCGATGATTCTCGCAATTGATTGGATAGGAGTGCAATCTTCAAATGTATGCTTTCCCTGTGGGGTACTTTTATGATCTGTTTTCTTTTCAGTAGTTCTGCACCACAGTGGACTGTTTTGATATGGCTTGTTAATGCATAATCACACTTATTATGCCTACCAGCAGTCTATCATTGATAGTTTTACATTTAGTCTTTGTCACAATTCACTCCCTTTGCTCCCATTCCCACTGCTAGGGGGCATCATTTGGGGTTTATTCCCTACTGGACTTTCCTTCCGAACCATATGCTACAGTGCTGTGATGAATTGGGAGCGCTAATTCCTTATTTTCCAAGCTACTTCCCTTCGGATCCATTGCAGGTTTTTGGCAGCCAGTATGCTGCTTTAATCAAATGACTATGCTCCCCATAATGCCCGGCCCACAGCTTCATCTCCACCCTTGCAGGACAAGGCTGGGTGGAGGATAGGCAACACCTGGGGCTGCAGGTGCAGCAAGCAGCACACCTGCGGTGTGTGCTCGTTAAGCAGGTTTAAAAGCCTCAGTTTGCTTCAGTCCAGTGCTGGTCATTGATGCAGTGTTCCTGTTTGTGACTGGTCCCTTGTTCCTGATTCTAGCCTTGTGCCTAGTTCCAAGTTTTTATTCCTTGTTCCTTATCCCTGGATTTCAAATGTATGTGCTTAATTGATTTCTGCTTCCCAGATTCCCTTTCTGTCTTCCTCTGTTTGCAGGCAGTATTTCTCAGTGTTTTCCCTTTTGGTGCAGCCCAGTTTGCCTGTGTTCTATATTTCTTTGACTTTGTCCTTTGCTGCTGTAAACCTTTCCTCTTTATATATAAGCTTCCTGCCTTTTTCCTTGGATGGGTGGGGGAAGTTTGCCTTTGTTTTTTGCTGCTCCTGTTCCTTACTTTCTCTTGGAATCCATTCCATGTTTTCCATTGCACTTCTGCATTTATTTCTCATTGATTATTAGGTGTGGTGTGCTGTTGTAGCTAGCTCCTGTGTGAATGCCTATGTTTTCCTCACTATTCTGTAATCACTATTCCTTCTTGCCCCTTGCCTTGAGTCTTATGTATTTAGTTATCCTCCCATTGCTGTTACAGCCTTTCTGGGTTCCTGTTTGATCAACAGGGTTCGTGGGCTTGCTGACATTCAAGTGGCATTTCTCGTCCTCGTGAGTACTGTTTTTAAGTTTCCTTATTCAATACCATCAAGAGTGTTAGATCACAGATCCTGTCTTTGCTTGCCCTATACGTGGGCTTAGTGCTGTCAGTACCTGTAAAAGCAATTGTGGGTGAGGAGCTTGCTGACTTTCCTTGCAGTCATAAGGAGAATCTAAGTGCTTACCCCATATCCCTTTCCATATATTTGTATTGTTGTCACACTCTGTTTGCACTCCTGGGTTTTAGTATACACGAGTCTTGGTTCCTGTGTGCATGTTGTTTGACTCAAAGCTATTCACTGTGTGGTTGTGTGCACATTTCCCTTGCCATATTCACTACCTTTGTCCTTACCTGACAGTCTTTTACTTTGTAAGGAATTTTGTTTTTTTCATTTACTCTCAATCTATATATTTTTCAGTAAATTGCATCTCTATCTAGTTGCTTCACTATTCTCTTGACATTCCCGTGTGTATTATTATAACTCCAATATGGTCGCTGCCATGTAGTTGAGCCATAAGGATTAGTCCTTTCTCAGTATTCATGTATTTCATCTTGCGTGTCTCATATGCATTTAGAAATCTTCTTTTCCCATAGTGGAATTGGCGGTGCATGCTCTCAGAACAGCGTATTATTTCCAAAGCCAATGTGGTGAGTAAACGCAGTGTGCTCATTGCAGTCCTGCACAGTGTCTTGGTTGTGTTTTTGTTCAGATTCACCGTGATAATGCATGAATGTACACATTTTGGCTTCGCAGATCAGATCCAATTGTCATTTTTGTTCCTGACATGGTTTGCCTGCAGTGTTTCTCGTGGGTATGTCCGGTGCTATTTTGGCAATTCGTTGTTTTCACCACTTTGTTTCAATATATATTTTGTGTTCAGCATGTATTTGTGATGGGTTATACAACATTGCCCTTAGTGGTTTAGTACATGTAACTAGTTTAATTAGTGTTTAAATAGGTATAGGGGCTTTCCTTGAGCCCTCTTGTGCTCCCACACACCTTTACTCTTCAACATTCCTTTAGCTCTGGCATCTTTTGAAACATTGTTTTGGTTTCTGCATGGATGGTGCACGATGGTGTTGGCTGAGGCCATGGTATCTGTTCTGGTTCAATTTATTACATGAAGCTTAAATAATTGCTTCCATTACTGTGTCTCTAATATTCGCATGTTTTGGTTTTTAGAATGATTCCAAAGGACACACATTTATGATGACATTATTGGCATTTTGTCCCTTCTACCTCATTAATGATAGGTATTTTTCACACACATTTGTATATGCAAGAGTTGGGTGTCACATGGACACAGTATTTTTGGGATAGTTTTGTCTGTTTTATTTGTTCTACTGCAGGTGTGGCCCTGAGGAAGGTGTTTTGATATATTTGATCACCGAAACAAGTGCAAACCATTGAAGCCTTGTTTACTTATGAATCCAATATCGTTCTTTGTTCCAGGAACAGCACCTGAGGAGTCATTATGCTTTTAGGATATGTATTGTAATTGTCAATACTGTTATTGACATATTTTGCATCAGCGATCCAAAGTTCGGTCTCAAAACGTATAAAACCAAATGTTCAGCATAATATATGTGACTTAGAGTACATATCTGGCCTACCTGGTCCTCTATGACTGGGCGGACTGCTGCATCAGTTGATTGCACCTCTGTCCACAGAATATTAGTGATTTTGTTTGGAACACATTTTGAAAAAATACTTTTTGTTGTATTTATATGCATTGTTTTGTTAGTTGTATATGTATAGTTTGATTTTTGTCCAGTGAATAATTTGTTGAACAAACAAATGTGTGCTTCATGTGACAGCATTCACTCATTTCATATGGGAGATTTAGTTGCCCTTACAGATTGATGTATATCTATGGATTTCTTATTCTTTACCTATGAAGTTGTAGGGTGTTATGTGACAGGCTTTTTGAAGGCTTTTCCCCTGGTGGATGCCCTTATCCCTCCCTTTGAGGTCCTTCTGCATATTACTGCCCCTAGGGGGACTATTGGGTAGTGCCTTCACCTCCCTAGTGCATAGAAAAGTGCTTCGCTGTGAGACGAAGTGATGAGACCTGGTTAATCATCACAATATCTACTGTGAACACATAAGGAGGTAGACACAGACAACAGAGTAAAGCTTGGGTTATAAACTTGGGCTATATACCTTTAATAAAATCACAATGACGTGGGGTAAGGCCTATCTTGCCCTATGCTAAGGTGGGATCTCTCTACATAAGTATACTAAGGAAAGTCTGTGTCAGGAAGTCCAAAGTAAATGTCTGTCTGTGTTCAAAACCTATACTTACCCTCACATCTGTTTGTTCAAACGGTGTAGGGATGTCAGCTTCAAATGAATATGTGTTCAAGTAAATGTTTAGAGCTTCTTTCAGCTCTTGGTCAGAAAGGGAGTCACCCTTCCCCAGGATTCCAGGTAGTTCAATGTCAATCAGAAGGGGTTCCCTTCCCCAAGCGTTCAAGTCTCTCACTGTTTTCACAACACAATTCCTCTGAACTCTTCCCAGCTTTCAGGCTCTTGGCTCATTCATGGAATCATAAAGTTCAATTCTTTAAATTCACAAAGCACAGGTTTTGCTGTACCTTCAACCATAAACATCTAAATGCTTCAAGTGTCTTTTCCTGAGTGGGGTGTATTCAGTCTAGGCGCAGTTGGCAGACCACATGGTCCACCCATCACAGGTTATGCAACTGGCACACCTGGTTGGCTTATTTTCCACAGTTGTACCACCACTGTTTCAGCTCAACAGTGGTATCAAACTAACATTCTGGCAGTCTTTTTCCAACGCTTGTCTTTGCCCCTATTCACTTGTTGAAGTAGCAAAACCTATTCATAGTTTTGCCACCACTTGTACAGTTCTTCTTTTCCTTATGGCTTTAGCCAATGCTTGCTTTTTTTCTCAACTTTAACACTTCACAGTTCATCATATTAATTACAAATGCTTGATTTCTGATTAACAGTTCCTTTCTATAAGGGAACGCTTTCCTCTTCTTTTCATGTGTGTGGCATTCACTTTTCATGTGTGTGCCATTCACTTATCACTTTCCTTTGGTTCGGTGCTCAAAATGCTTCATATTCAAAACAAGGTAATGGCAAACTCCCAGTTCACTCTCCTGCTCGGAATTTGCACCTCTTTAACTTTCCACTTTACTAATTTTCTAGACCTTCCTCAACATTTTCAATTGCTTAACAGTTCTGTATTCTCAAACCGCTCTTTTCATAAAGTTAATTAGCCTTCACAACATCGTTTGCATCCAGCATCTGTGTTTTACCTTTCCGAAGTGGCAATTACATTGCCTCCGCTTCCTCGCGTTCGCTCGCAAGCATTCCGACCTTCTCTCAGCATGCGTCTCGCAGTATCCCAGAATCACAGAACCTCACTTGCCTCACCGGGGATGCTGTATTTTCTCAGCTCTGGTCTGCTCTTTTGTGGCTGCTGCTGCCAGTTCGACAGGCCCCTCTTCTCAGGTCTGTGACACCGCAGACTGTTGGAGAGGGACACCTCTGAATTCTGGGAGGTTAGCAAC
This sequence comes from Ambystoma mexicanum, assembly GCF_040938575.1. Lineage (NCBI taxonomy): Eukaryota > Metazoa > Chordata > Amphibia > Caudata > Ambystomatidae > Ambystoma > Ambystoma mexicanum. The sequence goes on from NC_090938.1 coordinate 81,463,832, forward strand.
CTGCCTCTGCCACCGCAGACCTTCCAACAAGGCCAGCCACTGTCTGCTTCCGCTGAAATGAACCATGTGTCTCCCTGCTTCTTCCTCGAGCATCTAAGTCTGAAAGTATTTCACAGGAGTCCCTGTTCTCTCCATTAGCCTCACCTGATTGGGCCATTTATACCTACCGCTCCTTTGGCTTCAGGTGCAGGCTATTCATGTTAATTACACAACGGTCTTGGTAATCGGTATCCCTCTTCCTCGTCCTAGTGCCAGATTGGTGTTTGTGTGTGTTTGAACTATTAAAGAATGGATGTGTGTTCCTAGGTGATCTCTTCCTCATCGCAGTACTATAATGGTGCTTTTGTCTGTTTGAATTAATATACAAGGGATGTCTATTCTTATGTGGTCTTTCCCCATTTCAGTACCATATTGGTATATTTTGGGAGATAATTTTCTAACACAAAAGGGGAGGGATTGGAAATATCCAATAAAGGGTTGGGTAAAATCGGATTCCTGATGAAAGGGAAATGGGGGTTATTGGATCTCACCTAAGGGCTCATCAACCACACTCTCCTCATCTCAGGTGATCCTCATCACATATCCATCTCCACGGTCACGATGGCCTCTCCCTGGCCACCGGAGGAGAGGTGATTTTGGTACCACCATGCTCGTAATGAGGCCCAATATGTAGTATAAGTGAAGATCTTCTACAGTAGGGGTTAACAATCAGTAGAACTAATCTGGGGTTAGGAAAGCTTGCATTAGGGAGGATGTTTGTGGAGAGACGAACGGTCTGAAACCTTTATACAAAAATTGTATTCATTTTTAAAGTTGCACAGCACTATGATTTCCAAGAATATAGCCCTCCTTGTGTTGCTTTTATTGAAGATTTCAGAGGCTAATGTGATCAGATGTAAATGTGTAAACCTGTGTACATGGATATCCTGAGAACAAAGTTTATCATTAAAAAAGGGAACTAGTAATATAAAGAATTGAGTTTTTGATGGAAGAGTTCATGATGTACCCAACTGTAAGGAAATCTATAGGCTCAACCTAAAGTATCATACCATATAACGAAAGGAACTATTTAATCCCTTCATGTTCATTCATATCATTCAATAATTGTTCCCCTTATTGGTAATGTGCCTCTGACGAAGTGACTTAAAGATTAAGGATAGCAAAGAATGGAGGTAAAAGGTATAAAGGTAGGCAAATGTGACAAACAAATCAGAAATGTTTCAAAAGGAGACAATGCAGGGAACACAAGGAGAGACAACCATTCACTGCCCAATTTTAATTTGCCTGATGGGGCTTTCTTTAGAGGACATGGACTCCCATAGGCTTTTTCTTGACATTGACAAGTGTATGGATGAATTTGATTTATCTTTCTACTCAAGCTAGAATTGGCATTTTAGGTAAATTTCATCTCAAGATCAGAGATTTTGTATGGATTTTTTTGAAAAGTATACTACATAAATGTGTGTTGAATGCGATCTGCGAAAATAGGTTTTGCAGTTTTCAAATTCTGCTAAATTCATGCAAAGCTTCAAAGAGATTATCTTGTGCAATCTAAGTGAAAAAGTACAGACTAGTTTGGCTGAGAAATGCTGCACTGAAAAAGGACTTGCAGTAAATTCCAAACTTAACTTAGGTTTTATATTTACTTGGCTGGAACAAAACCTGGAGATCAAACTCATTTTAATATCTCACAAACTCCCACAAATATCACACTTTTTACAGGAATCCTTTTTCTAAACAAAGTAAGCAAAAACAGCTTAATTTCGCTGATACAAAACTGCACATTATTTTTCCAGTATTTTTTCGCACATTCTTTCCTAAAGTGTTGCACTTAGCTTGACAACATGTTGCAGCAACTTGCTTTCTGTGCCATTTTATCTAGCAAGTTCTTCAGATGAATAATTTGAAAATGTAATAATTAGTCAATTTAAGTAAATGAAAAGTTGTCAATGTTGCACCAATTTTGCCAGTGGAATTTTAATTTGGCCCACCTCTAATGATACGTCAACACAAAGGTTGTCGTCATTCTCTGTGCCAAATGTTACTGCTTAAACTAAAATATTTAGGTGTCTGGCGTTGTACTCCTATGCCTAGATACCAAGGTGTTAAAGGAACAGCATAGTTAAATTATTTTTCTTTCGCTCTCCATCACGTAAACCTAATGCTGTTTACTTTCCTCTGCACCTAACACAACACCTAAGCTTCCTAAGTGGAATTCCTAAAGAACGCTTGTGTAGAATGTCCATAGGAATTTTGAAATGTGTCTTCAAAGCCCTATATGTCATTGTGATCTCCCTGATACTCCCTCCGTGGCTGTCTGATGCAGTTCTACCTCAATTAGGACAGATATTCCATATCAAAAATGAAAAACCTGTATCAGTAATGTTTGAGTGTAGATGAATACAAATACATACAGTTTGTAAGTAGGATATCCCTTTTCTACGAGTTGTATTAATCGGATTGCTAGATCTTTAAAAGTAGATGATCAACACTTCTCTTCTAGAATTCGATTTGTTCTGGCAGAGATTGCATGGGTATCCTGCAAAGCTCTGCATTTGATTAATTTGATTATATTGAACGGTGGTGCTTTTCAATAAGTTTACAATCTGTATGCCATCAACGCTCGCTACTGAAACATTTCATGGGCAGAAGTATAAAAATCACGCTGGGGCCTGAAGAATAATTATTGCAAAGTCAACAAGAAAACACAGAGAATTCTGTACCTGTTTGTTTGGTCTTATCAAACATGAAATGTGTCTTGCTCTCAGAGTTGCAGGAAAATATATGGCATACATATCTCAGAGCTAGGTGTTCCTCCATTTGCTGCTGTGTCTCTATTTAGGTGTCTCTCCCGCAGCTCAAATGTCTCAAACGTAGGTGCTTTTCCATTTACTGCTGTGTCTCAAACCTAGACGTCTCTCCCGCTGCTCAAATGTCTCAAGTCTAAGTGGTTCTCCATTTTCTACGGTGTTCCAAATCTCGGTGTTCCTCCATTTACTGCTTGTTGCAAAAATAGGCGTTCCTCCCACTGCTCAAGTATCTCTAGTCGAGTCCCAAATGTAGGTGTCTTCTTCAATTCCTGTTCAGTCTCAAAATTAGGCATTCTTCCATTTACTGCTGTGTTCCAAACTTGGGTGCTCTTCCATTTGCTTCTGTGTGTCAAATATAGGTGTTTATCCAAATGCTCATTTTTGAAGTCTAGGTGGTTCTTGGTTTGTGAGACCAGCCAATCACCTTGAAAGACCTAGGAAAGCGGCATCGAAGATAAACTCTGTCCGAGTGTAAGGTATGTGTAAATCATACCACATCTGTGGACACATGTCGCAGGTACGGCCCCCCATCCATGCACTCTAGAATGTAACTACGGCTATGTCAACTCTGGTTAGCTGCTTCCATAGCCTTCTGCACTGAAGCCCCTGACGTGCCTCAAGACCTCTGCCATCAATATATATCGACAACCTGCGACAAATTCGGTCTAGCTGGGCACACATCGAATCTCCTGTACTAGAACTCTGTCCTAATCACTGACAGTACCCACCCACATGCCTGACCTCTCGGAGGGTTACTGGAGCATAGCCGACCCTCCTGAATCCTAAACCTGGCGGAATGCACACATGCATCTTAAAATAAACTCTTACAATTTCCCCTGCCTATACTTTGGTCCCCAACCACAAAGCACATTGAGGCTGTACAAATGGGGGAATGGTGCTATATAAATTATGACTACAATACAATACAATATCCTTTCTTACAGAATAAAGTGTCAAGAACTTTATTGAAGAACACTGTTGCCATGAATGAGTATTGTGTACGAGTGGCTTTATCATGAGGAGGAGAAATATTGTTTATTGATCACGCCTGAAGAATGTCGGGCATTTAAGCATGGATGACAGAAACATGTTGGGTGAATGTCATAATATGTTTATGCATTGAAGTCATGTTATTTATAACAAAATATTTACCTCTAACATTTACAACAGGCTAGATATAGGGAGTTGAGTGTACACAATTTCCCATCTGAGAGCGTATTATCTCCTCTACATACATACAAAAAAGTGTACCAGTTTGGACACTACTGTTTTGTGGATCTGTATTTTATTGTATTAATTTTGTAATGTGTTGTTGAAGATGAACCATGTGTTGTAAAGTATATTAAGATGTGTTTTTATGATTCATTATTTTCAATTGAATACATTATATTGAATTGTTTTTTGTGATTTGCTAGCACTCTGATTTCACATTTTGCCTTTTTGTGTTTATGTTTTTATATTATCCTATCAGTAGGTGGAGTCTTTATGCCTTGATTTCTTTTGATTACACAATCAATTGAATTGGAAGCAAGACAGCAGCAACCCCGGTTTGAATCCTGGTGTTTGTTCATAAATTACACAGGAGAAAGATCTCTGAATAGGAAAGAATTTGCCCATTTTCCTCCGGAAGAAGCCAAACACATGCTTCTCCCGAAGCACATGTGGAAAGTTTTTTAGTTTCACCCAAACACTGTAACCTCTCAAAAAGGAGAACAAATCTTCGTCTTTTTTGTTTAGACTGGTGCCTGGGTATCCTTGAGATAAACAGAACATAATGAGACTCATGTCCATGCTTTTTAAGTGTATATACAAGACTTTTAGAAGTTTGGGTATCTTCAGGGATTTTTTTATTAACAAAAGAGTGTTATTAGTACTTTACCTCTGCTCTCGGGAAATAGTGTATCAATCCTTATGTGGTTAATGAGCATTGAACAAACTGAGTGTCTGAGTGGGATTGAGGCAAAATTAGCTGATGGATGTTTTTTGTTATATGTACCTCTTTTATAATTATCTGCATCAGGAGATGCCACCAGATCGTAGTGCATGAATCAGGAGATGCCACCAGATCATAGTGCATGAATCAGGAGATGCCACCAGATCGTAGTGCATGAATCAGGAGATGCCACCAGATCATAGTGCATGAATCAGGAGATGCCACCAGATCGTAGTGCATGAATCAGGAGATGCCACCAGATCATAGTGCATGAATCAGGAGATACCACCAGATCGTAGTGTCTGAATCAGGAGATGCCACCACATCATAGAGCCTGCATCAGGAGATGCCACCACATCCTAGTGCCTGAATCAGGAGATGCCACCAGATCGTAGTGCCTGAATCAGGAGATGCCACCAGATCGTAGTGCCTGAATCAGGAGATGCCACCACATTGTAGTGCCTGAATCAGGAGATGCTGCCAGATCATAGAGCCTGCATCAAGAGATGCCACCAGATCGTAGTGTATGAATCAGGAGATGCCACCACATGCTAGTGCCTGAATCAGGGGATGCCACCAAATCATACTGCCTGAATCAGGAGATGCCACCACATCATAGTGCCTGCATCAGGAGATGCTGTCGGATCATAGTGCATCCATCAAGAGATGCCGTCAGACCATACTGCCTGAATCAGGAGATGCCACCAGACCATACTGCCTGAATCAGGAGATGCCACCAGATCGTAGTGCCTGAATCAGGAGATGCCAACACATTATAGTGCCTGAATCAGGAGATGCCACCAGATCGTAGTGCCTGAATCAGGAGATGCCACCAGACCATACTGTCTGAATCAGGAGATGCCACCAGATCGTAGTGCCTGAATCAGGAGATGCCAACACATTATAGTGCCTGAATCAGGAGATGCCACCACATCGTAGTGCCTGAATCAGGAGATGCCACCAGATCATAGTGCCTGAATCAGGAGATGCCACGAGATCATAGTGCATGAATCAGGAGATGCCACCAGATTGTAATGCCTGAATCAGGAGATGCCACCACATCATAGTGCCTGAATCTAGAGATGCCACCACATCGTAGTGCCTGAATCAGAAGATGCCACCAGATCGTAGTGCCTGAATCAGGAGATGCCACCAGATCGTAGTGCCTGTGTCAGGAGATGCCACCACATCATAGTGCCTGAGTCAAGAGATGCCAAAAGATCGTAGTGCCTGCATCAAGAGATACCACCAGATCACAGTGCTTGCATCAGGAGATGCCGCCAGATCATAGTGCCTGCATTAAGATTTGCCGCCAGATCATAGTGCCTGAATCAGGAGATGCCAACAGATCATAGTGCCTGCATCAGGAGATGCCGCCAGATCATAGTGCCTGCATCAAGAGATGCCGCCAGATCATAGTGCCTGCATCAGGAGATGCCGCCAGATCATAGTGTCTGCATCAAGAGATGCCGCCAGATCATAGTGCCTGCATCAGGAGATGCCGCCAGATCACAGTGCCTGCATCAAGAGATGCTGCCAGATCATAGTGCCTGCATCAAGAGATGCCGCCAGATCATAGTGCCTGCATCAGGAGATGCCACCAGATCATAGTGCCTGCATAAGGAGATGCAACCAGATGATAGTGCCTGCATCAGGAGATTCTGCCAGATCATAGTGCCTGCATCAGGAGATGCCGCCAGATTGCAGTGCCTGCATCAAGAGATGCCGCCAGATCATAGTGCCTGCATAAGGAGATGCCGCCAGATCATAGTGCATGAATCAGGAGATGCCAACAGATCATAGTGCCTGCATCAGGAGATGCCGCCAGATCATAGTGCCTGCATCAAGAGATGCCGCCAGATCATAGTGCCTGCATCAGGAGATGCCGCCAGATCATAGTGCCTGCATCAAGAGATGCCGCCAGATCATAGTGCCTGCATCAGGAGATACCACCAGATCATAGTGCCTGCATCAGGAGATTCCGCCAGATCTTAGTGCCTGCATCAAGAGATGCCGCCAGATCATAGTGCCTGCATCAGGAGATGCCGCCAGATCATAGTGCCTGCATCAAGAGATGCCGCCAGATCATAGTGCCTGCATCAGAAGATGCAGCCAGATCATAGTGCCTGCATCAGGAGATGCCGCCAGATCATAGTGCCTAAATCAGGAGATGCCACCAGATTGCAGTGCCTGCATCAGGAGATGCCGCCAGATCATAGTGCCTGCATCAAGAGATGCCACCAGATCATAGTGCCTGCATTAAGAGATGCCGCCAGATCATAGTGCCTGAATCAGGAGATGCCACCAGATCATAGTGCCTGCATCATGAGATGCTGCCAGATCATAGTGCCTGCATCAGGAGAGGCAGCCAGATCATAATGCCTACATCAGGAGATGCCGCCAGATCATAGTGCCTGCATCAGGAGATGCCACCAGATCATAGTGCCTGCATCAGGAGATGCCACCAGATCATAGTGCCTGAAACAGGAGATGCGACCAGATCATAGTGCCTGAAACAGGAGATGCGACCAGATCATAGTGCCTGCATCAAGAGATGCTGCCGGATCATAGTGCCTGCATCAGGAGATGCAGCCAGATCATAGTGCCTAAATCAGGAGATGCCACCAGATCATAGTGCCTGAAACAGGAGATGCGACCAGTTCATAGTGCCTGCATCAAGAGATGCTGCCGGATCATAGTGCCTGCATCAGGAGATGCAGCCAGATCATAGTGCCTAAATCAGGAGATGCCACAGATTGCAGTGCCTGCATCAGGAGATGCCGCCAGATCATAGTGCCTGCATCAAGCGATGCCACCAGATCATAGTGCCTGCATCAAGCGATGCCGCCAGATCATAGTGCCTGAATCAGGAGATGCCACCAGATCATAGTGCCTGCATCAGGAGATGCCACCAGATCATAGTGCCTGAAACAGGAGATGCAACCAGATCATAGTGCCTGAAACAGGAGATGCGACCAGATCATAGTGCCTGCATCAAGAGATGCTGCCGGATCATAGTGCCTGCATCAGGAGATGCAGCCAGATCATAGTGCCTAAATCAGGAGATGCCACCAGATCATAGTGCCTGAAACAGGAGATGCGACCAGTTCATAGTGCCTGCATCAAGAGATGCTGCCGGATCATAGTGCCTGCATCAGGAGATGCAGCCAGATCATAGTGCCTAAATCAGGAGATGCCACAGATTGCAGTGCCTGCATCAGGAGATGCCGCCAGATCATAGTGCCTGCATCAAGCGATGCCACCAGATCATAGTGCCTGCATTAAGAGATGCCGCCAGATCATAGTGCCTGAATCAGGAGATGCCACCAGATCATAGTGCCTGCATCAGGAGATGCCACCAGATCATAGTGCCTGAAACAGGAGATGCGACCAGATCATAGTGCCTGCATCAAGAGATGCTGCCGGATCATAGTGCCTGCATCAGGAGATGCCACCGGATCACAGTGCCTGCATCAGGAGATTCCGCCAGATCTTAGTGCCTGCATCAAGAGATGCCGCCAGATCATAGTGCCTGCATCAGGAGATGCCGCCAGATCATAGTGCCTGCATCAAGAGATGCCGCCAGATCTTAGTGCCTGCATCAGAAGATGCAGCCAGATCATAGTGCCTGCATCAGGAGATGCCGCCAGATCATAGTGCCTAAATCAGGAGATGCCACCAGATTGCAGTGCCTGCATCAGGAGATGCCGCCAGATCATAGTGCCTGCATCAAGAGATGCCACCAGATCATAGTGCCTGCATTAAGAGATGCCGCCAGATCATAGTGCCTGAATCAGGAGATGCCACCAGATCATAGTGCCTGCATCATGAGATGCTGCCAGATCATAGTGCCTGCATCAGGAGAGGCAGCCAGATCATAATGCCTACATCAGGAGATGCCGCCAGATCATAGTGCCTGCATCAGGAGATGCCACCAGATCATAGTGCCTGCATCAGGAGATGCCACCAGATCATAGTGCCTGAAACAGGAGATGCGACCAGATCATAGTGCCTGCATCAAGAGATGCTGCCGGATCATAGTGCCTGCATCAGGAGATGCAGCCAGATCATAGTGCCTAAATCAGGAGATGCCACCAGATCATAGTGCCTGAAACAGGAGATGCGACCAGATCATAGTGCCTGCATCAAGAGATGCTGCCGGATCATAGTGCCTGCATCAGGAGATGCAGCCAGATCATAGTGCCTAAATCAGGAGATGCCACCAGATTGCAGTGCCTGCATCAGGAGATGCCGCCAGATCATAGTGCCTGCATCAAGAGATGCCACCAGATCATAGTGCCTGCATTAAGAGATGCCGCCAGATCATAGTGCCTGAATCAGGAGATGCCACCAGATCATAGTGCCTGCATCAGGAGATGCCACCAGATCATAGTGCCTGAAACAGGAGATGCGACCAGATCATAGTGCCTGCATCAAGAGATGCTGCCGGATCATAGTGCCTGCATCAGGAGATGCAGCCAGATCATAGTGCCTAAATCAGGAGATGCCACCAGATTGTAGTGCCTGCATCAGGAGATGCCGCCAGATCATAGTGCCTGCATCAAGAGATGCCACCAGATCATAGTGCCTGCATTAAGAGATGCCGCCAGATCATAGTGCCTGAATCAGGAGATGCCACCAGATCATAGTGCCTGCATCAAGATATGCTGCCAGATCATAGTGCCTGCATCAGGAGATGCCACCAGATAGCAGTGCCTGCATCAGGAGATGCCACCAGATCATAGTGCCTGAAACAGGAGATGACACCAGATCATAGTGCCTGCATCAGGAGATGCCACCAGATCATAGTGCCTGAATCAGGAGATGCCACCAGATCACAGTGCCTGCATCAGGAGATGCCACCAGATTGCAGTGCCTGCATCAAGAGATGCCGCCAGATCATAGTGCCTGAATCAGGAGATGCCACCAGATCGTAGTGCCTGAATCAGGAGATGCGACCAGATCATAGTGCCTGCATCAGGAGATGCAACCAGATCATAGTGCCTGAATCAGAGATGCCACCAGGAGATGCCACCAGATTGCAGTGCCTGCATCAGGATATGCCCCCAGATCATAGTGCCTGCATCAGGAGATGCCATCACATCATAGTGCCTGAATCATGAGATGCCGCCAGATCATAGTGCCTGAATCAGAAGATGCCGCCAGATCATAGTGCCTGAATCAGGAGATGCCGCCAGATCATAGTGCCTGAATCAAGAGATGCCGCCAGATCATAGTGCCTGAATCATGAGATGCCGCCAGATCATAGTGCCTGAATCATGAGATGCCGCCAGATCATAGTGCCTGAATCAGGAGATGCCACCAGATCGTAGTGCCTGAATCAGGAGATGCGACCAGATCATAGTGCCTGCATCAGGTGATGCAACCAGATCATAGTGCCTGAATCAGAGATGCCACCAGGAGATGCCACCAGATTGCAGTGCCTGCATCAGGAGATGCCCCCAGATCATAGTGCCTGAATCAGAGATGCCACCAGGAGATTCCCCCAGATCATAGTGCCTGCATCAGGAGATGCCGCCAGATCATAGTGCCTGAATCAGGAGATGCCACCAGATCGTAGTGCCTGAATCAGGAGATGCCGCCAGATCATAGTGCCTGCATCAAGAGATGCCACCAGATCATAGTGCCTGCATCAGGAGATGCTGCCAGATCATAGTGCCTGAATCAGGAGATGCCGCCAGATCATAGTGCCTGAATCAGGAGATGCCACAAGATCATAGTGTTTGAATGGTCCGAAGGTTGTCTATATTCCGAGTGCATTGAAGCAAATGATAAGTCGTGAACAGGCAGGTGTTGAGCTAATGGGAATGCACTAGCACTGAAACGCATGGTAACATGCAGAGGCAGTTGCTGAGCTCATCAGAGTACATTCTCATTTACGGAAATGTTATGCCAGGCATAGGCAGTCATTGGGTTCATCGAAACACACTGGCACCGAAACAAATGGAATGCCATGCAAAGGCAGTTCTTGAGCTCATCGGCGATGCATACAGAATGAGTGAGTAAGAGTGATCATGTTTTAACTACACCTTGTGCACTGAACAGACTCCTAGCACGGGATGCTCAAGCATTTAAACCAATGGCATAGCAGGCAGGGGCGGAGCTTATCCCAGTCCATGGAAATGCATAGTTTAGGTGCACGTGGAACAGAGCAGAAAGATAGCATGCCATGCAGCGGAGCCTGCAACTTAGTTTCATGTAGGAAAATTGGTGATGGATTCTGAAGATGTCAGAATGGAGGGACTGCTGGGCAGTGCAAGCAGAGGCCATTGCTGGGAGGGCCCCCAGAAGTGAGCAGAAGAGGTTACTGGAGTAAATCTGAACTGTATGTGGCAAAGAAAATAATAGAGCGGAACCTGGCAAACTCACCTGAATAGAGAATTGGCAGATCTGTAGACTAAGGGTGGTGGTGCAAATGTGCAAGTGCTAAAAAGCTCTTTCACTGCCTTTTTGCACCAGGGCAAAGGATGACAATTAGGGCAATCATTGCCCATCTGCAACAATGCGTTGATAAGGATTTGTTTGTTTTCAATAGGTTCATTATAGCCCCAGCTCTTTTTACACTTGCCCTATTCTGAGGCTCAGTTATTGAAAATATTCCCTCCAATATACAAAGACCAAACTGTGCAGGATTTAAGATTTAAACATTGGGCATGGCAAGGGCAGTGCGTATGCTCAGGGTCACCCATGGGATGGCTGTGGGCAGTGGCGTGGCATAGGGTGGCCCAGGTGGAGCACTGATTTATGCAGGGGTGGCATGAAGTACGAGCACACACACACACATAATGATCATACTTTTGACTGATGGAGTGGCACCTGAGGTGGCCAATCAGATTCCACGGGTCGCAAGTGCCAACCCAGGCCACTCCCTTGACACGCCACGAGACTGCAACCCAAACTCTGGTTTCGCGGGAAGCAATGGCGTAATTTACTTCCATGCACCGTTCCGACCCTAATGCAGATTAACCTGTGAAGCACAGCTAGCGTTTAACGGCTGCCCATCTGCCGCTCATGACGGCGGTGATGAGCAGACCGCACCGGGGGCATATGTTCTACTCTGCGGAAGCAGCCAAACGGCGCCATTACGGACCATCTGTAGCCTGAGCACTCATTTTCCCTTCCAGCCCTGATCAAGCGCACTTCCATAATCCAAACTCATTAGGACAATCCTCCCCTCCTCTCCCATAAAAGGAAGAGTGCAGCACTCAATTATAAGTGCAATATTCCGGGTGGCTTCACACATTTCAATACCACATTACACCACTGCTTGTCATACCACCGGGCAACTCCAAGGTAAGGTACAACTTGTTGATAAAAGGGGGCCATTGCTTCCAATAATTCATGGAAGGGGGAGAAGTGGGGGCAGAGACGTTGCTGGGTGGGGTTGAGGGGGCTATATCCCCGGGTCTTTTGGTCGTACACCCAGATAGAAGCTCAGGGGCTACAACCGAAAGGCTAGCCAGCCCCGAGGCGCGACAGTCCAGACATTAGCATAGCCCCAGATCTTTTTCCAGACCTAGCAACACCCCTGGTGGGGTGTGGGGGGGTCATCATCTGCACCTTATACATCTTCCGCTAATCAAGGAGGGAGGGACCAACATGGGCCACATCCTAGCAATCTCCCAAAGCGGAAAGACATGTTCAAGTAACATATTTAATGGCACAAGAATGGCCCGCAAACATTTCCTCAAATAAGAGACTAGGCAGGCCATGCCATTCTGACTGTTTGCATGGGTGGGCGGTATGACAATGTGACAGGTGGTCACAGAGGTGGTAAATAGGGGATCCCCAGAGCCGCTCACTTCCTCTTCCGCAGGCGTAAACCTAAAACGAATAGTGTGTGGGTTCTCTCGTGTAATATAGAGACCCGTGGCAAAAATATCATGGGCCGCATTCCGAGTTTGGCGCTAATTCGGTGGCAATTCACCCGTGCCGCTACTGCCATTTAATGGTAGGGCGGTGTTAGTCGCCATGGTTGGAGTCCATGGGGTTTTTGGAGAAATTACTGCGAGCGGCACTTCCGGCGATTTTTGCCTTTCAATGTAAACCCTTCACCTCAACGCCAAATGCAGGATTTAGTGGGGGCGGTAAAATGGTGGTAATTCTGTTACTGCCAAAAAAAAGCAACAGTAATGGAATTACCACCATTTTTTACCACTCTGCCACCCTTGAAATGAGGCACAATATATGAATAGGTTACCTTGGTTGTTGGTGGGAATGGCATTAAAAAAAGGCCTGACTAACGAAGCCCCTCACTAGTCCGTCAGAATGCATTACTGAGGGATTGGCACTGGGTATTGCTAAATGTATGCCAAATAATCAAGATTGAACTGACAATTGCTTAGCTAACACATGGCAATGACCAGTGCAGGCCCCGCTAATCAATTTACACGAAAGCTCAATCCAGGTGCATACTCCTGTTTTTTCCCACAGAATTGGATTTTTTTAAAGCCCACTTGTGCGGGGGAAAAGACCATCTGGCACCCCTGCGCATGCCGCCAGACCGGCGCATCCAAGCGCATGGTGCCAGGACGGCGCGTCCAAAGCCGACGTGGCCGGGCTTAGCTGTCTAAATTACCTTCCCTCCTCGTGTCTCGATGGCAGGTGGCAGGACAAGTGAGGACACCACTTGAAAATGTTATCAGCACTGCGGTAGCCGCAGGTCCGCAACTCACTCTTGCGGTCCCTGAAGTCTGGAGAGGAACCATGAGAGGAAGCGTGCACAACTTCCGCCGCTGCTTGCCACGGGTCCTATCATGCTTAATGGTGAAGTTTGACATCAACGAGGCAGCTGCAGAGCCGTGGATGGCCGCCTGCCTTCGAGACACAAACTCCACTTTTTTGTAGACTGTCGGGGTTTCGTCTAGGCTCGACCCTTCCCACTTAAAGCCCTGTCTGTCCTTTTTCATTTCCCATGACAAATGTTGAACATTTGGCTAGTTCTGTGGTACATAGGATTTCATCAATGGCCACTGTAACTAGATTCCAAAAGGGTTTCCCACACAGGACTAGTGGATTTCAACCATAAAAGATGACCTTCATCATCCTTTACACATGCAAATTGAGGTGGAAGCCCCTTTTGTTCCACATCGGTAACATCTGGTGGTGTGCAGTCAAGAATAGTGGAATGGAGTTAGGGTGATGTAAAAGACGTAAAACTTTTCCAGTTACCTTCATCATCTGTTTTTTTTAATTTTTATTAAAAACTTTATTTATTTGACTTGACAACACACAAGAAACAGAGGTAGTCACAAAGCAACATCAGCATACACCAAGTACAATACATATTCTGCAGTACACGATAAGGCTTCAGTGCCAGGCAGAGGGGTCAGGTTCTGGATAAGGTATTGGCATCTGAATCAAAGGAGACACAGTTCACAGAGCGACCCAGTTACGGGGACCAACCGGGGGAGGAGGAAACAAAGTTCGAAGGCAAAGTCATGGCGGACATGTAATCACAAATATCTCTTGGCCTCGAATGTGGATGTTGCATTGCGCTCCAGGCTTCTTCAGTGTCATGCGCCCAAGTGATTATCCTCAGCCACTGTGTATAGCTAGGCGCCCTAGGGCGGAGCCAACACATCAATATGCAGTGCACTGCCAACACCATACAAAGACCCGCCAGTCTCTTAGAGTCGTGCCCCAACTGAGGGAAGTCATGGAAGAGGCAGTGCAGTGGGATGGGGACAATAGTGTGCCCTAGTATGTCCGATATTGTGGAACAGATGTCGGACCAAAATTTGGTCAGGTGAGGGCAATACCAAAGCATATCGATGTAAGATGCTTGATCGGTACCACACCTGGGGCAATTGGGAGGAAATTCACAAAACATACGATGTAGTCTCTTTGTGTATGATGATATCCGTGTAGCACCTTGAATTGTATTAACTTGAATTTAGAGTTATAGAACACATCATGGGTACGAGCACACATTCAGGACCACCGCTCGTCGGTGATCTCGACCTCAAGATCCTCCTCCCAACTGCGTTTCAATTTGGTGAAGGAGGGGGCTGCTCTTGTCTGCAACAGGGAGCAAAGCCTTGACACCTTCCGCTTGAAGGAGTCAAAGGAACAGAGTTCTGCAACTATGGGTTTGTCAGGTGGTAGCGTGGGGAAATCAAGGTATCTGGCTTTGAGATTCTTCCGGAGAGAGGAGTATTGTAGCCACGCTGAAGGCCTACGCTTGAGGGAGAGAGGGAGATCAGACCACTCAAGGAAGTTGCCCTGTTCATAGGCATCACAGAGTGTCAGGAAGCCAGTCATCAGCCCAGCAAGATACAATAGATTGTGGAATATCTGGGACATCAGGGAAGAGGTTCCATAGTGGCAGGTCCCATGGAATGGGTGGGGTGTGTCGACCATTGCCCAGAATTTGGCAAGTGCTAAGGATGTGCTAGCCACGGGGTCTGTAGAGTCTGGGTCAGGTGGACAAGGTTTAAGGTAAGGGAGCCAATCACTTGGTCACAGACCGTTAGTTTCTCCAACCAAACATGAGGGGGAGATCTATGGTGTTAAACCAGTGGGAGGCAAACTGAGATTGGGCTACCACCCAGTATCTAATGAAATCTGGGGCGCTAAACCCGCCCAATTCCTTAGGGGTGGACAGTGTAGTCAGCTTGAGGCGGACTGCGCCTGAATGCCAAAGAAAGGTGTTACTTATGCGGCGTAGTGATTGGAAGAATTCGTCACCTGGCCAGATAGGCTGATTGATGAATCGATAAAGGAGTTGAGGTAATACTACCATTTTAAGTATTCCAATCCTACCTTCTAGTGAAATGGGGAGTCTAGTCCAGCTGGAAGTTTTAGTAGCCAGCTTTCTTAGGTAATTCTGGTAGTTGTCCTTGCACAGTTTCGCCATGTGTCGGGAGACTACCACCCCCAGGTAAGTGATGCTAGATTAAGACCAGGAGAATCCCCCTAAATCAGAAGGGAGTTGTGTGGGAATAATACAGATTTGGGACCATTTACTTTCAGCCCAGATATGTCTCCAAATCGGGCAACATCGATCAGAATAGGGGCGAGGTTGGTTTCTGGGGAGCGGATGTACAGGAGAGCGTCATCAGCGTTCAAGGAAACTATATTTGATTGGCCCGCTGTGTGCAAGCCTCTATGAGAGTGTGACTGGCGAATCATGTCGGCAAAGGGTTCCATGGCTATGGCGAAAATTAGCGGGAGAACGGGCATCCCTGTCGTGTCCCTCTGGCTATCTGGAAGGGGGTGGAGCACCTGTCCTCTGTGCGAACTCTGGCTGAAGGGGCAGTGTAGAGTAGCTTAACCCAGGTCTGGAAGTTAGGGACAAACTTACATTTCTCGAGAACTCGCCATAGGTATTTCCACGAGACCGAGTCAAATGCCATCTCCATATCCAAAGTGACTGCTACCGCCTGTGTAGTCGGGTTGATCCTACTGATCACATTAAAGAGCCTTCTTAGATTCAGGGAGGTGTACCTTCCCGGGACAGGATGATGTGGGGCATATATGAGGCTAATCGATTGGCCAGTAGTTTAGCGTATATTTTAATGTCACAGTTAATCAACGAGAGGGGTCGGTATGAGCTGCACTGGGTAGGGGGCTTGCCAGGTTTGAGGAGAACTGTTATCAATGCCTCCCGGAGAGAGGGGGGAAGTATACCCCTTTCACACGACTCCTCCCATAGGGCCAGTAAATGTGGGACCAGGTGAGACTTGTATTGCTTATAAAAGTCCATACAGAGTCCATCCGGGCCAGGGGCCTACCCCGATGCCAAAGACTCAATGGCCTCAGTGAGTTCCTCGGGAGTAAAAGGCCTCTCCAAGGAGATGGTGGCGTCAACGGAAAGGACTGAAAGAGGAAGATTTTCTAAATAGGAGTCTATTTCTGGTATATGGGGACCGTCAACTTCCGAATACAGGGAGGTATAAAACGATAGAAATTCAGAGTTGATGTCTTGTGGTGAGGTAGCCAGTGAGACATCGGATCTATCCGCGAGTGGCTACATGCAAACTTCAGGCTCCTGTGTGTTAAAGTAAGGGTACCACGGCTTTGGCTGGAATAATTAGTGTAATATCTCTGGGGTCCCCGCTGTTTAGCAAATTGTTCACATTGTTCAGAGCGGGCATGGGTCTCTTGTAAGCATAGCATTTTAACACTGTGGCGTTCAGCATGTAACTGTATCTGCCGTGATTGTGATTACCCAACCCCGAACGTTCCAGCTCAAAAAGGTCAGGTCATTATTTGCCATTCGTGTAGGGGTATTGATTGAGTTTCTGTGCATGGGTTAACAGTGACGAGGAGTCAGTCGATATGGGTGAATATGGACCCCTATCTATGTGTTTGTGATGTGCTACTGTGGCGTACGTGGCACCTCCGGTGGTTGTCAAGACTTTTTTAAACATAACGTCCCATCCCCCACCACCCACATCCCTCCCCCAACCAGAGGGATGACACCCAAACAAAACCATAATAACAGCAAACTTCTAGGCATCTGCGCCTGGGGGCCCGTTAGCTAGCCTGGCAATGGCGCAACGGACTAGGGAGAGTGTGAGGAGTTTTTACAATACAGCAGTATGAACCAGAGTGTTCAATATAGGAACGAGGGTGCGTAGGGCCCATGGTTTAAGAGAGATAAGGCAACTGCAGACAAAGGGAAGCAACCATAGACCCTCACAGCACTTCCGCGGGAACGTGATGTTAACCCAGTGTGGCTGTAGGCATACCCAGGACCCCGGCATCCAACAACCAGAGGCCTGGAAGTCGGTATAGGATAATTGTTTCAAACTAGGGACTTATCAGGACATAAATCGCCCCAAAACACAATGGCCCTCATTACGACCCTGGCGGAAATCGCGGTGCTAAATGCACCGCGGAGCACGGCGGAAAGCTGCCGATAGCGCCATGGAGGTTGGCGGATTTTCCGCCCCATGCCGACCTTGGCGGGGCGGTAAATCCCCATTCCCCATTTTACCCTTCCCCATTCCCATTTTTGCCCCATAGGGTATAATGGGAGTGGGGAAGGCGTTAATTGCGCCACCGCAAAATACGGTGGCGTAATTAACATCAAGGTTCCGTAGCGCCATGGATTTCTCCGCCCGGAAAAACCAGGCGGAAAACTTTCCATGGCGCTACGGGAACTCGTAGTAGGGCGGACGGGTCCGCCGCGAATAACGCTGGCGTAAACCCACTACGCCAGGGTCGTAATGAGGGCCAATGAGTCTTTGTGGCGGACAAGGGCCACATTGTGGAGTATCGATGGAGCAACAAGAATAAAACTAGCAACTAATGCCCTTCCTTTGAAGCGTGGCCGTCACAGAGAGCCACGCAGACGATGAGCCCATTAATGGCATAGACTCGATCAATAACAACAGTCAACGTGGTGATCGTAGCAACGATGAAGGGATCAGCCAGGGAAGTGTTTGTCAATAAATTTCGATGCCTCTTCTGAAATAGTGAAGAAGAATGTTTGGTTGGAATGTTCGATCCTTAACTTTGCGGGGAAGACCATGGCGTATTTAACTCCTATGTCTCAGAGTCTCTTTTTTACAGCCTGAAAGGTTTTGCGTTCTTGTTGCACAGCAACGGAAAAATCCGGGTATAGATGGATCCTTGCCAACCCAAGAAGCAACTCCGCCTTGATCCTGGCCGCCCGCAGAGGGGCATCACGGTCCCTGAAATTTAAGATTCTGGCTATAATGGGGCACGGAGGCGCCCCCTGGTCTGGGTTTTGTTATCAGGGAGCGATGTGCCCTTTCAACTGCGAATTGCGCTGAGAGTTTCGGTGTATCTAGGAGTGTTAAAAGAATGTGTTCCACGTAGTCCTCCATGGGTTCCTTGATAATGTCCTTGGGTACACCGACAATGCGCAGATTATTCCGTCTAGAGCGGGATTCGAGGTCATCATTTTTATTCTCCACTGCCGAAACTCGACTGGTGAGTGTGGAAACTGGGCGCGAAGGGAGCCCAGGTCATCCTCTGTAGTCCCAACCCTTGTTTCGACTTCGTCGACCCGGCTGTCTGTTTTTTCGATTTGGGCTTTTATGGAAGAGATGGTGCCATTCATATCGTCCAATTTAGTATGCAGTGCAGTGAATCCTTCACCCATGTACTCCAGCTTCTTCTGCGAGTCATCCGGGGGTGAAGATGTCGAGGTGGTAGGTGCTTCCTCCGGGACCTCGGCTGCCGGTCTGGACGGTGTCTTAGCAAACATGTTTAATGAACTTTGCTTTTTTCCAGCACCAGCTCCCTTGGTTATGGTGATGGCGAGACCAGGGTTCCGGGAACCCCAGAGAGTGTGAGTGATCAGAGGTATCAGATCCCTTAGTTAACGATTGCCCAGGCAGGGGCAGCCAGAAGGATGGTGGTAAGGTTCTGCTGGACGCTGCGTCTGCGTAGCTACCCTGGGTCAAGCAAAGCCCTCGGAGTGCCCCCCGCGCCTGTAGGGGTGTTTCGCTGTATTGACGCTTCAGATCCGATACTCCACGGGAACAGTGCAGAAGGGGATGTCACGGAGGGGATTAATCTATGCTCGCAGCAGTATCCGTGGGGATCTCCTAGGATTGGTCTAGTGAGAGACTAATTGCAGACAATGTGATCACTGTGGTCAGTTATATGCAGGGTAGGCTCAGATGATCAAGGTTGGACCATGCCCCCAGCCAGGACTGTGTGGACTGACCAGATAGTTCGGCGCAATTAAGGATTGCAAGGCTGACCCAGTGGAGTCAAGTCCCCAGCCCCGTGCGGGTACGGATACCCCCAGATCTTGCGTTCGCTGAATACTTCAATTGGCGTTGGTAGCAGGAGGGGCCCCACAGGTGAGACCCAGTTACATTAATTATCAGTGGCAGCATCCAGGGGGGCCAAAAGTTTACCAACCCAGTGATGGGGGTGAGCAGTGGGGGCGTACACAGGTCGGCTACCCAGCACTGACCCAGAGAGCCCACAGCAAGCTCCAAGTATCCGGAGGGATGGGCAGCAAGTACAAGGGGCACTGGCGTAGCGCCTCCTGGATAAGGCTGCAGCAGGTATCCTCGCAACCCCCGGGGGGGAACAGAGTCACAGCAGTCCAATGCGTGTGGGCCCAGTGCCAGCCCGCGCCAACCAGACCGGGCTGATGGCACCCCTAGCACTGCAGGTGTGATGAGTGGTATCCCACGAGGTGTGCCAGCGGCCGCCAGGGCCGGCAACACAGCACCGCAAGAGCAGTCCACCCCTACCCCTCCGCACCCCCTACCTTGTTGTGTAAGGCATCCAGTGTTCTTCAAGGAGGGGGCGGCAGGAGGGGGGTGCAGGCAAGCGGTATGCAGGCGCAGGGGGCCCACGGCGATGGCTCTGTCCCCCACAGTGTGAGGTCCAGACAGCGGGGGGACCCGGCGCCTCCGGCCACCTTCCGAGTCGGCGGGGGAATCAGCAGCAGCTCCGAGCGAGGCGTTCGGATCCTTCAGGCAACCTGCAACAGTATGGCGGGTGGAGCGCAAGGTGATCCCGCCCGGACCACAGCAGCCCGGCGCGCTTCACGGGATCAGACGCCCCTCACCCACGGTGACCTGCAACGCCGCACCGTCAGGTGGCAGAGAGAGCTGCGGTCGCCGGAGCTGCGGCGCGGGGCGAGTCAGGCACCCGCAGTCCCAGTTCACGCGGGAGCCACAGCCCAACCCTCAGGGAACATCCAGGGCCAAAAGTCAGCGGAAATGCAGCAGAGATGTTCCCACAAAGGCCCCGACAGTAGGGAATGGATTGGCTGTATCTGGAGGGATTTATCAGAGTTTATGTGCTCTACCAGTCCGGAGCTCAGCACTTAGGCGGCCATCTTGCTTCAGCGCAACAGCGCCCCCCCCCCTTAATCATCTGGTTTTGAATGTATTTATTTATTTTATTTCTAAAGCGCTTGAACAAAGGCCCTGATGCATGGGAGCGCTGAGACTGACAAACAACATGCAACATATAAAAACAGGCAAGGAATCAGAGATCATAAACAACAAGAAAGTCACCACAGATAATGATTTTTGGGTTTCTGCAAATGGATATTCCCCTTGCATTCTCAAACAATCTGGGCTCTTGGGCCAAGAAAAATCTTTCAATATAAACCCACCAAAAGACTGATCTTATTCTGGGTGGATTTTCTCTCTAGTAACCACTGACTCCATTCCTATGGTTTTTGCCTGGGAGCGGGTTGCAGAAACTAGTTGAGGCAGGAAAAATAAAACATCCCTGTTTAACCAAATCCATGTGAGGACCACAGCTCTATCACGATTTGTGGCCTTCGCTCTCATTCCCGCTACTTGGGGGCCTGATTTGGGGTTTATTCCCTATTGGAATTTCCTTATGAGACACTGCTGTGGTGTTTTGGGAGGGCTAAATCTTTCTTTTCCATGTCACTTCCCTTCCGAATCCATTGCAGGTATTCGGCTAGTATGCTGCTTTAATCAAAAAGCCTTCCCAGAATGCCTGGCCTGCTGCTTCATCTCCACCCTTGCAGGACAAGGTTGGGTGGAGGATAAGCAGCACCTGTGGCTGACATGGGCCTGCAAGCCGCACACCTGAGCCATATGCTTGTTAGCCAGTTTCTTTTTTTTTTTTTTTTTAATTAAATTTTTATTGGTTTTTCAAGAGCCAGAAAAAGCAAACTTATGCATGTAGTATACATTGGGCACATGCCCATAATGACTTCAAAATTTAATAGGAACACAAGGCTTTAACGCTTTTCACCCCCCCCTTTCCTCCCCCCATCTCGGGAACTCAGAGTCCGCAATTTGTGATTCTTCTCTTTGGACAGCACCAGCCGGGCCCGGGGCCAACTATGTATAATCGACTCTCCAGATTCCCATGCACAGGGTTCCATGCACAAGGTAGTTATGGGGCGGGTGGAGACGTCCAATTACCCTGGAGACTTGTCCTCTGAGTTGACAAACACCTCCATGAAACGCAGCCAGTCGTTTTCAATCTGTACACTAGAGCCATGTAGTGCGGCCATTAGTTTGTCCATGAAGTAAATGTCCTTGGCCACTGTCACCCATTCCCTCTTCGTTGGAAGTGTTTGTCTTTTCCAGGTCCTGGCCCAAGCCTCTCTAGCAGCCAGCAATAGGGCGTGTGTCAAGGCCGGTGTCTTTTCCCAGTGCTCATCTCTATGTTGCAGGCCAAAAATCACCAGTATGGGGTCCAACGGGTAGTCCCCCTCCCCCGCATCCCTGATCCAACTAAGCACCTCGGACCAATAATTCTGGACTTTGTGACAGGTCCACCACATTTGCCAGTAATTGGCTTTTTCCCCGCACCCATGCCAGCACACGTCTGGGAACATCCTGGAAAGAGTAATATGGTCGTACTGCCACCTGTGGAGGAGCTTGACCGTGTGGGACTTACATTGGCATGAAATCGACGTCTTGAAGGCCCTAGTGCAGAGTTTCCCCCAGAGACCATCCCCTATGGTGTAGCCTAGATCCCTCTCCCATTTTCTTCTGAGGCTCCCAGTGGTTCCCTCTCGGGGAGCCAGGAGGGCCGTGTACAGGAGTGAGATGAGGCCCTTCATTTCCATATGGGAGTCCAGTATTTTTTCCACTGGGGTGAGCCCCCTCTGTAAGCATTCCTTCAGTTTTGGGTTCATTAGAATGCCCTTGAGTCTAAGGTATAGGAGTGGCGAAAGTCTGCCAATACCCAGTGCCTCCTCTAGTTCCTGGATCGGTATGAAAGAGTTAACCCTCACCAGTTGGCCAACCCTACAAAGCCCCGCTTCGAACCAGGACTGGTAATGTTCGTGTCCCGGAATCTCTTCCAGTACTGGTGTGGACCATATGTGACTGAGTGGGGAGGGCCATGTGGTGACTCCATCCTTATGTCCCTTCCCTGCTAGTGCCTTCCACATGGTTCCCATAATGGGGTGGTCTTTAATTCTTCTCGGAAGTTTCTTAAGTGGAACCCACAACCATTCACCCACCGTAACTGGGCTCAGGAAGGAGTTTTCAATGTAGACCCACTGTTTGTTGGGGTCTTCTCTAAGGTGGGGGGCCAAAACCCTGAGCTGGGTGGCCCTGCGGTACGTGTCAAGATCTGGGAGGGCCACACCTCCTCTTTCTTTGGGAAGGGTGAGGGTCTCATACCCTATTCTGGGCTTCTGGCCTTGCCATATAAACTTCAGTATGCGCCTCTTGGCCTCTCCGAGGTATGCCACCGGGGCCTCCAGTGGGAGCATCTGGAAGAGGTAGAGCACTCTGGTAAGC
Source organism: Ambystoma mexicanum (assembly GCF_040938575.1). NCBI lineage: Eukaryota > Metazoa > Chordata > Amphibia > Caudata > Ambystomatidae > Ambystoma > Ambystoma mexicanum. The sequence goes on from NC_090938.1 coordinate 81,486,784, forward strand.
AGGTTCATTTTTATCGCATTTATTCTACCCATCCATGAGATTTGTCCCCTACCCCAACCCTCCATCTCCCTGAACAATTTCTCAAACAGAGGGGGGTTGTTTGCCAGGCTCTGGTCCTCATTGGGTCTTACAATGTTGATCCCCAGGTATTTTATCCCATCGACGCAGACCTGAAGGCCCAAAGGGGGCAATTCAGGTAAGCACCTATCGGCATCCGAGGCAAATGGGAAGATCATGGACTTGCCGACATTAACTTTAAAACCTGAGAACCTGCCAAACTGGTCGATGATCTGAAGGGCCGCCGGGACTGAACGCGTGGGTTTCCTGAGGTGGAGCAGGATGTCGTCCATGTACAGGCCGAGTTTAAAGGTACGGTCTCCCACCACTATGCCCCGCACCATGGGAGAACCTCTGAGGCATTCTGCGAGAATCTCCATGGTCATGGCAAAGAGAAGGGGGGAAAGGGGACAGCCCTGCCTCTGGAGGCCAAAAATGCGAGACAGGCGACCATTGACAGTCACTCTGGCCGAAGGTGACATACATAGGGCTTTGACGGCCCGTCTGATCCCCATTCCAAAGCCCAGCTTTTCTAGGACACCATGTAGGAACCCCCAGTTGACCCGGTCAAATGCTTTCTCGGCATCTATGGACACAAGGACTGGGTTCTCACCAATCGGAGCCACGAGCCGCATGAGATGCAGAGTTTTACGCAGGGTGTTGGCTCCCTGTCTTCCCTGTATAAACCCCACCTGGTCTGAGTGAATTAGGTTAGGCATATGGCCATCCAGCCTCGTGGCAATAATTCTCGTGAACAACTTTGCGTCCACGTTAAGGAGGGAGATAGGTCTATACGAGCGGCAGTCCGTAGGGTCCTTCCCCTCCTTTGGGATCACCGTGATTAGTGCCTTGCCAAATGACGGTGGTGCCTTCCCTGTCTGCATTATGTTCGAAAATAGACCCGCTAGGAAGCCCGCCAGTAAACCCGAGAAAGTCTTGTAGAAGCCTGCGGTGAATCCATCCTCCCCCGGGGCCCTACCCAGCTTCAGCCCTGAAATTGCTTTCAGCACCTCCTCCTCTGTTATTGGGGTATCTAGGGCCACGGATTCCAGCATTCCAAGGGTTGGGAGTGAGACCCCTTTGAGGTATGCCTCCCGTGCTTCCCTCTCCACTACCCCCTCTCTTCCATATAGGGTCTCGTAAAAACTAGCGATTTCTCTCCTATGCCTTCCGGATCCGTACATTCCCCCTCTACATCATCCCCGATTTGTTGGACCCACCTGTCTGCTCTCTGACCTCTGAGTTTGGACGCCAGCATAGCATCGGCCTTGTCCCCCTTCTCGTAGTACCTCTGACGCAGGAGTTGGAGTCCCGCTACTATTTTGCCCAATTCTAGATCCCTGCGTTCCTGTCTCTTTTCCCTCGCCAGGCCTAGGTCCCTCTCTTTTTCTCCTTCCCCCTTTCCCTCAGATCTTTCTAGGGAGAGTATATCTGACCTCAACCTGTGAGCTAGAAGGGTCCTTTCTTTTTTCTTGGAGGCTCCTTCACTTATCAGCCTACCCCTCCAAGTTGCCTTCGCTGCCTCCCATACGATATCCCGATCCACTTCGCCCGTGTCATTTAGCTCAAAATATTCTCTGATGGCTGAGGACATTTCTTTTCTAAAGACTTTGTCCCTGAGCAGGAAGTCGTTGCATTTCCACAGAGATTCCCTGGCCTTTAAGCCAAAGATGCTTAGGTCTGACCAGACCATTTCATGGTCTGACCAACTGACAGGGCGAATATCACACGCGTCTATTCTACTCATGAACTGGTGACCTGTGAACAGATAATCTATTCTTGTCCTTGTCCCATGGGCTGCTGAGTAAAAGGTGTACCCCTTTGCTCTTGGGTGACATTCCCTCCAAATGTCCACAAGTCCCCTTTCCCACATCAGGTCTCTGAGCCCCCATTCCGGGCCTCCCCCCATGCCGCCTGTTTGGGTGGCCCCCCCGCTATGGTCTAAATCCCGGTCCGCCCACATGTTGAGGTCCCCACCCAGTACCAGGAGACCTTCCGCCCTGCGCATCACCAATCCCATGGCCTTGTGGATGAACTCCTTCTGGCCTACATTGGGGCAGTAAATGGATACCAAGGAGACTCTGGAGTTGTGGAGATTACCGGATACCATCAGGACCCTCCCATCCTCCCTCTCCCAATGGGAAACCTCTGTTAGTTTTTGGTGCCTGTGGATCAGGATCCCAACCCCCACCTTTTTAGTGGCGCTGGACGCCCAAAATACCTGGCCCACAAGCAATCCGGGGATGGCCCTCTCCTCACCCTTCACCAATCTGGTCTCCTGCACGAAGAGGATGTCTGTCCCCGCGTTCTTCATTTCTCGCCCCAGAAGAGAGCGCTTAGTTGGGGAGTTAAGCCCTTTGACGTTGAGTGAGCCAATTCTGATCATCTCGACCCGGCCCTTTCTCTCATGGTCTGCCATTACTCCCAAGCATGGTGTTCATCGGCTTTCCGATTCGGCGGAAGCTGCCCTGTCCCCTGTTATGTCTGGATCCGAGGAGATGCCGAGAGTTCCTTCCTCCCCTAGCCCGTTTTCCCCCTCCTCCTCCCTCCCCTGTTTGTGACGCCTGCCAATGGGCAAGCCGCCAAAGCCAAAACATGATTGTGCACCGCAGTTCTCTTGGTCAAAAGAAAATCCTGTCCCTGGCCGGGGTTGTGCCACTAGGGACCTGATGTATCCCTGGAGTTCATAGTCGTTTCATTAGTCTCCTACAGCCTCCGACGGTGGGGTGTTGGGTTTTTTAAATTTCCTCCTGCCCTTTGTTTTCTTCTTTGTCGACCAGGGACCCAACGGTCCCCTCTCCATCTCCGGTCTGGGCTGAGTTCCCACTCCTTCTCTCTCCTCCGGAGGGTTTCCCTTGAGCGCCTGTAAAACTTGCGTAGCCTCCTGATCACCCTGTAGTCCACCCCCGCCCGTTCGAAGGATAGAGCGAACAGGAAGGACCATCTGTATCTCATGTGCTGGCTTGTCAGCCATTGTGTGAGTGGACGGCACTCTCTCCTACGGGTGAGCGTGAGGGTTGAAAGGTCCTGATAAATCTTAATGGTGTCCCCTTCAAAGATGAAGCTCCCCAGCCTCTTTGCCTTCTCCAGTACTTCCATTTTCTCCCTGTAGCGGAGAAACCTCACCACGATGGATCTTGGGCCTCCCCCCGCACCGCCTCCACCTCGGTGCGCCCTTTCCAGCTGGACCTCTTTGCCCTCCTCCAGTGCGAAGAGTTGATTGATTAGGCCCTGGACTTTTCTCCCCACATCCGCGGGCGTCTCCCCTCTCTCCTGAGACACCCCCATAATGCGCAGGTTGTTTCGACGTTCCCTGTTCTCTAGATCGTCCATCTTAAGGATCAAGTCCTTTTCTCTCATTTTCAAGTCTGTTAACCTGGCCTCATATTTCATGTCGAGGAGGTCCGCCTGTAGGTGGTTGTTTTCCATCCCCTCCATTTTGTCTTCCAGGGTGTCCACTCTCCCCTTGAGGTCTACAATGGAGGCTTGTATGTCTGTGCGGAGCGCCCTGATCTCCTGGAGGATATCCTTGAGGTCATCCCTGGTCAGTGCTGTCGGGGGGGGGTCCCCCACAGCCGGCATGATGACCCCGGGGCCCTCGGGCTGGGTTGGGGACTGGCGGCAAAACCGCTGGAGAGAACTGATAGCGCCGGAGAGTGGGGTCTGCTCCAGGATCGGGGGTAGGGCAGGCACCCGGGAGGTGGCGCCACTGTGCAGGGTCCCCCTGGAATGTTCTAGAAGCTCAGGTGGGGGATCACGGCTCCTTCTTGTTGTAGGGTGCTGCGGCCACAATGCCAACGCCAATCTGCTTTCCTCCCTTCAGCTCCTCACCCTGTATCGGCAGCTGATTTTGGGCCGAGCACCGAGATCAGCGGGAGCGTGGTCCCTCACGTGTGCGGCCCTCCGGGCCCAACTTTCTCTGGGTCCTCTGTGGTCCAGGCACCCAGGCTTTCACGCGGGGCGCGGCCGAGGAGCGCCTGGATCGGCGCGGGGCAGTCCCGTCCTCTCTGGCCAGGGACGGGTCTGGAGCAGCCTCGTCTTTCTCCCCCCTGTGTTCTGGTAGCTGGCCCGTGGTGTCTCGCTCCAGGCTGTGGACGAGGGGGTGCCTCCCCCAGCGCCCCGGCTTCCCTGATATTGTGGTGATTGTGGGGGGGGGTAGTTCCCGCCCCGCTGGCGGTTCCTGTGTGCCTCCAAGGGGCCCGCTCGGCGAAAGCTCGTAGGTATCTCCCGCACTGTAGGCGCTGCTCGCGTTCGGCGGGCTGTGTCTTTCCCGCTCCCAGCGACTCTCTCTGTGGTTGCGCCTAGGGAGGCTGGCGTCTCGGGCTGCTGGGCGAGTGGGGCTTCCCGCTTAATTCAGGGACAGTGGTCTCCTCTATGGCTGCTTTAAAATCCCGGCCGGGGATCCTCGAAGCACACTAGGCCCTGCGGTGCTGACGGAGCGCGAGCTCACAGGTCCGTCATGTTCCGCGCCCCCTGGCGGCCTCCGGTTAGCCAGTTTCAAAAGCCTCTGATTGCTTCAGTCCAGGGCTGGTCATTCATGCAGTGTTCCTGTTTGTGACCGGTCCCATGCTCCTGGTTCTTTGCTTAGTGTCTATTTCCTAGTTGCTTATTTCTTGATCCCTGGATTTCAGATGTAGTGTGCTCATTAGCATTTATCTGCGTTCCTGGATTTCCTTTCTGTCTTCATCGGTTTTGCAGTCAGCACCTTTCCGTGCCTTCCTATTCAGTGTACCCCTTGTTTGTCTGTGTTCTTTATATCTTTGACTTTGCACTATTTTCAGTGTAACCTTGATCCTTTAGGCAGCCTTCATTTACAGACTTATAATTGTGCCACATTTTCCTTTCCTTCCTTGGGTGGGAAGGGGGGAAGTTTTGCATTTGTAATTCTGTTTTCACTACTCCTGTTCCTTTACTTTCTCTCGGAGTCTGTTCCTGGTTTTCCCTTGCAGTTCTCCCTTTGTTCCATATTGGTTGTTAGGTGTCATGTGCTGTTGTATCCAGTATATGCCTATGTTTTCCTCACTATTCTGTAAACACTATTCCTGCTTGTCCCTTGTCAGGAATCTTATGTATTAAGTTATCCTCCCTTTGCTGTTATAGCCGTTCTGGGACCCTGTTTGATCAATGGGATTTGTGGGCTTCTCTGACAATTACCTTATACAAGACCATCAAGGGTGCTAGCTCACAATCCTGCCGTTGCTTGTCCTGTATGTGGGCTTAGCGCTGACAGTGCCTGTAACAGCAATTGTGGGTGAGGAACTTGCCGACTTTCTTTTTAATCATAAGGCGCTTCGAAGTGCTTACCACACGTCCTTTTTTCATATATCTGTATTCTTATCACGTTCCACATCTTGGGTTTAAGTGTAGATGTATCTTGGTCCTGAGTGCATGTTGTTTGACGCTAAGCTATTCACTGTGTGATCTTGTGCACATTTCCTTTTCATACCCACTGACCTTGTCCTCTCATGACAAGCTGTGACATGGAGGCCCTGACTCTGGAAGTGACTGTCTCCACAAGTAAACCTCAACACACTTTGGGAGCCAACACAGCTGATGATCCAGACACAACCTGATTGCAAAGTGAAAGTCCCAACACAAAAGTGAATTGAGCTTCATCAGAAAACCCTTCCGAGGAGGATAGAGTCTTCTAGCAGGTGTCACCGGCCCTACCATGAGTGTAGAGCAATCTGTGCTACAATGAGTATAGGGAACAAAGCAATTGGGCAGCCATCTTTTCTCGCCATTGCAGAGCTTTTCAGTTGAGCAATTGACACAAACGCCAAGCAGCAATGACACAAAGGGGGCTGGCTATGACAGGTATTAGTACCTGTCGCCCATGTCCCCAACCAATCAAAAGGTGTACAACGTTGGCTGCATCTATTGTAAAAGTCTGAATGTTAAGCTTTCTGTTGACCACCTCCACTTGGCGCCCTTTGTTCGATAACAAATAAACACACAGCTGCTCTCTTTTGCCCCCTTCACCGATATCCAACCGCAAGAGAATTAAAAAGGCGGTTCTTTCTTTTTTTCCATTTTGGTTAGCTTTTCTAAAAGTCTTTCTTTCTTTTTGGTAAACAGGTCTACGCTCTTTTGCGTAACTGATAAACCGAAGGAAAATGTGCAGGTGCTAATGGCAACAATACTTGATGGTTCCATATGTTAAAATCACAGCAAAAATTGCTGTTTACACAAAAAATCGCGGCAAAAAGGCTGTGGTTTTGACACCGCAATCCATGTAATGGATGCGGGGGAAACTCCTGCAACCCCGGATCCATTATACCATTTAAGGAGAGCGGGGGACACCCCTGGAACCCCCGCTCTCCTTAAATGGCATAATGGGGTACACCTTTACCGGGTCAAACCACAGCATTTTTTCCGCAATTTTTTGTGCAGATGACTTTTTTGCCGCCATTTTATCACTGCATACCTACTTGGCTTGGTAGGCCATACTAGCCAGCAATGGTCCGAAAAACTTCATTAAATGCCCTCATGTTCCTCAGATCTGTTAACTGAGGTTGCTGGGCCGTTATTTGACATTTTGACCTCCAATGAGGTTATCGACTAGTTATCAACCATGCATATAGAGGGGAGCTGGTATCTTGCCCCCCCCCTTGTGAATGCAGCACCATTGTATTATGAACATGACAACCTCTGTTTCAATGACATCAGGGATGTTTGGCACAGACTTTGTGGGCGAGAAAGCTAAGTGAAGATAGTTGGATGAGTTCCTTGGAAACTTGGAGCAAAGATTCGCAAGGTTGGGAGAGAAGCTGCTTGCCTTGCAACACAATGATCAAGGCCCTTTTCAATGATTAAGGCCCTCTTCAATGATTAAGGCCTTCTTCTGATCATCGTTTGGAATTAACCGCCCAAATTCCTATCTAAAGGTTAAGGACTAATACCCAGTTCCACATGCCAGTGGTTCTGTCATGGGGCTTGAATTAACAGGCCCAGGTGCGGCCCATGGAACACAGTGTTATTTCTAATAACATATTAGCAATATTTCTATTGCCTAAAACAGCGGCCTTGGACAAGAAGGTGGCAACGCGTTGATTTACACAAAAAGATACACTCCTAGAAGGGCTTGACTGGGAAGCAAATGAGGGCCTGGAAATAATGTTCTAAGTGGCCCCATATTAAACATTTTCAGCAAGCCCAACCCTTTTCCTATGGGAAAATTTGGAAATGCCACACAAAAGAGGCCCCGGTTGGAGAGGCCTACCGGGAAATCGCCATAGTTCTCTATAGATCAGTCCACCCCTGAGTCTCCTAGGATGATTTTCATGAACAGGAAAGGCGAGTTCCATGTTGGTCACCTCTTTCATGTGTATATCAGGCCATGGAGTGCTTGTGCGGTGCCACCTAGTAGGTGAGGAGGTGCCCAGGAGGAGATATGTGGGGCTGCAGGGTTGTCAGCGCGTGGGAATGTCCGGCCAAGGGAGCAGTATGCAAGAGAGCACTGGCCGTGCAGATGGGCAGACCAACCAGGCTAGCCAAGCGTGGGCAACTGACAGCTTGTGTAGAAGCGCGGCTTGCATCGGTAGGTTCAGCCTGGGTTTTGAGCAACGCAGTTGGCTGCCGCAATGCCCAGAGTGCCAATGCTGCATTAAGAGCTAACAGTGATGGCTGCCATGATGCATGACGTCTCCTCGGCTACGGATAATGTGTGGAGTGTGAAGCTACTACCACCCAGGACAGCCTGATATACAGGTTATCATCGCCATTATCACCCGGGTCTTACTTTAACCCCTTAACTGCCAGGCTATTATGCAAGTCTATTCAAATAGGACGAGCATACAAGGAAAATATGTGCTAATGTGGGCTAAAAAAGAAACCCTACCTTTTACCATGTGCTCGCCTCCCTCACAGTGCCATTCCCTTTTTCTGTCATAATTGTGTCATACGCACCCAACAAGGTACGCTTATATTATGCATAATATTTTTAAATAAAGGAGCGACAATCGAAGGATGGCGTGTAGACATGTACTCAATAGTGTCCCGGGAGGATAGCTCAAGCGGCAAAGTGCTCGCCTTCGAAAAAGACGACACGAAGCAACACAGGTTTGATCCCTGTGTCCGTGCTTAGAAACTTCTGGGTATTAAGTGCATTATAAATACGCAACTAAGACATATTCCTGTAACAGCGCCTCGATGCCCCCGGGCTGTGTAAGCGCATTAAAAAGGCAAAGAAATGCATTTTAAAAAAATTAGGCACCCTCAAAAACGGGCTTGGCTAGTGCCACATCCATGTTCTGAGCTTCCTGATTGGCTGGTGACCATGCTCAAGGTGCTGTTGAAGATTGCGGACACACTGGACAGGCGGTGACAGCTCTTCTAAGACCGAACCTTAGTATTTGTATTTCAACTCACAATCCTAACTTGCATAAGGTGTGAACCAAAGTATTTTCCCGAAGGAGCAGCCAGGTCCAAGTATTTTCTTTTTCCTTGTTTGCTTTTGGTGTATTGCATACATTTGTCAAAGAAACTTATCATGTGTGTGCCAATAAAACAGAAAGAGTTCTGCTCTATTATTCAAAATGTCAACATTGCCCACTCCGTCCCGAAATATTAACGCTGCGCCACATTCGCCGCGGCCAGCTAATCCCAGTCAGCCATCACATCTTGGCAGATGTGATGGGAAGGCAATAGCCGTAATGAACATCTCGATTTCGAGGCAGTTTGGATCAATATCTGCTGTATTCACCCAGCGAAGAGCGTTGAGCATTGAGATCGGGCCGACAAATCGAGCCCAGAGTAATCCATCACTGTCTTCATTAGTTCGGCTCTATTAGTACAAAAATGTCAGCCGGGGTGGGAGAAAAAAGAGCGTGTTCCGCCGGTATGTATTTTTCATAAGCCTGCCTCTGTTCCAATATCAGTAAATGGGTACTCAATAAGAAAATGAGGCTTGAGAAGGAGTGTTTCAATATACATTGTGGACTAACTAGCTCTCTCCTGTTCAGTTCTGAGACCTAGGCACATTCAGGAGGAAGCAGAGAAAGAAACACTGGCAGGAGTTATGTTACATCATTTGGTATTTGTAGAATGCATGTCTGCATTGTTATTGATTGAAGAGTTTTGAACTAACCGCACTAAAAACTCACCGTTCTGCCTAAACCCCTCATATTCTGAACTAAACACAACCATACCTCTGCAGCACCAAAAACTGCACGTACTTCACACCACCAGAACAATTAAACAATCCACACATATTCTTGACCACCATCATTAGGCCGCCAACAACCGAAACACGCACCTAAGAAGTGCCGGGTGACAGTGTAAATCCCCATTCATAGATTTGCCAGTATTACCAGCACCTGTAATGCCAGCAATTTATGCCGGTGGGGTGCTGGAACCAGACCTGGTGTGCACTAGGACCCAATTTATTTGATTGGTGGTATTTGATTGGTGGTATTTCATTGCATAGACTTACCAGATCACCTGAAGACTGTAATATGGGGAATCAGCTATTTATGATTTGCCCCAGATCACAGTGTTTTGGTGAATCATGTTTTTTTACCATCAGCGGTAGTAAACATGTCTAATTAGCATTGTACCTGTCTATATTTCATCACAAGTAACAGGAAAACACAAAAAATAGACCATAGCTGATCCAATTCTTTTCAGATACTTTATTAGCAATTAGGCTTTATGAGTAACACAAAAATACGGCCTGTGCAATTTAATGAGTTTAACATGATCTTCTATGTAATTCAAGACTGAAAGTGCATATCTCAAACTCTTGTTTCTCTTTTTCAATGATAACAACTTCTATTCTTCAGGTCAAAACAGAGCTGTGAGCACACTTCAGGGTAACTGCTTCCCGCGATAAAAGCTTTTCCCACAATGAACTTCAATCATACTTTTAGTTTTTCCAGTTCAAAACATTGTTATCTAATGGCCTTGAAACATAACATTGGTTTTGGCAGCTTAAAGACTTCATTTATTTTTGAGAGCTGCTTCTTGGATGGCAAAGACAAACACATGAAAATAGCTATCTTCATTTGTAAGTGAAAAAGTTTGTCAGATTGCAGCTGCCCATGATATACAACTACACTACGTGCAATCATACAACACACATCTCACTTCCACTTTTTCTCACCTAAATAATGCTTGAAATATTCACAGCAGCAAAGTCAGCAAAGCATCAGTTCAGTATGCCCTTGGTCCCAGCTTGGCTGTCTCCCCTTCAGCACGCCCTTCTCTGCAGCAGGCTTCTCTTCTCTCAACCCGGCTCACACACGAAAGGCAGAAAGTCCAGCAAGCAGTCACAGTCTGCACAGACAGATCCTCTGAGAGACTGTTTTTAGACATTTCCTTTCTTTCTCTCTGCTTTTCCCTTTTTAAGGGGTCTCTCCTCCACCTGCCCCTTATTTTAAATTCCCTTATGGAATGTGTAAGAATTGCCTGCCCCTGACTCTGTAGTCACTTGTTAATCAGACACCACTTCCTCTGACCAAACCTCTAGAATCTTCCAGAGAACACATGTCTAGCCTGTCACCTTTGGTCAGAGATTCAAAGCAGCAAATGGATGCCAATAAGTTACTCTAGCTTCCTGTTCTGGAGGTTTTGAACAATAAACTTGCTTTGAGCAAGACAAACTTGCACCTTGCATGCCCTTCAACTTGTCACGTCTTCACTGCAAAACAGCTTTAATTCTGCACGTTTCTTTCTTGCATTTTCCAAACGACATTGCACAGCCTGTGCCTGCCATCTCATAAAATGAGCCGGCTTGTACCAATGATCTGGACCAATATTTTGCACCAATATTTTGCACGAAAGAGCTATGAACTGAGATGCCTTCAATATTGGTAAGGAATTACAGATTAGTAAATTAGAGTATTAATGGTCAGTATTTGTTAGTCTTCGCTACAACTCTGCCCATGCTATACCATTGTGTAGCATTATGCTATGTTTTATCATCAGTTATTATGCAATGCCGAATTCAAGCGCCCCTTTGTGTTTTCGTCCCACGCCAGAGTCCCACACGATAGTCTCACACCAGTTTCTCACACCAGAGTCTCACACCTCTTGCTGTCAAAGTCTGGGTTTTTAGTAAAACTCTGCCCCAGCTAAAATTCAGAGACCCATTTTCTCTACATAACGTAAATACTGGCACGTTAACCCTGCACCGGCCCACACGTAATGAGGCCCAGGTGTTCAGGGTACAACATCTTATATATACCTAATTTGTCATAGTGAATTGTAAGTGCCAATCCTCTACATGCAGTAGGAAGTTGAAGTCATGGAGTTCATGCTTTCAGCAATCATGATTTCTAAGCATGAATTGGATTGTGTGTGCGATGAAGCTACTCACTCATAGGGGTGCAGAATAAGTTGATGGATACCCTGGGCTGAGCCAAGATGAAGTGGGCCCAGGCACGGACCGACCTATTGATATAGATAATGCACATATGTGATGGTTGTCATTACCAATGACACTTCCAAATGCTGAGGTCTACCTGACAGAAGTGGTAAGAGACGGAGATTAATTGTGTGTGGTAAAATGTTTTATTATTATTATTATTATTATTATTATTATTATTATTATTATTATTATATGCTTGTTTTTAATATACCGTACTATGGACCTGACTATCCATTCAAGATCCAGTGCTCCCAGCTGCATTCACAGTTCCAATCGCAGCTCCCTCACGTCTGTGCAAACCACTTTGTGGTTGTAGTGTGTGGTGTCAATAAAGATGGCATGAGCAGTTGAGAGTCGTTGTGGCTTAGTAACCAAGCTGCTGTACCCAGAATCCTGCAATCTAATTTGCATCCACCCATGAAACCACAATGATTGAACCAGGCAATGCACTCAACAGGCTGATGGGGATGTGTCTGTGTTTCCGTGCATGTGTATGTGGGTTTGTGATTTGATTTGATTGTATGTGTGCGTGCGTGTGCATTTGTTTGTGTGCATGTGTTTATTTCTGGGTTAGTGTGCACGTGTGCTTGTCTGCATGTGCCTGTTTCTGTTTCTCGGTGTTTCTCTGTGGGTATGTGCAATCGAATTGTGTGCAATCCACTTGTTCACAATATATGATTCCGGATCACTTGATCACCTTTTGCATCAGTTCCCAAAACTGGAAGCGGTTAGAAACCAGCTGAATGCAAGAGGGAGGAGCTAGATACGGAAGTGGCTCAGACAAAAGAGTCGTTCTTAATGTCGTGATGTAGCAAAAGGCGTACTCGACCTACTCATCAGGTTGGAGACCCTGAGAAAATAGCTGTGTGCTTCCGGCTCCCCGAGAATGTAGAACAACACACTTGATGCTCATGGTCGAGCTATGAAAGTCTTCCCAAAGATCAGCACAGGCCACTTACTTCACACTACCCACTTCCTGCGGACAGTACTTTTCTGCTTCCCCTCTCTCCGTCGCTCATAAATAAATGCACCCACCTATCCCTGGAATGGACTGAGGAAAGGGAGGGGTCGGGGGACGGGGGGGGGGTGTTCGTGCAGGGGAGTCTCATGCACACACACCCTCTTCTCTCACGAGTTGAGGCCTGTGCCAGCAAGAAGGGATCAAGGAAAGAGCCATTGGCGACCCCACAATACTGAAGGTCAGATCCTGGTACCCTCCTTGCCATGGGCACCCCAGCTCTGCTTTTCAGATCTTAAGAGCTGTCACTATTAAAGGAGGGAGTAGGTTTTGATGCCAGAAGGAGGTAGTGCCGCGCAAGTGGAACCAGTCAGAACCATTTATGTATTTTGAGGGTAGCTGGGAGAGGGCATCATTGTCTGAAAGAAGCATCAGGGACGTCCACTCCCCCGATCTCAACTCCCCCACCCGCCCCCATCTCCTTAGCTACAGGGTGCAAAAATGACACATTTGCTCCAAGATTTGTTATACATTAGCATGAAAAAACGTCCAGGTTTCCTATTCCTGGCACACCCGCACCCTCATTATGTTCTGGGCATTCTTCTGCATGCAGCTTTTGCCATTATCACTTGCGGAAATCTGAGTGTTAATGCATACGAATGAATTTGCCAAGATTATGGTGGTAAACCCATGGGCGAATACTAAAAATACTACATGCGGTACTTTTGAAATTCCACATATCTCATTCATTACAAATATTCCAAATGTTTTCTACTCATAATGCATTTGGTAGCCCAGTGTAGTGCGCCCCTACTGGTGCATGTACAGCAGTGCACCAAGGGGTGCCTAATGATCCTTCTGTGCATTGTGAATTAAGAGTGTGAGTGAATGAGTCTCAGAAAGGCCCATATTATCACTCCCTTTGAGATGGGTCTGCAACCTTGGACTCACCACACGGTTTTCACTGCAGTTCCCATGATCCATCCCATTGACTATTGTGGCTGGGGATTTTGGGAGATGTAGTCCAAACATGCCTAAAGCACCTGGAGATCCAATGGTTGAAACCCTTCTTTAGACATTATTTGAAATGCCTTCTTTTCGTATTGTCACTCTCTAATGTATAAAAGGGGCACATTTGAAGAACACCTTTTTAACAGCTATATGTAGATTTTGGGCACCGTACATCCAACAGCCAAAGCTCTCCTGGTACAGTACTCTCGAATAAGCTCACACATATCATGAAGCAGCTGTGCTGTGGGCCTGTTGTCTAGTCCTTGGCACTTGGCTAGAAAGCAGCCATGCCTCGCCTTCTGCATAGTGGACAACTCAGTGAGTGTCATAGCCTTTATGTATTTATTTATTTAATTGTTTTTTTTATAACGCGCCTCATACCATACCTGAGTTTGGTTTCTAAGCGCGGATCTGGGATTCTATTGCTCTGCGTGGTCTTGCTACCAAGAACAGCATGTTGCCCCAGTGCTATCCTCTTCCATTACCCTTGAGGGCTTCTCCTCGTGGACTTGAATCTTAGGTGGTTTTCCAGCATGCCAAAATGAAGGCCTGCAAAAGGTTTTCTTTTTTTTATAGAAAAAACACAAACCAATTTTTTTGTCCACTGTCATGCAGTGAAATACACGATAATAACTAGAGGGAACATTTAAACGCATGCATAAATGGCATGTATCATCTTGATATACTTATATAAACAAAAAGACAGTCCGATATTTACTTAGGTGTCACTAAACACTCTTCCCACAACAAAAAGTGGTATCAATTACCCCAAAATTTTATTAAGATTCTAAATTTCATAAAACAATCATAAAAATGATCATCATACATACAACATATACATTATGCTTAAAACCACACAAGTAGAAATACCATAAGTACGGCAAGTTTTCAGATGTTCTATAAGGATCTTACATTGTGTGTACAACTCACACTCTGATTCCTATGTCACACTACTAATGGCCTATTTCCTATTGGTATAATACAAACAACCCTGTATCATCTTGAGCCTGACATTGATCTACACATTTACCATTTCATGCAAAGCATCCAGGAAAGGGTCAGCAATCTGTGGCTCTGCAGATATGGCCAGAACATTCTATTGTGAGGGGTTATGGGAGTTGCAGTCCACAATATCTAGGGAAGCACAAGTTGCAGACCGCTGCTAGCGAAATCTTCAGCCATCCCATTTTCTGCACCGCCCAAAGCACCGTTTTTTCTTTTTGGGTTTGCTCTTGTTTTCCGCTAACCCACCTATTTCTAGATTAATTTAGTGTAGCTGTATCCATGGATGCCAACTTTTCACAGTACGCTCGAGGGTCACTTATGTGTTGCTCACACTACTCACATTGCTCATACTGCACAATTTGCACAGCTCCACCCACTTCACTAAAAGAACAAAATGCATCGTCAACCCACCACATAAGCAATAGCATTACACTTCGAAACAGGTACAGTTCATTTTTATTTACCTTTTTGTAATAGTGCCTAAATGCATAGATAGGCATATTTGTCCCAATAGAGGTGACCCTTAGTTGTGATTATTGATAAGTTTGAAAGACAATCACTTCATTTTATTTGAATCACTCAGCTAAATTGTGGACTGCACTGTAGTTTTGAGTTACCCTTAAAGGTATTCAATATTGATGGAATTACACTAGAGTGCCTTGTGATCTCGAGAAAAACTGTTATGAGAACATGTGTTCACTATCAGTGACTTTCTTGCCAAATTGAAATATCAGTAATTAGTATATGTGGTAATGGGACAAAAACAATTATCTGGACTCACAAGGAACTCAATTGTAAGCACTTGTATATAAGTGCATGGTTTATTTTTAGAATTCGCAAAGAGCATATCTTTTCAACCCATCCCAGCCAGTAACCTGGTGCCTGACTCCAAAGAACTTATATCTTTTCTTGTTTTTTTTTAGATGTGGTAGCAAGGCTATATAAGTGTTGAGTGCGCCCAGAAGTTCCTGGTATGTAAAATGTTCTGGAATTACTCCAAGCCAAACTCAATGACGAAGTAGACAAAGTGCAAAGCAAAGTTCAGCTTTATTATCATCCAAATAAAGCAAGGACAGCATACAAGCATCAAAATCTGGAGTTTCTCCCCAAATTCATACACAACAATGCTTTAAGTACCTCTGACGTGTAAGAAATCGCATCATTCATCATCACAATTTTACAAAACCTACAGGCAATGGGGATTATTTAAGGGATGTGGCTAAGTATGGAGCATATAGGGGTTTCACAGTTAACTGAGTAAATGATATCTGATGGCTCCTCCTGAGACCATCCCAATATTGATAAAAGTAAAACGACATCACTTCTAGAAAAAACAATTGGCTGGCATACGACCCGGTGGGCGGTATGAAGCCAAGGGATTCGATTGGTTGGTTTCTTGCTAAACAACCTTGTACATTTTGACAGGTTGTCAAGATATGCGCCAGATGGGTCGTAGGGCGAGAGAGGCCCATGAACTGTTTTCTGTTCTTAAAGAAATTGCATCCCTCACTCCATAGACTATGAGCTTGGGCAATTTCTGTGTGCTTGACCTTGGGTCTGTGTGTGCGTTCAAGGAGTATCACAGGTGTCCTATCTTCTGCTGGCAACTAATGAATAGAGCGTGTTTTCCAATTATAAGTCACACGCCAGAAGACCATCTATGAAGTGCAAAGACCTCCTATTTTTTCAGATTTTAGCTATTATTAATGTGTGTGCTGTATTTTCTGTCGCTTCTAGGGACGCTCTTCAGTTATTCTCCATCTGGTGCTTTTGGCTCACTGTGAGGAGAAGTCAATTACCCCCACCAAAATCTCTGCCCCCATGTTGCCTATATGTTGGGAACCAGAAATTGCGAAACGTGAAGTACCGGTGAGGATGCCCGTACCGCAAAGAATCCCGGAAAAAAGGTATCCATTGAGAAAACCCTATATGCATTCACAAAGATATGATGGTCTTCTGGATAAAGTCCCGGAAGAAGTGTGAAAATGAGTAAGAAAGAAGACTGATGACGTCATGCGAAGCAGAACTGCCACACCCAGAAAAGATGCACGAGGCAAAAGAGCATAGACATTCTATGAGATCTGAAGAGGAGGTGGTAAAGATGAGCAACATTTCAGGCTCGAGATGAAGATGCTCATGCCACAGAAATGCTGAAGAAAATGCAAAGTCATTTTACACGTGTACAGATGCAGTAATGCAAGTAGACAAAGTGATCTTAAGGCTGGCTAGGTAGTGAATAGATTGTGGTGATACGCGAACGTATATACATAGAAATGTATAGAATCCGGATGTTCCACGATACACTTTAGCAGAACTGAACCCGGTGAATACAAAGGGTTTAAGTGTTGCGCAGTTGGAAAATAACTAATGGTGCAGAAGAATTAAAGAAAGGCTTGGCTGGCCCAGCACCTAGAAGTCGAGGCCACCGTGAGCCTGGTTGTCCATCCAGTAGTTACATGAAAGTGAGAAAGAAACAAACTCTGTTAGAGATGGAATGGAAAAACACTGAAGGCGTCAAGAGTTCAACATTTAATAGTTTTAAATGGAGCAAAGAGCTCGGAAACGTGGTCTCCAGTCACATGGTCAGATGAAAATAGACATTGGGTTGAGCTACACCAAAGCCAAGAGACAAACTATGTCTATGCTCCCTTTTATTCTCAGGCACAGAGAGCTTCTGCAAGGCCAAGTTCAAAGCCTTAATTGATTGGCAGACTGCAAGAGTGGTGATAGATGTTGGACCAGGCCCACTCCCCCCCCCCCAAGAGCCTGTGGTACCAGCCTGCATGTTGCTAGTGTGTGGATTATTCCAGAAGGGTATAAGTGTGCCAACCAATTGCAGAGGGCCACGTAACATAGAGCCCTTTAGTTTGTGTAACCAATCGATCGTCGTATATTTTGTGACAATGAAGATGACTTGCACTAGAGGATGGCTTTTTTGTCCAAACCCACAAGTCGCAAGACTAATTACAGCTTGGTCTATCCAGCTATGCATATGCCGCTATGGTCACACAAGAAATACAGACCCTATTCAGGTTTTTCTTTGTGAGTTCATAATTGTGATACCTTTTGTGAATTTCTGTAGGATATTCTTGATAGGTAGCTCTGTAAATTAAGTGCTATTGGCTGAAATCAAATCTCAAGTTGCACACGTGGAATTCTGGTAGGGCTGGCTCAGCCTTTCATTCTTTGAAGACTATCCTGCCAAGAAATGGCAGCATGCTGGAATATATTACCAAAACATTAAAATAGCTTGCATGCTTGTTTTAAGACAGATCACTCTACCAATAATCTGCTCAGATATTCAGGAGAGTTCCAGTGTTTTATTTATTATTTTCAGGTTAGACTAAGTTGCTAGCTTTATGCACTCTTACAGCACATTCCTGATGAAGGCAGCACTGGGGTGTAAACACTGGTATGGGCTTATTCTACATTCCAGCTTAGTTGGCACAGATTAATAACTATGACATGACAGGGTTAGTAGCTTTTATGCATGTAAAAGAAATTCCTCTTGGATTATGCAAACTTTAAACCCTGGTAGAAATTAGAGGGGACCTGTCTGTATTGCTTACAAGCAGTGACTCTGACAAAACAAACATTTAAATAGATTCAATCCTGGGTTTTGCAGCTACCTTTAGAGTTGTCCTATCTTTATATTTCTGTTGTGTTCAAAGGAAAAGAAAGTCATTCTGTCTAATATGTCTTGCCTTGACACCTGTCACTTATTGAAGAAGTAAAGAAATATCTATGGCTGTCATCCATGTCCATCTTGCGGAAATACTCAATGGCCTGTGTAGCTTCATTGGGCCTTGGAGCCCATTGGATGTTGGTATCAAGACCAAGCGCTGCAATGACAATGCCAACATTTCTGATATGTTAGCCTAATGACAATGGATCAGAGAGAGACAAAGCACTGGTTTGTGTCTGGATGTCTGTGTGTGAATGAGGGAGTGTATGTTGATTGGGTTCATGGGTTAATCAGAGAGTACATGTTGTATGGGTCCACGGGTGAATGAGAGAGTGTATGTTGTATTATTGCATGTTCTTGTGTGGGCACTGGCCGGGAAGCAGGCCTGGAATTTGGGGAGAGGTAGAGGAAGTAGACATTAGTTCGGAGGTCTGGACATATTTTCTAACATATTGCATTTATTACCGGCATTAAATATAAAGGCAACATCATGACTATCTCAGGGATTTGCAGTAAAGAGAGCCCACCGAACTCTGACACAGACACCACTTCCCCAGAGGCCGCTCATCGCCAAAATCCTAAACTACAACGACAGAGAAGTGATTCTCCAGTACTTGCAGCAAGGCGGGAGTAATTGCAGATGGGGAGCATCCCGGGCAATGTATCCGTACTATATTCTACAGGTACAGAAACAGTGACACTAGATTGAAGCTGTCAAGAGAAAACTCAATAAATTACAAAAGGAAATACATGTTATTGTTCCCTGCCATATTGAAAATCATACATATTAGTACTACCCTTTTCTTTGAGGATCCAAATAAGGTCCTGAACTGGCTTGAGACCACAGAAGTACGAATGTGACCACTTGACAGAGGACCAACGTCATTGAGCCAAACTGTTATAGAGAATGACTCAATATCAGTGAAAGCCACATTGAGAGCACCCAGGAATCCTAGAGTGAGCTCTTGAGGTGTCCCCGCACATTGGGAGGAAACTATAATGGGGCAAATCACCAAGAACTGAGAGTATGCGATTGGTGAAGCAAGCTGGGATTTGACCTGTAGGGCATCAAGCGGTCAAAAAAGGCCACTATGTGGAAATGATGGTGGTCCACGAAGGGAGAGAGGCACGTCGCTCTGTTATGACTAACAGTCCCTGGATATTGGTCCTCTCACATATGGACAATTGGTACACCTGAGACTGGTCCCAGAAATCCGACAGCCTCCACCCTCTCTTTTGGTATGCCTACATGACACTGGAAGCTACAGAAAGGCCATAACCTTCAGAGAGAAGACCTGACCTGGTAGCTGGTGTGGCAGTGTATGGGCAAACTCCTCTTATGGCCTCGGCCATTCAGTGTTTGTTGGGTTCACAGTTGTGTTATCGTGTATTTTAAGTTGCTGCCATCATGCGCTTTCTATTTGGGTGGTTATAAATATGCTTAATGGTGGCATAGGGAGTTTGGTAGTCCAAACACAGGGAAAAGGATCTCCAGAGGGCTCTATGGAAAGGAGGAGGATTCCAGAAATCATTCTAGTAGAGTACCGATGATGTCTATCCAAGTGGCAACCTGTAACGTCTGGGGCTTGAACAGCTTTGTGAAAAGCTGTCGCGTCTGATAAGTACATGACCAGAAAGGACCTTTTCATAGTTATTCTCCAGAAAACACATTTAGGCTCCACAAGTCAAAAGAAGTTACAGTGGTCAAGGATTTGGGTCCACATACTCTACGTACACTAGAGGGATGCTCATCTGGATATCAGGAAGGGTCCCCTTCTCTGTAAAATCTATCCAAAAGGACAGGGAGGGTAGGGTGGTGATGGTTTATAGCGATTTTTTCGAATGCCATATTTTCGAAATGCCATTTTGTCGGCCCAAAATGCCAGAAAAAAAATTTCAAATGCTTTTTTTTTAATTTTATTTTTGAAATGGGGGGGTTCCCCCGAAACCCCTGTTTTTGTAATACTTTTTTTACCTACAAAACAAAAAAAACACATATAAAATAAAAAATAATACATTTGAAAAAAAATGTTGGGCAAAATGTTTTCGACAACATGGTGTTTCGAAAATAGGTTTTTGAAAATATGACCGGATACCGGTGGTGATAGTGATGTGATGCTTAGAATCGAGACGATTGCGTTTGATGAATGTATGTGCACCTAATATCAATACGGGGCCCTTTATCACACAGATGTTATCTAAGATTCAGTTAGATAAGAACATGGTATGGCTATGGGGAGGCATTTTAATTGTGTTCTGATCTTCAGATGGAATGGTCCACATTGACAACACGCCACCTGTCCCCTGCTACGGCGGCAGGAATCCTGGTGTTTAATCTTGAGTCAGTATGATATGATATGATATGATATGATATGATATATATGATATGATATGGCCTTTATAACATGCCTATACGCAAGTGTTTGTTTCAAGGGCGCATGTAGGGCAGACCCTCACACGTGAGCATACTCCTTTTATTCCCATCCATATGTCATCTATTCTTGCCTTGATTACAGATTTATGAGTCGAGAACATGTAAAACTATTTGAGGGACCCATTTATTTGGTCAGAACGATATCCAACCACTCACCCCTAGTAACAACTTTGGGAATGACCCGTTCCAGACTGCCCAAGCCCACATGGCAGCTAAACCCTATGGAACTGACCAATGTAGCATACAGCTCCACACTCACCGAGAGCATTGGCGACTTTCTCTCAGACAATTGTATTATGGCCTCAAACCCAAACATCATTTGGGAAACCTTTTAAATAGTTGTGAGGGGCGTATGCATCTCCCCTACAGCTGGGGTCCACAAAACGTTACGCAATAAACTCACACAGCTGGAACAGAGAATAACTGATATGAAAAACTATCCATCTAGCACGGTACCATTGAATTGGAACTCTGCGACCTTAGGTTGCAATGTCTTGAAACATGGCAGAGTCTGGGGAAGTATGATAGGGAGGTACACACTGAAAATGTGCGCAAGGCGGATGAGAAACCGGGGAAAGTTTTGTCATGGCTCCTGAGAGAGCAGAAGCCAAGTAGTGTAGTGTTGGACTTGGGCAAAATGTGCTATGTACAACAGGAAATTACCAGCTCCTTTCAGCAGTAATATAAGACTGTGTGTACAGGGACGGGGGAATTTGGACACAGAAATAGTGGACACTTTGCTAATCACACCCCCTACTCTCTCTCCCAGGAAGGCATTGGCCTTGGGGGGGGGCGGCTATTAATATCCAGGAGTTACACGAGGTGGTATTGTCCCTTTCTAAAGAAAATACCCTGGGAACTGATGGGATACCCACTGAGTTTTATAAACATTATGGTGACCAGATACTCCAACCAAGGTTGGACGCATGCCACCATGCTTAATGTGCGAAGCCTTGATAGTACCTATTTTGAAACCAAACAAGGTCCATTATCCATGCTTAACATGCTCAGATACTTAGTCCAATCATAGCCAATAGACTGAGGACATTGTTACTCGGCCTCAAACACCCGTGTCAGGCGTGTTTTATCCCTGAGAGAAACACCTCACAGAACCTTCACAGAATCCACCACGTCATGCTGGAAGCCGCAAATTAATCCAATAATTATGTAATTGTGTCATTAGATGCCATCAAGGCCTTTAACAGCATAGGCTGGGAGGAGATATTTGCCTCGCTTAAACGATATGGGTTTGGAGACAGTCTCCTGAAAACGGTTAGGCTACTGTAAACGAACCAGACAGCTAGAATCCCCCCTAGTGAGACAGTATGGGGGGCATAGGGGATCTGGCGGGTACAAGACAGGGATGCCCGCTATCGCACATATTGTTCACCTTGGCGATTGAACCGCTGCCCAGATTGCTTAGGGAACTGTATGGTGACCCAGGTATAATGATTGGAAGTCAGGGACATCTTATATCGCTATAGGCAGATGATGTTTTACTCTATCTGAATACCCCCGAAACCTCTGTCCCATACATCCTGGAAATATTTGAAAACTTTGGTAGACTCTCTGGTTTGTGTATTAACAGGAATAAATCATGTGTTTTCCCTTTGCATCGAAGTAAACTGGCTCAGCACTCCGATTTGACTGATCTTGGGCACTTTGCGCTACTTGGGGGTCAACATATACCGGGATAGCCAGAACACACATGCTATTAACACACACAGAGCACTAGCCTCGCTGGATGGCTCCATCGAGTTTTGGAATAAATCCCCACTTTCATTGATTGGAAAGGTAACTATCATTAAATCGATAATTTTAACGCGATTCCTCTGTTGTTTCGCCAATGTCCCATTTCTGATCCTGACATGGGTCTTTGCTGCCTTATATACCAACTTATTAAAATACAAGGGGGCCGCACGAGGATTGCTCTGCAGACACTCTGTAGACTTACGATTAGGGGTAGACTATATGGCCGTGCAGCTAAAATATGTGGCCATGTGGCTCCTGGACGATTTTTATTCTGAATTGAGGCTTCTGGATAGTTCGGTCTTTCCCCATACAAAGAAGGCCCTATGGTTGACTCAGTTCGATGGGAAAGCCACTTCCTTGATCAAAGCGGGTATCGGTATTTGGCAGCGACTGTGCACTAAATTGCGACTGAGAGTTTCGTACTCCCCAGAAATGCCTCTGTGTACAGGACGGGAGCCACCCACAATCTCGAGGTAGCACTTACGATTGCACTGGGAGACACTGGGCATGGCAACCTGGGAGGACATGTTCACAGAGGGCAGCCTTGTGCATTTGAGGAACTGCAGGGGGCCCAAGGAGTACACGTGGGGCAGTTCCTAACTTACTTTCCCTTAATGGAGATTCCTAAGCGGCCGAGTCTGCCCATAGAGTAGCTACAAGACCAAATCATAGGTGCACTATATGGCTGTAGTGAGCGGAAAAACACATATCACTAATATTATATGAGACAACAATTGATAAAGATTCCCAGATGGAACTGAAGATCACAGCTGCGTGGCAGGAGTATTTGGGTTGTGCCTTCCAGGATACTGAATGGGAGTCAATCCTTACCTACCTTAAAGTGGTATCGAGGAACCAGAGCTTCAAACTAATACAGTGCTACAGAGGAGCACGTGGCCCAGCAAAGACATGCGCAAATGTTTCCCAATGCCACACACAGATACCCTTAATGCCAGGAGGTATACGTTGATTTACTACACATGTTGTGGTCCTGTCCAGTGATCTCCCGCCACATGGGAGAAATCAATGAATGGTTGATGAATCTAGAATTAGCTCGGAAACCGCCAACCCCTTTGGCATATCTGTTGAGTTTACAGTCGCAGAATTCCCTAAGGACAGCAACGGGGAGGTTTCTGAACCTGGCCCTGGTATTAGTAATTAGACGGATTTCGATGGCACGGAAATCCCAACTGGCCTGAACCTCCTAAACTGGCTGAAAGACTGAGAAAGGTGGGGCAGAGCGGAGCTTGGTACACTACATCATATGCAATGAGAGACCACACGTAATCAGCAGGTATCCGGGATGCAGTGGGAAACAGTCCTACTGAATATAAGCTGGGCAACAGATGTAAACCCACCCTGAACAACAGAGTTCTGCCCTCTGATTTTTGAATTAGTAGTAGACGACTGTAGTACTTTGTACTTGCCGGACAATTCTTCGATTGGGGGTGGGGACTGGCTATAACTGTATAGTAACAATGAAAAATGAGGCTAAGGATGGTCTGGTTCAACATGTGAGAGGAGACTGGGGGGGTGTACCATATGTGTGATGGTTGTCTGGTCATGGGGTTCCCATGGATATGTGGAGAATCGTCAACCCTATCAACTATGGATCAAGGTCCATTTTAATGTATTCAGAGATTCGAAATATGAATGCCCAGAGTGTCAAGAAATGTGAAACACAATTTATAAAAAATGTTGTAGCCAACATGGGCATGTATAGGCAAAGCCATCATGAACATGTGTTTATACTGGCATATCTTGTGGACCGAAGCATTTGGAAAATGTGTTAGCAAATTATCCCGTCAACTTTGCTTCCAACCTATGCCATACAACTACTACCACACCTGTGTGTAACCCCCTCAACCTTTCTACTGTCACTGCCACCTCCTACTGCAAGCAACAACGCCCTACTCCTTAACACTGCTACTGCCAACTCCTGTTGCAACGCTTCTACGCATATCTTTCTAAATTCTTCTCCCCTAAACTCTTCTGCTTCTCCAGCCTCTACTGTGCTGCCCTTTCCCCATCCTTCTATCCAATCTGCTCCACACTCCAGCCAACTCCAAACTTCTCCAGCCTCTTCTCGCAACATTCCACCTGGACTATGGCAGCATGTTTATGGTACAGTAGACCCTTCTCAGGGTTGGACAGTGGGCAAGGGTTTACAGCCGTGATTCCAAATGGTTGAAAGGTGATGATTAGCTAAGGCTCCCAGCCTCACTTGGATCAAGTTGAGAAGTTGAGGCTGAGGGAGACAGATCAATTCTATATCAGGCTTGGCAGTCATCTTGGAATTTCTAAATTGACTGAGTGGAATGGAAGGGCTGTTTGAAATATAAACAGCCTGCATCATCTTTTCCTCTCAGTAAATACATTTCTCTGTGTTTAGGGGTGTTAGTTATTCGGTTTTTAACTTCTCAAAGGCATGGGCAGATGCTTGGAAAGTTTTCCCATTTGCAGAATTTACAAGTCTAGCAGGGGTCTTCATCAAATGGTCAATGTCAAGTGCAACCCAAGCAAATTCTATCTAATAATATGGATGATAATGAATGAATGAATGAATGAATGAATGAATGAATGAATATATGAAACTACCTTAAGCTGAAGTAATAGGGCACAGCATGAAAGAAATGCTCTAAAGCCCTGAGGCAACACATTGTATTTTTATATTGGGTATTTTGTAAAACGTGTGTGTGTCTGTACGCGTGCGTGCGCATACGGCTGGAAAGGTTCTAGGTGAAACAGCTGGTACTTAAAGAGCCCCGTAGAACTGCAGCTGGTGGTTTTCCTTTCCTTTGTCTCACAGCTGGCACCACACGTATGCCCGTCACCCTTGCACACTAACTATTTACCTGAACCTTACCTCACAGTATAGTGCCACTAGTCCCACAATCAGGATCACTGTCTTTAAACAGCTTAAGGAAATCTAATGCTGTCACATGTATCATTCTACGTACAAGAGACAGTCCAAAACTGAGTGGTGAGCTCCTTTTGCACCTTGGACTTTGAGATACATTTGTCTACATATGTATTCATTTGTGTATGCGTTCAAGGCCATTACACTGCACCTTAGTGTCATATTGTGGTCATTTCAGGATGACTGTTCACCTGGAAAGAAAAGGCACGTTTAGCAAGTGGTTGTCATACCAATGTGTTAATTGTGATTTGGGGTTGTTGGTAGGGTAGGGAGGAACGTGGTGGTTTAGTGACTGCAACAATCAGGGAATTAACAAAATTAATGGAAAGTATTCATTTGGCTGATTGAAGAGGTTCCACAATTTGTAGGCCGGCACCTTTAGGGTTTTCCCCTCAAATGTTCGTAGTTTGTCTTCCGTTCGCTGAGGGTGTGCAACCGGGCCAGACGCAGGTTCCCAGATGTATTATGTGGACGGTGGGTGTATCGGTAACTTGATCTTTACTCAACAAACAGTGCATGCGGCCTGCAGGATATTAAACTTAATTCAGGATTTTAAAAATTCCAGTGAAGTGTTTTAGGGCCTGGCTTAACCTTTGGAGTCCGATTGTTTTGTGGTCTACTGATGCAGGCCATTGGCTGACATGTAAATGCTATTCCCTCCATTTAACCCTGGTAGCAAGCGAGATCAGTGATCTCACTTATGCTTCAATGGAAGGGCCTCGGGCAGGAGAGGGCCTTGCTGCCAAATCAGTACTGTAAAAGTACTGCAAAAGATAGTGTCTGTGGTTGGGCAAGAAGCAAAAACGCACCTTTGCTATCGAGATGCATTTACATAGGCATGTATCTGTTAGATGTTGTAAATTCTTCTGCAGCCAGGCAAACTACTGATCCAGCTGACGGACAAAAGGCAGTTGTTTTTGCAGTGGAAAGTACTGTCTCCTATGTTCTACCCCCATCATATCTGACAAAGCATTTGTCATTCCAAGGCATACATCTCTGCAAAGTGCACAGAGTTGACGAAAGGAAATTTCTTATTCATCTGGCTCCTGCCGGAGAAAATTACAAATGATCAAAAATGTTTTAAATATTCATGGAAAATTATTCATTAAGATTCACCAAGCTGAGTGGGTGAAATGAGGCAAGCGAAGAAATTAGCTTGCTTGAGATTGGCAAAGTGAAGTGATTATGTGATTAAATTGCAATTTGTATTTTCTCCCTAAAAATGCAATTTCTTCATTTCTCTGTTTGCTTATATGAAGATACCTATTCTTTTTTTTCGTGACTCAAAAATGACACCTGTGTACTATAAACAAGTAGAGTGTTGTAGGAAGGACATGCTTCATTTAAATGCTGCAAACTGTCAGACATGTTGGTGCATGTTATGCTGTCGCCCTATTATTTATTTATTTATTTGCATTTGTTAAGCGCACTTGCAGCCCATAAGGCATCGAGGCGCTGTTACAGAGGATACACAGATTCAAGATTACATACAGGTGCCAGATGGCTCTTAGTTACAGTTTGGCAATATTAATTGAAAGATCAAAGTGTCTGTGTTCTGCTAGAAAGAACACAAATTCAGCTATTTGAAGGAAGTGCAAGTTCGTTCACACCACCATTTAAAATGTGACACAGAGCTCTACAGCCTCGGATTAGACCCCAAGCCACTATTTAAAGTTCTTAGGAGCAGCGTAACAATTAAACAAGAATAAGTTAAAGGAACGCAGAGACAACTGAAAGGAAATTGCTGAAAAACAAGTCAGGAGTGTAATACAATAGCCTTAGAGTGGGGAGGGGTTATTATCATGGGATAATGACCCTGCCACCTTTGCCTTGAGCCATAAATTGGGGAATGATCATTATCCCACACTAAGGGTCTTGCTGAAAATGAATCTTCACTGGAAAGTGGATTGTTGTTTCCATGTCTGCTTCTGAAGTCATGATGATCATAATGCAGTCAGTACCAGTAGTTATTGACAGCACTCTAAACATTTTGATTGGCTGAGAAGAGGTCCGTAACGAGGGGAGAGGATTATGAGGGAGCAGGGCAATGAAGAAAGGTGTTCGGCCTATTTGAAAAGAAATTGAAGTTTGATGAAAGAATGGAATGATGTTAGTCCCTTATTTGTTTATTAATCAGATAAAGTACATGAGCTATGATAGCAAGTGTACGTGTGGTGTGCAAATAATGGTCAGGTATGTAAGGTTGTTTTAAAGACCCCAGTGTTTATGGCTCGCTCTGCAGTCAGACATTGTAGTTGAGAAATATTGATTACTTGGAAGATGTCAACTTGTTTGTTGTAAAGATACATTTTTCGAAAGTGAGTGTTTAGATCAAGATTGCTGTTAACAAATGTTTTCAGGAAATATCTAACATCTCAGTCATTTTAGGGATAGACTCTGTGTGTTTGGATGTTGTGTTCACATTTGTTGTGTTCACATTTCTCGCTTGGGTTGTCAAACCTCTGCACTCATGTATATGATATGGTATGATAGGTTATTTATGATGCGCTTAATACCCAGAGGTTTCTATGTGCGGAACCGGGGTTCGAACCTGTGGTGCTCCGTGCTGTCTTGCTTCCATGGCAAGCACGTTGCCCCTGAGCTATCCTCCCAAGACGATTTATTGAGCTCAGGAGAATCATAGACATTGTAGTGTTCCTCTGCACTCCTATCCTTTTCCTGGTGGAGAAAGGTCCCCATGGGTGCTGCATCAGAGGTGAGCAGCTAGATTTTAGCTAGATATTTAGCTAGATCTTCGTAGGAGTCTCCACATGTCTCAGACCTTGAATGGATGAATTATTCCAAAACACAACAATCCCATCTCACACACTAGGAAGGATTTTCTTCAAGCTTATGAAATCTCGATTATTTAGACGTGGGTGAATCAGAGAGTACATGTTGTATGGGTCCACGGGTGAATGAGAGAGTGTATGTTGTATTATTGCATGTTCTTGTGTGGGCACTGGCCGGGAAGCAGGCCTGGAATTTGGGGAGAGGTAGAAGAAGTAGACATTAGTTCGGAGGTCTGGACATATTTTCTAACATATTGCATTTATTACCAGCATTAAATATAAAGGCAACATCATGACTATCTCAGGGATTTGCAGTAAAGAGAGCCCACCGAACTCTGACACAGACACCACTTCCCCAGAGGCCGCTCATCGCCAAAATCCTAAACTACAACGACAGAGAAGTGATTCTCCAGTACTTGCAGCAAGGCGGGGGTAATTGCAGATGGGGAGCATCCCGGGCAATGTATCCGTACTATATTCTACAGGTACAGAAACAGTGACACTAGATTGAAGCTGTCAAGAGAAAACTCAATAAATTACAAAAGGAAATACATGTTATTGTTCCCTGCCATATTGAAAATCATACATAATAGTACTACCCTTTTCTTTGAGGATCCAAATAAGGTCCTGAACTGGCTTGAGACCACAGAAGTACGAATGTGACCACTTGACAGAGGACCAACGTCATTGAGCCAAACTGTTATAGAGAATGACTCAATATCAGTGAAAGCCACATTGAGAGCACCCAGGAATCCGAGAGTGAGCTCTTGAGGTGTCCCCGCACATTGGGAGGAAACTATAATGGGGCAAATCACCAAGAACTGAGAGTATGCGATTGGTGAAGTAAACTGGGATTTGACCTGTAGGGCATCAAGCGGTCAAAAAAGGCCACTATGTGGAAATGATGGTGGTCCACGAAGGGAGAGAGGCACGTCGCTCTGTTATGACTAACAGTCCCTGGAGATTGGTCCTCTCACATATGGACAATTGGTACACCTGAGACTGGTCCCAGAAATCCGACAGCCTCCACCCTCTCTTTTGGTATACCTACATGACACTGCAAGCTACAGAAAGGCCATAACCTTCAGAGAGAAGACCTGACCTGGTAGCTGGTGTGGCAGTGTATGGGCAAACTCCTCTTATGGCCTCGGCCATTCAGTGTTTGTTGGGTTCACAGTTGTGTTATCGTGTATTTTAAGTTGCTGTCATCATGCGCTTTCTATTTGGGTGGTTATAAATATGCTTAATGGTGGCATAGGGAGTTTGGTAGTCCAAACACAGGGAAAAGGATCTCCAGAGGGCTCTATGGAAAGGAGGAGGATTCCAGAAATCATTCTAGTAGAGTACCGATGATGTCTATCCAAGTGGCAACCTGTAACGTCTGGGGCTTGAACAGCTTTGTGAAAAGCTGTCGCGTCTGAAAAGTACATGACCAGAAAGGACCTTTTCATAGTTATTCTCCAGGAAACACATTTAGGCTCCACAAGTCAAAAGAAGTTACAGTGGTCAAGGATTTGGGTACTCTACGTACACTAGAGGGATGCTCATCTGGATATCAGGAAGGGTCCCCTTCTCTGTAAAATCTATCCAAAAGGACAGGGAGGGTAGGGTGGTGATGGTTTATAGCGATTTTTTCGAATGCCATATTTTCGAAATGCCATTTTGTCGGCCCAAAATGCCAGAAAAAAAATTTCAAATGCTTTTTTTTAAATTTTATTTTTGAAATGGGGGGGTTCCCCCGAAACCCCTGTTTTTGTAATACTTTTTTTTTACCTACAAAACAAAAAAACACATATAAAATAAAAAATAATACATTTGAAAAAAAATGTTGGGCAAAATGTTTTCGACAAAATGGTGTTTCGAAAATAGGTTTTTGAAAATATGACCGGATACCGGTGGTGATAGTGATGTGATGCTTAGAATCGAGACGATTGCGTTTGATGAATGTATGTGCACCTAATATCAATACGGGGCCCTTTATCACACAGATGTTATCTAAGATTCAGTTAGATAAGAACATGGTATGGCTATGGGGAGGCATTTTAATTGTGTTCTGGATCTTCAGATGGAATGGTCCACATTGACAACACGCCACCTGTCCCCTGCTACGGCGGCATTACATTTGGTGTCTAATCTTGAGTCAGTATGATATGATATGATATGATATGATATGATATGATATGATATGGCCTTTATAACATGCCTATGCACAAGTGTTTGTTTCAAGGGCGCATGTAGGGCAGACCCTCACACGTGAGCATACTCCTTTTATTCCCATCCGTATGTCATCTATTCTTGCCTTGATTACAGATTTATGAGTCGAGAACATGTAAAACTATTTGAGGGACCCATTTATTTGGTCAGAACGATATCCAACCACTCACCCCTAGTAACAACTTTGGGAATGACCCGTTCCAGACTGCCCAAGCCCACATGGCAGCTAAACCCTATGGAACTGACCAATGTAGCATACAGCTCCACACTCACCGAGAGCATTGGCGACTTTCTCTCAGACAATTGTATTATGGCCTCAAACCCAAACACCATTTGGGAAACCTTTTAAATAGTTGTGAGGGGCGTATGCATCTCCCCTATAGCTGGGGTCAACAAAACGTTACACAATAAACTCACACAGCTGGAACAGAGAATAACTGATATGAAAAACTATCCATCTAGCACGGTACCATTGAATTGGAACTCTGCGACCTTAGGTTGCAATGTCTTGAAACATGGCAGAGTCTGGGGAAGTATGATAGGGAGGTACACACTGAAAATGTGCGCAAGGCAGATGAGAAACCGGGGAAAGTTTTGTCATGGCTCCTGAGAGAGCAGAAGCCAAGGACTCAGTAGTGTTGGACTTGGGCAAAATGTGCTATGTACAACAGGGAATTACCAGCTCCTTTCAGCAGTAATATAAGACTGTGTGTACAGGGACGGGGGAATTTGGACACAGAAATAGTGGACACTTTGCTAATCACACCCCCTACTCTCTCTCCCAGGAAGGCATTGGCCTTGGGGGGGGCGGCTATTAATATCCAGGAGTTACACGAGGTGGTATTGTCCCTTTCTAAAGGAAATACCCTGGGAACTGATGGGATACCCACTGAGTTTTATAAACATTATGGTGACCAGATACTCCAACCAAGGTTGGACGCATGCCACCATGCTTAATGTGCGAAGCCTTGATAGTACCTATTTTGAAACCAAACAAGGTCCATTATCCATGCTTAACATACTCAGATACTTAGTCCAATCATAGCCAATAGACTGAGGACATTGTTACTCGGCCTCAAACACCCGTGTCAGGCGTGTTTTATCCCTGAGAGAAACACCTCACAGAACCTTCACAGAATCCACCACGTCATGCTGGAAGCAGGAAATTAATCCAATAATTATGTAAGTGTGTCATTAGATGCCATCAAGGCCTTTAACAGCATAGGCTGGGAGGAGATATTTGTCTCGCTTAAACGATATGGGTTTGGAGACAGTCTCCTGAAATCGGTTAGGCTACTGTAAACGAACCAGACAGCTAGAATCCACCCTAGTGAGACAGTATGGGGGGCATAGGGGATCT
Organism: Ambystoma mexicanum; assembly: GCF_040938575.1. Classification (NCBI taxonomy): domain Eukaryota; kingdom Metazoa; phylum Chordata; class Amphibia; order Caudata; family Ambystomatidae; genus Ambystoma; species Ambystoma mexicanum. The sequence goes on from NC_090938.1 coordinate 81,518,340, forward strand.
GGCGGGTACAAGACAGGGATGCCCGCTATCGCACATATTGTTCACCTTGGCGATTGAACCGCTGCCCAGATTGCTTAGGGAACTGTATGGTGACCCAGGTATAATGATTGGAAGTCAGGGACATCTTATATCGCTATAGGCAGATGATGTTTTACTCTATCTGAATACCCCCGAAACCTCTGTCCCATACATCCTGGAAATATTTGAAAACTTTGGTAGACTCTCTGGTTTGTGTATTAACAGGAATAAACCATGTGTTTTCCCTTTGCATCGAAGTAAACTGGCTCAGCACTCCGATTTGACTGATCTTGGGCACTTTGCGCTACTTGGGGGTCAACATATACCGGGATAGCCAGAACACACATGATATTAACACACACAGAGCACTAGCCTCGCTGGATGGCTCCATCGAGTTTTGGAATAAATCCCCACTTTCATTGATTGGAAAGGTAACTATCATTAAATCGATAATCTTAACGCGATTCCTCTGTTGTTTCGCCAATGTCCCATTTCTGATCCTGACGTGGGTCTTTGCTGCCTTAGATACCAACTTATTAAAATACAAGGGGGCCGCACGAGGATTGCTCTGCAGACACTCTGTAGACTTACGATTAGGGGTAGACTATATGCCGTGCAGCTAAAATATGTGGCCATGTGGCTCCTGGACGATTTTTATTCTGAATTGAGGCTTCTGGGTAGTTCGGTCTTTCCCCATACAAAGAAGGCCCTATGGTTGACTCAGTTCGATGGGAAAGCCACTTCCTTGATCAAAGCGGGTATCGGTATTTGGCAGCGACTGTGCACTAAATTGCGACTGAGAGTGTCGTACTCCCCAGAAATGCCTCTGTGTACAGGACGGGAGCCACCCACAATCTCGAGGTAGCACTTACGATTGCACTGGGAGACACTGGGCATGGCAACCTGGGAGGACATGTTCACAGAGGGCAGCTTTGTGCATTTGAGGAACTGCAGGGGGCCCAAGGAGTACACGTGGGGCAGTTCCTAACTTACTTTCCCTTAATGGAGATTCCTAAGCGGCCGAGTCTGCCCATAGAGTAGCTACAAGACCAAATCATAGGTGCACTATATGGCTGTAGTGAGCGGAAAAACACATATCACTAATATTATATGAGACAACAATTGATAAAGATTCCCAGATGGAACTGAAGATCACAGCTGTGTGGCAGGAGTATTTGGGTTGTGCCTTCCAGGATACTGAATGGGAGTCAATCCTTACCTACCTTAAAGTGGTATCGAGGAACCAGAGCTTCAAACTAATACAGTGCTACAGAGGAGCACGTGGCCCAGCAAAGACATGCGCAAATGTTTCCCAATGCCACACACAGATACCCTTAATGCCAGGAGGTATACATTGATTTACTACACATGTTGTGGTCCTGTCCAGTGATCTCCCGCCACATGGGAGAAATCAATGAATGGTTGATGAATCTAGAATTAGCTCGGAAACCGCCAACCCCTTTGGCATATCTGTTGAGTTTACAGTCGCAGAATTCCCTAAGCACAGCAACGGGTAGGTTTCTGAACCTGGCCCTGGTATTAGTAATTAGACGGATTTCGATGGCACGGAAATCCCAACTGGCCTGAACCTCCTAAACTGGCTGAAAGAGTGAGAAAGGTGGGGCAGAGCGGAGCTTGGTACACTACATCATATGCAATGAGAGACCACACGTAATCAGCAGGTATCCGGGATGCAGTGGGAAACAGTCCTACTAAATATAAGCTGGGCAACAGATGTAAACCCACCCTGAACAACAGAGTTCTGCCCTCTGATTTTTGAATTAGTAGTAGACGACTGTAGTACTTTGTACTTGCCGGACAATACTTCGATTGGGGGTGGGGACTGGCTATAACTGTATAGTAACAATGAAAAATGAGGCTAAGGATGGTCTGGTTCAACATGTGAGAGGAGACTGGGGGGGTGTACCATATGTGTGATGGTTGTCTGGTCATGGGGTTCCCATGGATATGTGGAGAATCGTCAACCCTATCAACTATGGATCAAGGTCCATTTTAATGTATTCAGAGATTTGAAATATGAATGCCCAGAGTGTCAAGAAATGTGAAACACAATTTATAAAAAATGTTGTAGCCAACATGGGCATGTATAGGCAAAGCCATCATGAACATGTGTTTATACTGGCATATCTTGTGGACCTAGGCATTTGGAAAATGTGTTAGCAAATTATCCCGTCAACTTTGCTTCCAACCTATGCCATACAACTACTACCACACCTGTGTGTAACCCCCTCAACCTTTCTACTGTCACTGCCACCTCCTACTGCAAGCAACAACGCCCTACTCCTTAACACTGCTACTGCCAACTCCTGTTGCAACGCTTCTACGCATATCTTTCTAAATTCTTCTCCCCTAAACTCTTCTGCTTCTCCAGCCTCTACTGTGCTGCCCTTTCCCCATCCTTCTATCCAATCTGCTCCACACTCCAGCCAACTCCAAACTTCTCCAGCCTCTTCTCGCAACATTCCACCTGGACTATGGCAGCATGTTTATGGTACAGTAGACCCTTCTCAGGGTTGGACAGTGGGCAAGGGTTTACAGCCGTGATTCCAAATGGTTGAAAGGTGATGATTAGCTAAGGCTCCCAGCCTCACTTGGATCAAGTTGAGAAGTTGAGGCTGAGGGAGACAGATCAATTCTATATCAGGCTTGGCAGTCATCTTGGAATTTCTAAATTGACTGAGTGGAATGAAAGGGCTGTTTGAAATATAAACAGCCTGCATCATCTTTTCCTCTCAGTAAATACATTTCTCTGTGTTTAGGGGTGTTAGTTATTCGGTTTTTAACTTCTCAAAGGCATGGGCAGATGCTTGGAAAGTTTTCCCATTTGCAGAATTTACAAGTGTAGCAGGGGTCTTCATCAAATGGTCAATGTCAAGTGCAACCCAAGCAAGTTCTATCTAATAAAATGGATGATAATGAATGAATGAATGAATGAATATATGAAACTACCTTAAGCTGAAGTAATAGGGCACAGCATGAAAGAAATGCTCTAAAGCCCTGAGGCAACACATTGTATTTTTATATTGGGTATTTTGTAAAACGTGTGTGTGTCTGTACGCGTGCGTGCGCATACGGCTGGAAAGGTTCTAGGTGAAACAGCTGGTACTTAAAGAGCCCCGTAGAATTGCAGCTGGTGGTTTTCCGTTCCTTTTTCTCACAGCTGGCACCACACGTATGCCCGTCACCCTTGCACACTAACTATTTACCTGAACCTTACCTCACAGTATAGTGCCACTAGTCCCACAATCAGGATCACTGTCTTTAAACAGCTTAAGGAAATCTAATGCTGTCACATGTATCATTCTACGTACAAGAGACAGTCCAAAACTGAGTGGTGAGCTCCTTTTGCACCTTGGACTTTGAGATACATTTGTCTACATATGTATTCATTTGTGTATGTGTTCAAGGCCATTACACTGCACCTTAGTGTCATATTGTGGTCATTTCAGGATGACTGTTCACCTGGAAAGAAAAGGCACGTTTAGCAAGTGGTTGTCATACCAATGTGATAATTGTGATTTGGGGTTGTTGGTAGGGTAGGGAGGAACGTGGTGGTTTAGTGACTGCAACAATCAGGGAATTAACAAAATTAATGGAAAGTATTCATTTGGCTGATTGAAGAGGTTCCACAATTTGTAGGCCGGCAACTTTAGGGTTTTCCCCTCAAATGTTCGTAGTTTGTCTTCCGTTCGCTGAGGGTGTGCAACCGGGCCAGACGCAGGTTCCCAGATGTATTATGTGGACGGTGGGTGAGTGCCAGAGTGTATCGGTAACTTGATCTTTACTCAACAAACTGTGCATGCGGCCTGCAGGATATTAAACTTAATTCAGGATTTTAAAAATTCCAGTGAAGTGTTTTAGGGCCTGGCTTAACCTTTGGAGTCCGATTGTTTTGTGGTCTACTGATGCAGGCCATTGGCTGACATGTAAATGCTATTCCCTCCATTTAACCCTGGTAGCAAGCGAGATCAGTGATCTCACTTATGCTTCAATGGAAGGGCCTCAGGCAGGAGAGGGCCTTGCTGCCAAATCAGTACTGTAAAAGTACTGCAAAAGATAGTGTCTGTGGTTGGGCAAGAAGCAAAAACGCACCTTTGCTATCGAGATGCATTTACATAGGCATGTATCTGTTAGATGTTGTAAATTCTTCTGCAGCCAGGCAAACTACTGATCCAGCTGACGGACAAAAGGCAGTTGTTTTTGCAGTGGAAAGTACTGTCTCCTATGTTCTACCCCCATCATATCTGACAAAGCATTTGTCATTCCAAGGCATACATCTCTGCAAAGTGCACAGAGTTGACGAAAGGAAATTTCTTATTCATCTGGCTCCTGCCGGAGAAAATTACAAATGATCAAAAATGTTTTAAATATTCATGGAAAATTATTCATTAAGATTCACCGAGCTGAGTGGGTGAAATGAGGCAAGCGCAGAAATTAGCTTGCTTGAGATTGGCAAAGTGAAGTGATTATGTGATTAAATTGCAATTTGTATTTTCTCCCTAAAAATGCAATTTCTTCATTTCTCTGTTTGCTTATATGAAGATACCTATTCTTTTTTTTCGTGACTCAAAAATGACACCTGTGTACTATAAACAAGTAGAGTGTTGTAGGAAGGACATGCTTCATTTAAATGCTGCAAACTGTCAGACATGTGGTGCATGTTATGCTGTCACCCTTTTATTTATTTATTTATTTGCATTTGTTAAGCGCACTTGCAGCCCATAAGGCATCGAGGCGCTGTTACAGAGGATACACAGATTCAAGATTACATACAGGTGCCAGATGGCTCTTAGTTACAGTTTGGCAATATTAATTGAAAGATCAAAGTGTCTGCGTTCTGCTAGAAAGAACACAAATTCAGCTATTCCTGGTGGAGAAAGGTCCCCATGGGTGCTGCATCAGAGGTGAGCAGCTAGATTTTAGCTAGATATTTAGCTAGATCTTCGTAGGAGTCATCAAATGTCTCAGACCTTGAATGGATGAATTATTCCAAAACACAACAATCCCATCTCACACACTAGGAAGGATTTTCTTCAAGCTTATGAAATCTCGATTATTTAGACGTGGCACCACATCTTGAAACCATAAACTTCATTTTTGCCAAAAGGGAGGCTTTGAAAAACAAAAGGGAGGCTTTGAAAAAAACACAAAAATAGATCACTGTCTGCCAAATTGAAATCTTGCTACCTAGGAGCAATACGCCACATATGATGGAAATTAAATAGCTGTTCAAAACTCATACACTGGACTGCACAAGTGAACTGCTGGGGGCTGCGAAAGGTAAATAGACAGAGAGTTGGAAAGACGAGGGAGAAGGAGGATGAAGAAACTAGAGACCATCCCTCAATTACTGCGCATGGTTATCGTCTCGAGGAACCTAGAGCGAGGCAAGCACCAGGCATGGGGAATCTATAGAGACCTGAGATACCGGAGACGAAGAGTCCAGGAAACATAAAACCCAAAGTTGTGAATATAGGAAAGACCCCAGAGTGTGTCAGGTCCCAGGGGCTTATTGAGCACACGTTATCCAAAGGCTGTGTCCCGGAAGGGATCTGTGGGACAATCCCAGGGCAAGGACAAGTCGCCCTGAGAGTAGAGTTGATTTTTGGATATTTTTTTGGGTTGAGCTTTCTGTTAGCTTCTACCACTTCTTTATTCCTGCTGTAAAGGGGCAGCCAACTGCCCCTGGAGGTTGTCCCTCTCCCCTCTCAACTATATGCTGGAAACCAGAAATCGTGCCATGCTGGACACCAGCGATTGTGACTATTCCTCATCAAATCTTTGAGAAAAAGTATCCACTAAGAAATCCCTTAAGATGTATTCCTGAAGAGATGACAATCTCATGGAGGAGATCCCCGAAGGAATATGAAAATGAAAGAAAGAGATGTTGGAGACGTCACGAGAGATGAGCGTGGCACACTGAGAAGACTGGCTGAAGAAGAGAGTGTATGGACCTTATAGAAATTGATGACGAAGTAAGGAATCGAGTAAACTTTCATATGCGACACAAAGATTGCACGTGTGACGAGCACTGCAGAAAATGCAAACCATTCAATAACTGTACAGATGCAGTAACGCAAGTAGACTAAGTGATCACAGAAGCTAGCTATACGTAGTGAGTAGATTGCAGGCGGAGCCACCATTATATAGAAGCTGGACATCAGTGTCACAACTTTAGTAAGTTCAAACCCATGAAGAGAAGGGCTCAAAGCTGTGTCGCAGCAAATAAGTAGCTGTGGGCGTGGAAGAATCGAGAAGTGCTGTCTGGCCAGGTGTCAAGGCTGAAGCAGCCAAGAATGGTTATTTATTCTTGAAGGCAGTGAACGTGAGATGCTGAATCATCCCTTGTTAAGGTGCAAAAGAAAGAACACCATGAGTGTCAAGTTTTATTCATTTAAGACCATTAAATGCTGCAAAATGGGTTGAATTGTGGTCGCCTGTCTCGTGAGCCAAGGATGAAAATAGAGTTGGCCATGCAGTTCCTGAACTATGATATCACATGCTCACACTCCCATCTATTCTCTTAAGCAAGGATACTTTGGAAGGCCAAGTTTAAAGACTATCTTCATGGCAGAAGGCATGGGTGATGAGAGATGGTGGGCTAATTGGGTGGGAAGGTATAGTTCTGTCCACCTCCTGCCACCTGTCGTATGAGCTTACGTGCTGCTAGTGAGCCGAATATTCCAGAAGGGCATGAGCGAGTCAACCAATTGTAGAGGACCATATAACGAAGGGCCTTATAATTTGAGAGCCAATGATGTACACCATGTATCTAATAACTTTTGAAGATGACTTGCACAGGGGTGGGCTTGAGTTGTCCACCTGACCGTAGAGACCCAATCACAGCCCAGCCCCTTATAGAAAGTATACTTAGATGTTCCCTTGAGCGTATCACAACCCCCGTAGGTTATTGCTTATTTGCTACGTAGTATGATGTCACGTATGACAAATTATTACTATATAAGTATGATTTTTAATGATATGCTTCTAGAGAATGCTGTGCGACGTCCTTTGATGTCCGTTGTAACTCCCTGTTTTATACAATTGATAATAAAAGATTAAAAAGGACTTTGCCATCTTCTTGAGTTGGTTTGATTATTTGGTGTAAAGAGTTACTCTGCATCCCATCCACTGCATGACACGCTACCAGCTAAAGCCCATACGTTCACTGCCGTTTCAAGTGCACTTTTCTCCAGCCCATACAGAAAAGCTCCCATAAAAAAGCACTGGAACTGTAGTGCTGTTCACTTGTCTCTGATCCCTGTCAGACTATGTTTTACACACTTTGTTGCTATTGATCATTAGGAAATTGGAAACACAAAAATGTTATTAGCTTTACTTTTGAAATGTATTAAGAAATATGTGCACCTCATAGATTTCACTTCAACCAGACACCTCAACAAGACAACAATGATGGGCCAAGAGCCAGTACTTCAACAGTCTCATATGCTACCTCGTGTATTCTTCTGCACACACAACAGTCAAAGAGCAATGTTCTACTCGCATGCACACAAAACCATGCCACCTCTATGTACATGCACATGCATCCTGTGACAAAATCCTGCTTGACCTTACTGGGGGAGGTACAGTGGCCAAGGTGATGCTAGGCCCGGGGATGGTGTGAGGGTCAGCCCTACCTTCTCTACCTTGTCAAGTGTGTAAGGCCGGGCTCACCCCCTTGGAGACTCCTAGATAAATAGAACAAGAAATGCCACTCAACAGCTACCCACCTACACACGCACTAGGTGTGTCTAGTTGCAAACAGAGCTACCAATCATGTCAATCAATGGATCAAGACAGGAACAATAGAGATGAACATTTTTTTAATCAATGAGTATAAAAACAGTCGGAACAATTTCCATATAAAAAAGACAAAAATGCATTTTGTTTACACAAGATATCACATAAAACAACATTCTGTGAAAGTCACTGATTGCAATGAATCAAAACTACCACAATTCCCATTTCTAACAATATTGTGAGGTTAGTAAGGGTGTGTGGTGGACATTTGGCCGTTTCATATGTCCCTAATTCTTATAACTTGTCCTTGGCTCTGTCGACACAGAGAAATGTGTTTCTGGGAACTGGCAACAATTTTTGTAAAGCACTCTATAGCCAATTTAAACCACTATTAGATGTGTGCTGAACCCGCCTTCAGGACATTAAATGATGACACCAAGAATGTGATGTCGAAAAAGGTTCATTGGTTGACCCTTCACATTATGGCAATCTTCTGATTACTTCATTGGCGTGTGTGGCATCGAATTGGGTAGGCATGTAGACCAAATTCGAACCTTAAAGCTGTGGATTCTCACGGTTGTTGGAACTTCAGCAAATGAAGATAATTCCTCCGGTGACCTCACTAGCCGCGGAATGCACGTGTTGTGCCCAGCGTTAGAAAAGATTGCTGTGGATTCGATTTCTTCTTTGTATATCTTTGTTGGTTTGGTTACCACACTGTCCGTTTTCGCTTCTCTTCCCTTCGACTCCTAGATAAAGCCAGACCTTAATGCTATGCTCCTTTCCAAGGGTCCTTCAGAAGTACCCTAAACCAAATGGGGAAGATCAGGACCTGAACTGAGATAGTGAGCTCAAGCAGTCAATCAGTCACCTCACAAGCTCCCCAGATCCATTCACCTGCGATTGGTAAGGCTACGGAAGTGCTTCCTGCCTGTGGGGGGCGGGGCCAGTTGTGGAAAGCAGAGAGCCAATCCTGCAGCACAGTCTATATGCTATCCCCAAGGGCAGAGCCCATCAGCCAATCCCAACACCAGATGAATAGGGAAACACACCAGACTTTCCATAAACTAGAGGCTGTAAAATGGGTCAATGCCTGATGAAAGGAAATGCCCTGTACCAGAAAACGTAGGTTATCAAAAGAAGGGTAGCGTTTGTGCATTGCTCGTACTGGAGCGGAAGACAGGAGGCCGCAAGAGTGACCCTGGAGGCAGGGATGAGAATGAGATAGGAGACTGGATGAGAGATCCACCCAAGAGTCTGGGCAGAGGAAGACCTATCGGGCTGGGTAGAGTGAGACCCAGGTACCTTAGGAGAAAGACTCAAGAGATTGGAGAGTGAAAGTCCCATGAGGCTGGGAAGGGAGACCCAAGTCAAGAGACGAGGAAAATCTGGCGACCTAGGGACATAGACCCAAGAGTTTGGGGAAAGTGGCCGAGAGGCTCAGGCAAGAAGGGAAGACACCCCCTTGAGTCTAGGGAAAGGAAGACTCAGGTGGCTAGGTAGAGTAACTCCCTTGAGCCTTTGACTGAGTGAGAGGGAGAGACAACAAAGCGAGACTCAAGAGGGAGGGAGGAGTGAGGGAGAGGTTGGGGAAGATAGAACCAGGATGATAGCGAGGAACAAAGCCAGGAGGATGGGGAGGGAGAGTTAGATAGACTGAAGGAACTGAGAGTTAGGAGAGAGAGAGAGAGAGAAAGAGAGAGAGAGAGAGAGAGAGAGGGAGAGAGGCCCACTAAGATGTGAAGAGTGAGAGAAAACCAGCAGATTGAGGAGAGAAGGATCCAGTAAGTTCGAACAGAGGAAAATGCTAAATTAGCAATGGTTGCAGAGGTGTCTAAGTAGGAGGTGTGTTTCGGGAATTTAAGGCGGAGTTGATAAGAGAAGTTAAGAAGGACATGATATGAGCAGTTAAGGAGCAAGCAGGTTATGGGAGAGCAGTTAGTCAGATAAAGTAATAAGAGGTAAGAGAAATTAAGGAGGAGGCGGCGAGAGAATTTATGCGCAAGTGGTGAAATGAAGTGCAGAAGCAGGAGTGGAAAGAGTTAACCCTTTTCAAAAAAGCGGCATAATAGAAAGGTGACAAGCTCTAAAGAGCCAATTGCAGAGAAGGGTGACAAGAGTGAAGAGGAGAAGCAGAGATTCTCTAGGAGTAGGGGCGAAGAGGAAGATGTGGTTTTGAACAGAAGAGCGGGAAAGGGAGACAGGGGAAGACATGAGTGGAATCCTGGGACGGGTGGAGGAAGGAGGGTAGAGGAGAAGACTTGAAGATGATAAGCAGAAAGACAAATAGAAAGAGATTGAGAGAGAAGGAATGAGACCCCAGGCACATGCCTTTGGCAGATTATGGAGGAGGAGAGAATGTTTGCATTCAGAGCTTCAACCACCTTCCCAGGGCCTTAGTTGGCTTCCAGCTCTACGGTGACAAGCATGGCTTCCCATGATCGGCTGCCGGCACCACACATTGCCAACCAGGCTACAACAGCAGAAGACTTTACTTCATGGACTAGAACAGCCCGATCATGAGAGCCATGTATTGGGATACTGAGCACCTACACTAACATTTGGCTGTTTGTTTTAGCTGCCAGGAACGGCCAGGACACCCCCTAACAAGAACTGAAAGAACTTTACTTTGGATCATGTGACCCTGCTCAGAGACCTTAAAACAGTTGACTATGTTTGAGTTACTTTCATGCACATGTATGACCTTGCGATAATCTTTTTTTGTCCTTGGGGAAAAAAAACAAATTCAGAGATGGCTGGGCACACATGTCAAATGAGGCCTACGTGTGAACCTTGTGCCCTTCTTGATAACGCACACTCTCGCTCTCTCGCTTTCTCTCTTTCTCCACCCCAGCCCCCACTCTCTCTCGAGCATCCTACAATGTTGCACCCCTACAGTTCTACTTATTGTGATACATAGTAAAGCATCACAGGTCTCCTGAACATCAGCCATTGGCAGCAAACTCATCTGAAGAAGCTTTGGTGCAGAAGTCTTGAGAGCATCCTTGAGCCATCCTGGGGGTGACCATCTCTGCTGGAGCACAAGGGAATGTGAGTCACACTTACGTTGTTTCACTAAACTAGGATGTGAAAAAGACGTTGCTCCTCCAAAGCTCATACTTCCCTTTTCTACAGTATAGTTCCTGGGACACCCAGGCATCCAGCAACACTTCAGGGGCAGCCCCGAGCTTCAAAGCGTAAACGAAAGTACATTGGGCCTCATTCCGAGTATGGCGGTAAGGGATAGCGGCCACCGCTAACGAGAGCGGTGGCGGTAATCCCTTACCGCCATACTCCGAGTTCCCTTAGCGCCATGGTGCATTTAACACCTGCTTTTAGCAGGCGTTAAATACCATGGCGCTAAGGGACCTTGATGTTAATTACGCCACCGTAATTTACGGTGGCGTAATTGACGCCTTCTCCACTCCCATTATGCCCTATGGGGCAAGAATGGGAATGGGGAAGGGTAAATGGGGATTGGGGAATTACCGCCCCGCCAACCTTGGAATGGGGCGGTAATTCCGCCAACCACCAAGGCGCTGCCGGTCCGGGTACGGCGTCAACCAAGGCGTTAATAGCGCCATTGGTTAGCGCCGTACTCGGAATGAGGCCCATTGTGTTTGCCATCAAATAACATTATTTACGGTAGCAGCGGGCCTTCATGTACTAGAACAGTCTGGCATTATTCACTGCAAGGGCCGTGATGGAAAGCGAGTGGGAAAAGGAAAGAAATGGGAAAATAACCAGTGCATTTCTTCCTATACATTATGAATGAGGTTTCTCGAGCTTCTCAGGCGCGGGCATACATCATCCCCATCGGTCCTTTGCACCCCTCCTGCGGCACATTACCCACTCGTAGTTCACCTAGAAATTAACACATTATTCGTCCTCAGCAGACGCTGCCGCTGCGTCCATCCTTAAAGATTAATGCAATAGCCTGAATTAACATGGGCTCCTTGTTTGCTTGGAAATTGATTTCGTGTGCATTCAAGGGAGTGATTGTATTCATATGTGAAACGTGATATTCGTCTTCTGGGCGCTGTATGTCTATGATACAGAAGCCTGGCTCTCGAGGATGCAGGGCGATAGAGGATATTTATTTATTTAATGTATAGCATTTATGGAACGCCCAAACCCAAGGGTATCATAGCGTTTGGTACAACCTATTCATTCGATTTCGTGAGACAACAATCAGGTACATTGGGCCTCATTAGGACCCTGGCGGAGAGGGTATTACGCCAGCGTAGTGCATGGCGTACCTCTCCGCCATACTACGAGTTCCCGTAGCGCCATGGAGGTTTTCTCCGCCTGGTTTTACCAGCCGGAGAAAACCATGGCGCTACGGGACCTCGTTGTTAATTACGCCACCGTATTTTACGGTGGCGTAATTAACTCCTTCCCCACTCCCATTATACCCTATGGGGCAAAAATGGGAATGGGGAAGGGCAGAATGGGGATTGGGGATTTACCGCTCCGCCGAGGTCGGAATGGGGCGGTAAATCCGCCAACCCCCATGGCGCTATCGGCGGCTTTCCGCCATGCTTCGCGGTGCATTTAGCACCGCGAAATCCGCCTGGGTCGTAATGAGGCCCATTGTGTGCATCGGTCATATTTGTCAAAGAGCCAGATTTTGGCACTTTTTTTTTTTTTAAAGCTACGGTTGTTCCTTTCTAATGGATGCGGGCAAATAACATTATTTACGGTAGCAGCGGGCCTTCATGTACTAGAACAGTCTGGCATTATTCACTGCAAGGGCCGTGATGGAAAGCGAGTGGGAAAATGAAAGAGTGGGCAGAGTGTTCAATAGAATGGGGGCAGCAACTGCGGAGCTGGAGCCTCCCGCCCATGAACTCTTGTACCGTGGAATGTCAGGCGAGATGCTGGCGCTGGATCTTAATGCACGTTGTGTTTTTAGGGTGATACAGTCATTAGGGTATGTCAGGGCCTCATTGCAAATTCCCATGTGGGCCAGAGTGAGAGTCCTAAAGCCAATCCATGACTTTATGGCCAGCCGATGGGCATCTCGTCTGGTGGATGAGACGCGGTCGCTGTGTTTTCGCCCAAGTGCGGCTCGTAGGCCTTTGTTCTGTAGTAGTTGTAGTTTCAATAGGTTGGTAGCTGAGGTGCCCAGGAGGAGCCCATTGCAGTAGTTTTTTTTATTTTTTTATTTTTTTTATTGTAAAACTTCAGTTCAATACAAGATCAAACTTTTGTTACATTACGGTATCCTGAAATTCAACTGTTTGGTTCCCATTAAGAGTGCATATTTGTATCACACCCATGATATGACATTAGAGTTCATTAAGGTGTTCAAAAAGAAAAACAAAAACAAAATTCCTTACACCTCAGTTTAAATACGTTGTTTGCAAACAATTTTTTCGGTCGATGGGCAAGATCATGTCTAAGAAGTTGATTATGCTACATGTGAGCATGATATTTCTCCCAATCGAGACAGTTTCCCACCAATCATCGGCATCATAGAAGATCAGTTTATAGGAACCAAGGTGTAGTTCACGAGCGATATTGAGCTCAGTTCATTCAGTTATAAGATGTTTTAATGACTCAATTTCTCCTGTCTTGCAGAACCTGCATTTATCGGAATTGATTGTAGGGTCTCGTCGTCGCCAGAGTGTTTCTCTTGTTGCGAGAGCGTTCAGTCTGAATTTCAGGAATTGTTTCCGATGGTGGCGAGAGGGACAAGAAGATAAGTATTTTGGAAGGGAGTGTAATTTGATCATGCTCTTAGAACCTGGTAGAGAGGATTTAGAGATGTACGATGTTCGTAGCTTAGAATCCAGTCCCATTGTTCAAGTTTTTTTTTCCGCATGTTGTGGACGATCAATTAATTCTTCGATGCTGGTGTTCGCAGCTTCCATGATATTTATCAAAGCAGAATGCCATGATTGAAGTAGGCCCGAGTGTATACATACAATATCATTGGCAAAGATTTCATATGCTGGAATTTGTTGACCAAGCTTCATTTTCCTCAAAGTGGATAGAGATTTCCAAATGATTGTCATCTGAAGTGAGGTCAAAGCCAATTCATATCTCAGAGCCACCATTGAAATGTCTTTTGAAAGCCCCAATGCACGTTTCCAAAACCTTCCTTTGAGTTTTTGCCATAGCCGATGATCGAGGTTCCATCCTGACTCTCCACCAAAAGATATAGTGGGAATGAACTTCTGGAGATAGAATGTTATTAGTGGTTCGATTGAAAATTTACCATAATCTTTATTAATTTTCGCACCTTGAATACCAAGTATAGTAGCTCTTTCCAAAAGGTCATTCGTCCAGGCTGATTCGCAAATGGAGTTGTTAACCATTATTCCTAAGTATCGTATAGATGTCACAATAGTAAGCGGAATGTTCTCAATTGCCCATTGAACATTTTTGTCCTTCCGTGAAACAGTTTTCCCAATACACATGATCTTAGTTTTCCCTGTATTCAGTTGCAGATCATTTATTTTTAAATATTCATTCAACTTCAACAACAGGTTTTGCAAGCCTATCCGAGTGCGATCAATCAGCACAATATCGTCAGCGTAAACAAGACAATTAACAGGTTTTGCGTTGATCTTTGGGGGAAAACAGTGTATGGCTTCCATCCATTTCGGTAGATCAGAGATAAATATTTTAAACAAGTCAGCCACCAAAGGGCATCCTTGCTTGACACCTTTGTACGTTGGAATTGGGTCAGTCAAGTCACCTTGAGAATTTACTCTTACTTGAACAGAAGTATTGGAATGAAGCGCTTTTAGAGGATCAAGAATTTGAGATGGACAGTTCCACTCGCTTAATTTAGCCCACAGTTTTTCACGATGAACTGCATCGAAAGCTTGTTTTAAGTCGACAAAAGCGAAAAAGATTTTTGTTTTGGCTTTCAGGGCTTCAAGTTTAAAGATGGTTAGTATGGTCAAGTTGGCATCAAGGCCTACATTTTTCGTGAAGCCTGTTTGTCGACAATCTACTTGGATCGCCTTTGATGCCCAAGCAGTCAACTTCATTCGGAGAAATGAGCTGAATATTTTGCCCATGGTGTCAAGCAGGGCAATTGGACGATAGTTTGACGGATCATCTCTGTTACCCTTCTTGTAAATGGGTACCACAATTGCCTTAGCCCAAGACTCAGGTGTTTTTCTCAAGGTTGAAATTTGACGGAACAGAGATTCCATAAATTTGGCCCAATGATGCTTATGTTTTTTTAGCATGATGTTAGTTATTTGATCAGGACTTGCTGCTCTTGAGTTTTTTTAATTTTTGAATTGCTGATTCGAGGTCAGTACTTGATGGAGTTATATCCCATTCTTTAGTAGAAGGAAGACGGTGAACTTGGGGGATTTGGTAAGGTTGTTCATTAACCTTTGTAAAATAATCCACCCATGAAGAGCTTGAGATTGCATTCGAGATGATTGGGTTGGTTCTTGTATTTCCTTTATTTAGGATAGCACAAATTTCTCGTGAGTTCTTTTTAATAATTACTTTTAGCATAATTTCAACTCTATTTTGATCAATTATGACAGAATGGGATTTAAGCCAATTTCTATATTCCTGACATCGTGACTTTAAGCTTCTTTGTATGTCATTTTGATCATCATATGTTTTTCTTAACATTCGTAGGTCTTTCCTCAACAATTTTTTAGCCACTGCTATTTCTGAGCTATATAGATTTTTCGATGTAAGACCGTAGGTGTTTGAGTTGGCATAATGTTGTGAACATGCAAACAGCAAAGGAACATAGTCCACGTCATTTGAGTCTTCAAGATGGAGGGTTAATTTCTCTATTGACGACCCAGTAGTTTTTAGCCAATTTCCGGCTGCGTTTGTTGTCAGTGGGAATTTGTAGGTCTTTGGTTGAGCAAAAATTTCGAAGTCCAAACATAGTCGAAGCAAATCGTGGTCACTTGCATCTTTTTGAACTACTTCTAATGAAACAACTCTTTCAAATAGATTACAAGAGACCCAAATATAGTCAAGAGTGTTTCTAAGTAGAAGTCGCTTCCAGGTTGTCTTGCAGGTTTGGTCTCCTTTTGCATTGCCATTAACCATCTGGCAGTTTCGTGACGAAAGTGCTTGTGACCATAGTTTACCTCGTAATGTAACTTCGTCTTTAGGTATAGCATTGTTTTCCAACACTTGATGATTGAATCGATACCAGCTGCAGTTCAAGTCACCACATATTAACAATGATAGATCGAAGTATTTAAGAAAAGCATTGTCAATCAAAGTTGTTATTGAGTCGATAAATTCTGTGGTGGTAATCATTGCCGGGTTCCAGTAACAATTGATTATGAGTAAATAGCTGAAAGTTCCTGAGTTTTTCTTCCCAATTTGAATAATCGTACCCTGAACAAACATGTTTGGGTTAACCGCTTCCTGGGGAGTCATCCAATTTTGAATTTTCAGTAAGGTGATTAAACCTGAGTATGGACGACCCTTAGTGTTTTTTTTCGCTGGATTCAGATGAGTAGTGAAGCCATCACGATTCGGCGCATCGCGCAGCCATGTTTCCTGAAGACAAATTGCGAAGACCTCATCAAGCGGTTCTGTAAAGTCATCAAACAGATGAGAGAATCCGCGGGTATTCCAGGAGAGTAACCTTAGCTTCATCCATGTCGCTCATGGTTATTGAATGTTGTTGTTAGAAGACTGAGTCTTCTGTCGGAATCCTCTGATGCTGGGTTTGTAATCCATATCATTTTGTAGTCTGTGAGAGAAAGATAATGACTTCCGTAAGGATGTACGACAGATTGGTCTTTCAAATTTTCCTGAATTTGGTAGATTAGTTGAAACTTCTTTTTGAATTATCAAGTCAGGTGCGAGGGTAATATCGAATCCATATACTAGCAGTTCTTCGACTGCTTGCAGTAAGATGTTTTTTACTGCAGACAATATTATATGTAATAGTACTTGATCAGTTGTTTTTTCCGTTACATATTCTACAATCTTGATGTCTTGAGTTGGGGAACACAGGCGAATAGTTTTAGAAAATTCGCTCTGTTCAAGTTTACTTCTTTTCCATCCGAGTCGATATTCTGGAGACGAAGCTTCCATGAACTTGTTACAGGTTTGGCACTTAAGCTATCAGGTACACGCGAGTGAAAGTGTGAATCATTTTGTCTTTGGTTTATTGTTAGTTTCGGATTTAGTTTTGAACTAACAGGTGATGACTGGATCTTTAAAGAAGTGGACCGAACCGTCCTTGTAGATTCACTAAAGTGACATCTAGTCACGTTTTATTTCAAGAGAATTTTCTTCCTTGCCTGGTTTCCTTTGTCATTTGGTGCCAGAACTGCAGGAGAAGAGTCAATATTAATTTCACTTCTAATGGAGTACGTAGATAGATCACATAGGTCAACAGAGCCATTTTCGCCGGACATATTTGAGATATCAGAATCCGTGTTCAGGCGACGGCGTTTGGTTGGTAATTTGGACGTGACTTTTTTTTGGTCAATTACATGTACTAACCCATGGGATTGTGTAAGATCATCGTGTAGTTTTACGTTGTCACGTACGAAAAGACTGCTTTTTTTCAGAGTCGTCAGAGTTCTTATGAATTTTTTGACAATTGTTTGTTTATTTTTTTGTGATACATCTTTTGGACCATTTTTAGTTACAAGTTTTCCATCGGGTTTTGGACCATTCTTATGAGTTTTGGTTAAATCTAGAGTTTTAGCAGGGCCACTAAAGATGTTAAATGAAGTGGGTTTAAAGATCACTGAGCCAGAGGGTACTTCTAGATTCTCAATTGTGTCTTTTGTGTGAGGAAGAGCATTTTCTAGTTGCTCGTCACGTCCACTAATACATTCAATTGAGCTAAGATGCTCGGATATAGGTTGCAAGAAGTGGGTGTGAGGTGAAGGGGGCTGGACCTCATTCGAATTTAATGCTGCAACATTGAAGTCCGGAGTTGTTTCGTTTGGTAGTCTTACATCCACATTTTGAGATGCCGGAGGACTTGAAGCTGAGACTAAAGGGGCGAGAGTTTAAGTATATTGAGTGGCATTTTTTCTCATCCATTTCACTGCTTCTAGAAGACCTTCTGATAAAGTGTCATTTTGACAATGGTGTCTAGCTGCCAAATCACCTAACCGCTCTTGCCATCTTGTGGATATATCAGCATTTTTTTCCATTTCTGTTTGAAGGAAATTCGTGAAGTGATCAATTTTTTCTATTTTTTGCGTCAAGTTTTGAATGATCACACCTTGATCACTTAATTGTCCATGTAGAGCTTCGTATAATTTAGTGAACGGGGCTAAAGCCACTGCTGATGCAGCTAAAACATTATTATGAATTTGTGTTAAAGCTTCCATTGATATATTCACAGATTTGACTTTGCCTGCCAAAGGTTGTTCCTCAATTGAGGACGCATTAGAGCAATTCAAGTTGAACTTTGCATTAATTGGTGAAAGAGTTCTTGTTAGATTAGGCAAATGAGTATCACCATAGACAGACTCAATCGGCCGGTGAGGCGTGCTTTCCTGACTGACTTGCTGGTCATCGGATTTTTGCGGAAAGTGCATTTTGGATTTTAACTCTGCAATTCGTTGTAGGCGTCGCGCTCTTGCAAAAGAGCTTGAATCCAGGTCAGATGTTTTTGCTGTTGCTGTTTGAGTGGTCAAGTCAGAGGGGCGTCGATGTAGACCGCCAGGAGACTTACTTGAAGCCTCTGGCGCCTGACATGCGTATCCACTATTATTGCCTAGTGCAAGAGCCTCAGGCTTATGGTTCGTTAACGGAGAAATCTCCTTGGACGTTACAGTCGGTCTGACCAGAGGATGGCGGGTCTTGTGGTTTAGGTCAAAGGAGGATTCCTTTGGCACTATCAGCCAATCATAGCAATTTGAGGACTCAGCACCTATTGAAAGCGAATTTGACTGAGGCAGATGGGACTGGCTGCTAAGTACAAAAGTAGAAGTGCAAGAGCCTAAGTTTGCCGAAGTTACAGTCCCGGAGGACTTTGTCTGTGAAAATAAAGATGTTAGGTTTGAAGGGTTATCATTCGCCAGAAAAAGGTGAGAAGGCAGCTCATTTGAGATGTTTAGTAGTTCATCATCGCTCACCACGAAAGGCAACATTACATGTTTGTTAGAGTCTATTAGTTCGCAGGGATATAAAGTCGTTGCAATTTCGACCTGAGCTATGTCGTGGTCTACTAAATGTGCTCGATGTTGCGAGATCCAGGTCACATCTGTACTCAGTTGTGTTATAGTACTCAAGTTGGAAGTTGAATGAGTGGCAATTGAGGAGAGTGGAAACTTTTCAAGTTGCAAGGCCGCGTCTTCATCCGAGACGCTGGCCGGAGGTGCTTTCATCAAGTTAGTGGGGCTACCATGAGAGAGTATTACAGGCACATAATTTACATGCCCATTTTCCTGTCCATCGCCTTTGTTTGCGTCTTGTTGAGCATGAGTTGGCGTTATGGGAGAATTTATATGTTTCCCTTGATGGATCTGATGTACGAGATCCCTAACTGCCATGTCAGTAACAGATAAATTGTCAATTGTTAGTTGGGGTGTACTTCCTTCAATGCAGGGAGGTAATTCTTCACTTGAACTTAGGGTGTTTTGTACATCTTGTATAGAATTTGTTCTTTGTAGTCCTAGAGAACAAACCGATGTGGCATGTAAAAGAACTGCCGGGAGAGTGAGTGAAGCAATTAAGGTTCGACTTGCAGTTTTGCTTACCTTTTTACAGGCTGAGGCTTTCATCGCCGTCCAAGGATTAAGCGTGCGCCGATGTTGGAGAGTTTTTTTCCGTGTCTGGGGACCTGTGTTTTCGGCAGTCAGCGTCATCGATGAATCTTACTGCAAATGGGCAACAGCGCAAAGACAAGGACGCTTGAAGGCGATTTGGGATCAACTTGAATCGACTGCCGCGCTCCGGACGCCGCAAGTATGATCAAAATTAACTTAACGAGGTTGGGGGCGAGCAATGTCTCGTCGTGCAGCTCCTCAGATAATAACAAAAGTAAAAGGAAAAAGTACAGGCGATACTCTACTACTGGACTCCTCTGGATGCCTATACGTCTCGCGGGTCCAGCAGACTCTGCTTCTTGCGTCGGGTATGAGACCCGCCACACGCCAAAGCCGCCAAACAGCTAAACAGGTGCAACACAGCCCTTCTGCCACAGGGCTTACGCCGCAAGGGCGGATTGATTATGCAAATATAGCTCAACGATGGTCATGTGACTTGCGGGTCACTGCAGGGAATCCTCGAGTTATTTTAAAGCAACGGCGTCCTTTTCACCGTTCGCTTTAGGCTTCACTCGTGCTGGTAGCTCGATGAGATGAAAGGGGGAGGAAGTTCAGCTTCTTCTCCACGTCGGTCCACAGGAAATCAGAATAACTGTCAAGCCGCCACAGCTAAACAGGTGCAACACAGCCCTTCTGCCACAGGGTTTACAGTAGTCCATTTTGGGGAAAGATAAAAGCTTGCGCTGATGTCAGGCAGTTATTTGGTGAGAGGAATTGTCTGCTCGGTGAGATGAGTTTGGAAGTGCATTGTGGAGGAAGATAAGGCATTTATGTGCCTAGAAATTGGAAGCACAGCTTCTAGGTAGACTTCCAGCATTCTTACCTGTTTGTAGACAGAGATAACTGTCGATCAAAGCAGATGGAGGAGTAGTTGTTGACAAGAGATTTTAGATGGGCAGGGGAGCCCACAATGAGGACCTCTGTTGTATCATCATGGAGGGGACGGCTGTGTGTAGACGTCCAGTTGTGCACAGCGCTGTATACTACGTTGATTGTGGTGAAGTCCTGCGTGTAGTTGCCAGAGTTAGAGATAAGGATTTGACTGTCATCAGCAATGTTTGTGTAAGGGATGCCTGTGGAATCCAGGACATCAAAGAGGAGTTTTATATAAGTTGTATAGAGCACGGGTGAGAGACCAGATCCTTTGAGAACCTCGAGTGGTGCAGAGATGGGATCAGCTGCCTCTTCAATCAAATGCAGTCCATAGGTCTAGGAGGAGGAGAATGCTTAGATTTCCTGAGTCATGGATACTGTCCATCTGGATTTTGAGATCCAGTAGGGCAGTGTGCTTTGATGTCAATTTATTGTGGTCTTGTGCGTAAGCATCAACAATGGGAGTGTGCTACCTGAGTGACATCCTAGTAGCCAAACACTTGAGCAAGATTGACAGCAAGATTGCCAGCCTCAAAAACACCCAAGGGGTGCTGTGTCGGCCCACTGAAAAAGTGACTCTGTAAATCAACATGTATCCTTTCCATATGCCTTGAAAAGCAGCACTGGGCCACAATGAGGGAAAATAACTGCTCCAGTCTCCAGGACTGTAAACTCTCTTGCCACATAACATACTGGGCAAATATTCCCCACTGACTTGCACTCTCATCACCCCCCACCCCTCACCCCTCTGTGTGGCTTTTAACTTTCAACAATGCTTTACTTTACAAAAAGATGGCCTTAAAATTACACAAATCATTGTAAGGTACACGCACAAATATATTTAAGGATTCTTACATTTGTGTGCATAACTAACCATGGTATGTGCACTTTTCAAGCCATCTTTTATAAACGTAAGGAGAAATATGGTAGGCAAAACGTGTACAATTGTAGCATTCCCCTATTTTAACTGAGAGACTACAAATACCAGTATCCTTGCATTTATGTTTCACCAAGCCCTCAGCTTCATGCGTGTTCCCTCTGTGAAGCTGGGGGCTCTGTAATGTAATCTGCTCCCACATCATAGACTTTATCACTGAGCCGCCAGACCAGGCCAGGGCTGAGGCAGGCTGGGTCCCAAGTTCTGACTAGATATCTGATGCCGGATCTCGGGACCTGCAAAAACCGGCCCATTGGTCAGCACCGGCCAATTAGCTAGCAATGTTGACTTGAAAGCACAAAGAGGAGAGGCACACATATGGGCAGGAAGTGGAAGCAATTATCCTAAACTGTTCATGCAGCCCTGGGCTGATGGGGGGAAACTGACCTACAATTTCCCAATGTCCATTACAACCATTAATGCCTACGCCACCATATTAACAGAAGCATAAATCCATAGATTGGGTGGGCCTAATGTTGGTTTTCCAGAGAGTTGGTGTTATCGAGGAGAGAGTAGCACGAGAAACAGAGGGAAAGTGTAGGCTTCTCCGGCTTCTTGACTTTGCAATGCAGCCTGTTTGGCTTGTTCAGCTCCTGATGGGAAAGGCAGATAGGTCACATTGCAGAGTTAAGAAGCAAGCTGTGTCTAAACCATGGGCGCCACACCAACATAGGGTTATGGCTTGAAGGAGAGGTCAAGGCAAGGAGATTGCTGTGGGCCTTGACTCGGATTATGGCAGTAGCCAGAGGATTGTGACGAGAAGGCACAGGACAGAAATCTTGCTGGGGGTCCAGATCCTGGTGGTATATGAAACAAAGTGACTTCCTTAGGCTGCAGATATGTTCCAGTAGCTTTATTACATCTTCTTATGGTTACGTCAAGTAAGCTTATCCGGAACTGTTACAAGGAACAGGCACTGGCTCCCATCACCCAGGCAGGGGTTCTTCAACTGCCTGGGCTTACAACCCTCACCACAAGCATTCTCTGACTCACACTATAACATTCCGCTCCACTACGCATTCTTCTGTATACCCTTCCAAGCACATCACAACGAGAGGCGTTGCTGGGGCGGGGGGTTTAGAGGGGGCTACAGTCCCTAGTCTTTTGGTGGTAGCCCCGATAGAAGCTCAGGGGTTACAACCAAAAAGTCTAGCTAGCCCCCAGTCCCGACAGTCCCAAAATTAGCATAGCCCCAGATCTTTTCCAGTCATAGCAACACCCCTGATCACAACAGTATACAAGAGGCTACACCGATAACCAAGGAGGTTTGCAACTAAGGCCGTTGGCTGGAGGCGATAAATACTGCAGCCTGAAAATAATCTGTATAGGGCCTATAGCCTACCCATGAGACCCCAAGGGCAAGGGAGAAAAGGTACAATGTCTACCAGAGTAAGAACCTCAGTTGACCCCCTAGAGAAAGCTTGGGGGGGAGCTGCAAGGTCTTTTACTGGTAACATCATCAAGAATGGGAATGGGGTGAGCCACATGGTCCTGCTTCAGGGGTGCATCACAAGACTACATTTTCCTCATGGAAGGACACTTCATTGGGATTATCATCCCATTGTGTGTTGACACTAACAACATGAGACTTTGAGTGCACTAAAGGAATCTTTCCTTGGTGCAGACACACCAGAATGGTGGGGTTTGGGACAGGGAACACACATTGGACCATTGGCATGGAATACTTCTAGAACAGTGACTTTTCACCTCCGATGTATCCCTCCGTCCTGACACAAATGGACACAGTTAGACACTGGGCTGCCTGACCCAAACGTCCTCCCCATTGTGTGTGAGAATAAGTAATTGCCAAGGTTCACTTGCAGCACATTGATGCTAAAGAGGGGTAGCCACCCATGATGTGGGAACATGTCACAGCAGCTAGGCACGAAATGAAAACTGTAAGTACCAGGATATCCCGGGGTGATATGACCGATCATAAGAAAATATGCCATCCAATTAAAACATTTTGGCTCACAAGTTGATGTCAGTCCTACAAGTAGTTGAAACATTGGGCCTCAAGGTGTGGTGGTTTTTATCCTCATGGTATCTGTACAGAACTCTGTTACCACTACTACCACTCGGTCCGGTGGATTGAAAGCTGGTTTATAAGAAGAGGCATGGTGGTGGTAATTCCCATTTTTGGGGTCCATAGTACTCTTTTGGGGGTCTGTGAATTTCCCAGGGGTAGTAATTCAGCTTGTGGTACATATGGCCATTAATGAAGGTGAAATTGAAGACTTACCACCGGCCGAATCTTGAGGGTAAATCCTCAAATTAATCACTAAATTGCTAATTTAGAAGTGTGGGAAACTGGCAGTGAAGTGGTGGTAAATTTGTTACGGCGAACTCTGGCAAACTGTTAATGAGGCCTAAAGAGGTTCCAGGATTTGTGTAACATCTGCTGTAGGCTTGTCTAATAATTAGGTCTTGGAGGCACCAATGAATGGCATCATCGATTTTGTCTTTAAGGTAGGGGACATTTTCTGAAATAAATGGATTGAGTCCTATAAGATGGGTTCTAGCTAACTGACATTATAATGAGTGTGTAAATCGAATGAGTGTGTAAATCGAATGAGTATGTAGATCGGATGAAGGTATAGAATGGATGAACATGATATGCGGATGTGCATGTAGAGTGGTTGGGTATGCAGATCAG
Organism: Ambystoma mexicanum; assembly: GCF_040938575.1. Lineage (NCBI taxonomy): Eukaryota > Metazoa > Chordata > Amphibia > Caudata > Ambystomatidae > Ambystoma > Ambystoma mexicanum. The sequence goes on from NC_090938.1 coordinate 81,542,338, forward strand.
ACGAGCGCGTATGGCGGACGATGGCATAAATACAGAGAAGCAAATGTAGAACTGATGATTGCACAGAACGTATGAGCGAGTGGAGTGGAGGAGCGGGTAGAGTGGAGGAGCGTGTAGAGTGGAGGAGCTTGTAGAGTGCAGGAGGCTAGAGAGCAGACGAGTGTATAGAACAGGATTACTGCATATTAACGAATGACTCTAGGGGACTAATGAGTGCATACTAATGTTGAAGCCGGGAAAGCATGAGTGCATAGAGCGGATGAGTGTGCGAAACTGGTGAGTGTGGGGAATGGGTGAATGCGGGGAGCGGGTGACTGCGCATGGTGGGTGAATGCGAAGTACAGGTGCAGACAGGGTGCATGCGAGGGGCAGACAGGAGTGCTTGCGTGTGGCAGTCAGGAGCACGCGGGGCGGACTGGAATGCATGAGTGCGCCGAGCAGACCGGAGTGTGTAGAACTGACGGAGAAGCATGGAATGAATAAAAGTCCATAGAACGGACTGGAGCACATAGAACTGCGCGACGTACATAGTATGGTCCGGAATGCAGAGAACGTATGAAAGAGCATGTAACCCATCATATCACACCCCACGCTTACGCTCTTCTTTACGCCACCACTCAAGTAGAACACAGAGATATTAAGACACCATTCGGTATAACTGTTCTCATACCAACACCTCCCGCTCACTCCCCATCACTTTAAGTAAACACTGCTGGTCACACACCCCCCAGCCAGGTGTTCTCCTCAGGCCTAACGCAGCCCCAGTCAGTCTGGATAAATCCTGCCAGAACGAACACATACCCCTGATCTCAACCACCACACCTACCGCTAAGAAGCAGCTATTAACGAATACAGCACCAGCTGCACACATACCCGGTGCGCATACGCACCGTTGACTCTCCCTACTCTCTCTACTGACCTGAACTCCGGTTCCCAAGGGCGTTCAACCTACCAGCGCCTTCAGAACATAACAATGGTATATAAGGCGCTATATAAGTGCAAAATAACATAACATAACATTATGGAAAATGTGTTCGGCTCTTGAATAGTAAACTGGGTTCAGGATCCCACCTTCTGATCTATGCACAACACAATTCTGAAAATGACCTCCCAGTCATCCCTATCGGAATGTTTGAAGAATGCTGAAGACCTGGAGATTCCCGTGTGAACTCCTTCACTTGAAGATAATGGCAATTTGGAATATGTGTCCTTATAAAAAAGACTTATAAACAGTAACAAGCTCTCTGAGTTGTCATTGGCTCTTCATTTTGTAGCTCAGCTGAGCTCACGGCATAACAATTCCACAAGTGCCGTGGGTTGCAAGAAGAGTAAACCCAATCCAAGACAATTAAGAGACAAATCAAATACGGTCCAGACAAAGGAAGATATTTAAAGGTGTACATTTAATAAATATAATGATGTGTTATTGATATAATTATTTCGCCAAAGCTCTTTGCATAGAACATATTTACATCCAAAAAGTTGGTACTCATGTATGGAACTCAGAAGGGCAAAAGGCTGAGTTGGCCTTTCCGGCATTTGAACCTGTGATCTGCAGATCACACACAGAATGCAGCAGCAAGCTCTCAATCTACTGAGCTATCTTAACGGCTACACTATAAAAGCTTGAAGCGATCATCCAATAGGCATGATATCTGGGGCCCTGCAGCACAAATATATTATGTGCACCCATCAAACTCTACAACAGTGGGACTAGGTTGGGAGGATAGCTCAGCAGCAACGTGCTCGCCTTGGAAGCAAGACAACACAGGGCAACACAGGTTCAGGTCCGTGCTTAGAAATCTTTGGGTGTTAAGCATGTTATAAATAACATATATCATATGATAGGTAAACAGCTTCTTTTAAGTGTCTGTATCTGTTTCTTTAGTGTTACGAAGCTGAAGTCCCAGTTTTAGCAATGGGTGGACGGGTCTTAGAATGATGGAAGTGGCTTCACTGGGAAAATGTATCTTCTAGAAGGGATTCTAGCACTCAGTTTCCATTAAAGAAGTTGTAGATTCACAAGAAGTGCCATATGCAAATCCTCAAATCTACTATCCTAAAGGGGGACTGATAGGGAGAATCATCAGAGTGAAGACAAAGCTCAGGAGTGTGAACTGGGAGCTGGGATCCTCAGATAATTATAATTGTTTTTTATGACGCGCTTAATACCGAAGAGGTTTCTGGGTGCAGACCCGGGATTCGAACCTGCGTTGCTCTGCGTCGCCTTGCTTCACCCTTTACTGACTGCACACTCTTCACCTTTCAGTTCTTTTGAGGTTATTTCCATCATTGGTATGTGGCTGCAGACTGGTCAAAACAGGGTTTGGGAATCCTTCTTCCTATTCGGGGTGACCAAGATCTTTGCAAAAGAAGAGCTTGAATTCAACTTGACAAACGCATTACCCTGCAAGCGGCCAAACCATTGCGAATGTGGAGTTCCGGGGCCTGCCACTTGTGTCTCTCCAGAGGTTTTGGACTATTAATACCATGATCCCTCATCACTGACTTTGCTCATTAGAGCCAATGGGAGTTACTTGAAGACATGTGGCTAGACCAATGTCGATGACCCCTTGTATTGGGGTATACCCCACTTTTGCCGAATGGCAACTTTACTGACTGCAATTTCCCTGAATGTTGTTACCACTTTGAGATGGTGAGTATGGGTAAGGTAGATAGAAAGTGGGGTAGAAGCAGGAGTGTGGGGGTGGTAAAAGTGGCAAATGAATTCTGTGAAGTTGCCATTCGGCGGAAAAGTAATCGGCAAACCTTCCCATAGCCGGTATAGGTTAAAGACCCGGTGGTATTGCACAGGGTCTTACTTTTTACCATTTTGTGCTTGATGACCGGGGCAATGTCAAAATCAGTGTCGGGCTAGGGTTTAGTCGTAGGTGGAGTTTCAAGACGTGATTTGTGAATAGTTGGAGATAAGCCCATGCACAGTATGTAGGACCCATGATAATTTGCAGATTGCCCTGGGCTACCGAACCATACTACGTAACGGATGTAGAGGTCCTGAAACACTACATGAAGTATTTCTGTGAAACTGCATATTATGATATGATAAGTTATATATAACGCGCTTAACACCCAGAGGTTTCTAAGAGTGGACACAGGGAACGAACCTGTGTTGCTCAGTGTTGTCTTGCTTCCAAGGCGAGCACGTTGCCCCTGAGCTATCCTCCCGAGAATGGAATCCCAACAACATCATTTGAGACCCTGTTTGGGAGATGGAATGGATCAGGTAGTGTTTTGGTGGCATGGCAGCTAATGCACAGAACAGAAGGGGCCATAATTAAGCAATAAGCCCCGAGCCGGGTGGGGCATTACCGAGTCAGGTAATGCCCTGGGGCTCATAGTTACAGGCCCGAGCCAAGCGCCGGGGATGTGAAGGAAGCATAAGCTTCGAGGGATTCTGCATCGCGTAAATCCTAGCTAGAGCCAATCAGATTGCGTGTATCAATCTGATTGTCTCTCGCCGGGTACTAATCGTTGAAAAGGAGTTCAGAAGATGGGTAGCTATGATGCCCATTGCTGCTCCCTATTTAGGCCGCCACCTATTTCATGTTTGCAGGGCAGTGGCGTCGCCAGGAATCAAATTTAGGAGGGGCACGGAGGGGGCCAAAGACAAAAGTAGGGGGGGCACAGACAAATGTAAGAGGAGAACATGGTCACTGCTAGTCTTAGGCAGGGGGGCACAAGGGGGGGCGCATGGTTTCACAGGGGGGGCCTCGGCCCCCCAGCCCCGCCCCCTAGCAACGCCACTGTTGCAGGGATGTCCTAACCATCCCTTTACATATGCAAAAAGAAGTTTTCAAAGTGCTGGGGACCTTACCAATGTTTACATCCACATTTTGGGTCAAGCTAAAAAAAATGGAGGGAATTTCCAGAAGCTATTTCATCTCATGGCCATGCAATATTTACTCCATGTAGAATTTCCCTCGTAATAAACAATACTTTATTACATATAATTTGGAAGGTGGTAGAAACATGCAGTATTTGAAATTTCACTTTTTGCTGTGGCTGGGGACCATGGTTTCCTGGGGGGGGGAACTGGGCAAAGATGTGTGGCATGTCAATTAGCAAATCACCCTGCAGTATTTAATGTGTGCTGTGGCCTTACAACCAATTAGCAGCAGCAGTGGACCAGAAAGGGATGCCATTGGCGCTGAACAGAGAATAACACGCCATGCCTGTTAACGTATGAGAATGCCTCCTCACTGTCAACTCGCAACCCCCCATGGCAGGTTGAGGCCTCTGCTATATAAGATCACTTCAAACTCCTGGCAATAGCACAATTCCATCCAACAATTGCCTTCAAGAGGCGATCCCTGGCCAGGGGCGCTACAAATACAATTCTAATCAGAGGCCAGCCGTGTCTGCAGCTCTGCAATCATGGCCCTGATCACTGGCACAGCCGGTCATTTCTCACACAGCTGTAAAGTGCTCCGAGCTGCTTGTACTGCACAAAAAGGGAGCTCCGCGGAGATGCCTGCAGACTCCCAAGCAGATCCGCGGCGCTCCAGTTGTGGAATTCTCTGAACTGTGCCCTCTGCTGTGTCTTTGAGGACTTGTCAGACCTGGCTTTTTAAAAGCAATAAAGCGCGCGGGGAATCGAGGTGCACAGGTGTACAGGCCCTGCCGGGCTGCGATGGCACTCTACATCACCCCTCGCCTTACCGATGCCCGGAGGGAAACGGGCCGGCGAGTTCCATTGACCACATCTGCAACGTGCTGCGTCCCCCAATGGGAGGAACCCCAAAAAAGCGGGCACGGCAAAGGTTGTGATATTCGAAGAGAGTGCGGAATGGAGGGCACATGTCAGACGGAACCTCGTCCACTCTGGAGCGAGGGGAATAAGCAGTGTGGTTGCGCTCATGGAAAGTTAATAATAATATGATATATTTGTTATTTATAACACGCTTAATACCCAGAGTTTTCTAAGCGCGGACCCGGGGAATCGAACCTGTGGTGCTCTGTGTTATTTTGCTTCCAAGGCGAGCACGTTGCCCCTGAACTATCCTCCCGAGACGATGTTTGTATCTATTTTTCAATGCCATTTCATTAAATTAATGCCCACTTCCTGGGGAATCTGTGTTCCCGTTGGTGGATCTTTCGCAGGGCTTTAAAAGTAAAAAAAGAGTGCAGGTACTCACCAAGCTACAAAGCCGGACATTCTGACGCAACGCTTTCGGCACCGGCCGTGTCGGTGCGACCCCTTGGTCACATACCATTTTGTTTTTCGGCAATGACAAGAGAGATTACATTTTGTGCCAAGGACTGGAGCACACACTTTGGTGAAGCAGTGTATCTAAGATCCTTACACACAAATATCGAGTTTGTTGTTATGCATTGAGTTTGAATATCTATATTAAATGAGACTTTTTTGCGCATTAAACTACCAGATATCATCGCTGTAAACTAAGCTTTAGAAGGAGGGCTTTATTATTGCTCGCTTTCATTGCCTAATAAGACGTTCCCTAGGCAACTGGAGCTGTGTGCGAGTTTTCAGTCGTTCCAACACAACTCCAATTACTTAAACATTTACACAATAAAAAACCCAAAACGCATGTGCCTGCTCTGTGCCTGCTCTTTAACAAAACGTCCTGTGCAGTGCACTCAAAGTGCAAGTTCCTACCTCTTCCTACACTTATTTTAAACGGTTTCTTTTTAAAATAAAATTATAGGAACGGTAAAACTTAATTAAAAGAAGTAGAGGAGCACCGCTCCCGACCCCTCCCGCCCAATTCGACCTCTGCTAATAACCAAGAAACATCTTACAAAAGTAATTGCACGTTTTCCAATCAATCCCAGCTCCATCAAAGGACACCAATGGTAACAGGTGAAGCCACTTGGTGAAACAGTGTTCCGCGCCTTGTGTGGTGAGAGCACAGTTGCGGCATGTTTGTCCCTCCTTTCCTTCTGCAGGGTGGGCCCTGAAGGAGACATTATGGGCACTGCGGGTGGTGGCGAGAGGAGGAGGTAGAGGGCGTTGCTTTCCCCAGCAAAGGCTGCAGAAGCTCAGTCCTTTAAGTTGCGATCAAGTGAACCGGAAAGCTTTCATTTTCACCAGCAATTACATGTACTCTCTTGGAGGTGTTGAGAAGTGCAGATACTCCAATGCTCAAACATAAGTGCAGGTACTGACGGCCATCCCATTTAAAGCACTGATCTGTGGGCTATAGGAGTGGGTATAGCCTCCAGATTCTTACCTGGATCACTCATGGGGGATAACGCTGTTCACCAGGCCACCATTATCATACTTGCTTGTCCCAGGCTTTTTGATGGCTTATAGCCATCCTCATCAGGTAGTAACGTTGCTGACCATGAGTTGAAATTCTCATTTCTTTGAGGTGGACCATTAACGCATCTGAGGAGGGCTCTAAAGCAGAATTAACACACAGTATTCATATGTTGGGGGTCAGGTGCATAGTGACAATGTTACAAGGGAGATAGCATGTCAATGGTGACGGTGTGAGTGCCACTGGCCATCGGTTCCAACAGATCTGGACCCGGGGGTGAACCCTGCCTTTCCGGACAGTACAGAAAGTTGTCACTTGTGCCCCCACGGGGTTGTCATCTGTGGTATAGCCAAGGTGTCCCTCTACAGAATTCTCATTCTCCATGCATGTTTGCCACCCATTGTGCAGCCCATACACAGATTGAATGCGCCCTTCTATTCACTGGCATAGAAAATGCAATAGCAGCCATTATGTTCAATGCTGTCATGGGTCATTGCTTAAGACCAAGATTACAGTCTGTTACATCAATGTCACGTGTCCCTAACCTTGCCCTGAATAACGGGATGATAATACGATTCACACCCGGGTATGGCCTGCTTAGCCAATCAGGCGACTGGAAACATGGCCAAGAACTGACAGTGCACAGCATGCATTTTTCCAGCCATCCAAAGCCCTTTTCCTCGGGTGCCGCCACATTGATTTCCTCGCTGGGCCCCTAACCCCTGCCTGTTGCCTCTCCATGCCCTCAGCCTCCCCACCACATAAGAATCCCATGCCCTTGCCCTACCTCCCTTCCTACCCACATACCAGCTGGATCAGTACTTTTTGCTCCAGCCATAGCACTCCGTCCCCTCCTCGGCATTGACCGCAGAAATAGAAAAGGGACTATGTTCCTTTCTATTTACTATGGAAGTGGCCATCTTGTGTTTTCACTGGAGATTGGGCCCGTGTAATATGTAGAGCACCCATTTCCAGTAAAACCAAAAATCTATTTGCACCTCGGATGGAACCCCGGGGTGTGAATAGTTTTCACCACCTTGTCAGGGGTGCATACCTGGCCAATAACATCCCTGAACCCTCTCTGAGGCCCTCGCTTTGCTCTGGCCTGCCTAGGCTTGGGCTGGTTGGCTGTTTCTGGCCAGCTACACTACCTGACACAGGAGTGATTGCTACAATCTGGCTTACACCCCTGTCTTGGTGAGGCTGTTCTGTGACTGTACAGTTCAATCCATCTCCTTCCACCATTGAAAACCTCCATTCGTGGGTAATCAATGTGCGGCCCGCCAGCTGTTTTCAACTTTAAAACCCGTCAGCCCTAGCTAGTGGTGAAGGATCATGGGAGTTGTAGTCCAAAACGTTTGGAGGGCCGCATATTGAGTAACCATGAGAGTGGGAGCATGGGCCAAAGGCTAATGGTGTCTGAGGTGTGTCATCTCCTTCTTGATCAATAATGGAAGAATTTGAGTGGGCGGTGGTGCCGAGAAACCAAGGCCATCTGCTATGCAATGTGTGTTTTTGTCCACAGTACCAAATTGTTCAAGGACTCCTGTGGGGCTCATTTTAAGGATTAACAATTTGCACACTAACATTACTCAAGTTAATGTTGTACACCAGCTTGCATCGATGTCATGTAGCCTTCGCCCCTATTAGTGCCTTTCGTCTAGACAACAAGAGCTGGAAATGGCCCGAACATTTTATGTAATAGTGTGTCGACTTCTTTCTGCCCCTGTGACCTCAGCCTATCCCCACATTAGCCCCCAAGAGTATCCTGTCATCCAAGAGGGAGCAACTGACATCAGGGATTTTCATGAACTATTTCAGTAGATAAAATGAAATGACAGACCTTCTACTCATCTCTTCTCATTCAGCCATGTCTGCAGAAAACAGACAAAAAGCATCAGAGGAAAGAAGAACGGAACGCAGGCTGAGTGCCTCGATCACTGTGGACTGTCCTTCCTCAATTCTGTTCGTTTCAAGCAGTATACGCTTTGCGGTTTGATGCCAAATCTTTGTAAATGAGTAATAATAAAATGGTCATTCATATTTGGTTTTATATAGTGCAAGCCAAGATGGAAAGTAGGGGAGCGAGCTACATTAAGGGAACACAGTAATAGGTTAAACTCGTATAGCTACAGCCTGAAGGATAGGATATTAAGGGTACATGTAGAGGGGTATGGAGGAGGGGATACAAAGAGGGGAGAGACGAAGTGTATGTTTTGTTATGTTAATGGGATTTACACCACGCCTCACTGCCATTTGCTCTGTTAGGGTGAGTCGGGAGGGAATGGCATTAAGTCTAGGCTGGCGAGCTTCCACTGGTTATTAATAACCAATTGGAGGTTCTTTAAAGAGATACCGTGTTCACCTCTTCAGTGACTTGCAGGAGAGAGAGAAGCGAGTCAGATATCAGGCAGATCGATGTTAAACGTTCCTTCCTTCCTGGTCTTTTTCTTTTTTGCAGTTCTTGGTTTTCAATCTTGCAATGTTCCTTCCTTCCTTCCTGGTCGTTTCTTGTTTGCAGTTCTTGTTTTTCAGTCTTGCAATGTTCCTTCTTTCCTGGTCGTTCCCTTTTTTTTACAGTTCTTGGTTTGCAATCTGGCATTGTTCCTTCCTTCCTGGTCGTTTCTTTTTTGCAGTTCTTGGTTTGCAATTTGGCAATGTTCCTTCCTTCTTGGTCCTTTCCTTTTTCACAGTTCTTGTTTTTCAGTCTTGAAATGTTCTTTCTTTCCTGGTCGTTCCCTTTTTTTACAGTTCTTGGTTTTCAGTCTTCCAATGTTCTTTCCTTCCTGGTCGTTTCTTGTTTGCAGTTCTTGGTTTGCAATATGGCAATGTTCCTTCCTTCCTGGTCGTTTCTTGTTAGCAGTTCTTGGTTTGCAATTTGGCAATGTTCCTTCTTTCTTGGACGTTCCCTTTTTTACAGGTCTTGGTTTGCAATCTGGCCATGTTCCTTCTTTCCTGGTCGTTTCTTGTTTGCAGTTCTTGTTTTTCAGTCTTGCAATGTTCCTTCTTTCCTGCTCGTTCCCATTTTTTACAGTTCTTGGTTTCAGTCTTGCAATGTTCCTTCTTTCCTGGTCGTTTCTTGTTTGCAGTTCTTGGTTTGCAATATGGCAATGTTCCTTCCTTCCTGGTCGTTTCTCGTTTGCAGTTCTTGGTTTGCAATCTGGCAATGTTCCTTCCTTCCTGGTCGTTTCTTTTTTGCAGTTCTTGGTTTGCAATTTGGCAATGTTCCTTCCTTCTTGGTCCTTTCCTTTTTCACAGTTCTTGTTTTTCAGTCTTGAAATGTTCTTTCTTTCCTGGTCATTCCCTTTTTTTACAGTTCTTGGTTTTCAGTCTTCCAATGTTCTTTCCTTCCTGGTCGTTTCTTGTTTGCAGTTCTTGGTTTGCAATATGGCAATGTTCCTTCCTTCCTGGTCGTTTCTTGTTAGCAGTTCTTGGTTTGCAATTTGGCAATGTTCCTTCTTTCCTGGACGTTCCCTTTTTTACAGGTCTTGGTTTGCAATCTGGCCATGTTCCTTCTTTCCTGGTCGTTTCTTGTTTGCAGTTCTTGTTTTTCAGTCTTGCAATGTTCCTTCTTTCCTGCTCGTTCCCATTTTTTACAGTTCTTGGTTTCAGTCTTGCAATGTTCCTTCTTTCCTGGTCGTTTCTTGTTTGCAGTTCTTGGTTTGCAATCTGGAAATGTTCCTTCCTTCCTGGTCGTTTCTCGTTTGCAGTTCTTGGTTTGCAATCTGGCAATGTTCCTTCCTTCCTGGTCGTTTCTCGTTTGCAGTTCTTGGTTTGCAATCTGGAAATGTTCCTTCCTTCCTGGTCGTTTCTTGTTTGCAGTTCTTGGTTTGCAATCTGGCAATGCTCATTCCTTCCTAGTTGTTTTTTTTTTTTGTTTGCAGTTCTATGTTTGCCACCTGATAATATTCCTTCTTTCCTGGTCGTTTCTTGTTTGCAGTTCTTGTTTTTCAGTCTTGCAATGTTCCTTCTTTCCTGCTCGTTCCCATTTTTTACAGTTCTTGGTTTCAGTCTTGCAATGTTCCTTCTTTACTGGTCGTTTCTTGTTTGCAGTTCTTGGTTTGCAATATGGCAATGTTCCTTCCTTCCTGGTCGTTTCTCGTTTGCAGTTCTTGGTTTGCAATCTGGCAATGTTCCTTCCTTCCTGGTCGTTTCTCGTTTGCAGTTCTTGGTTTGCAATCTGGAAATGTTCCTTCCTTCCTGGTCGTTTCTTGTTTGCAGTTCTTGGTTTGCAATCTGGCAATGCTCATTCCTTCCTAGTTGTTTTTTTTTTTTGTTTGCAGTTCTATGTTTGCCACCTGATAATATTCCTTCTTTCCTGGTCGTTTCTTGTTTGCAGTTCTTGTTTTTCAGTCTTGCAATGTTCCTTCTTTCCTGCTCGTTCCCATTTTTTACAGTTCTTGGTTTCAGTCTTGCAATGTTCCTTCTTTCCTGGTCGTTTCTTGTTTGCAGTTCTTGGTTTGCAATATGGCAATGTTCCTTCCTTCCTGGTCGTTTCTCGTTTGCAGTTCTTGGTTTGCAATCTGGCAATGTTCCTTCCTTCCTGGTCGTTTCTTTTTTGCAGTTCTTGGTTTGCAATTTGGCAATGTTCCTTCCTTCTTGGTCCTTTCCTTTTTCACAGTTCTTGTTTTTCAGTCTTGAAATGTTCTTTCTTTCCTGGTCGTTCCCTTTTTTTACAGTTCTTGGTTTTCAGTCTTCCAATGTTCTTTCCTTCCTGGTCGTTTCTTGTTTGCAGTTCTTGGTTTGCAATATGGCAATGTTCCTTCCTTCCTGGTCGTTTCTTGTTAGCAGTTCTTGGTTTGCAATTTGGCAATGTTCCTTCTTTCTTGGACGTTCCCTTTTTTACAGGTCTTGGTTTGCAATCTGGCCATGTTCCTTCTTTCCTGGTCGTTTCTTGTTTGCAGTTCTTGTTTTTCAGTCTTGCAATGTTCCTTCTTTCCTGCTCGTTCCCATTTTTTACAGTTCTTGGTTTCAGTCTTGCAATGTTCCTTCTTTCCTGGTCGTTTCTTGTTTGCAGTTCTTGGTTTGCAATATGGCAATGTTCCTTCCTTCCTGGTCGTTTCTCGTTTGCAGTTCTTGGTTTGCAATCTGGCAATGTTCCTTCCTTCCTGGTCGTTTCTTTTTTGCAGTTCTTGGTTTGCAATTTGGCAATGTTCCTTCCTTCTTGGTCCTTTCCTTTTTCACAGTTCTTGTTTTTCAGTCTTGAAATGTTCTTTCTTTCCTGGTCATTCCCTTTTTTTACAGTTCTTGGTTTTCAGTCTTCCAATGTTCTTTCCTTCCTGGTCGTTTCTTGTTTGCAGTTCTTGGTTTGCAATATGGCAATGTTCCTTCCTTCCTGGTCGTTTCTTGTTAGCAGTTCTTGGTTTGCAATTTGGCAATGTTCCTTCTTTCCTGGACGTTCCCTTTTTTACAGGTCTTGGTTTGCAATCTGGCCATGTTCCTTCTTTCCTGGTCGTTTCTTGTTTGCAGTTCTTGTTTTTCAGTCTTGCAATGTTCCTTCTTTCCTGCTCGTTCCCATTTTTTACAGTTCTTGGTTTCAGTCTTGCAATGTTCCTTCTTTCCTGGTCGTTTCTTGTTTGCAGTTCTTGGTTTGCAATCTGGAAATGTTCCTTCCTTCCTGGTCGTTTCTCGTTTGCAGTTCTTGGTTTGCAATCTGGCAATGTTCCTTCCTTCCTGGTCGTTTCTCGTTTGCAGTTCTTGGTTTGCAATCTGGAAATGTTCCTTCCTTCCTGGTCGTTTCTTGTTTGCAGTTCTTGGTTTGCAATCTGGCAATGCTCATTCCTTCCTAGTTGTTTTTTTTTTTTGTTTGCAGTTCTATGTTTGCCACCTGATAATATTCCTTCTTTCCTGGTCGTTTCTTGTTTGCAGTTCTTGTTTTTCAGTCTTGCAATGTTCCTTCTTTCCTGCTCGTTCCCATTTTTTACAGTTCTTGGTTTCAGTCTTGCAATGTTCCTTCTTTACTGGTCGTTTCTTGTTTGCAGTTCTTGGTTTGCAATATGGCAATGTTCCTTCCTTCCTGGTCGTTTCTCGTTTGCAGTTCTTGGTTTGCAATCTGGCAATGTTCCTTCCTTCCTGGTCGTTTCTCGTTTGCAGTTCTTGGTTTGCAATCTGGAAATGTTCCTTCCTTCCTGGTCGTTTCTTGTTTGCAGTTCTTGGTTTGCAATCTGGCAATGCTCATTCCTTCCTAGTTGTTTTTTTTTTTTGTTTGCAGTTCTATGTTTGCCACCTGATAATATTCCTTCTTTCCTGGTCGTTTCTTGTTTGCAGTTCTTGTTTTTCAGTCTTGCAATGTTCCTTCTTTCCTGCTCGTTCCCATTTTTTACAGTTCTTGGTTTCAGTCTTGCAATGTTCCTTCTTTCCTGGTCGTTTCTTGTTTGCAGTTCTTGGTTTGCAATATGGCAATGTTCCTTCCTTCCTGGTCGTTTCTCGTTTGCAGTTCTTGGTTTGCAATCTGGCAATGTTCCTTCCTTCCTGGTCGTTTCTTTTTTGCAGTTCTTGGTTTGCAATTTGGCAATGTTCCTTCCTTCTTGGTCCTTTCCTTTTTCACAGTTCTTGTTTTTCAGTCTTGAAATGTTCTTTCTTTCCTGGTCGTTCCCTTTTTTTACAGTTCTTGGTTTTCAGTCTTCCAATGTTCTTTCCTTCCTGGTCGTTTCTTGTTTGCAGTTCTTGGTTTGCAATTTGGCAATGTTCCTTCTTTCCTGGACGTTCCCTTTTTTACAGGTCTTGGTTTGCAATCTGGCCATGTTCCTTCTTTCCTGGTCGTTTCTTGTTTGCAGTTCTTGTTTTTCAGTCTTGCAATGTTCCTTCTTTCCTGCTCGTTCCCATTTTTTACAGTTCTTGGTTTCAGTCTTGCAATGTTCCTTCTTTCCTGGTCGTTTCTTGTTTGCAGTTCTTGGTTTGCAATCTGGAAATGTTCCTTCCTTCCTGGTCGTTTCTCGTTTGCAGTTCTTGGTTTGCAATCTGGCAATGTTCCTTCCTTCCTGGTCGTTTCTCGTTTGCAGTTCTTGGTTTGCAATCTGGAAATGTTCCTTCCTTCCTGGTCGTTTCTTGTTTGCAGTTCTTGGTTTGCAATCTGGCAATGCTCATTCCTTCCTAGTTGTTTTTTTTTTTTGTTTGCAGTTCTATGTTTGCCACCTGATAATATTCCTTCCTTCCTGGTCGTTTCATTTGTTCAGTTCTTGGTTTGCAATAAGGCAATATGTAGGCTTCTGGCATTGTCCTGTCCTCCAAATTGGAAAAGTCTGTCTATAAAATAATAGACGGCATTGAGGACGTGTGCCCGGTGGGTCATATCAAATGGCAATAATAGTAAATGTTGCCAGGATGCTCAATGGGAAAAGTGAAAGTAAACAATAGTGAAAATATGAAAACCCCTGCATTCTAGCTACCAAACCTCAGTAGCAGATCATGGCTGTGACAGGCCGCCGGTCTTCTTCTCGAAACTTTATAGGTCACTGGGCCCACGACTTACTCCAGCCAATAGGGTCCTTTTGAGGATGCTAAGAGTTTGGTCTTGGTGGTGGGGAGAAGCACCAATTCCTTGACTCTTCACCGGAACCTTTGCAGGCCGGTTCTTTAATTATAATACTTTTATTGTATTTTCTGCGCACATTGGAGGTTCTTATGTGCCACATCCTGCAGGACCTGTACCTTTTTTTGAAAGACTGAGGGCATATTCCGTCATGGATATCTCTTTGTTTGGTTGTTCTTTCCATTCTTCCCATAGGAGGTCCAGTAGGGACCTGGCACTTCTCCCAAACAGGAGCTCGAATGGGGCAAAACCCGAGGAGGACTGTGGGGTGTTCCTTGAGGTCTTCAGAATCGAGGATATCAGTCTATCCTAGCTCTGGCTCCCTGGCTCTAGGGATTTGTGAAGCATCTGCTTTGTTGTCTTGTTATAGCGCTCTACCAAACCATCGGTTTGTGGGTGATATAATGTGGTCCTCATTTGGACAATATGTAGAGCTTGGGATACTTGTTGGATTTGATTGGTGGTAAAGTTGATGCCTTGGTCGGTAACTATGTCTTTTGGTATTTGACTTGTGCCATGAATGGTATCATTGCATCACAAACCTGTGTAGAGGTTATCCCCTTTAGGAGAAATACCTTTGAGTGCTATTTAAGGGAAAGTTCAGCACAGTGCACTGATGTGCAGGTTTAGACTTCTTCCTACACTTTTATTTTAAAATGAAACCATTCCTGAAAGGTTTCTTTTTTAAATGAAAGTTTAGGAACAGTAAAACTTAATTTAAAAAAGTAGAGGAGCATCGCTCCCAACTGCTCCCGCCCACTTCGACCACTGATACCGGTGCATCAGGTCCTAACACCAGGGGGTTGGGAGTGAAGATAGGACAGAATCTCTAAGCTGCATTTCCCTTCCATTTATGGGTATCTGGTGGCGTAATCCACAATCACCAGGATATATTTGTGACGTCTGCTGGATAGGTACAGGGGCCCGACAATGTTCATAGTTGTGTGCTGGAATAGTTCTTGGATCAGGGGCATTCATTGAATGGGGCATTGGGTATATTGCCTCAGTTCTTTAATTTTTAATCTTGCCATTGTCTACAAAAATGAGTGATTTGCCCATACAGTCAAGACCAGTAGAACGTTTACAGAACCTTTTTTGAGGGTCTTGTCTGATCCTTGATGGCCTTCCCCTACTTGGTTATGGGCTATTTCTATCATAGTTTGTCTGAATTCCGCTGGTATCAGAAGTTGTCTCCAATGTTCTTGATCTGTTCCAACTACCACTCTATAGTGGAGCCTTTAATTGATGCAGAAATGGGTCCCGGTGGTTTGGGGCCACTGGGAGCTTGTGCTTTCTCTTCCCTGATGGAGGATAGGGTAGTTATGGGGCCATTCTAAAGCTATCACCTTTTTCATCTATTCTCCAATCAATGGTCAGTGGGCACATATTTTTGGCATTCCAGTTGTGGGATGTATTTACCCATGCATCCAAGCCCTACCATAAAACTGTGCATTACTGGCATTGAAAACATCATGATGGCCAGAACTCCCCAGAGAGTGCACAGGGAAAACATGAACAATAGGCTGCCACCCATTTTTGCCTGTGCTGTGAGCACAGGAGGTCACTGCCTAAAACCACCATTGGGCTAGACCCACAGTAGCCTGAAACCATTGGGAATTGCAATGCTGATTGCCAAAAGCAACCCAGAACTGTGGGGAATTCATTTTCTTAATGTCAAAAATGGATGCAATACTGGTGCTCACCACTATCAGAAAGCCGGCGTTTTAAAACCACCAAACTTTTGTGTAAAACTGAACAAATGAACCCAAACCAGGCCAAGGAAAGACTTGCTAAGAGGTGGATACAATGTAAAACTATATTCTGAAATGACTTGAAGGAAGTAATTATTTAATGTATATATAAAAAATAGCTGGGGATGTCAGCAGCTTAGGTGAATTTGGGTTTATAGCCACTAAAATCGAAAAGTTTAGAATAAATGAGTGACCTACTTGTGACTGTCACATAGGTTGCAATTGTTTAAATGTCATAGTTTTGAACTCAGAATCAGCATTCTAGCTGCATGTGCAAAAATTGTAAGTTGCATTTGAATGTAGAAAACTGGGAACTAAAGTGACATTTAGCTGAATTATGCCTGACAACTACCCCCGATAGGAGTTGAACTGGCTCAACAACCCTTCCCAGGCCTGGCTGCATTCTGCTGCCCCTGCCAAAAGGAGATGACACCTCTCTGATTGGATTAGGGGAGGGGCACCTGGGCACTACAGGAACTTAAACAAAGCACTGTCTCGGGCTCAGGCAAATGTTATATTAGGGGGGTCGTAAATGGCTTACTCTTCGGAGAAACTGGGAGGGGCAGTGCCTGTGAGAGCAAGCTGAGCTTGGGGGAAGTGGATAAACCAGAAATTCCACCATGTGCTTTGGAAAATCACACCCCTTTGGGGCCAGAGCATGATTTTAAAAAGATGGTTAATTCACAGTGCGGACATATCAAAATTATATAAATAACACCATCATTCTTGCGATTTTTCTGTGCACATTTTAAGAGGTGTTAGGACCCTGTGGGATGTTCTTGGGGATAGTAGCCGAAAAAAAGGCTGTTACTCCAAAGGTATGCATGTTAAAAATTTGACACTTTATCATCTGAAACCCATATCCCTGGTGCACATTTGTGTAAAATCTGGAAAGGCTTAGAGGTCGTTATCTGGATGAAAAGGGGAGAATTCTGTCATAAGTGGACACAACATCGTACAAAGAAAGGGATCGGATGGTTTGGTGCTACAGAAAATATGTTAACTGGACCTATAATATTAGAAAAATGGTACATAGATAAATATGTATTTGGGTCAGAAATAGATTTGTGTGCAATTTGACAAGGGGAGGTTCCTCTGACCAAAAAACCTACAGCATCACTCTGACACTCCATTTCTTTCCCCCAATCAAGGGAGAGAGGAAAGCTTGGCCAATGATAAGTGATAGGGGCAGGCTTAGCTAGGCCCAGGCACACAACCACTTTCTAAACACATAAAAAGAGCCACTGGAACCCAGGTAGACATTCACTTTCCACTGTCTTGCGGGACACTTTGCCGGGAGACTCCAGACTTCAAATCCATCAATCTCCAGAGACCAGAATTGTGCAGTGCTGAGAGCAGAACCAGAGACCAGACCGCTGTGTAGTGCCGCTAGCAGAAACGAAAACATAACCGGACACCCAGAGACCAGATCGCTGTGAAGAACCACTAGCAGAAGTCCAGCCAATCCTGACCCGATCGGTGACGAAGTCGCATTCCTGTCCAAAATCTAGTGTGGGTACCCAGCTAGCACTGTGCCAAAACCAATCTCTTAGTTTAAAATAATCTAATCCAAACTATTTTAGCCTATTAGAACTGCCTCCTAGAATCGTGTCATTCTGTCATCTTTAAAACTGAAAACTGTCATCTGTCATTCTGAGCTTTAAAATTTCAAATCCGAAAAACTACCTTTACTAAATCGGCCGTATCTCCGGAACCGTTTGTGCTAGGAGCGAGTTTTAACTGTCATCTTAAAGTTAAGATTGTAAACTTTCAAACAAGTCTAGAATACTCCTTATAGTGCCTCCGTAATTGCGCTCGACACACACGACTAAATTTGCCGCAATTTGACATTTTGCTTAATTTCAGCCACGTGTAAAAATATTTGTCCTTGCTTTCCTTGCTGAAATTCGTGTGCAACCTGACAATCATTCATAGAGCATTGCTAAAGTGATCCTGAATTAATTTAAGTATCTCTCACTCACCCTGAACCTCCTATAGGGAATTAAAAGCATTTTTCGCATATTTTTCACTTCTTTGCAAACCACATCAAAGCATCTTGCCTGTGTTTAAAACTCCTACCTGTTTTCCTCTAAGCTTGCTAGGGGGGAACTGAATTATATTTGATTGCATTCCTGAGAACTGTGTGCTTTCCTCCCATCTCTTTACCTCGCATAGAGGGGGGGGGGGGGTGAATTGTCAATGAAAAGTGATTACATTGTCTTTTGTTGAAGTCACATCAAGTTTATTTTCTGTACTGCATTTTCATTCATCATTGCATTGTCCTTGAAGCCATTAAAGCATTCTCAGCTACTTTATCCTTTCTATATCACTTCTAAGCAATCAAAAAGAGTGTACTACTCCAACATTATCCATTGTTGATCACTATCATCTTCACAAGGGTGCTATCAAACATTAATTTATTATAAAAGTGTGATATATATATATATATATATATTGTTTAATTTTCAAATAAACCTTTTAATTTGCAAAACAAACCTACTTCTTGGCTCAGTGGGGTCAGGGGGATTCTAAGAGAGGGGTGTTATATAAGGGTTGTCATCCAGAGAAAACGAACTGGACATGCAAATATATCAACATGGGTTTCCATCTGCATCCCAGACTAGGCATTGACTTAGCTGTAGTGTTGAATTGAAGTCGCTTACAAAGTGGGGGCTCGTAGCCGGCGATTCTGGATTAGATTTACCACTTGTGCAGCTTAATACAGTGTGCCAACTGACCGGATACACATATCCGGTTAGATCACCACGCTGTTTTACACTGTGAAAGCACTCCTCAAGGGAACGCTCTAAGGAAACGGTCTGTTTTGCAAAATAAAATACAAACTTCTGTAAGTCAGGAAGGAACTCAAATTCCAGAATGACGACACTGGTAGACATCAAAATAGCCAGAGAGGGGGGGCGTGGCCAACTGCGCGATGCAATAGACGTGTGCCTTCGGAGCTCCCGCTGCCGCGGCCTAACCTCCTGCTACAGACGACCACCTGGAAATATCTGGTGACCCCCAAAGCAAGACCCCCGGTGCTTGACACCCAGGGGCACATCTGGGGCGAATCCCAGCCCGAAATGCGCAGGGGCTTCGAGACCAGGAGCGAGGGAAAGTTACGCCGTTGCGGCTCGAGGACGAACCAAGATGGCCGCCGGACCATCGGGCGCGCACTGAGTGAGGAGCGGAGCACCCACACATCCAGCGGCGACCGCAACGGAGGCGGAGCTCCGGTGCACAGGCGGGAGCCGTGAGCGAGGCTCCTGGAGGAATCTGAGAGACGGGACCGCCGGCCCTGCTCCGCCCGGACGAGGAGGGACGGGTGCGAACAACAGAACAACAGAGCGCAGCTACGGAGACCCGCGCACTGCGAAGGCGGCCCTGCTGGTGGGTGCCCCCCCCGAGCGACCACTTTAGGGGCTGTTGGACCACCGAAAGTACAACGGGTGTTGGAACTGGCGAACACCCCCGGCACAGCACAGCAAAACTCCACAGAAGGCAAGGGTGTGCCACCAAGCTATTGTAAGTCGTCTATGTCATTAATAATGTGGCTTGCGGGGGCATATCTCCATCGCACCTGGTAAAGGCAACAGGGCCCCCCCTCCAATTTCCAATTCTTAATCTCTTTAGCTTTAATGTGAATAAGGGTTTGTAAGGCTGACACCTTACACTTGTTGAGGATCAATATGTTGGGGCTACAGGTACTTCGTGTTGGGGTGGAGTATGGGGAGGGGGAGGGAAGGGAAAGTTCTAATAAGTTCTTTGTTACCCTAGGAGCAACGCGTCCCCGCAGGCTCCGAAATATGTTGAAGTTCAGGGTAGGACGAGGCTACAGATGGTCCAGCCAACACAATACTCGGCACTTCAGACACACACCGCAATACATCACCATTGGCAGAGACACCCTCCTCGTAAAACACCTGTCCAACTATTTACTCCAATCTCTGTATGGCACCCTCACAACCCCAGTCGATCCCGACTGAACGTCCCAAGTCTCTCAAGGTGCTCACCTGGAATGTAAACGGGATGGGCTCTGCGATCACGAGGCGCTTGATTAAACAAATACTCAGGAGACACTCCCCCGATGTGGCCCTGCTATCCGAAACACACTTACCGGCTCAAACTGTTCTTACTTCCAACGCACTAACTACAGGGCTGCTTTCCACACGGGATACACAATGGGATCTAGGGGTACTCTCATTCTCATACACAAACGGGTTCCTTTCACCCTCCAATGCTAGGAACAAGACCCACAAGACCGTTACATACTGATCCTTGGTACGTTGTGGAATGAGAAGGTCGCATTCGTCTCGGTGTACTCCCCACCCGGACTGGGGCAGGAGCTACTGGACGAGCTGACTGCCCTCATAGGTAAACACCAACCTGACAAGCTGTTTCTGGGGGGGGACTTTAATGATGTCATGTGCAATTCCACTGACCATACACATCTCAGACAACGCAACCCGGACATCCCCACAAAACTATCTAACTTTGCGTCTGCCTTGGGTTTGGGTGATGTATGGCGAGAGTTGCACCCGGACGCTAGGGGGTACTCCTTCTACTCTGGTGCCCACGGCTCCCTTTCCAGGATCGACTATCTTTTTGTCCCACACACGGACCTCTGCAGGGCACTTGCGGCGGATTTCCTTCCCCGGGGAATCTCAGACCATTCACCTCTACTCGTGGAGATTTGCGCACAAGGCACTTCTCCCCCTAGGACATGGAGACTAAACACTTACTATCTGGGTTTCCCTGAGCTTGTTGACCACCGAGTACTTAGAAATTAACGATAACGGAGAACAAGATCCGGTGGTGATCTGGGAGGCCTATAAAATCGTTTTGCGGGGTGCCTTAATCTCCTGGGTGGCAAATAGTAGGCGGGAGAGACTCCAAGATATAACGAAGGCGGAAGATGAACTGGCCCAATGTGAGAACGAGCACATCCTTGACCCATCCCCGCAGACCCAACTCTCCCTTAAACGTGCCACTGAGCGGCTCCGAAACCTCTTATTAGACAATGCCAAACAAGCCCACTGGGACTCCAGAGCCAGAATTTATGAGCATGGGGACAAGGCTGGTCGATTGCTAGCTTGGTTGGAGAGGAGGGAAGAGGGTCAACGATGTGTTCGCGAGATTGTCACCCCACGGGGTGAGAGGTTCCACTCGGACGCAGAGATAGCTGAAGCCTTTGCCCAATTTTATGAAGCACTTTACCGGGCCCCAACTTCGCGGCTGGACCCAACCCTCCTAAACGACATAATATTCCCAACTCTCTCAGTGCAACAAAAAGAGCGCCTGGACTCTGACCTCTCGGAGACCGAAGTGGCTGAAGCACTAGCCCAACTACAGACCGGGAAAACGCCAGGCCCGAACGGGTTCCCGGTTGAAACATGGCAGAAAGTGGGGGGGGTCAACATAGCATCTTCCCTCCACAAAATGTTACTGACGGCCCGGGAACAAGGCACTCTCCCGCAAGACCAGTGTAAGGCTACCATCGTAGTCATCCCTAAACCCGACAAACCCCAGGAGCAGTGTGCCTCCTATAGGCCAATCTCGCTAATCAATGGCGAGGCTAAAGTCCTCGCCAAGGTCCTGGCAAACAGGTTACAACCGGTGGCTGATACCCTAATACACCCGGACCAATGTGGCTTTATGCCACACAAATAGACCCAGATGAACTTGCGCCGACTTCACTTAGCGTTAGAGAGGGCCCCTACCGTTGACAATCCGCTTGCCCTTCTAGCAATCGACTTCGAGAAGGCTTTCGACTCGGTCCGATGGGATGGCCTCTGGGAGATCATGGCACGGATGGGCTTTGGGGAAGGGTTCCTGGGATGTGTAAAGCTGCTATACACAAACATCTGGGCTGAAGTCAAGGTGAACGGGTGGACATCTCGCTCCTTCCGACTGGGCAGGGGCACACGGCAGGGATGCCCCCTCTCCCCCCTTCTCTTCGCTCTGGCGATAGAGCCATTGGCCATATGGCTTCGCCAGAGCACATCCTGGGTGGGATTCAAATGGCCAGAGGGTCACAAAGATCGGATATCCCTATACACTGAAGACTTCCTGATATACCTGGGAGAGCCTACCCGAACCTGCCCCATAGTGACCCAGATTCTTGTCCAGTACGGGGAATTTACCGGTCTAAGGATCAACTGGAAGAAATCTGTTTTCTTCCCGGTGAAGGGAAGGGGACAGCCCGACCCAAGGGAATGCCCATACCAAATATAACAACTTGGCTTCCGATATCTCGGGATCTGGATAACAATGGATCTAACTAGTTATAGCAAGCACAATCTTAAACCAATCCTGGACCGATTCTCCAACGACGTACAACACTGGAAGCTTCTCCCCCTGACCCTCATGGGCAGAGCCGCTCTCTTCAAAATGTTGGCCCTCCCGCGATTCCTCTACGTCCTTCAAAACGCCCCTCTGCAGATCTCGGGGGCTGAATTTGGCCGGGTGGAAACCCTCCTTAGGCAGCTCTTGTGGGGTGGAGGACAGGCGCGTATAGCACTGGCCACGCTTCAAAGGTCGGTATGGGAGGGTGGGATCGGAGTGCCCCGCCTTCAGACCTACTATTGGGCCTCGCAACTTGTGGTGATCAATGACCTACTACACGGGGACCGGGAACTACCCCATATCAAAGCCGATGTGGCTGCCATGCACGACACCGATCCAATACAGTTATTGTACCAAGCCCCCCCTAGACCATCCCCACCAACAACAAGGGCACAGATTACCACCACTTGGAAGAAAGTACACAAGTTTGTGGGATGGGGGAGCAAGATATCAGCGGTGCAGCCCCTATGGCGAAACGCCAACCTGAGAGAAACTGCGAGGTTTGAACCTTGGCCATCCTGGGTAAGAGCTGGGATTCAGAAAGTGGGGGATGTCCTGAAAGACGGGAACCTTGACCCGTTTGCGGACCTACAACACAGATTTCGGCTCCCGGACACCGAGAGATACCATCACATGCAAATATCCCACGCCCTAAGAGTCAACATAGCGACAGAAGACAACATCCCGGAGTACTCACCTATAGAACATAACATTTTCCCTGAATATATCCCCTCCAAATGCACATCCATCCTTTATAATGCCATCACATCCTTCGCGACCCCTGAATTGACCAGTTTAAAATCCAAGTGGGAAACAGATGTAGGGGATATCGACCCTGAAGACTGGATACGAGTATTAATGCACCCACGGGAAACTGCCATCTCCTCGAGACTCAGACTGGTGCAACTTAAAATACTGCACAGAGTGTACTACCCTAGAACTGCACTGTTTGGGTAGAAGAAAGCAACAAACCCGAACTGTCTCAGGTGTGGGGACGAGGAGGGGACCTTCTTCCATATTCTGTGGTCCTGCCCCCGCATCCGAACTTTCTGGGAGGCCTGCTGTCAGGAATTGGCCCGGATACTCTCCAAAACAATAGAACTTGACGCGAAGGTCCTACTCCTGGGAGTACCAGGGGAGCACGAACTGAATAAATGGGAAGAACTGTTATTGCACACGGCGGTCACCCTAATGAAGCGAAACATTGCACAGAAATGGGGAGCCCCGGAGTCTCCGACAATGGAGCAGTGGGCGCTGGACATGGACACATGTGCTATGTTCGGAAGACGGATCTATAACGCAAGAGGCTGTCCTAACAAGGCCTCTAAAATATGGGCGGCATGGGAGGTGGGAGGGCCCTGAAGGATATGGACTCGGGGGATGCTAATTTGAACATTTACACTGTGAATTGTATTTGTGTCCCATAAGAATGGTGATCTAAGACTTACTATTACTACTGCTTAACGGGCTGTGTCGGCCCCATTTGATGTAGCTGCCTCTTCTTTCTTTTGTTCCTCTCCCTTGGTTTTGGTTGTTTTGTCTATGTTATGACTAATTGATAAATAAAAAATGTCTTATCAAAAAAAAAAAATAGCCAGAGAGCACTTCTTACATAAGCTATTTGTGAGAGGTGAATGGACTGAGCAGGGCCAGGATGCGTGGTTGCAGGCAATCACACAACAGCTCACGGCAACTGGGTTAGATATCTGGAGAGATCAGGGTCCCTTACATGTGGCCCTGAGCGAACTATACATGGCTCCTAAAGCTAAAGATGAACACGACAAGATGGTTAGGATAGCGGCATATTTGTATCTATATGTTTGAGCCATGCAGGACAAATGTGCTGAAGGCCAAGATCTGGCAAGTAGGCAACTGTTGGCATTAGAGAAGGCCCAATCTGACATGGTCTCTTCTGAGCAGAGGCTGCAGAGGAGCCAGGAGTCCGAAAATGATAGTAGGCAGTATATCATTAAAATAAAAGAGGACATGGATATACTGCAACAGGAAAAGACTGACCAGGATACCAGAATTCTGGCTTTGCAGAAGGAGCACTAAGACAGTTTGGACTCCTTACTGCAGAGCGAGAAAAATCTGGAGCAACAGATCAATTTCAACAGGGCATGCACAGAGCAGGTAGCCACCCTGCAAATCCGACTAGACAGAGAGAAAGAGGAAAGCAATAAATTGATTTTGAAAGACCTGGATACCCAGGCAGAGTTTGATGAAGAACGCCAGAAAGCTGGTGCCTTTCAAAGGCAGACAGATGACCTGGCGTCACAAATGCAGGCTCTTGGTCAGGAAAGGGATACCTTAGGCCAGGAAGTCTGCCATTTAAAAAGAAAAATTCAAGAAAATCTCTTGGCCCTCCAGGGGCTGGGTGACCTCCAAAAAGAGGATCAGGGCTGGCTAGGTCACACCAGGAGGGTGGGGGAGGCTCTGGCAAGAAAGGAGCAGGCCAGTAGGGATGGGACTCAGGAGGTAACCCTCCTGCAGCAGAGACTGGCCCAGTACTCCAGGACCAATCAGGAGGCACAGAGAGAAAATGAGGCTCTCTGTCAGCACAATGATAGGCACCAGCAACAGGTAGCCATGCAGGAGAGACTGATAGAGTCTAGTAAGGCCTTAACTGAGGAACTGAAAGCGCAGGCTCTTGCATTGCAACAGGGAGCAGGGGCTGACAGAGATGAAGTTCACTGGGAAAGGGAAACACCTGAGCATAACCTCAGGAGCCCTAGTACCAGAGGCCTTCATCTCTCTCAGTGTAACGCTCACCTGATTCCCGTAGAGGCGCCGGTCTTGACTGGGCGTATACCGTATCTTCAAAGGTGATGTGTAACACACGGCTGGCTCTTTGGGCTGGACCTCTGTGCACTGTATGTCTGGCTTGAAGGGTAAGATGTCTTAGGTAAGTGAATGCCGTGCTCTCCATCTGCCTCGAGGCAGGGTGCTGTAACCAGTTTCTTCACTGGATAAGGGGAGCAGGCCTCTTGACTTCAGAGGACTGCTGTCCGTCGTTTACTGCACGAACGGTAAGTTTCGAGTAATTCTAATGTCTTTAAAGTCTTTAGTAATGATGTCTCTTGTTTTGCAGGGTTCCGGCGATGGCGGATGGCGGGCTGAAGTGAGTTGAAGATGGAGCCCGTGTGATGAATAGAAGCGCCTGGAAGCACTTAAGTAAGCGCTTGTTGCCTGCTTCACGATTTGCTCTAACTGTCTTTTTATTTTGCAGGTACAAGTTCGGGGCGGCTGCAGGGTGCCGGAATACCCACTGGGTTAGATGTGGAAAGGAGTAATGGCACGTGAGTATTAAAGTTCCCCAATGTCTTTAAACGCACCTTGTTTTGTCTTTCAGATGCGGGATGCAGCGCCGAAGGCCTCCGGAGCGTGCGAAGAGTTGGTAAGCTTTTGTCTTTCAGATGCCGGAATGCAGTGTGAAGACCTCCGGAGCGCACGAAGAGTAGGTAAGCCTTTGTCTTTCAGATGCCGGAATGCAGCGCGAGGCTTTGGTGACAGCCGATGGACCAGGTAAGTGAAGAGCTGTCACTGAAGACCGTAATGCTAACCTGTTCTTTCTTGTCTTTATAGGTGTTGCTGAAGACTGGATTCAGAATGGTAAGCCTTTTTCCTTAGGCCCAGGATCAGATGCAGAAGACACGATGAGCGTTCTGCTGCTGAGAATGCAGAATAACGCAAAGCAAGATTCATCCATTGGGTGTGGTTTAAATAGCCTCCTGTAGTGCTTAGGTGTCTCCTTCCACAGCCACGCCTAGGTAGGAAAAGAGTTCCTGCTTTCCAGAAGAGTTCCAGTGTTCTGAATCTAGGGAGTGGCTCCTGCCCCACCCAACAGGAAAAGTAGTTCCAAACAGAAGAGGATCAGAGACTCAACTGGCAGGCAAGTAAGCAGCATGATCTTCTGCAGGTAAGTCCACCCAAGCATTATGAGCCCGGCGCTTCCAGTGCTGGGACTGGGCATATTTATGAGCCAGGTGACACTGGCGCCAGGACTGGGTCCAAAAGGTCCCAATTGGGACTGGTTGGCACTCGGAACCTGGGTTATGGATCTGCTTCCAAGGGAGTTGGGAAAACCCTGACCTTTTGGAAGCAGAGATCATGACAGTACCCCCCCTCAAGGCCCCTCCCAAACCGGGCTTCTCCGGGGGTTTTGGCTTGTCAGGAAATGTTCGGTGAAATCTTTTGATTAGGCGAGGAGCGTGGACATATTCAGCAGGTTCCCAGGATCTCTCTTGGGGGCCGTAGCCTTTCCAGTCAATTAGGTAGAATAGTTTAGATTTGGAGATCTTGGAGTCCAGAATGCTTTTGACTTCAAACTCGAGTTCTCCATCAACTAGGATAGGTTTTGGAGATTTGGTTAGTCGGGTTTGAGGTTGCACGGGTTTTAATAGAGAGACGTGGAAGACCGGATGTATCCTCATGTGCGGGGGCAAGTCCAATTTGACCGCTACTGGGTTTACTATGGTAGTGATGGAATAGGGACCAAGGTATCTTGGGTTGAATGTGCGTGGCCCTTTTAGAGGTAGATATTTGGTGGATAACCAGACTTGATCCCCTACTTGATATTGAGGGGCTTCCTTCCGATGTTGATCTGCTCCTTTCTTGTATTGTTCTTTAGCCCTTTGAAGCTGAGAAACAGCTTCCTTAAAGGCTTGGGTGATTGTAGAATGCAGGTAGTCTACTGCTGGTGTTTCAAGATCTTGGAGGGGATCCAACTCCGAGGTTCGAGGGTGACTGCCGTACAAAAGAAAAAACAGGGTTTTCCCAGTTCCCGAATGGACAGAGTTATTGTAGGCATATTCGGCTATCCAAAGGATGTCTTTCCAAGTTTTTTCAGTTTGTTGCAGCATGCAGCGTAAATACTGTTCCAGAGTTTGGTTGGTCCTCTCGGTTTGTCCGTCGGTCTGAGGGTGGTGACTGGTCGATAGTCTCACATCAATTTGAGCCGACCGACAGCAACTTCGCCAAAAATGAGAAATAAATTGACTACCTCGATCCGAAATTAGAACCGAAGGAAAACCGTGCAGTCGGACGATGTTTTGAAGAAATTCTCGGGCCAGAGTTGCTGCTGTTGGCAAGCCTTTGAGCGGAATGAAATGCGCCATCTTGGAGAATAAGTCCACGATTACTAGAATCGTATTGTATCCGGAGCATGGAGGTAGATCAGTGATGAAGTCCATAGAAAGCGTATGCCAAGGGCGAGGTGGGATGTCAATAGGGCGTAAGAGGCCTGCTGGTCTTTCCTTTTGACTCTTGTTTTGGGCGCATACTCCACAGGACATTATAAAGTCTCTGATATCTTTTTTCCAAGACGGCCACCAGAAGTAGCGCTTGATCTTTTCTGAGGTCTTGGCCATACCGGGATGTCCTTCCATTAAAGAATCGTGATAACAAGAGATTACTTTTTTCTGTAAAGCTGTGCTGGGTAGGTATAATCGTTCTTGGAAATACAATAAGTTGTCCTTTACTGCAAAGTCCTTTCCCTGCAGATGCCAATTCTGTATGTCTGCTGGAGTTACAAGTTGCCTGGCTTTATCCTTAACTTCCTCTATGGATTCTGTGGCGATTACACCCAGAATTCTTTGTTCGGGAATGATTGGTACAGGTTTAGGGTTGATCAAGTGTTCTTCCACTCCCATCCGAGAAAGGGCATCAGCTTTACCGTTTTTTGTACCAGGTCGATAGGTAATTATGAAGTCAAACTCGGCAAAGAATAATGCCCAACGGAGTTGTCTAGAGGATTGGGCTTTTGCGGTTTTCAAATATTGCAGGTTTCGGTGATCCGCAATCACAGTAACGGTGTGTCGGGCCCCCAGCAGATAATGCCGCCAAGCCTTAAAGGCAGACTTGATAGCCAGAAGTTCCTTGTTAGTAATCGTGTAATTGATTTCAGGAGGCGAGAATTTGCGGGACCAAAATGCCACAGGATGCAACTGATTGGTTACAGGGTCCTTTTGTGATAGAACTGCCCCCATGGCAAGGCTTGAAGCATCAGTTTCCACGATGTAGGGGAGTTCGGGGCGAGGGTGTTTTAAGATTGGTGCAGAGATAAATTTAGTCTTCAAATCCTGGAAAGCTTGTTCCGCCTCGGTAGACCATTCAAAACGTTTGTTTTTCTTTAACAAGGCAGTGATGGGCTGGACTATTCTAGAGAATTCGGGGATACACCTGCGGTAAAAGTTAGCGAAGCCTAACATGCTTTGCACACCTTTTACGGAGGATGGTGATGGCCATTTGAGAACTGCATCGACCTTCTTTGAATCCATACGCACTCCGCCAGGTGATAATATGAATCCCAAGAATTCAACTTCAGTCACGTTGAAAACACATTTTTCCAACTTAGCGAAAAGTTTGTGTTGACGCAATCTTTCGAGGACCATTTTCACGTGTTTCCGATGTTCAGATTCCGATGAAGAATAAACGAGGATGTCGTCAATGTAAACAACAACACACACATCTATGAGCTCTCTGAGGACATCGTTCATAAAATATTGAAAGGCGGCCGGGGCATTACAAAGTCCGAAGGGCATGACCTGATATTCAAATAGCCCATACTTGGTGCGGAAGGCCGTCTTCCATTCATCGCCCTCTTTTACTCGTACCAAGTGGTAAGCTCCTCTAAGATCCAGCTTTGTATATATGCATGCTTTTCTGACTTGGTCCAGGAGTTCAGGGATCAAAGGTAACGGATATCTATTCTTAACGGTGATCTGGTTCAGGGAGCGATAATCTATACAAGTTCTAAGGTCTCCTTCCTTTTTTGGAACGAAGAACAAAGCTGAAGAAGCAGGGGACTTGGAAGGACGAATAAACCCATTTGCCAGGTATTGATCCAGGTATTGTCCAAGGTGAAGGTTCTCAGGCTCGGTGAGGGCATAAATTCTACTACAAGGAGGAGTAGATCCAGGTATCAATTCGATCTGGCAGTCATAAGACCTATGAGGAGGTAGAGAGTTAGCCTGATCCTTCCGGAAAACATCTTGGTATTCTAGGTATTCGGGAGGTAACTGGGGAGTCTCTGAAGAAATTGCTGCCAGTGCAACACCAGGTGGAGGGTGACAAGTAGAAACACATTCTGGAAACTGGACCGTTCTTGCTCGCCAATCGATCAGAGGATTGTGTTTCTCTAACCAAGGTATTCCTAGAATAATCTGAAACTGAGGGGCCTTGATCACATCGAACACGATCTTCTCATGATGTCCATCTTGACTTACTAGCGTCACCTCTTGAGTGGTATGCGTTACTGGCCCGGAGGCTATCTCCGTACCATCCACCGTAGTAATGACGTCCTTTACAGCCTTGGGACAAGGAGTTAGATTCATCCTCAAAACCATTTCATGATCCACATAATTGCCGATGGCACCGCTGTCGACGTAAGCTTCAATTGCATGTAATCGATCCGGATTATCAGGGCTAATGAGGACCATAGGTATCACGAAATGCGAGGTCACGGAACTGGTTTTCACGCTCGGCAAGAGGACCTCTATTCTTGTCGGGCGAGGTCGTTTCCCTGCTCAGAGTTTGTAACTTTGGTAACTGCAGCTCCTACTGCCTTCTTGGCAGGTTTCACCGGACAGTCTCGAAGAAAGTGCCCTGAGTTTCCGCAATAGAGGCATAATTGCAACTGTTTTCTCCTTTCCCGCTCCTTTTGTGTTAGAGGACCTTTCAGACCCCCTATTTGCATGGGTTCCCCGGAGTCTACTCCTTTGGAAGGAGTTGGCGGTTTGGAAAATACTCGAGCATCAAACTTGGAACGATCGGCCTTCCTGTTCTGCAGTCTGTGATCTATTTGAACGACTAAGTCTATATAGTCCGAACAATCTTGTGGGGGATTCACTACTTGGGCTAACACATCTTTGAGCTCTCCGCGTAGACCTCTATAAAACAGCGTAATCCTTTTGTCCTCAGGCCAGTGAGTTTCCACTATCAGTCTGTTAAAAGACGCAATATAAGCAAAAAGGTCTTGATTACCTTGTCGCAACGAAAGAAGCTCATTGTCCAAGGCCTGCCCCTGTGAATGTCTTGCGAACAGTTTTTCCATACTGAGCTGAAAAGCTTGAAAATCATGGAGGACCGGATCATCTTGATTTACTAGAGGGATCGACCAGTCTGCCGCATTGCCACTAAGGTACGAAAGCACGAAAGCTACTTTAGCTTGATCAGTTGGAAAGGCTGCTGGCCGGCATAAGAAATGCAACCGGCACTGATTGATAAATACTGCAAACCTCTTTGGGTCACCAGAAAATCGTTCGGGCGGAGCCAGAGGTACATTCCCAGGTAGGTTGATCTGCACTGGATTCATAGAGGATGTAGAAGGAAGATTTCCCCCAGATGCGG
Source organism: Ambystoma mexicanum (assembly GCF_040938575.1). Taxonomy (NCBI): domain Eukaryota; kingdom Metazoa; phylum Chordata; class Amphibia; order Caudata; family Ambystomatidae; genus Ambystoma; species Ambystoma mexicanum. Next base: position 81,572,556 of record NC_090938.1, read on the forward strand.
GTAACGGGGTCTGTCCGGCTTGTGACTGTAGCAATTGTCTAGCGAGATCATCTGTTCGCTCCTTGGAAATAATCAGTCCCCTTCTTAGAGCGTTCGTTTCCTGACGGGCTGCATGCACTTCTGCCCTTAGTTCCCCAAGTAACTGGGCTAGCTGGTCGGTATCCGAGGTTTCCATAGCGCCTGGACGGGAGTTTTGTGGTAGGCTTTGCGTTCTGTAACGCTCACCTGATTCCCGTAGAGGCGCCGGTCTTGACTGGGGGTATACCGTATCTTCAAAGGTGATGTGTAACACACGGCTGGCTCTTTGGGCTGGACCTCTGTGCACTGTATGTCTGGCTTGAAGGGTAAGATGTCTTAGGTAAGTGAACGCCGTGCTCTCTATCTGCCTCGAGGCAGGGTGCTGTAACCAGTTTCTTCACTGGATAAGGGGAGCAGGCCTCTTGACTTCAGAGGACTGCTGTCCGTCGTTTACTGCACGAACGGTAAGTTTCGAGTAATTCTAATGTCTTTAAAGTCTTTAGTAATGATGTCTCTTGTTTTGCAGGGTTCCGGCGATGGCGGATGGCGGGCTGAAGTGAGTTGAAGATGGAGCCCGTGTGATGAATAGAAGCGCCTGGAAGCACGTAAGTAAGCGCTTGTTGCCTGCTTCACGATTTGCTCTAACTGTCTTTTTATTTTGCAGGTACAAGTTCGGGGCGGCTGCAGGGTGCCGGAATACCCACTGGGTTAGATGTGGAAAGGAGTAATGGCACGTGAGTATTAAAGTTCCCCAATGTCTTTAAACGCACCTTGTTTTGTCTTTCAGATGCGGGATGCAGCGCCGAAGGCCTCCGGAGCGTGCGAAGAGTTGGTAAGCTTTTGTCTTTCAGATGCCGGAATGCAGTGTGAAGACCTCCGGAGCGCACGAAGAGTAGGTAAGCCTTTGTCTTTCAGATGCCGGAATGCAGCGCGAGGCGTTGGTGACAGCCGATGGACCAGGTAAGTGAAGAGCTGTCACTGAAGACCGTAATGCTAATCTGTTCTTTCTTGTCTTTATAGGTGTTGCTGAAGACTGGATTCAGAATGGTAAGCCTTTTTCCTTAGGCCCAGGATCAGATGCAGAAGACACGATGAGCGTTCTGCTGCTGAGAATGCAGAATAACGCAAAGCAAGATTCATCCATCGGGTGTGGTTTAAATAGCCTCCTGTAGTGCTTAGGTGTCTCCTTCCACAGCCACGCCTAGGTAAGAAAAGAGTTCCTGCTTTCCAGAAGAGTTCCAGTGTTCTGAATCTAGGGAGTGGCTCCTGCCCCACCCAACAGGAAAAGTAGTTCCAAACAGAAGAGGATCAGAGACTCAACTGGCAGGCAAGTAAGCAGCATGGTCTGCTGCAGGTAAGTCCACCCAAGCATTATGAGCCCGGCGCTTCCAGCGCTGGGACTGGGCATATTTATGAGCCTGGTGCCACTGGCGCCAGGACTGTGTCCAAAAGGTCCCAATTGGGACTGGTTGGCACTCGGAACCTGGGTTATGGATCTGCTTCCAAGGGAGTTGGGAAAACCCTGACCTTTTGGAAGCAGAGATCATGACACTCAGTCCCTGGACTCTGCCACCCCCATGTCCCCTGGCGCGCATGAGCACAGGGCCACAGGAATGGCAGATTACTATCCAGCCAAAAGTATGGGGCTCAGAGGCAAGTACCACCCAGGAAAGGATGGGCGGGCACCAGGGTATGGGTACAATGCAATTTAGTGTGGAACCCAAGAAATTAGGCCCCCTAAGGGCATCCTAAAAACCTCTGCCCAGTTAGGTCACTGGGGGGGGGTACCCATCAAATCCTGGTAGCAAGGAGGGATCTGAAGACTCCTCTGAGCATCACAGGACACAGGAGACCAGGTCCCCATATTCTGCCGGCTATTCCCAGGCTCGCAGAATCCGGGAAAACCTGGAAGATCAGACGGGCACCTCTGGGAGCAGTGCTTCTGAATCAGAGGATGAATGGACCAGGGTTACCCGAACCAAAAAGGCCAATAAGGTGAAAAGGGCCTTGCTTAAGGACCCCCTTAAAACAGATTAAAGCAATCAGGAGTGTCATCACGCCTTAGCATAAGAACACCAAGTATTCTGTTTGGTAACACTTGGAGCTCTATGAGCAAATGATGGAGACTTTCCATATGAAGGACAGCAGTAGCTGCATCCAGTACGTCAGATGGACATTCTCCCCTGAATACTCCGGTTTCTTTTCGGGGCTGGAGGACCAAAACCATTCAAGATGGTCCACATATAGGGCGGCCATCTTGAAACATTTTTCTGTACATAGAAATCCCCAAGAGGCTCGCAAGGCAGCCCACAATTTGCAATGTGGGGAGGATCAGGCCCCACAAGAATTTGTGCAAGAATTGAAGCGTGCCTTTGCACAGACCACAAGAAGAGTGCGCACGGACAGCAGAGAATTCATCAACACATTTTTCCATGCTCTTCCCAAGTACATAATGACCCAGCTTGTGAGAGATTTTCACGAGAAAAGATCTTTAAACTGGGTCATTGAGCAAGCCACCCGGATCGATGAGGTGCAGAAACCCATAGAAAATAAAAGTAATGCGCAGAAAACCCCCAAAACCAACAGCACCCCTGCTGCTGCCAAGGTGGCAGAGGTAAAGGTTGCCCCCGTTTTAGATTTGGAGATGGGGGGGCCTAAAAACCTGCCTGTGCCAAATAATTCACAGCCCAGAAGGCCCTCGGGCCAGTCACAGACAGGGAGTCGAGGAGGTAGTCCCACAAATGGGGTCCCTCGCTTTCCTGATTATGTAAGTCCCCGCTACAAGGGAAACCGACCCATCCTGGGTTATGTGTGGACTCCTCCAGCCCAAGGGGGGGGAATCCAGCCAAGCGCCTAACCTGGGGAAATTCCCTCCAAACTTCCCACAGGAGGGCAGACATTCACCAAACCCTGGCCCAAACTTTTTCCCCAGGTATCCACAAGGTTTCCAGCCCCAAACTCATCCATCCTTCTTTCCCCAATTCCCTGAGCCCAGACAACCTAATCCGGGAGAGGGGAGGCCAAGGGTGGAGGGGTACCCAAATCTTCCCAACCCAGGGTATTACCAGAGAAGGGATAGCTACCCTTCCCGGGATCAGCCCAGGGGAGAAAACAGAACCCCGTATCAACCTGAGCAGGTTTCCCAACTTGAGCGCCAGGTCCAAAATATGGCACGGGATCTGGGTCTCATACTGAGGGCTCAACAGAACCCTCAGATGAGCATGCCACCGCAGAATGCCCCAAACTCTGGACCTGGTGCTCCAGAACAATGACGGGGGCAGCACCCCAATAACCCACCGGTTCCCAGGGAGGAGGCACAAGGGGAAGGGGGGTGTAAAGCCTTGGAGGAAGCTTCCTTCCCAACTTGTAAACAGCCCCTGAAAACCAGGAACCGGAAACAAAATCTCCTACCCCTGAAAGTCTGTCACCCAAGGAGCAGAGAGGAGGTAGGAGAAACAAAGGACCCAAACAGACCCACTTTGTGGAGGAGGTACAGGTCTTCCAATTTGAGGGAGAGGGATCCTCAGAGGATCCTGGGAAAAGGATCTTCTCCTTCAGAGATGGGGGAACTCCCAAGGAAAAATAGGTCCCAAGAGATTCCAATCCAGACTGGGTGGATGTGGGGATTGAGCTGTCACTGCCCATCATCCTATCCCAGAACCCACAAAACCAAACTTTCCTGGTCCAAACCCATCCTGGTGACTGCCTCCAAAAAGGCAGGGGCGGCCCAGAACCGGAACCAGGGGAGACTAAAACCGAATCAACAGACTGGGTAGATGTGGGTATTGAGCTGTCGCCGCCCATCATCCTATCCCAGAACCAACAATACCAAAAGCCCCTGGTTCAAACCCATACTGGTGACTGCCTCCAAAAAGGCAGGGGCGGCCCAGAACCGGAACCAGGGGAGACTAAAACCGAATCAACAGACTGGGTAGATGTGGGGATTGAGCTGTCGCCGCCCATCTTCCTATCCCAGAACCAACAATACCAAAAGCCCCTGGTTCAAACCCATCCTGGTGACTGCCTCCAAAAAGGCAGGGGCGGCCCAGAATCGGAACTTGGGGAACCTAAAACTGAATCAACAGACTGGGTAGAGGTGGGGATTGAGCTGTCGCCACCCATCATTCTATCCCAGAACCAACAATACCAAAATCCCATGGGTCAAATCTATCCTGATGACAGCCTCCAAAAAGTGGGGGGGGCAGCCCAGAACCCGAAACCATTTCCAGTTGCCAACTTTTTCTTTCAGATTCCCCAGGCTCTCCACAGAATTCTGCCCAAATCTCTTCTCTCACCATGTCCAAAACCAGAAAATTAGCCCACCAGTTGTCCAAAAATGTGCATTATCTGTGCCCTCTTGAGGAGAAGGAGGGAAGATACTATGCCCCGGTACAAGTACAGGGGCAGGGTACAATTTGGGCACTGGTGGACACTGGATCCCAAGCTACCCTTCTGTCCAAAAGGGCATTTGATGAACTAAATGCAGAAAGGGGGGAGAATTACCGTATTCCTCTCACCTCTCTTCCTGGACAACTGCAGAACTTTGACGGGAAGGAAATTCCCGTCGAGGGGACTGCAGAGTTGGACCTTAAAATTGGACGACACAAGGTGAAACACCCGGTCATAGTAGTGACTCCAGAGGGCACCCCTTGTTTACTAGGGAATGACCTCCTGAGAAGGTTGTCACCCCTAATAGATTGCGTAAACAAGGTCCTCTGGACCCAGACTAGCCGACCAATAAAATGAAAACAGAGTGTCAACCATGTTAGTTTAAACGGCACCTGCCACATCGTTGAACAAAAATCAGACCAAGTAGAATTTCACTTCCAGAACAACCAAATTCCAGACATGACAGTAATAGCAGTAGGACAACAGACTGGTGATGGGGGGTCCTCTCTATTTCTGAAAATCAACCTTCCTTCCAGTTTAAGGTGGTATTCCACACTGGAAGGAAACACTCTGAAATTCTTTACCAATCCACAATCAGACACTCCCACTCCTATAGTCCAGAAAGATGTGAAATCAGTTCAGAGCCTGGCTGATATTCAGCAAATTGGAGAGCAGTTGTTCATCCCTGTTCAGTTAAATGATGGGAAGGACTTTGTTCTCGCTCGAGTGTGTGTGAACAACGGTAAGAGCTTCATCAGCAAAGCCATGTTCTGCCAACTCCCAAAAGATCCAGCCATTCCCACATTCAAACTGATAGACAAATGGGAAATGGACCTGGAAGCACCTAATTCCAAACATCTTCTGCCAAGCAGGTGTATGCTCAAAATCTCCATTGGCAACAAGAGCATAGTCCATAATTGTTGGGTCGTGCGAGATGTCACTGCCGCCTTTTACTTAGGCAGTGACATTCTCAATCGCTTTGCCATTAGTTTGGACCTAATAAACTTCATAGCTTGGTCCCGATTAGCGGATAATCCATGGGCTTTGATGATCCAGAAAAAGCATTTAGGTCAGCTCAATTGCTACGTTATGCAGTTGAAATTCAGCTTAAAGAGGAAGTCACCATCCCAGAGAGGACCCGACAATTCTCCCTGGAAGTGAAAGTTAAAAGAGGACAAAAATTGAAAAACCCTGATGCTTATATTCATCTAAATGCTTCTCTCCAACAACAAGGGTTAGGGGTAAACCCAACACCATTAGTCAACATAGAACATGACACCATTCCAATAGAGGTGGATATCAGCGACTTAAAGAATATTACTCTAGCCGCAGGCACCATTATTGGAATGGCGGTTGATGACCGACATTTCTCCATTGATTTAGGAAATGAACTGTTAGGACCAATCCCCAAGGACAGTTTTGACAGTGACAGTGATGACAATACAACACCAGATGGGATCTTTACCCGGCATGGGGGGAACTTCCTGGAGTACACTTCTTGCCCTTATGGTAAGGAAGACGTGACTTGTGACTTTAGAAGGGATGAGGTGATTTTCCAGGTCCATGAGGGCTGCCTTTCCCACCTGAAGCCTCCAGTCCAAATCAGCACTCTGACCAGGGACTTCTCCACCCAGCTGGAGGAGGCCGCTGAGATAGCCAAACCAGAAGTCTTTCCAGGATTCAGGAAGATGGTGGAAGAAAGAGTCAACCTAGCTGATGCCTGTGTGACTCTGGAACAGAAGCAAAAGTTGAAACAAGTTTTCTTGGATTTCCAAGATCTCTTTGTGGTAGACTCATATGAGGACGCACCGACATCCACACAACAACAATTCCCACGGACTCTGGAATGACTCCAGTGTTTGTGAAGAAATATCGTTTGCCTCTCGCATCCATGGAGTCCCTTACTGAAATAATTAAGAACCTTGAGTCCCGCGGAATAATCTGTCCAGTACACAGCACCTTCAATAATCCGGTGCTGGGAATATTGAAGCCAAACGGCCAGTGGAGACTCTGTGCCGACCTTAGGGAGCTCAACAAACGGGTCCATACTTCCCGATGGCCTCTGCCCTACATTGACCAAGGGCTGGCTCAGATTCAGGGGTCACAAGTATTCACTGCTATAGACCTGACCAATGGATACTGGACCGTGCCTGTCAGTAGGGAGGACCAATACAAACTGACTTTTACCTTTGGGGGCCAGCAGTACACATGGACCCAGACTCCATTCGGATACCTAAACTCCGGCAATGAATTCAACATTTTCCTACATAAGGCCATGCCCGACCTGGGTGCGAGGGGTAACCTGGCTTATGTAGATGATGTCCTCATCAAAAGTTCATCTGTGGAGGAACACATAGCGGAGATCCATTATGTTCTGACGCAGTTGAGGGCCGCCGGAGCAAAACTTTCCTTTAAGAAAGCACAGTGGTGTAGAACCTGTGTTAATTTCTTGGGGCATGAGATTACTCCTCAGGGTCTCTGTCCCCAAGAAAAGAAAGTGGAAGCACTTCAGAAACTGAAGGATCCCACAACTCTGCGGGAACTAAGGAGCCTCCTTGGACTGACTAATTACAGCAGAAAGTTCATTGAGGGCTACGCAGAGATCACCAGACCCCTGACTCATCTTTTGAAGGGGGGGGTCAAGTGGGAATGGGGTCCAGAACAATCCGAGGCAGTAAGACAGCTCAAAAGAAGCCTCTCACACGTGCCCTGCTTATCTTACCCTGTCAGAAACAAGGAGTTTTTCCCGGAGACAGGGTTCTCTAATACGTGTTTGACGGCATTATTATTCCAAAAGCATGACAAGGTCAATAAAGTAATCTCCTATGCAAGCAAAACTTTATCCTCTGTGGAGGAAAAATTCACCGATTGTGAGAAGGCACTCCTGGCAACGGTGTGGGCATTGAAGAATTACCGCCCGTTTATCCAGGGGGAACACATCATAGTGGAGACTCCCCACCAGCCTCTGCAATACCTCCAAAGTGACAGTATCCGGACCAGAAATGTGAGTAATTCCCGAATTACTTCCTGGATTATGTCAATGCAAGGCTTTCCTGTGGAGGTCAGATATGGCCAAAACAAGAAGAGTCCCCTCACGCAAGGTCTGGCTGACTTGCATTATTGTGCCAGAGAAAACTGTCTTGAGGACGAAAGTCTAAAAATCAAGGACAACATTGAGGCATACCTTAATTCCCCCCACAAAGTCTTTGAAGAAGACAAATGTGAGAGAATGCCCACTGTCTATGTGGATGGATGCTCTTACCATGTTGACAACAACGGGGAGAAAGAACTTGTGGCCGGCGTAGGGAACGCATGGGTGAATGAGTCCCCAGAACCTTCCGCTGGATACAAAATTGGTCCCCGAAGTAGTCAGGTGGCAGAATTGATGGCTGTGCATCAGGCCATCCTCACTGCTGTCCAACTCCACGAACTGGTCATAATCACAGATTTGGATTATGTACGGAACGCGTTCGTGGAGCACCTGGTTAATTGGAAAACCAGAGGCATGTTATGTGCTAATAACAAACCCTTGAAACATGGGAAGTTAATCCAAAACATTGATGATCTGGTCACCTCGAACGGGATGACCATCTACTGGAAAAAGATCAAGGGTCATTCCAAAGTAGAGGGACCAGACAAAACTGAGATATGACTTAGCTGATCAGCTGGCCAAAACCGGGGCCATCCAAGGGGATCTAATAGAAATTGAGTCCCTGCTGGGGGAAATCCAGGTCACTGCTATCACTAGGTCCCAGACAAATTCTCACAATGATCTTTCAACTGCACAATGGAGTAAGGAGACCCCTGATGCTGATTTGATTACAGCTCAGAAGGGGGATCCAATAATTGGTAAGTTTTACCAACACATTGAGGACCCGGAGAACTTTCCCCTGACGGATACTGATTACATTGGGAAAGAGGACCTAAGAGTGTTGATGAAATGTCCAAAAAGGTTCCGAATCCAAGACGGTTTGTTGGTAAGGAAATCCCAAGCCGGCCATGATCATTGGGTGGTCCCTACCTCATTCCGAAGCCTGATGTTAAGTCATGCCCATGATGCGGCCACCGCCGGTCATAAGGGGTTTCACACAACACTGGAAATCTTAAGAGAGGTTGCATAATGGCCACACATGGGGCAGGACCTCGACCAATACTTGAAGGGGTGTCTTGTGTGTGCACAATTTCAGCCATCATCCCTCACACATCGTGCGCCTCTCCAAAAGAGGGGGATGACACTGCCATGGTCAGATTTGCAAATCGACTTCGTAGGCCCTGTAATTGGCTCGTCTAGAGGAAACAAGTACATGTTGACCAACACATGCTTGTTTACCAAGTGGGTGCAATGTCTCCCGGCCCCAAACTGCAAGGCAGAAACAGCAGCTGCCCTGATGATTAACCACATCTTTTCCCGTTTTGGTCTACATCAAAGGATTGAGTCAGACAGAGGTAGCCATTTCACCAGCGAGGTAATGACAAAGATGTGGGAGATACTGGGGGTCAAAAGGAAGTTACATATTGCTTACCGGCCAGCTTCTTCTGGGGCATAAGAACTCTACAACCAAACCATTGTGAGCATCTTAAAAAAGTTTGTGGCAGATTCTGGGCCAAGTTGGGATATATGATTACCTCTGGTCCTAATGGCCATCAGATCTACCCCTTCATCTTTAACTAAAATGTCACCATTTGAGTTGATGACCGGACGCAAGATGGTGCTTCCCCAGCATTTGCTCTACAGGACCCAAGAGCGGACACTGATAAATGCCTCCACAACTCATGAGTATGTGGAGAATTTAAGGAAACACCTTCAACATGCTTTTGCCTATGCGCAGCGGAATCTAGAAAGATCAGCTGATAACATGAAAACCCACTATGACCTGAAAACTTCCAGGAAAGTATATGATGTGGGAGACCGGGTCTATCTATACAATTTCCAAAGGAACCAGGCAAAACAGCGAAAATCTTTGCCTACGTGGAAGGGACCGTTTGAAATTATAGACAAAATCTCCCCTGTAGCCCATAAGATCTGCATCCCCAAAGGTAGTCTGGCGGTAGGGGAAGACGAGTGGGTCCATATTAATCAGCTAAAGTGTTGCCATCTCAGGCACACTCTGCAACAACTGGAGGAATCCTCTGGAATCCCAGAGGGGGCCGCCCCAGAGTAATTCAGTTCCCATCCTAAAATATCCCACATATAGTCTCTAAAATATTATGATTTGGAAAAAAAAATGTTTCATGTTATTTCTTGTTTTAAAATAAGACTGAAAAATGTAACCGGATGTATAAAATGTATGTGTTCGCCACACCATTAATAGTGGCGGAGAAATGTTTACGAATAGGTATTGCCGCTTTTGCTTTATCATCCTAGGAGAGATGAAACCACGGAGACTGACCACGGAAGGTGACCTGGGGACCGGGAGCGAAGATCCGAGGGGCCCGGGGTATCGCCCAATCCTCCCATCAGGACCAGCAAGGAGAACTGATTGATCGACTGGAGGGAGGAAAAGATGCTGAACTGTGCCATCTACGGAATTGGAAGAAGATGAGGCGAACATCCCAGATCTTGCAAGTTCCATCAGTGAAAGATCAGAATGGCCATCGCAAGAGGGGGGGCTTGTGGGATGTTTTTACCCATGCATCCAAGCCCTTCCATAAAACTGTGCATTTCTGGCATTGAAAACATCATGATGGCCAGAACTCCCCAGAGAGTGGACAGGGAAAACATGAAGAATAGGCTGCCACCCATTTTTGCCTATGTTGTGAGCACAGGAGGGCAGTGCCTAAAACCACCATTGGGCTACACCCAGAGTAGCCTGAAACCATTGGGAATGGCTATGCTGATTGCCAAAAGCAACCCGGAACTGTGGGGAATTCATTTTCTTAATGTCAAAAATGGATGCAATACTGGTGCTCACCACTATCAGAAAGCCGGCGTTTTAAAACCACCAGACTTTTGTGTAAAACTGAACAAATGAACCCAAACCAGGCCAAGGAAAGACTTGCTAAGAGGTCGATACAATGTAAAACTATATTCTGAAATGATTTGAAGGAAGTAATTATTTAATGTATATATAAAAAATAGCTGGGGATGTCAGCAGCTTAAGTGAATTTGGGTTTAAAGCCACTAAAATCGAAATGTTTAGAATAAATGAGTGACCTACTTGTGAGTGTCACATAGGTTGCAATTGTTTAAATGTCATAGTTTTGAACTTAGAATCAGCATTCTAGCTGCATGTGCAAAAATTGTAAGTTGGATTTGAATGTAGAAAACTGGGAACTAAAGTGACATTTAGCTGAATTCTGTCTGACAACTACCCCCGACAGGAGTTGAACTGGCTCAACAACTCTTCCCAGGCCTGGCTGCATTCTGCTGCCCCTGCCAAAAGGAGATGACACCTCTCTGATTGGATTAGGGGAGGAGCACCTGGGGACTACAGGAACTTAAACAAAGCACTGTCCCGGGCTCAGGCAAATGTTATATTAGTGGGGTCGTAAATGGCTTCCTCTTGGGAGAAACTGGGAGGGGCAGTGCCTGTGAGAGCAAGCTGAGCTTGGGGGAAGTGGATAAACCAGAAATTCCACCATGTGCTTTGGAAAACTACACCCCTTTGGGGCCAGAGCATGATTTTAAAAAAATTGATAATTCACAGTGCAGACTTGTCAAAATTATATAAATAACATCATCATTCTTGCGATTTTTCTGTGCACATTTTAAGAGGTGTTAGGACCCTGTGGGATGTTCTTGGGGATAGTAGCGGAAGAAAAGGTTGTTACTCCAAATGTATGTATGTTAAAAATCTAACACTTTATCATCTGAAACCCATATCCCTGGTGCACATTTGTGTAAAATCTGGAAAGGTTTAGAGGTCGTTATCTGGATGAAAAGGGGAGAATTCTGTCAAGAGTGGACACAACATCGTACAAAGACAGGGATCGGATGGTTTGGTGCTACAGAAAATATGTTCACTGGACCTATAATATTAGAAAAATGGTACATAGATAAATATGTATTTGGGTCAGAAATAGATTTGTGTGCAATTTGACAAGGGGAGGTTCCTCTGACCATAAAACCTACAGCATCACTCTGACACTCCATTTCTTTGCCCCAATCAAGGGAGAGAGGAAAGCTTGGCCAATGATAAGTGAGAGGGGCAGGCTTAGCTAGGCCCAGGCACACACCCACTTTCTAAACACATAAAAAGAGCCACTGGAACCCAGGTAGACATTCACTTTCCACTTTCTTGCGGGACGCCTTGCCGGGAGACTCCAGACTTCAAATCCATCAATCTCCAGAGACCAGAATTGTGCAGTGCTGAGAGCAGAGCCAGAGATCAGACCGCTGTGCAGTGCCGCTAGCAGAACCGATAACAGAACCGGAGACCCAGAGACCAGATCGCTGTGAAGAACCGCTAGCAGAAGTCCAGCCAATCCTGACCCGATCGGTGACGAAGTTGCATTCCTGTCCAAAATCTAGTGTGAGTACCCAGCTAGCACTGTGCCAAAACCAATCTCTTAGTTTAAAATAATCTAATCCAAACTATTTTAGCCTATTAGAACTGCCTCCTAGAATCGTGTCATTCTGTCATCTTTAAAACTGAAAACTGTCATCTGTCATTTTGAGCTTTAAAATTTCAAATCCGAAAAACTACCTTTACTAAATCGGCCGTATCTCCGGGACCGTTTGTGCTAGGAGCGAGTTTTAACTGTCATCTTAAAGCTAAGATTCGGAGCTTTCCAACAATACTCCTTATATTGCCTCTGTAATTGTACTCGACGCACGCGACTACATTTGCCGCGATTTGACATTTGAATTTCAGCCACGTGTAAAAATATTTGTCCTTGCTTTCCTTGCTGAAATGCGTGTGCAACCTGACAATCATTCATAGAGCATTGCTAAAGTGATCCTGAATTAATTTAAGTATCTCTCACTCACCCTGAACCTCCTATAGGGAATTAAAAGCATTTTTCGCATATTTTTCACTTCTTTGCAAACCACATCAAAGTGTCTTGCCTGTGTTTAAAACTCCTACCTGTTTTCCTCCAAGCTTGCTAGGGGGGGAACTGAATTATATTTGATTGCATTCCTGAGAACTGTGTGCTGTCCTCCCACCTCTTTACCTCGCATAGGGGGGGGGGGTGAATTGTCAAAGAAAAGTGATTACATTGTCTTTTGTTGAAGTCGCATCAAGTTTATTTTCTGTACTGCATTTTCATTCATCATTGCATTGTCCTTGAAGCCATAAAAGCATTCTCAGCAACTTTATCCTTTCCATATCACTTCTAAGCCATCAAAAAGAGTGTACCACTGTAACATTATCCATTGTTGATCACTATCATCTTCACTATCATCTTCACAAGGGTGCTATCAAACATTAATTTATTATAAAAGTGTGATATATATATATATATTGTTTAATTTTCAAATAAACCTTTTAATTTGCAAAACAAACCTACTTCTTGGCTCAGTGGGGTCAGGGGGATTCTAAGAGAGGGGTGTTATATAAGGGTTGTCATCCAGAGTAAACGAACTGGACATAAAAATATATCAATAAGGGTTTCCATCTGCATCCCAGTCTAGGCATTGACTTAGCTGTAGTGTTGAATTGAAGTCGCTTACACAGTCATTCTCCTCTCTTCTCTTTGCAGTGTGTGACTTTCCTTATTCGTTGCGGGTTTGATCAATTCTTCAGAAAATGGGGACTCACTCCACCACCCCTCCTCTATCTCCTTAATGATCTCTTTGAAACCCTGGCAGTGGTAAAAGTTTGTGAAAAGAAGTAGGGGAATTATGTTCCCTGCTGGCATGTCCCACCCCCCACAAACCCCATCACCACACCCCCTCTGATGCGCAATACAAACCCCTAAACAAATGTGCCTGGTATTTAAGGGAAAGTTCAGCACAGTGCACTGAAGTGCAAGTTTCGACTTCTTCCTACACTTTTATTTTAAAATGAAACTATAGGAACGGTAAAACTTAATTTAAAAAGGTAGAGGATCACCGCTCCCAACCGCTCCGACCCACTTCGACCACTGATCCTGGTGCATCAGGTGCTAACATCAGGGTGTTGGTAGTGAAGACAGACAGAAGCTCTTAGCTACATTTCCCTTCCCTTTATGCTTACCTGGTTCTTTTCAGAGGATAAGGTTTTACATATCTGTGTATACACCTTAGACCTACCTCTGGTGCGCCTTGGTCGGTAGGTCTGACGAGGTCATTACTTTTGGTGGTCTTTAGCCTACCCAAGTTTACCATGACGATGACTTTACCATGACTCGTGTGTGGGGTCCCTCCATTTAAGCATCACAAACATCACAAACATATGGGTATTTACCCCCCACTAAACTACTAGTCCACTGTTCCTTCGTACAGTCCACTAGCCATTGGTTCTGCCTTCCCCCTTTTTTACACAGTTGTGGGCTATATGGCACCATTCCCCATGCTCATAACAATATGGAGTCCTTGGTATAGATCCGGGGGTGAATCTTGAGGCTGATGTGGGGGCTTCTAAGATCTTGTACGTTTGGCACTTGTTTTCCGGTTGGGGGATCGGGGTGCTTCGGCCCCTCCAGGTTTCCGAGGAATACAACATGGACGGTGTCAGGAATTGGGGCTTGAGAGCAGTCAGGAAGCGTGTGGAGATCTAGAGACTTCAGTTCCCAACATGCTTGGTGAAAAACTTTAGTCATTTGTGCTTTGCGCGGATTAACAGCTGAAGGCTGATTGCAGTTCCTACTTCAACTGCCGGTCACCATGCGCAGGTGTGACTTATTGAGAGTATGCAGCACGGGCAGTCACGACGGCATGTAGGAGAACTTTTGGAGATCTGAGGAATGCTGAAGGAATGCTTCACTACATTCATTTCGGGCAGCGGAGGTGAGCGTTTTCTGGAGGATTCAACACGTTGCTACGTTTTGGTTCGGGTCATTTCCCACGGGAGACCTGGGCCGTCAGTTAAGTGCTGGGAAAACAGACATAAACGCGTTTTTTCCTGGTGCATTGTATTAATTTTTGGTAGGCAACAGGCCTTGGGGGAGTCAGTGGGCATAAGGCTAGTAGGGACGTTTACAGGCAATTTCATGCAGAATGGCTCTGCAAGAACCTCACTTTCCCCATTGCCTAAAAACTATCACTGCAATGTCATGCACTATTTGGGAGCATTAACACGCTCTCTTCCATGTTCTGCTTATGTGTGCTTACACTCGCCCAGGGGGCCATGTGTTTGTCTCATTCATGAAGGGAGCCATTCCTGTGTTTGTTTCATTCCCGCTTGCTTAGCGATTAAGTGTTGCAACATCCCAGTGTGCTACATGTGAAGTTTACTATGTCAGTGTGGCAATATTTTTTTGTATTCATATGTGAAATATTCACACCCTTTATGTTAAATGTATATGCTTCATGTGGCTAAGTTTGCTAAAGCATCAGGTTATGTTAGGAGGTACAGGGCAGGAGTTGTTCGTAGGAATTAAGAAGGTGTATGCAGGAATCTACTCCAGTCTTAAATGTTACTGTGTATACGTGTGGCTGCAGACTGGTGTTAGAAGGCAGTTCTAGGGGTTTTGACTTTTCCCTTTTAACCCTCTTATCCTGCTTTCTGGTGTTCCTAATTTCCTTCCCTATCCACAACCTCTCCCTAATCCCTCCTTCCCCCAGTGGCTGCCACGTGGTAGGTACCCAGTGATTCTAGTATCAGGAGACTGTGCCAATCACGGGTGGAGGGGTCGATCTATTTGGCTTCTGTGGTTTGGGGGAGGGTGCTGTTATCAACAATGTCTGACGCTGTGGGCGTATCAGCAGGTTTGTCAGTGATATGGTCCACCCCACTCAAACCCTGAGAGTCTTTCAATTTCCCTTCCTCCTCACCTGATGAAGACGAGAAGTCCAACTTCTTTCCACGAGGTCGACGAGTAAAAGTCCTCCTCTCCTTGTCTAGATAGGGTCTGCCTCGGGAGGAAGCCACCGCGACCCTTTGGGAATGAATTCACGGGGACTCCCCCCCCCCGCGACAGACAAGTGCGGCAAGGGGAAAAGCCTTACGGCACAAAAAACCCCTTTGGGGTGTAGGTATCTGATGATGCGGAACGAGAGGAAGATCCAAAGCCAGCTGAATACGGGAGACCGGCAAAACTGACGGTAGGGTGTAGCAATAAGTGTAGAGCAGGCCCTGAATGTGAACGGGGGGGGCCAGAGAGAGAAATTAAAACAAGTAAGGCAGGAGGAAAGAAGGGAGGAGAGCAAACCGTGCCCGCGTACAAGAAGGAGCACCGGTAAGAGAGAGAGAGAGGACAACAGGAGGAAAATAGGACAGGAGCGGAACTCCGCTAAGCGAGAGTACAGTGGAGCGCTCGCAACGAAGAAGAATTCAGAAGTTGCAACGCGCCGAACCGCCGAGCGTGAACAGAGAAGTACACACAGCGGCGGCCATGTTGGAAAGGACTAGAACGTAAACCGCGCTAGTGAGCACAACGTGGCGGCACTGTCTCATGACCGCCATGTTTCCACCTCTTCCATAGCCGTCAGGAACCAGCGGTTGTGACAGTATGCCCCCCTCGAAGTCGGGTTCCCCCTGGCTTGCCGGGATGTAATCTGTGTAACTGACGTAACAAGCGGGGAGCATGTACATGGATCCTAGGTTCCCAGGTATCTTCCGAGGAAGGATACCCCTTCCAATGAATAAGATATTCAAGGCGACCTCTGCGATAACGTGAATCCCGGATATGGGAGACCTCGTATTCTTCAGAGATGGGAGCAGACAAAGTAGGGAGACTGGGGGTATTCTGTTTCCTGTTCCCTGATTTGAAGGGACGTAATTGAGAGGCATGAAAGGTCGGATGTATGCGACTAAGATTGTTAGGCAGTTTGAGGCGATAAGCCACCGGATTGATCCTGGATAGAACATCGAAGGGACCAATAAATCGGGGGGATAGTTTAGAAGGGCGTACCCAGCGGGGTAAAAACTTAGTGGATAGCATGACCTTAGATCCTCTATTCCACTCCGGTACAGGTCTCCGGTGTTTATCCGCTTGTAGTTTGTTACGGGTATTGGCCTTTAGAAGACTTTGGTTGGCGGTGTCTGGCTTCCTTTAATCTAGACAGAGAGTTTTCCAAGGATGGTATGGGAGTCTCAGTCCAGAAGGTAGGTACTATGGATTTAGGATGGTACCCATACGTACAAAAGAAAGGGCTGATTCCCAGTGCGCTGTGTACTGAATTGTTATAAGAAAACTCAGCTGTTGGTAAGAGGGACACCCAGTTGTCCTGTTGTTGGTTGATGAAACACCTCAAATACTGCTCAAGAGTACCGTTTAGCCTTTCTGTCTGCCCGTTGGTCTGTGGGTGAAACCCAGAAGATAGAGCCCTTTCGATACCCAGTAGTCTGCACAAGGCTGTCCAGAACTTTGAGGTGTATTGGCTCCCACGGTCAGACACGATCTTTTTGGGGAGACCATGTAATCTGAAGATATCTTTCATGAAGACTTCCGCCATAAGGGAGGCCGAAGGTATTCTGGGTAAGGGGGAAAAATGAGCCAACTTCGAGAAGGAGTCCACAGTTACCATGATACAGGTACAGCCCTGGGAATTTGGTAGGTCTACGATGAAATCTGTAGATATGTGCTTCCAGGGGCCTGATGGAATCGGGTCTTGTTGAAGCAGGCCAAGGGGACTTCGAGTGGAATGCTTATTTTGCATACAGATAAGACAGGTCTGGATGTATGCCTGAGTATCGGCTCGCATACCGGGCCAGTAAAAAGATCTCTGCAGTAATTCCAGGGTCCCTCGTAATCCTCTATGTCCGGCTACCCTTGAGTCGTGGCACCACTGGAGAGCTTGTATTCTGAGGTCCTGTGAAGGAAGGATGAGCCTTCCTCGAGAGAAGTACAGACCGTCCCTCAGATCCACCGGAGTCCTCCCCACTTGCATGAGTGTTTCTTCAGGGGAAAGAGATCTTTCTCTCACTTTTTCCAGGAAAGACGATACGGCGGAAATGATCTTGATATGGGGAAACATGAGTTCTTTCTCGTATCCCAGTGAGGTCTCATCTCTGCGGGATAAGGCGTCCGCAACCTGGTTTTGGGTTCCGGGTATGTATGTTATGAGAAAATGGAACTGTGCAAAGAAATGTGCCCATCGGGCTTGTCTGGTGTTATAGCACTCTTGTTGACGTAGGATCTGTAGGTTCTTGTGATCAGTCCGTATCAGGAACGGGTGTAAGCTTCCTTGGAGAAGATGTCTCCATTCAAGACAAGCCAGTTTCATGGCTAAAAGTTCCTTTTCTATAACGGAGTAGTTCTGTTGGCTAGGGTTGAGGGTCTTTGAGAAATAGGCGATGGGATGTTCTTGACCCTGATTTGTTTGTAGGAGAACGGCGCCAACCGCACCCGCAGAGGCGTCGGTCTCAAGAATAAAGGGGAGTAGTTGGTCTGGCTGTCTCAGTATAGGGGCTGAACAGAACCTTCTTTTCAGGCAGATGAAACTCTCTTCGGCTTCCCTGGACCATTGAAATGGCCTGGAGGCTTTCTTCAGTAAGGAGGTGATGGGCAGGGTGAGTCGGGTGAATTCGGGAATAAACTTCCGGTAAAAGTTGGCCAGTCCAAAAAATCTTTGGATCTCTTTAACCGATGAAGGGGAAGGCCAGCCTAGTATAGCTTCGACCTTCTTTGGATCCATGGTGATTCCCTCGCTGGATAAGATGAAGCCCAAATAGGAGACAGAGGACTTAGCGAAAGCATACTTTTCCGGCTTGACCAGTAAATGATGATGCCGCAGCCTGCGTAATACTTCCTTCACATGACGGGTATGTTCTTCGGGTTGACGGGAGTAAACCAGAATATCGTCTAAATAGACAACGGTATTTTGACCCAAGAGATCTGAAAATATACGGTCCATAAACCTTTGAAAGATTGAGGGCGCGTTGACCAATCCGAACGGCATTACTTGATATTCGAACAATCCATAGGGAGTGCGGAAAGCCGTCTTCCATTCGTCACCAGTTCTGATGCGGAGCAAATGATAGGCATTCCGTATGTCGAGTTTGGAAAACACTACCGAACCTTGGACGGCCTCCAGGATCTCAGAGATGATGGGCATAGGGTACCGGTCCTTGATGGTAAGTTGGTTGAGCCCTCGGTAATCGATACAAGGTCTTAGGTCTTTGGAGTCCCTCTTTGGAATGAAGAATAAAGATGCTCCTGCTGGTGATCTGGACGGTCGTATAAGTCCATTGGCTAAGTTGTCATCTAAGTAACGTCTAAGGACTTCTTTTTCCGACAATGAAAGGGGATACATCCTACAAAACGGAACCAGAGCCTGAGGGACTAAGTCTATCCTACAGTCCTCCTGTCGGTGAGGAGGAAGTTCCATAGGTTGTTGGTCTTGGAACACTGTGGCGTACTCCTGGAAACTGTTTGGGATACAGTGGATCGTGCTCCTCTCTGGGGCACACCCCATCTTGACGCTTTCGAACAAGGGTCCTGGAAGACACTTCTCCTGGCAGAAGGCCGAATGAAAACTTAGGAGATTTGCCGACCAATCGATGGTAGGGTTGTGTTGTCGGAGCCATCCAATCCCCAAAATGACTGGGAAATGAGCTGCTCGGATTATGTCGAAGTTCAGTACTTCAGTGTGTTGTTGAATGGATACTCGTACCTCCTCTGTGGTATGGGTAATGAGGCCGGAGCACAGAGGGGTACCATCTACACCCTCTACCTTCTGGTCTTCCTTCTTGGCTATCCTACGAAGGCCTATCTTGTCGGCCCATAGGGTTTCCAGGAAGTTTCCGGCTGCTCCACAATCCAGCAGGGCCAGAGTCTCTATTTCCTTTCCTCTGAACTGAAGCTGGACAGATATCACCATAAGACGTTGGTCCTCCGAGGGTTGAGCAGAAGTAACTGAAAGTGTTACATAGGAACTGAGAAAAGCCCCTCGGTAGTCCGTCCTACCAACTACCGAGGGCGTTCGTTTCCCGAACGTCTGGCAGGTACATCTGGGCAGTCTCTCAAGAGGTGAGTGGAGGAGCCACAGTATAGACACAGGCTGCCTTCTCTTCTCCTCTTCTTCTCTTCAGCTGTCAAGGGCGATCTGGTTGTTCCTATCTGCATAGGTTCTTCCCGGGTGGATGGACGAGCGGCAGGTGAGGAGGTCGATGGGTGAGTCTCGGGGTAGGAACTGACGTTACAGGTCTTTCTCTTTTCATTTCTCCTTTCAGACAACCGAAAATCTATTCGTACCACTGCTTTTATGAGATCTGAGAAAGAATCAGGGCGAGGGATTCTAGTGAGCTCGTCCTTTAGCTCTTCGCGCAAACCTCTCATGAAGATGGTTTATTGAGCCTCTTCTTGCCAGCCGGCTTCAGCAGCTAGTCTTTTGAAGGAGGATATGTAAGTGAGTAGGTCAGAACCACCCTGACGTACATCCAACAGGTCTTCACTAGCCTGGTGGGCGCTTTCAGTGCGAAGAAATGCCTGCTTGAGAAGATCCTTGAATGCTACATAGTCCTGTAATACTGGGTCGGACCGGGACACCAGAGGGGTAGCCCAGGCTAGGGCATTTCCAGTCATGTGAGTGATCATAAATCCCACTTTGGCATGATCAGAGGAAAAGGGTGTCTGTCTGAATGTGAAATGGATATTACAAGCCTCCAAGAATTCTTTGACTTTTTTCTCAGATCCGTCAAATTTACCCGACACCAGAGGCAAAGGCGGTAAATCTGTGACTTGCTGTTCTCTGGCGGTGACTCTCTGTTGGAGAGCGGTATTTGCCGTTTGAAGTGCTTGAACTTCCAGGTTTAAGTTTTGTACTGCCGCAACCAATTCTTGAAGTTGCTGGGGAGTTGCCATGTCTGTATCTTGGCGTTGCAAGCTATCAACAATGTCTGACGCTGTGGGCGTATCAGCAGGGTTGTCCGTGATGTGGTCCACCCCACTCAAACCCTGAGAGTCTTTCAATTCCCCTTCCTCCTCACCTGATGAAGACGAGAAGTCCAACTTCCTTCCACGAGGTCGACGAGTAAAAGTCCTCCTCTCCTTGTATAGATAGGGTCTGCCTCGGGAGGAAGCCACAGCGACCCTTTGGGAATGAATTTGCGGGGACTCCCCCCCGCGACAGACAAGTGCGGTAAGGGGAAAAGCCTTACGGCACAAAAACCCCTTTGGAGTGTAGGTATCTGATGATGCGGAACGAGAGGAAGATCCAAAGCCAGCTGAATACGGGAGACCGGCAAAACTGACGGTAGGGTGTAGCAATAAGTGTAGAGCAGGCCCTGAATGTGAACGGGGGGGGTCAGAGAGAGAAACTAAAACAAGTAAGGCAGGAGGAAAGAAGGGAGGAGAGCAAACCGTGCCCGCGTACAAGAAGTGAGCACCGGTAAGAGAGAGAGAGAGGACAACAGGAGGAAAATAGGACAGGAGCGGAACTCCGCTAAGCGAGAGTACAGTGGAGCGCTCGCAACGAAGAAGAATTCAGAAGTTGCAACGCGCCGAACCGCCGAGCGTGAACAGAGAAGTACACACAGCAGCGGCCATGTTGGAAAGGACTAGAACGTAAACCGCGCTAGTGAGCACAAGGTGGCGGCACGGTCTGACGACCGCCATGTTTCCACCTCTTCCATAACCGCCAGGAACCAGCGGTTGTGACAGTTGTACCCTCACCCTCTAGTGTTGAATCTTGACAGAATAAGCCGCCCCCGATTTTGGGGTAATTGTACCATCCAGGCCAAATGGAGTTGAGTTCTCCCCCTTTAGTGCAAGTGCTAAAAGCCTTGCAAGATATATAGCTTGAGTTAGTAAATGCCTGTCAGGAAGCTAGTACTTTGAAGGCTCAGGTGCAGGGGTTGGTGGCACAAGGAACACCACTGGAGGCTGCCTCAGACAGTTCTTCTGGTGAGGCCACATCCAGTAAGACGTCCACTCTAATTGTACAACCCCCTAGTAGTGTGCCTTTGGCAGCACCTGAGAGGTTTTCAGGAGATCCACGAAAATGTCTTATGTTCCTGACACAATGTAGATTATATTTCTTATGTAAACCCACTGCTTTTGAGACTATACAGGCCAGGACCGCGTTTGTGATTTCTTATCTAACAGGAGATGTGGCTGCTTGGGCAATGCCATTGCTTCAAAAAGATGACCCTCTATTATACAACTAGGATGGGTTCTTGGGGGAGTTTGGGAGGTTATTTGATAGAAGAGAGGTATATTTGGCCCAGGATAAAGAATTACTGGGTTTACGACAAGGGACACGGGATTTGGTGTCATATGTGGTGCAGTTCAATAGGTTAGTAAACGAAACAGATTGGCCAGAGAATAAACAGTGTTATTCTATCAAGGTTTAAGGGAAGAGTTGAAATACGCCATTGCTCTGGTGGACCCTCAACCTAAGGGTTGCACAGCCATGATCGATTTGGCTTTAAGATTAGATCATTGCATGAATGAAAGGAAAGGAGATTAAAAAAGACCAGAGAGCGCCCCTTTGTGAGGTTGGAAAGGTGTATAGGGAACAGGATTGGGGAAGTGGAGCCTATGCAAATAGGGGGTGTGAGAGGGCCACTATCGGTTGCAGAGAAAGAATTGTAAGAGCAATAATTTGTGTGCGTATTGTGGGCAAGCAGGACATTACATCAGGACATGCCCTAATACTCCTAAAAAAGGAGCAGGAGGGGGCAAGAGGAACAAGGAGGTGGGAAAAGGAGGGGGCCGGCCTTAGGGGGAACGCAGATGTCTGTCCCGTTTAAAGAACAGTTCCCAGACTGGGTAGCCAATACAGTTGGAAAAAAGAATTCACACTTGTATCTATGGGTAACATTGATTTTTGCAGATTCTAAACAGGTGGTGCAGGCCATGGTTGACTCTGAGGCTAAAGGGAATTTTATTGATATCGCTTTGGCCAATCATTTGAAATTGCCCCTTCGAGAGAGGTCGCAGGTAGAGGGAGTTCAGTCAGTGTATGGGTCGCCACTCATTTCGGGACCAATCATGCAACAAACACAACCTCTGCAAATGAAGTGTGGGTCAGGACATATGGAGGAAAGGATGTTTGATTTAATAGCTGCTCCACAATTTGGACTTATTTTAGGAATACCCTGGCTAGTGCAACACAACCCCCGCATTGATTGTGTCTGGCGGGAGGTATTTTTTGAGAGACCCGAGTGTGGCAAATATGTGGAAGGGGAATTTGGTCCTGTTTTTTTTCTGGCTGACAAGACACCCTCACTACAGGTGACCGGAGCAGTAGGGGTGGAAATTCCTCCTCAGTATTCTGAGTTTATGGGGGTCTTTGACAAGGGTGGGGCAGAAAGGTTACCCCCTCATAGACCCTATGATTGTGTCATCGAACTAGAGCCTGGAGCTAAGTTGCCTTGTAGCAGAATATATGCTTTGACAGAGACAGAGAACCAGCATCCGAAGGAGTATTTGGATGATATGTTGGGGAAGGGTTTCATCAGTCATTCCACTTCTCCAGTATCGTCCCCCTTATTTTTGGTGTCAAAAAAAGAAGGAACCCTCAGGACTTGTACTGATTACTGGGCTTTGAATAAGGTAACAGTGAAAACTAGGTGTCCATTGCCATTAATTTCTGTATTGCTGGACCAAGTAAAGTCAGCAGTGTTTTATACCAAGTTGGACTTAAGAGGGGCCTATCACTTGATACGAGTAAAGGAGGGGGATGAGTGGAAAACCGCATTCAGAACTAAATTTGGTTTGTTTGAATATTTGGTAATGCCTTTCGGACAGTGCAATGCGCCGGTCACATTCCAATACTTCATGCAAGAGGTGCTTAGTGAGTTTATTGATGTATTTGCCATTGTATATATTGATGAAATATTGATTTATACATCCTCAAAGTAACAGCATGTGGAACATGTGAGGGCAGTATTTAAAAGGTTGCAGGAATATCAGTTGTATGTAAGACTTGAGAAATGTGCTTTTCACTCAGAGCAGGTTGAGTTTTTGGTGTTCGTTCTAGCTCCCACAGGTATTGTTATGGATGATGCTAAGGTGCTCGCAGTCACAGAGTGGCACAGTCCTCAATGTATTAAGGACATCCAGTCCTTCCTGGGGTTTGCTAACTTTTATTGCAGATTCATTTCCAATTTCTCAAACATTGTGACACCCATAATTAGGTTATTGAGAAAGGCCACAAGGTTTAGTTGGGATGCAGAAGCAGAAGGAGCCTTTCAGGAATATAAGCAGGCATTTACATCAGCTCCAATATTGAGACATCCAGACTCACAAAAGCCATTTCAGGTGGAAATGGACACTTCTAATACAGCAGTGGGAGCGGTGTTGTCCCAGAATGATGAGGAGGGGGTTTGGCATCCGGTGGCCGTCTATTCTAGCATACTTACTAGTTGCGAACAGAACTATTCCATCACTGACAAAGGAATTGTTGCCTATTCGGGCGGCTTTTCTGGAGTGGAGCACTATTTTTTGAGTAGCCAGATGTCAGGTGGTGGTAGTTACAGATCATAGGAATTTGCAATACTTCAAAACTGCTCACATCGTCAGTCCACGCCTATTGAGGTGGTCACAATATTTCAATGAGTTTGACTGTGTTGTCACTTTTCGACCTGGCAGGAAGAATAGAAAGGCAGATGCCTTAACCAGGCAACAGAATCTACAAAATGTGGTGACAGAGGTTAAGGCAATCATTCCGCCTGAGAGAGTGGTCAGGGCTATGACAGAAAAACTGATGGAAAAGGTAAAGACAAGTATGAAGCAGAGAGGAGTGAGATGGGGTGGGGGATCCATTACAAACTATCAGAAAGGGTCTTCCTTATTATGCAGGGAAATTGTTTTTGCCCTCCCAGGAATTACAAGAGAAAGCCATGTACTTGTGTCAGAATTCACCCCTTGCAGGACATTCAGGACGTCAAAAGATTCAGCATTTGTTAGAAAAGTGTTTCTGGTGGCCAAATCTGAAAAAAGATGGGATTGAGTACATTCAAAGATGTGAAACATGTGTTCGCACTGAGGCGGACCAGGTCAGAAAGGCGGGGTTGCTCCAACCTTTACCTACACCTGAGAGAGCTTGGACACATTTTTCCATGGACCTTATTACTGACCTTCCACCCGATAATCAACATGACACCATATGGCTGGTGGTGGATTGTCTATCGAAACACACGCATTTTGTGCCATGTGTTGGTATTGCTAGTGCTGGGCAACTAGCAGAGTTATTTCTGCAACACACTGTAAGATTTCATGGCATTCCCCAAACTATTGTTTCAGACAGAGGGCCTCAATTCACTTCCAAGTTTTGGCGTGCCTTCTATAAAATGTTGGGAATTGACTGTGCTCTGTCCACCAGCTATCATCCCCAGACTGATGGGCAGACGGAGAGAGTCAATCAGACTTTGGAATAGTGTTTACGTTGCTATTTGGGGGATAGTATAGAGTCATGGGTACGAGCATTGTGGTTAGCAGTATTTATAAACAACAATACCAAACATGCCTCGCTAAGCATGGCACCAAATGAATGCTTGTATGGGCATGAGCAAAACATGTTACCAGAGAGTTTACTGGAAGTGGAACAGATTCCTGTATTACAAGAAAGGAAGCAGTTGCTTCTAGACTTTAAACAGAAGGCACAATCCAACTTGGAGAAGGCTAAGGCAGCCTACAAGAAGCAGGCAGACAAGAAACATCAGGAAGCTCCCCAATACAAGGCAGGAGATCGGGTTTGGTTGTCTACACAGAATTTGCCATTGATGGGGCCACGCAAACTTGCACCATGTTTCATTGGCCCCTATAAAACTGTACAGTATTTCTCTGCAGGGGCTGTGAAACTACGTCTATCTGTCAATTTCAAGATACACCCGGTATTCCGTTTGTCTTTGATTAAACCTGCAGCTCCTGGGATCCAGACACAGAGGCCTCCACTGATCGTGAAGGATGGGCAATTGGAATATGAGGTGAAGCGAATTCTGAACTCTAGGAGACGGTAGCAGGGATTATGGTATTTGATTCAATGGAGTGTCTATGGTCCTGAGGACGGCTCGTGAGAGCCCGCAAGTGAAGTTCATGCTCCCAGACTGGTGCAGCAATTTCATTTGAGACATCCAGAAAAACCTGGTCCTGGGAAGAGCCCAGGGAGAGGAGGTAATGTCAGGAATTGGGGCATGAGAGCGGTCAGGAAGCATGTGTGGTTCTAGAGACTTCAGTTCCCAGCATGCTTGGTGAAAAACTGTAGTCATTCGTGCTTCGCGCAGATTAACATCTGAAGGCTCATTGCAGTTCCTACTTCAACCACGGGCTGCCGTGCTCAGGTGTGGCTTATTGAGAGTATGCAGCACAGGCGGTCATGACGCCATGTAGGAGAACTTTTGGAGATCTGAGGAACGCCGAAGGAATGCTTCAGTACATTCATTCCGGGCGGCGGTGGAGAGCGTTCTCTGGAGGATTCAACACGCTGCTACGTTTGGTTCGGGTCATTTCCCACGGGAGGCCCGAGCTGTCAGTTAAGTGCTGGGAAAACAGATATGGGCATGTTTTTTCCTGGTGCACTGTATTAACTTTTGGTAGGCAACAAGCATTGGGGAAGTCAGTGGGCATAAGGCTAATATGGACGTTTAAAGGCAATTTCATGCAGAATGGCTCCGTAGAACCTCGCCTTCCCCATTGCCTAAAGACTATCACTGCGTTGTCAAGCTAAATTTGGGAGCATTACAGGCAGCATTAACATTCCCTCTTCCATGTTCTGCTTATGTGTGCTTACGCTCACTCTCGGGCCATGTGTTTGTCTCATTCATGAAGGGAGCCATTCCCGTGTTTGTTTCATTACTGCTTGCTCTGCGATTAAGTGTTGCAACGTCCTGTGCTACATGTCAAGTTTACTATGTCAGTGTGGCAATATGTTTTTGTATTCATATGTGAAATATTCACACACTTTATGTTAAATGCATATGCTTCATGTGGCTAAGTTTGCTAAAGCATCAGATTATGTTAGGAGGTACAGGGCAGGAGTTGTTCGTAGGAATTAAGAAGGTGTATGCAGGAATCTACTCCAGTCTTAAATGTTACAGTGTATAAGTGTTGCTGCAGACTGGTGTTAGAAGGCAGTTCTAGGGGTTTTGACTTTTCCCTTTTAACCCCCTTATCCTGTTTTCTGGTGTTCCTAATTTCCCCTTCCCTATCCACAACCTCTGCCTAATCCCTCCTTCCCCCAGTGGCTCCCACGTGGTACCCTGTGATTCTAGTATCAGGAGCCCGTGCCAACCACGGGTTGAGGGGTCGATCTATTCGGCTTCTGTGGTTCGCAGGAGGGTGTCGTACCCTCATCCCTCTAGTGTTGAATCTTGACAGCCGGGCTATTGGTCCTTCCCATTGTTACGGTCATCAAGTGGCCCATCCCGGCCTTCTGGTAGATGGAGGTTAGGTTGATGGCCTCCACTGGGTTTGCCCAATGATGCTTTTTCACCCAGCGTTGTATGGGTGTGGAAATAGAGAGCCTATATGTATTGTTCCAGGATGATTTGGTCAGTCATCTCAGCTGGGTTGGAGGCAGCCGGTTGTAGCCACTTATCTGCTAGGTCTTTACTACTATTGAAATATTGTCAGGGAGTCTCCCCTCTATATAGTCTTGTCTCTCGGAACTTGATCCAGTATGTCTCTTTGTCGTGACCCATGTGTTCCAAGATAGATTTCTTTGTTTCGACTAAAGGTGTATCCCCTGAGGGGTTGGCGGCCTGGTAGGCGCTTTGCATCTCTCCGGTCATGAGAGGGGTGATATATTATCCCTATTTTTCCTGAGGCCAGCCAGCGATGCGGGCCACCCATTCATAATTTCCCAAGAAATGTGCAGGGTTTTCCCCTGGGGTGTAATTCTGTAGGACACATATGGGGACCTGAGGAGTTAGCTGTAGGGTGGACATGTCCACCATCTGGTGGAATGTGCCCAATAGCCTCTCTGGTAAATTGAATTTAGAAGTGTGCCCAAGATCCTCTGTGAAAGTTGCATTTAGAAGTGTGCCCAATAGCCACTCTGTGAAAATTGCATTTAGAAGTGTGCCCAATAGACACTCTGGAAAGCTGCATTTAGAAATGTACCCAATAAACACTCGGGAAAGTTGCATTTAGAAGTGTGCCCAATAACCTCGCTGTGAATTTAGTAGTGTTCCCAATAACCACTCTGTGAAAGTTGCATTTAGAAGTGTGCCCAATAACCCCTCTGTGAAATTTAGAGATGTACCCATTAGCCTCCATGAGAGCTACATTTAGAAGTGTGCCCAATAGCCACTCTGTGAAAATTGCATTTAGAAGTGTGCCCAATAGCCTGGTAAATTGAATTTAGAAGTGTTCCCAATAGCCTCGCTGAAAATGGATCTTAATAGTGCGCCCAGTAGCCTCTCTGTGGAAAACTGAATTTAGGTATGGGCCCAATATCCTCTGTGAAAGCTGCATTTGAAGTGTGCCCATTAGCCACGCTGTGAAAGCTGCATTTAGAAGTGCTACCAATAGCATCTGTGAAAGTTGATTATAGAAGTGTATCCAATAGACACTCTGGAAAGTTGCATTTAGAAGTTCGCCCAATAACCTCTCTGGAAAATTGAATTTAGAAATGTGCCCAGTAGACGCTGTGCGAAAATTGCATTTAGAAGTGTACCCAATAACTTCTGCGAGAGTTACACTTAGAAGTGTGCCCAGTAGCCTCGCTGATAAATTGAATTTAGAAATGTTCCCAATAGCCTCTGTATGGAAAATTGTACTTAAGTTTGCCTAGTTGCCTCTCTGTGGAAAATAGAACTTAGAAGTTCGCCCAGTACCCTATCTGGGAAAGTTGCATTTAGAAGTTTGCACACTGAAAGAGCATATAACCATTCATACCACACCCCACGCTTACTCTCTCCTTTACATCACCACTCAACTAGAACACAGAGATACTATGACACCATTCGGTATAACTGTTCTCATACGAACATCCGCCGCTTACTCCACATCATTCTATGTAAACACTGCTGATCTCACACCCTCAGCCAGGCGTTTTCCCCAGGCCTAACGCAGCCACATCCATTCCGGATTTATCCTGCCAGAACGAACACATTCTCCTGATCTCTCAACCACCACACCTACCGATAAGAATCAGCTATTACACGCGTACCGCACGAGCTGCACACATATCCGGTGCACACACGCACCTTTTTGACTCTCCCTACTCTCTCTACTGATCTGAACTTCGGTTCCCAAGGGCGTTCAACCTACCAGCGCCTTCAGACCATACCAATGGTATATAAGGCGCTATATAAGTGCAAAATAACAATAACAATAACAACAATCTGTGCTTGTTGTATTTCCAAGGTCTGCTGGAAGGCCTGGTGGTCTGCTTCAGCCTGCTGGCTGTCTAGGCGTAGAGCCTGTTGGAGCTGCTGCTGGCCCTTGGCTAGTGCCTTCAGAATGGTTTCCATGGCGTTCTTCGAGGACATTCCACCGCTGCCACCACTTGTGACACTCTGGGCACAATCAGCATGGACTACTTGGCAAGTGTTCAACAACCATTTATTATAGAGGCATGTCTGTCAACCCAATTAGGGACAGTGCTGGTTTCCTCCCAGGGGCATCTCTGTCGTTCTTGTTCCGTTAATCCTCCCTGAATGTTCTCTTATCCCTTAAGGCCTGATTCGATCTCCTCTGTCTTCCTTCTCTTTTTTAAAAGGGCCCAAACAAACTCCTGCTCTTCCAATACGCCTTCTCCCATGGCTGGCTGGGGAGGGGCAAGGAACACAGGCTTTGATATCTCCTGCTGTGGACCTCTTTCTCTTCTCTGTGGGTGCCACCGCTGGTTTGTGGCTATTAGCACCCTGACTCCCTTCTGAGCGCCAGAAAGGGGATGCTTGTTCTATCTTTAGCCCTTCGCAGAGCTTCCTGGCTGAGGCCTGAGTGCCCTTTATCTGAGCCGTGCAGGGGGGATGGGTAACCGTGCAGCTAGTTCCTCTGGCTGCATGCTCTTGGGTGCTGCTCTCAGGGCTCCGGCTCTCACGCTGGAGTTCTGCTGTGGTGAAACCTCCCCTTTTGTGATGTAAGTCGATGATGGCCGTGTCCGTTGTGAGGCACAACCTGCTGCAGTGAGACCTGGCCCGCTCTGATGTATGGTGATGACGGCTGCTTGTGTGAGTCGGAGGCCTGCTGAGATGAGGCCTGGCCCCTTCTGATGTAAGCCGACTCTGTGAGGCTGGTGGTCCATAACACCCACGCCCCCCCCTCCAAGCCGTGATGTTCGGCAAGGGGGGGGGATCTGGATGTATGGTCGTCTTGAGATAGGCGACTTTCAGGGAGGTGGATGGAAGTGAAGAAAAGGATTGTAGGGACAGAAACCAGCGCAGGACCTTCAGAGTTGAATCCTTATAGTGTGCCAACCAGACCAACGGGGCGTGATCTGTCAGCAACGTGAAGTGATATGATGTGATATGATTGATTATTTATAATGCGCTTAATATCCGGAGGTTTCTAAGAATGGACCTGGGGATCGAATCTGCGTTGCTATGTCTAGTCTTGCTTCCAAGGCGAGTACGTTGCCTCTGAGCTATCCTCCTGAGACAAGTGGTAGTATAGTAGCATAGGGATTCCTAGGCGCAATTGACTCTAAACATTCCTTTTCAATGGTAGCGTACCGAGTCTCTTGAGGGAGTAACTTTCGGCTGATGACCAACAATTGTCTCTCTGATTCGCCAGTACCTTGGAACAGCACAGCCCCAAATCACGTTTCAGATGCATCCACATGTGGAAAGAATGGCTCTGAAATGTCAGGGCAGTGGAGGATGGCATAGACTGTATGAGTTGTTGGTGGGAAATTCCAGAGTCTAGCTCCAGTTTTTGGGGAGGAAATCACCACCTCTAATAAAAGACTCGACAGAGTCCACCCCACGAGACATGCCCACAGTAGGATTGCCCAAAATGAAAAGAGTAATGAAAACACGCACACCTTCTCCACTCTCCTATCCCATTTATACTGGACCTCCTCTACTCATTGACTGCGGCTTCCAACCTGTGGGCCACCTTAAACTCAGACAATTGTATCACCTTCTCAGTCAAAGCAGAAAGACTCAATCAATTGAAGATCAGTTGGGTTACCAGTCATTTGGTCGAAAACCAAATGGTTGAATGACTATTTGATCGAAGTAAAATGGTCGGAAAAAAAAGGTTGAATCTTTTTTTATTTTTTTTTATTTTATGGGGGGGGTTCCCTCCCAAACCACCTTTTTCTTTATTAAAAATATTTTTTAAGCAACCAAAACTTAAAAAATATATATAAATAAATAAATAAAAAAATATGACCTTTTTTTTTACCATTTTGTTTCGATCAAATGGTCATTCGACCATTTATTTTCGACCATTTGACCGGACACCCAGTAAGAGATCCCAACTTTCCATAAGTGTAGACTATAGTAGATAATGAAATAGTAATCTTTTTATGTACATGCCCCGACTTCTCCCCCCATTGGAAAATGCTTTGATTGCATTCCGCTACCCTTCCCCTACGTGAACCACTATGTTACCTTGGAGAAATGACTTTGCAACAAAAGAAGAGAGGTGGGGTAATTTTATAACCATGGTAACTGACTCCAATACTATCACTCTAAACATCAAAAGTTCTCATGGTTAAATTACATTCTCTCGCTAGTATCGTTACTAGCTAGGACACTTTCACCAACCTACACCGGAGGCCACTTGTCTTTCTCAAACAAATACAAAGACGTTAATTTGCAAAACAACATACATATTTTATTTATTTGTATACACTAACATTTCTTTTCAAAATAATCTCATAATTCAATTTTAGAACTCTGTAGAAATTCAGTAGGGTGGTGTACACCACAGGGACAACACAGCATATAACAATATTACAAATTCATGTGTATATTACACTCAATACTACTCACTTCAAGACACAATCGCTCTCAATTCATTTGTACTCATACTTCATCAAACACCTGGAGAAATAAACCATTAGAAATGCTAAGCATATGGAGGAATATATAGAGTGAATTTGGATAGGTAGTGCGGCCAAGTGGTGTGAGATAGAGAAAAGCCAGACCCCTAAATTATGTCCAGAAAATTGCATCACACAAGGCATGATACAAAAGGCATGATACAAAAGGCATGATACATTTCCCCAACTACGTTTTGGAACTCCAAACCGTTCAGTTCTTGCAGAGCATATGAAGTCACCATGTTGGGTATGGCCTCAATTTAGCTCTCAATGGTATACATCAGTTAGGGTCTTCCAATGCTCACTGATACTTTGAATGAAGCTACCTGCAGGCAACAAAGGAAAGTAAGAGAAGGGCATACTGGGGCCAATTCTCATGCAGACTCTAATGTCTACATCACTGGTGGGCAACACACAGCGCTCAGTTTAATTTGGCCAGCCACACCTCATTAGCCTAGGCCAGCGTTGGAAACGGTGAGGGATCATGGTATGTGTAGGAAAAACATTCTGAAGGGCTGTTGTGCCTTCACTGGGCTACGATATTAACATTCTGAAGACCCTGAAAGTGGCTTGCTCGAATGCCCAAACAGAGACAGGGAACAAGGTCGCGGGAGTTTCACTTGCTGCCCTGCCCTGGAGGGCCACAGTTGCTGCCGGAAAGAGAGACTACGGCCCCCACCTTTAAAAATGGGATCCCGCTCCTGCCGAGCCAAAGCACGCGAGCAACAAGAAGTGGGAGTTTCACTTGCGTTGGGAGTTCCACGAGTCTTGGTGCACCTCCCAAAACTATCAGGAGAAGCGAACACCATGATGATAAGGCGACGAGAAGGTGAGGAGAACTAACAGGAGGGGGGGGCAAGGAGGGCCCATCTCTGAACCTTTTGATCCATTGAACTATTAGATCTTGACCGAAATCTGCTAAAGAACATGCTATCCTGCCTGACCCCAATCTGTTTACTCACTGATGTATCCATGAGCCAGTGATGACAGGGAGCAGGAACCAGGCTGACTCAGGTAAGTGTAAAAAGAAACAGGCTTTATTCTTCTTGGTTACATAGCATAGTCATAAGAAGTAGGAGAGTAGGTGATAAGCCTCTGCCCTGGTTCCCAGTCCATCTCCCAGTCTCAACCGTCACTCTCTAGAATCCTCAGGCCCCCCGCACTCCAAGCTCCACTTAAACATTCTAGGAGGCCCTTGCACACACTCAGCCATTCAATACAGTCATACCAGGATACCAGCCATTCATCACAGTCATACCAGGATACCACACATCCCCCTCCTTAACAAACAAACAGAAATCAGAATACTCTCACCATCATGTTAGGATCACAATCAAAAGAAACCAAACACCTTCTACCCCGGCCTGCCACACTGGGGTCTCAGTGCTGCACCACCGAGCGCATACCTTGCCACATGGACAATCAAATCTAAACTACCATCATAAACCCTCCTAACCTACCACCTTATGCCAGAACTGCCACTCCTGGCCTCAAGCCTGCCACACTTGAGCACTAACCCTGTCTCAACGAGACCAACATACCTTCCAACATTTAGTGTAGCCAAAACTTACACAATTGGCCTGAACAAAATCCTAACATGCTAGCAACAACAAAAACAAAAGTATCCAAAACAAACACACCTAAACACCCATCCCTTTTCCCCTAAACAAAACATAGAAAAGGATGAAAAATGAAAGCAAGAGACTAACTGGACAAAGACCACATAAACCACAACACAACCACAAGAGACGTGGTGCGTAAAATGTCCACAGTCCCTACCATGCAAAACGAAACTTCCATCCAAGCACCAACAAAATGTTAAATTCTGGCACCTGCTAAAGGTTTCCGCTACAAAAAAAAACACTGAAACCCAGTGCAAGCACAACAAGGTGAAAAAAATGTAGTGCTTTCCCAATGTTGAAATTGTTAGATAATAGTACAATAATAAATTCATTGTCTCCCCATTGTCAATTAAAACTTATCTCAACTGTCTGTGTGGTAAACTCGCAGTAACTTCAACCTAACTAGGTATAAAAAGAATAAACATCTCTCATGAACTGCACTTCCTGACACCACAGACATTAGGAGTCCAAAAAAATCACTCCTAAAAAATCACTCCTAATCCCGACACTATAACATTCTACAGGAGACAAAACCAAAAACACTAAGAAAATATTTTAGTGTAGCCTACTCCTACAACTTCACGCGTACTACCTACGCCTCATAGTCTCCTACTATAGTGTCCTGCTATAGGATGCTTATATATTAAGATCATCCACAAATATAATACCTTTATTGCATTAAACCTCTAAACACCGTTCTCCCTAGGGTCTCTATAAGGTATCACACCTGGCCAGCATGTGATCCTCACCCTCAACTACATGCGTGCTACCTCTCACACGCCTACTTCTCCCAACTTACGTACTCACGACTGCACACACCCATTGCAGTAACATTCACTTCAAACGTGCTACTTCACACACACACCCAACATACACATGTATGTCACACATACCTACAGATTGCATGCTACAAATGCACAATCATCTTCAAATGCATTCTATCAATGCCACGTTATACGCATGAAAATTCACTAAAATTGCATTAAACATTACATATGCACTCAATATTTGCCCACTAAACACCTCCTTAAAAGGGATGATGGACACTAACAGACATGGTGTTGCTCAGGCACCATTCTGGAAGTGTGTCATCTCAGAGATAGAATTTTCGTTTCGTAAAAATCCCTTATTTGTGCAATATTAACTTCAAACCTACATTTTTTTTGTAATTGCATAAAACTCCTGTGGACATAACATCTTTAAAGCAAATCAAAGCATAATTGTCTTGCTAAAACTTCATTTAAAACTTTAATTTAGAAATCTAACTCCAAAACATTAATTATTCAATAAATTAATTATTTGCAGTATTTGTTTTAAACTGTGCAAAAGTTCCCTGAAATGCAATTATCACTTATTTTCATGTAACTACAATACCCGCTGCACATTAACACTCATGCATACCAATATTGCAACCATAATCCCCATTACTTCTTTTCTCCTCCACAAGCCCGTAGAATGGCATAAACCTCTAAAAAACACATAAATATACACTGTAGCATCAATTATAAACGTCCTCCTGGAAGACAAACACATGGTCCCTACAAACTGCTTCCACAAAATTATAACGTTTAACATCTACACGTTTTTTTTTTCTTGTTGGCGGTAATACCCGGATTGCAATATGCGTAGATAAATGCTGTGCTCATAACAGTAGCTCATAGCCTTTCCTTAGATCTGCTGGACTGCTGCAGATGTCCAAAACAAATGCACCAAGGGGTTTTCCAAAGTTGGAAAGATGGCGATCCACCGAAGGGCACCACAGGGTGTCATGCTGCAGCCATTTTTACCCCCATTGATCCAGTATCGGGCGTTATCGAGGCTGTTGCGAATTGTCAGTCCTCTATGTCCCATGAAACCCCAGCTCAACCCCAATATCTTCCTCTCATGATGGTGTTATAGACTGTCTGCCCAACTCTGTAGTCCATAGCTCACCACCGAGAAATGTGCAGGGGGGAGGGGACTTGTCACCAAAGTCTAATTCATTACCGCTATTCTCAAGTGGTCCAAGGAGCATACAGACAAGGTGATGACTCACAGAAACGAGATCCAGATTACAGGTGCTGAGAAAGCCCATCATTTGACTGCTACCCCGCATGTTCAACAACCCCCTCCCGGATAGCTGTCATGCTGACCTCTCCAGTGGTCCATGCTGACATAGGCCATCCTATCGTCTGATTGGGACTCGAAAGAACTGGGCGGCCTTAAGAGGATGCTCTGGCTTATCTTTGAGGATCGCCAGGGGGGAGGAGCAAGGGGAGGGCTGTTAGCCCAGCTAATTTGTCAATGAAGCCGTCACGGGGCCTCTCAAACAGTTCTTGTGGATCTGCACAGTAGTCAGCCAATGGATCTAAAACTGAGAGAAGCCTTGGCTACATGCACCTTGGCGTCCGGGAAAGTGACCCTGTTGCGACCTGCGAGTACTATTTGCTCTGCTACCCACCCAGAAACCTTAAACCATCAGCCAAAAATCACCCAGCCCCCCCTTATGGTCTGTGCGAGAACTCGGCTAGGTGGACCGGGGAGCGAGAAACTTGCCCTGGGGTGATTTAGAACACGAGGGACGGTGCTCGCACCACCCATTTCTGCCCATAAGAACACCAACTATAGCGATCCAAGACCCCATCATCGCCGAGCTCAGAGTGCTGAACACACAAGAGTCTCACCTAAGGGGGTGGGGGGTCGGCTATTCTGCACAACGACAAGCCAGACACTGTGAACTCCTTGACTAACAAATGTACTCACTGGTTCCGTTCAATACGCAAGTGCCATTCACTCATCCAAGATGATATCGATAGCTGAAATCGGATACATCACAATGGAGGTTTCCTAGACCCCCTTTGTATTGTACTTAGGGACACAGTGGTGGCAAATGGAATAATGAGAATGGTCAGGAGACAGGGTTTGCCAACACCTAGCAAAATCTAAATAAGCGTTAACTCATTCCCCACTTCAGTTTCCTCCCATGAGCCAATGCCTTCATTTGCCCTTCTTTCTGGAGCCAATGCGGTCCAACTTGGGGACAGATTGGGGGGGTCTAAAAAAAAAGTGGAGTGACTGTTTTATGGTCAATGGTTTGGTTGCTCTTTGGAGGGAACACCACCTGATCAGACTTGGGGTTGGCCACAATCTGTTGATACTACACTTCTGTATAAGAATTGTGTGCATGTGTTTGTTGTACTTTGATGCCTTATTTTATGGCTGAAAAAAGTTATGTAATCACATTACCTGAATGAGTTTAAACAGTGCTAGCCAGTGGTTGTCACTCTATAGAGAGAGGTAAGGTTTTGAAAGGTCTGAGATAACAGAGCAAGTTAGAACCAGGGCACCCGGTCTTCCAGGTTAAGCTCTGGATGGGTGATACACCCAGGATTCATTTGTGCCACAAAAACGAGAGGGCGGGAAATCACAGCCATTCTGGGACTGACCAATGGCTGACACCATTCGCCAGATACCAGCCATGTGCCACTTAGAGACGTAGAATGGTGGTTGTGGTGGCCAGAGAGAGGATACTGTGTATGCAGGGAACAGTGGCATATGTGCATTTGCCGTGCACTTAATGAACACACAATCACTGTTGCATGTGCCCTTAGTGATCAAAGTGTACTGGTGATGCACATCTGATCTCTACTAGATCCCAAAAAAAGACCTGAAAAACAGCAAGTTGCGGAAGTGACAGGTATTTCCTCAAATCGCCAGATTGATCAAAGACCCTGGAGGGAAATAAATCAGTGGAAGACCCCTCCACATCCAAAGGGGGTGGTTTAGAAAGGCCCCTGGATGCCCCTGGCACAGCGCTCCCAAGTCTCTAGTGGCACACATCCGAAGAGAGATCTGTTCATTTTAATTCAATTCCCCATCATCTCTCAGGGTTAAGTAGAGGAGGGTTAGCGTGAGCAGCAATGCATAGCAATGTAAAATGGCGGCGAGCAGCTTGTCGCTGCTCTGGCCAACATTGTCCACAGTTAATTCCGGCACCTGGGAATTTGATGTTGATAAATCCCCATGTTCCCAGGCATTCTGGTATTTTTCAGAGGGGGAAACAAAGCAAAGCCCGTGTTTCATCGGTTGACCAGCGTCAATGGAGGACGTCCTGTGGGATGCATTTGCTATTTCTCCCACAGGTTTTAAGAGAACCCAGCTAAGAAGAGCAGGCACATTGCAAAAAGCCTTAGAAAAAGAAGCCGTCAATATGAGTCTGGCAGATCTTTTCCAGGATTACAGCGTGGGCAAATAATCTAGGGATCTGCTGCATGGAGATAACACCCCGGAACAGCTGTAGATGCTCTAGGGAATCGGCATCATGAAGCTAATACCACCGGAACAGCTGTAGATGCTCTAGGGAATCTGCTGCGTGGAGATAACTCCTGGGAACAGCTGTAGATGCTCTAGGGAATCTGCTGCGTGGAGATAACACCACCGGAACAGCTGTAGATGCTCTAGGGAATCTGCATCATGAGGCTAACACCATCGGAACAGCTGTAGATGCTCTGGGGAGTCTGCTGTGTGGAGATAACACCATCGGAACAGCTGTAGATGCTCTAGGGAATCTGCTGCGTGGAGATAACTCCATCGGAACAGCTGTAGATGCTCTAGGGAATCTGCTGCGTGGAGATAACACCACCGGAACAGCTGTAGATGCTCTAGGGAATCTGCTGCGTGGAGATAACTCCATCGGAACAGCTGTAGATGCTCTAGGGAATCTGCTGCGTGGAGATAACACCACCGGAACAGCTGTAGATCCTCTAGGGAATCTGCTGCGTGGAGATAACACCACCGGAACAGCTGTAGATCCTCTAGGCAATCTGCTGCACGGAGATAACACCACCGGAACAGCTGTAGATGCTCTAGGGAATCTGCTGCGTGGAGATAACACCACCGGAACAGCTGTAGATGCTCTAGGGAATCTGCTGCACGGAGATAACACCACCGGAACAGCTGTAGATGCTCTAGGGAATCTGCTGCGTGGAGATAACACCACCGGAACAGCTGTAGATGCTCTAAACTACTGCATGCTAGGTTTTAAAAAATCTGCATTTTTAAATTATTTTTAATCCAATTCCATTCTTGTTTTAATAGTGGGATTCATTGTGCACATGTAAAATAATGCAAAGGAGAGTCGTAATTAACCCTTTTCTGCACCATATTTCAAAGGCGTGTGCAGGTGGGCATCAGTGAGATCCCCCTTACAGATTATTTTCTTGAAAGTTGAAAGATCTCTTTGCGGCAAAATATATATTTATATATAAATATTGTTTTCCTATGTGTGTTTGCATCACCCTTTTGGGTGTTGATGCACAATGCAACAGTATAAACAGGTATTTTACCTTAGGGTCTGGCAGTATTTTGTGCATGCAGTTTTGCAGGGAATAAGGCCGTGGGTCATAATCAAGGGCCAGATAATCAGAAGAAGGCAATACATCCTCCTTCTGTTACAGTCATTGGAATTTTAAGGATGTGTTCTTTATATAGCTAATTATAAAGCATTGAGTTCATCCCATCACTGTAGCCACTCGCTTGAGGAGAGCATGAAAGTGAGCCCTGCAGTGGTCGGGTGCTCTTCTGCCTGTGTACACACAGTTGGCAAACAGGTCATGGGTGCACTCTATATCCTGTGCATATTGGTCTGAGATTGGGGCTAATTATGAAAATGACTACAAGCAACTATCATAGACTCACATGAAAAGTGAATCAAACAATAAAAGTAAATATTATAGTCTCGCAGACATACAAAAGGACATTACATTCTAAGCCCCTTCCATGTCCACTCAACACCCAAACAGAAAAAGATCACAGTGAAGGATACCACGGCAATGCAGGCATGCCTGCAAATGTTAACCCCTGAGCAACCTATGATAGTGATCAGACGCCATTTCCCAAAAAATGTTCTCTGCTGCCTGATTAACCTATAGACAGGCAATGGAGATTCTAGCTTATGAGTATTTTGATAAAGAAACAGCAGTGATCCCCAAATCTGCACCTTGACCATCAGTTCTCCAGGCTTTCAGGATAACTATTACAATATCTCTAATTTAGAGTCACTATATTCAAGTGTAGTTTATCTGGCTATCCTGAAAGCGTGGAGAGGAGTTATCGCTTGAGGAAAGGAATTGGGGAACCCTCAGCCACAGCGTTCACAGCTATGTAGATAGAAATCATTGTTTGGCAATCCAACATCAATGCCAGTAGCAGTTGCAACCTACTAGGGGCTAACATTGCTTTTAATGAAATATATATATATATAATGTAAACACCATTACTGTACATAAATAACCCTACAGACATAATTGTGTCCAGGTGCTGCTAAAAGATTTTATTATTACTGAACTCAAGGACACTCATTTTATCAACTACATAAGTATGAAAAGATAAGGTGGCATTGCACTAGATCCTGTGTCTCTAACCAGTAGATCGTGAGCTACTGGGAAACCTCAGGCGAGCTGCCAGTGGCTCGCGAGACACCGGTAACTCGCCTTAGTTTTCCCAGTAGCTTGTTGCCACTAGAGCACTTTGTGTTTATTTTGGTGTATGAAGTTCCTCTGCCTCTTCCCCTGACACCTCCCTACCCTCTTCCTGCAAAGCAAACGGTCAAAAGCGGTGTGCATGGTGAGAGGAGAGGCTGTATCTGGGTTTGAAAGACTTGGGGCAGTGTCACAGCAAGGGGTTAACTATCAATAACAAAAGGAAATGGGAAATGGGAAAGGTTGAGAGGCATTTTGCAATAATAGACACAACTTATGAAAATAATACTCCCAAAGCAGGTAACCTGTGATCCTAAACATTTTGTTTTTGCATTTTATTTGAGATGTATAAAGCACTTTAATCCAAAGAATAGAACAACAGTCAGCCTTGTAAGTCAGTTTGTAATTAATAGGTCTTCTGTGAGGAACAAAATAAAGAATATGAAGAAATTGAATGGAGAGAAAGTGGAAGAGAATTCCATTTAAAAGGAGCCAACAAAGTAAAAGGACGAAAGGGGGAACTAGCACAAGGAGGTCGAGAAGCTGCAAAAAGATATTGTGACTGAGAGCGAAGAGAATGAGCAGGGATATCAAAAGAGACAACAAAGAGAAATAATTAGGTGCAAGATTATGAAGAGATTTAAAGACTTGACATAAAAATTTAATTTGAAACGAGAATGGAAAGAGAGTCTGCCGAGACTAGAGAGAGAGGAGACAAGTGAGTCACGTGGTAGGAGATGATAAGAAGACAAAAATTGAAGCATTAAAAACAGATTTTAGTGGATCAAGATGAGAGAGAGGAAGACCAAATAGAGAGACTGAACAATTGAAAAGCAAGAACAAAATTAATGAAGTGATCAGGAGTTTTGTTGCATCAAAAGTTAAGAGTTGTGCGGATGTTGGACAGATGATAAAGACAAGCTTGAGAAGATAAAGGGATATGATGAGCAAAAGATAGATCAGAATCAAAGTAAAGTCCCAAATTATGAGCCGAGAAGGAAACGGGAAGCAAAGAAGGAGCAAAAGAAATAGAAGAGGGAGGAAGAGGAGAATGAATAGTGTTTGCAGGGAAAAAGAGTGGTTCAGTTTTGGCAGCATTTGATACCAAAAGAGTTTCTGCCATGCAGGAATTGAAGGCTAGGAGAAATGTAAAGAGTTTGTGGCGAAATTCAGGAGTGAAGGAAAGGAAAGACAAGAAAGGTAGAGTGTCATCCGCATAAAAGTGTCGAGAAAGTCTGAACAATGAAATAACGTGTGCGTGCCAAGGGAGAATAATAGAAAAAAAAGAGGATTGGACCAAAGACCGAGCCATGGGGAACACTGTGGACTAGAGGAAATATGTGAGAGATTGATCCAGCCTAGGAGATCGAGAATATCCTTTGGGATAAGTAGGACCGAAACCAAGAAAGAACAGACCCTGAAAATCCAAAAGAGTAAAAGAAAGAAAGTACGAGAGAGTGATCAACAGTGTCAAAAGCCGCAGACAAGTCTAGCAGAATAAGCCAGGATGAGTGTTTAGAATAATCTGCTGACAGTAAAAAATTAGAAACAGACAGAAGAGCAGTTTCAGTGGAATGAGGAGGCAGAACCCGACTGAAAACTAGGAAGAAAAGAATTAGCAGAAAGAAACATGGAAACCTGAGAGTGGACAAGACGTTTGAGTAATTTAGAGAGATAAGGCAAAATAGAAATAGGGTGAAAATTTGAAGTGGGGGAAGGATCAGAAGAAGGTTTTTTCAAGAAAGGAAGGATAGAAGCAGGCTTGAAAAAGATATGGAAACAGAGGTTGAAAGACAAATATTAAATAAGTAATTTAGGTAAGAAATTAGAGAAGTACGTCAACCAATTGTGGCAAAGCAAATGCTGTTACATCCTTCAAAGTTGCAAATTATTTGATGAAAAACAAATGTACTTTTACATGTACATGGTGCAGTCTGTTGTAAGAGATGTTAAAAACTGTGAATGCATGTCTGCCATGTCAGGTGTGCAGTTTGGTGCAAGCACTATGGCCTTAATCCCATCTGACTGCATCTGAGTTCTATTGCTATTTCAAGCTACACACCAGATTACTGAGCACTACCATTAACTGCATGTAGCTCTTGCTAACGTAAAGGTTGGAGACCCCTGCACTAGATGAACCTGCAGAAGACGGAGGCTCATAACCCATTGAACTATTTTAGCAGGTAAAACGACCTGCCCCTAAGGTGCTACGCCTACCCTTTGCCTACCTCATACCAAGCAGAGCTTAAAAATTCAAAAGGGTTCACTGGTGGCATCAACCTCACCCTCAGTTATAATATTGTGCATGTAATCTCTCAAGCTGGTGTGAATAACAGAATCTAACTAACAGCAAATCTGATATCTAGGGGCTCAAATATATCAGGTATGGAACATCCTATTCTGCTGGCTCATAGAAAGGCAATCACATGTAATTGCTTCCTATGCCATTTCACTAACAGAAACTGTACATTTATCATGGAGGTGTGATAGGTGCAG
Source organism: Ambystoma mexicanum (assembly GCF_040938575.1). NCBI lineage: Eukaryota > Metazoa > Chordata > Amphibia > Caudata > Ambystomatidae > Ambystoma > Ambystoma mexicanum. The sequence goes on from NC_090938.1 coordinate 81,614,450, forward strand.
TGTATGCCTCTGAATGGGGCTCAGTGAAAATCCGCTACCTTCAAATGATGCATACAATGTTAATCACATTAGAAAAAAAGCTAAGAAAGCTCTATGGCATTCCAAAGGTTTTACTTTTAAGAAAGCCCCAGGTGGTGCTTGGAGACAGAATTTAACCAGAAGGGCCATATTTCACACATTTGCACCGGATCCGATGTCACTAGGAACGGTCCTCAAGAGTCAAATCCATGCCATGTTTTCAGGATGTCCACCTAAAATACTGTTGAACACTGTGTATCGAAATGGGAGTTGTTTGCATAATCAATAGTGATTGTGAAAACCCGCTGTGTTTCGGGCTCCCTGCTGGCTCGGCTTTAAAACCCCTATGCCCGGCCGATCAACAGGTGCAAGAAACTGTAACAGCCAAATAAAGTTACATTTTGGACCACTAGGCCAATATTGTGTTCCCAAGCGGAGGCATACATAGATAGTGCCTAGTTTTTACTTTGCCGTTGAATCGTCCTTGAAAACCCTAATGACACGTCAAGTCTCCAACAAACTTGTCGGCAACGACAAACCGCCCACCTATTGTTGATCATTAATTAATTGCCCGTCAACCTAACTTACCGTTCCTTGTCAAATGGAAACTGGTCAACCATCCCATTGTTGCTCATTATGTCAAGAATCCTTTTATGATAATAACCGTTTTCAATATCCAGAGGACAATCTGCCGGCGTGAAGATAAAATGGAAAGCTAATTAAATCCCAGTAGATAGAATTATGCAGTAAAATTTGTATATAATGATATCATTCACTTTCCAGGCCAATCCAACCTCCAATTCTCCGGGAGCCATAGTTCCGAAAAGGCCAGCGTGACAGCGAGGAACTGCGCAAGGGACTGTATGTCGTTCCAACTACCAACGCATACATTAAATTGACTAACACTCTTTCTTTCTCCCATCAAATGCTGCAATGGAAGCACCTGTCCTCACATTGTCCAAGAAAGGGATTTAGTAAAAGCCACGGGTCTGGGGAGACACGGGGGAGTCGTTTAGGCTCTGTGTGGTGAACAAAGCGGCGTATGTACAGGTTAATTAGCGACGGCGGATTTTGCTTGAAGTCAATGAGCGGGCCGGATTTAACATCTCTGTTGGTGCGGTTCATTTGTTCATTTGTTGTCTTGTTCTGGAATACATTTCGGCAACAATCAATACGTTCAGCCCTGACAAGGCTTATTCCTGCAATAAATTTATAAGCCACCGCAGTGTAGTAATCCAAGAGAGACTTGTGGTTATCTGTGTTGGCAGCAGGGTCTGAGTGTCTTTTTGAAACCGGGGCCCAGGTGGCGAGGTGAGATATTGGTAGGAGAGGGGCTGCCAAGCAATGGCGGTAAGACGCAAAGGTTGGAAAAATTGAAGGCGTTGGGATCCTACGCTAAACTACCCAAGACCAGCACTGATGCCCAAGGCCAGGCCGGCGGGAATGGGTTTTCAATTTGGCGGGAATTTAATCTGTCCTAAACAGAAACATTCTTGAGCTCAGTGAAACGAATGGAGTGTTTCTAAACGTTCGTTAGTATGGATAAGAAGGGAATGTGAAAGAAACGTTTCTGGTGCACCATTCCGTACACACACACACACACGCACGCACGCACGCACGCGCACACACACACACACACACACACACACCTGCAGCTTGTCAAATCTTATTGGAGCATGTAAAAAATTAAGGACCCCAAATTAGACATTTATGTGTAATTTTGCAGTAAATAAGTCGAATTACCACCAAAATGGATTACTGTTACTGCCACTCTGTCCCATGGATTTAGCACGAATTTATGGGGGGTGGCACAGTGGTTTTAGTCCTTAGTAACCAGGGGCAATTTTCAGGAATGGCAGTGAGCGGTAATTCTGCTGCAGTCATTCCGAAACTTGTGGTGCTAAATTGAATGAATTCCCTCCAACATTGCTGGACCTACATCCTCTACCTTACCGCCGTAACACATTATAAGATGATGCGGTAATATGGCGGTCACTGGCAGTTAAAGAAGTGCCTGCACTTTACCGCCACTTTTTACTGCATCTCAGAACATGCAAGGAGGCCCCATGTTTTCTAAATGTTGTTTATGAGTACTGTAAGAGTGGATTTGATCAGCTGATTTGTCCAGTATTCTTGCCCAATAGTATGTGAGGGACGCTTTTTGGCTCCCATACATTATGCTTACCAGAAGACTCTTTATCTAAGGAGACATGATGTGCCCAGCCCTGGACTTTCATTTAGATTCCCAATGCATCCTGGGAAATGCAGTCTTATTAAACTTCATTTCAAACAAATTGACAAAGGTCACCAGAGAATGGCTTGTAATAGAAAGTCTGCGTAGTGTAAATTGTGGTTCTCAATGATAACCAAGTCTTCTAGTAAGAAAAGCTCCTGCAGTCACCAAGATATGCATGGATGGGATGGTTTGGCACTGGCCTGCAGTAGACAGGACCTTTCCACATTTGACCAATGAGAAGGAGATGTTTGCGGCTGCTGGGGAGTGGTTGACCTATCAGGGGAAGGCAGACTGCATATCATAAAAGGGGAGGACAAGTGGAGCCACTGCAGCAAAGACAAACCACAGAGTACAAAAGAAGCACTGCATGAGGCTATTCTGGACATGAACATGGCCAGGGGGGCATGGGCAAGCAGTGCCCTTCTCTATTCGCCAACTTAGGCATGCAAATACATTGGACAGAGTGGAGCTGGAGGCTCCAAATGCCTTCAATTTCTATCAAAATATAAAGGCTTGAGGTAGGGTGATGGCTACCGAGAGCCCTCCCTCTGGCTGCCTTTAGAGATTAAGAGAGAGTGTTCTCTGTTTGGACTGGGTGTGCGGACTCACAATACTGGCCTGGTGTCTTGAGTCCAGAGTGCCTCACCGCTTTAGGACTACACAACATACATGTAATAGGCAAGGGTGGCCTAGTGTTGAATTGGCTGCATCATCCACATTTAGCTAGGACATGGCTGTGTGCAGCTCGATCGCATGCCTGCTCTTGGCCCTGTGCAGCTGTAAGGCATGCCTGATCATGGCTGTGTGAAGCTCTATCGCATGCCTGCTCTTGGCCCTGTGCAGCTGTAAGGCATGCCTGATCATGGCCGTGTGCAGCTCTATCGCATGCCTGCTCTTGGCCCTGTGCAGCTGTAAGGCATGCCTGATCATGGCCGTGTGCAGCTCTATCGCATGCCTGCGCTTGGCCCTGTGCAGCTGTAAGGCATGCCTGATCATGGCCGTGTGCAGCTCTATCGCATGCCTGATCTTGGCCCTGTGCAGCTGTAAGGCATGCCTGATCATGGCTGTGTGCAGCTCTATCGCATGCCTGATCTTGGCCCTGTGCAGCTGTAAGGCATGCCTGATCATGGCCGTGTGCAGCTCTATCGCATGCCTGCCCTTGGCCCTGTGCAGCTGTAAGGCATGCCTGATCATGGCCGCGTGCAGCTCTATCGCATGCCTGCCCTATGCCCTGTGCAGCTTTAAGGCATGCCTGATCATGGCCGCGTGCAGTCTATCGCATGCCTGCCCTTGGCCCTGTGCAGCTGTAAGGCATGCCTGATCATGGCCGTGTGCAGCTCTATCACATGCCTGCCCTTGGCCCTGTGCAGCTGTAAGGCATGCCTGATCATGGCCGCGTGCAGCTCTATCACATGCCTGATCTTGGCCCTGTGCAGCTGTAAGGCATGCCTGGTCATGGCCGCATGCTGCTCTATCACATGCCTGCCCTTGGTCCTGTGCAGCTGTAAGGCATGTCTGGTCATGGCCGCTCTATCACATGCCTGCCCTTGGTCCTGTGCAGCTGTAAGGCATGCCTGATCATGGCCGTGTGCAGCTCTATCACATGCCTGCCCTTGGTCCTGTGCAGCTGTAAGGCATGCCTGATCATGGCCGTGTGCAGCTCTATCACATGCCTGCCCTTCGTCCTGTGCAGCTGCAAGGCATGCCTGGTCATGGCCGTGTGCAGCTCTAACACACGCCTGCCCTTGGCATCTGCAGCTTTATGGCATGCCATATCATGGGTATGTGCAGCTCTAATGCATGCCTGCTCTTGTCATGTGCAGCGTTAAGGCATGCCTGATCATGGCCATGTTCAGCTCTAAGGCATACCTGGCCTTGGACATGTGAACCGCATGCCTGGTCATGCCAGTGTGTAGCTTTAAGGCATGCCTAGTCATGGCCGTGTGCAGCTCTATCACATGCCTGCTCTTAGCATCTGCAGCTTTAAGGCATGCCTGGTCATGGCCGTGTGCAGCTTTAAGGCATGCTGGTCATTGCAGAATGCAACTACAGAGCATGCCTGGTCATGTGCGTGTGCGTCTTCAAAGCATGCCTACTCATGGCTGTGTGCAACCTTAATGCATACCTGCTCATGGCAGCGTGCAGCTGTGAAAAATGCCTGGTCATGGAGGTGCTTTAAGGCATGAAACTGTAGACCCTCATCTACATCATTATTTTGAGGGATAAGATATGTATTCTGCTTTGCAATAGGATAACACCACAGACATCTGTCAAGGCTATATCATCTAATGTCTAAGGGTGTCGAACTCCAGGTCTCGAGGGCCGGACTCCTGATGGGTTTTCAGGATATTCCTCATTAATATTCATGAGATAGATTTGCGTACAATGACTCTAAATGTATGCATATTTGTTCTCATGAATATTAATGAGGATAACCTGAACACCAGTCAGGACTCCGGCCTTAGAATCCTGGAGCTGGACAATCTATGCACAAGTCAATCTAGAGGGGGTGGCAGTGGCAAAGGGAATTGTCATGGAGCTGGTAATGCTCCGCAAGGCCAATATCACCACATTCATGTCGTGATTTTATCAAGCTCATTAGAAATCATTCCCTGCCCTGGTAGCCAATGAGTCCAGGCGTAGTAGGATGGAAAGTATGACAGAGTCACAAGCTAACAACGTAACATCACTATATTTTAATGTTCGGTCAAGAAATAAGTTAGATCTCAGATGCCTGCCCTTAGATATTGCAAAGATATACAATACATGTAATTGAATTATGAAACATACGACCAACAACTTGTAGCGGCTCAGCCGGATATGAGGAGGAAATTAAGAGAAATGAAAAACTCTCCTGCTATAAAGAGGTGCAAATGTCCCAGTGCAAGAAACTCAAACAGAAATATAACAATGTTTCTAAAGCAAGGTGTGCAATTCTCCTGCAGAATGATGCAGAGGCCAAGCTTCATATCCTTATAAACAAGGATGTGGGAGTCTTTTGGTCTCTGATTAATGCAAAGGAGGCAGCCTCGAGCATTGACCAGTTAAATGCAGTTTCTGAACCTGTTTGGGTTCATTATTTTGAACAGCTGTACGCTAAATCAACTCAAGGATGGGGAGTCTCTAATATCGTTAAAGGAGGATTCCATCCAGCGCTGTTGGTCACTGCATCAGGACAGAGAGAGAGTCTTGAAAAACATCAGAGCCTCGAAGCGCTCTAGAGCTGCCGGTCCAAACGGGCTGACAAATAATACCTTGAAGGCGGACCCTATTAATTGGACTTCGTTATACCTATCTTTAAGTGGGGCACAAGGTCTGAACCCTGGAACATTTGACCTATATCTTTAATCGATGTGAACAGTAAGATCTTTGTGCCCTTCTTACTGCAACTTCTAGAGGAATGGGCATTTTCTGTATAAAAGCTGAATAAATTCCAGACCGGTTTTCGTAAACTTCATTCTACGAATATTAATGTACTGATTATAATTCAATTCAAGAGTCTGCCTGCGCTGATCCGAAAACCCCCACTTACGTGGCATAGACAGAGTAGACCGTGTTGTTGAAGTGCGAGTGTGGGGGTCCCGAGACCATCACTCCGTACTCCGAAGTTCATGACGAGACGAAAGGCCAGAAACGCTTGCAGCCACCGATCTTATTGTGGACAGATCTCGAGTGCACCAATGATTGACAAATACACGGAAATGTATCCTCTCAGCCAGCCATACAGACCGAATACAATGCAAATCTTTCCATGTGTGGGAGAAGAGCCCGTGATCGTAGACAGGGAAGCCTATATGGACAGCCTCGATTGAGCACCTAGAACCATGGTGCTAACATCATTAGTGTCACCACAACATAGCAGTGTTAGACATGAAGCACATGTTCAGTCTGCACTGTACCACATAAACACACACTTGTATACATGAGGAACATGAGTGCACAGTTCTATAGCTAGAGGACAGATACATATACATACTGTCAATGCTTTTATTATTTTTGCCATTAGCCAAATGCAGTAACGCTGAACTGCAAGGCACAGGAACTCCTGAGCAAGCAACTGATGCTTAAAGCCAATAGTAGTGTGGACATACAGTAGTGCATATGGAACCTGATAAAACCACATATGGCTATCCCATTGGGAACGTAATACAACATGGACATTGTAGAAACCACATTATAAGGTTTGCGAAAATTACAGCAGGCCTCAGGCCACTGAACAGGAGACAAGCTGAGCTGATTCAGACAGCTCAGTGAGCAAGACGCATGAGCCCACAGCCAAGGTCGGAGATATGAAGACACATTTGAATCCACAGAGAAACTGAATAAATCCTCATAACTGTGAGCTGCAGAGCTCCAATTTGTGGTCTCTAAACATGTGATACAGCCAAGCGAGATAATGGACAGTCATCCATGGTGAGAAAGAGGAGCCGGTCCCAGCAAACCAGATGCAGATCGCAATATGTGTTGCAACCGTAAGGATAATAATCTCATAGGCAAAGGTGGTGTACACAAGTTACAATACAGACACATAATCATTCACATCTCCTTGAAGAGGTGCACAGCAAGCTGATAACTCAAATGAGTCCCAGGCCTGGGGGCATGAGCTCTCACCAATCACAGTTTAGTATTCCAGAAGTGGGTGGTGAGGGGCAAGAACCAATGGTAAACCCACTACTCTGCAACAATGTAATAGATAGTTCTTTTGGGATGGTACAGGCCAGACACCTGACATGCGAGGGCCAGTAGAATAGCACCTATAGGGTCCACTATAGGTAGTAGAGACTCTCAGTAGCCAATCCCTCATGGCGATAGGTTTTCATGGGAAGGGCCTGAGTGATGATGTCATAGTGCTAGAAAACCAGCATGTGCATCAAGGAGCCTCGAACTGTGCCTGAATCTTCCTGTGTTCTCGTACTAATCCCTGTTGGTTTTATTTGCAATAAATCGCAGTTTGACTTGCCGTTGACTGAGTCCTCTATTTGTACTGGAGAGGGTGTTGGGCCCTCTCAGTCCGTGGACCCCCAGCATCGCTCTGGTATACCTGGACGTCCCACCCAACAGTGTAAAACAAAATTCTGGTCGAAGTTACAATCTTGGGAATGCTTCAGGGCCTATTGAGGCTCACAATGGGCTTGTATGAAAATTCAGGAATTAGGGTTCACCTGAATAATCAAAGAGACTTGTCCACCAGAATTGAAACGAAATCTGGTCTGACAAAAGGGTGCGTTCTGGCCCCCTGCCTCTTCAATCGATATGTGTCAGACATTGATGAACATCAAAATCGGTTTGTTTTCAATCCATCTAAATTAGGCAAATTAAAAGTACCATGGAATGCCTACACAGACTATTTTTTTGCTCTTGGATAATTCTCGTGTTGGGTTACAGAGGGTTTTGGCACTCATTTTTGGTATGTGCAAGGGCAAATGGTTTGCGTATTAATCCATCAACAGCGAGAATTCTCTTTTTGATGAGAGGTGAGAGACACACCACAGTGACTTCGGCATTAGAATACACCTGTTAGAATTTCTACTAGAATGGTCTAGTTGGGCTTGCATATTGTTCACAGCCAGTTTATGGGATTCCTAAGTAGGAACTTATTTCAAAGGACTCAATATTGGCGAACCAATTGATAAAGATTGATCAAAAATGTTGACGATTCTTGATCATTCCTGCTATTAATTTCTATGAAGCAAAGGTTGTCCCTAAATTAATTTATGGTCTGTACTGTATGCTGTGGTAGCTATGGTTTGGTTGGAATCGCTGGAGGCAACAATGTGGAAGCGTGATTTGAGAGTTCCCAATGCTGTCCCACTGGCAGCTATTAGATTTGAGTTGGGTCATCTATCTGTAAAGGTTAGGGTACATTGTACACATGCCCCTGTTTCAGAAACTAATTACCCCGTCCAACAACTCTCTGTATGGTGATATGAAAGCATATATGGAATGTAGGGGTCGATCAGGTGACAAGATAAATTGTGTGGCACATATAAAAGTTATATGAAAACCCTATTACTGTAATTTGTTCTGACACAGGATGTATTGTTTCAGAACCCAGAGAGAGTAAAAAATGCTTTATTTGATAGAGACTGGGTCAATACAACTGACCATTTACATGAGTATGTCTCAAAGAAGCATTTGGCCCATGAGCATAAAAAGAGAGGCACTGCTGCACCCTTTTTAGTTCTATTCCCTAATTATTTCTATCGGTCGATCTTCTTAAGATTCCGGTGGAATCTCCTCCCGACAAAGGAAATTCTGTTATGGAGGGGGATCATTACCTTGGATATTACGATGCGCAGGTTTTGCAATATTAAAGATTTGGTTGAAACTATTAAACATCTATTGCTACACTTTACTGGTTTTCTGTTTCTGTCACAGGTGAAGTTATGGGGCGGTACTAGCAGGAGAGAAACTTTGATGCTGCGTTTTTGTCCGTGAGCGGTTCCCGATGGCCTCACTCGAGCCAAGTTTGGAAGACAGGCACTGACTCCTTTGCGGGCAGTAGAGACTCCTTGTCAACTGAATACAGTGGCCCAGGGTCTATTACTGACTGGCAGTTGCTAACCAGAGGCGAACATCTGCTACTTTGCAAACCTGAAGTGACATGTGTCACCATTGGACAATAAATCTTGTTTCTAGGTGACATGGGACATTGCTTTGCTTATGTGCAACAAAGTGATTGAGCCCAGCAGCCCCCGCCTTATGAGTGCTCCCCGGAGCCTGACGCCATATGCGGCTGGGATACAGTAATTCCCCTTTCCGCCTCCCAAGGTGGAGAGGTGAGGTCTTGGATACCCCCTGGGGGGTGGCCAGAGGTGTGGCCCGCTATGCAGGCTGTCTCTCAAGCATGCCCTCCGGGGTTGGCCAGCCTCTTAGCAGCCCATCCCCGATGATGGATGACCCCCGTCCTCCAGAATCCAAGACATGGATGCAATGGTTACCATTCCAATCACAATAACCACGGAAACAATTGTATATTTTTTAGAAACAAAAAGATCACATTTATTGGATGCAAGCAAACAAATTGGGGCTGTGCCAGCCGCATAAGAAAATCTATGTCCTTGGCAACTTCTAAGGTAGCCCTTTAGATTTCCCGGGCTTGCAGCAAGGTTATTGTCCATGGTTGACACATGTCACTTCCGGTTTGCAAATGATCAACTGCCAGGCAGTATAGACCCATGACCACTGTATTCAACTGTCCCTAAGGGGGAGTTAGTGCCCGTTGTCTGAACTTGGCTCGAGTGTGGTCATCAGGAACCGTTGTCAGCTGAAACGGCAGTGTCAAAGTCCCTCCCCGGCTAGGACCACACCTTAACTACACCACACTTTGGGGTTGGCTCCCCCATGCCCCCCAAATCTATGCTCCTTATCTGTATGCACCTATAATCCCAATGTCTGCTTACAGACATTCTGCACATTTTAGAGCTGTGAACATCACCACGAGGAAAACCTTTTGCTGTATGTTAACACAAATCCCTGCCTTGATGCCCCTGGTATCTGACTGCCAGGTCAGTTACAACCATAACCTTTGTATGGATCACTCCTGTTTCTGTTCTTGCGGGAACGGCCCACCTCTGGTATCTGACTGCCAGGTCAGTCGCTCCCATAACAATGCCCCAACCAATTTTGGGTGCATATTCTCACCAAACATCCTTTCGGGTATCCCAGTAGCATGGTGTAAAGCACCCAACGTGCTTGACGATGCAGACCGACTAATGCAACCTGGGACTTGCCATTGCTGCCTACCCTGCTCTGTATCCTCACTAACAGGTGTGCATGGGGTTGAAACTAGGTCCTGCAACTGACAGACCAGTTTTGCATTGCACTGTGTTTTTTCATTGCTGAAATCAATACACTATCTCACATGTCACCAGTGATATCAATTAATTGCCTTTAGTGACGTGCTTCTGGCATTGAACCTATGTTGCTTCCACAGCCTCCAAGAACATGTTGCCAATGAGCTTAAATGCATCCAGGGAGCCCTGCAGGTCTTCAGCAGGTGCTCGGCATGCCCAATTTTTGAAATGTGCCCGGTTGTTGAGAGGCGTAAAACTAATCGAGCAAAATAATAAACAACTTGATCATGGTCAGCTAACTAGAGCGTAATGCAAAGTAAATTGTGTGTTCTTAAGAAAGGAGCACTCTCCTAGACCTGCAGTGATTTTAATCAGTAGCCGGCTTGTCGCTCCCTGATGCTTAACTCTCTGAGTTACTTCTCCAGTGTGCAGTGATTTGTTAATTGATAACCGGCTAGTTACACCCCAATGCTTAACTCACTGAGTTACCTCCCAGTGTGCAGGAACAGCACCCTGGCCCTGGGTACACACCTTCAAGTCGGCCCTCAAGGCTTAGCCTGAAGCCCAGCCCAGGTGACACAAGTCACTTGTGGGGGTATTATAGCATAACAGGATATCATGGAGTATCACTTTACTGCTAAAGTGTTGTGCATAGCACATATTGACCTATTATTACCATCCTAACGTAGTTGGTGCTCATTTTATTTATCAATCTCAGAACATTTAGGGGCTCAGCAGTCGACGCCAGGATATGAACCTGCAGGGTGCAGTTCCCCGACCGACATCGCTGCATAGAGCGCTCAACCCACTGAGCTATCCCAGCTCTTGAACCCCGAAGTTAACAAGTGAACATGTTAGAGCTGTCTTTGCAACCTTTCTGTTATTTAAAGGAGCCCCGTGCTAGTGCACTTTTAATATTAATTCTACGATATATTATAATATGCAACGGGCAAAGGTTGTTATGCCGATACAGACCCTGCTCACTAACATCAGGGACCCACACTAACGTCATTAATACCGATAAACACTCTACAAACTGGCCAACAGCTCTCTGATGTTCCTTGCTCAATAAATGCCCGGATAGCTACAAGTAGCCAGGGACCCACAATGGGCTGGTGTGGCTTAGTGATCAGTAGCACACCATGTTGGCTGGTGTCCACGCGTTTGGCCGCAACATGCTTTATCTGCCCAGATTGCAAAGCAGGGGAGGGAGGGGATTGTGCTGGGTGATGCCAAAATATCCTACACGTGGCTCAAGCATCCATGTATCCTGTACTATTACCTATTGCAAGGCCCTTGACCAACCGAGCCCCGGGAACAATGTCCACACCTTCCACTTCTGGATCCCTTACCTCAGGTTATAGCCATATTTATTTTTAAATTGCCATTACACTTAAACTATCTGTCCAATATGACCTTGTGTATATAAACTGGTAAACCAGGGCCCCTTTATCTTGTGGTACGTACTATAAGGTAATCTGAAAGTAACAGGTGGTTTTGTTCACCATGGATAGGTGTGTCCTCTATTAAATGTGTCTGATGAGGACTGACTGCCTTAGAATTATAGTTAGTTATTCTGAAGAAGGATTATGCTTTGGTTTGTGTGCCTTGAAGCTTTGTGTTGTGTTTTATAATGTGTTCATGACTCTATGACAATGTACTTACCCCTAGACTTAGCTTAGCCTAACTGTATCTCAATAAACTTTTATTGTTTGTAATAATTCTCCTAAGTGCTTCTGCAAAACCCTTGAAATACTACATGTTCTTTGTACCTTCCTATGGCCCTCTCTCCCTCCTAAAATACTCATGGGTGCTCTGTCTACGCTACCAAATACTCAGGTGGTACAGCCTTATACTAAGAGTGGATTTTTGAACTGTCTCAGTTGTATGATTTTACTATGCCCTTAGTTGGACTTTAGAAAAACTGCGCTGGCACTGAAAATGCCATAATATCCTGCAAGTGGTCAGGGCATCCATAGTATCTTGTACTATTGAAGGCCTGTTGGCCAACCCAACACCTGGTAACAATGTGCATGCTTTTCACGTTTCGATCCCTGACTTGTACATTATAACCATCATTTTAAATTCTCGGTGCACTTAAGCTATGCCTTCAGTCTTACCGCTGAGCCTGTATCCCGTGGGTGTGTCCCACACCTTAACAAAATTCTGGGCGCTTCTGCTGTGCTCGTGGTCATACTCCTCAGACCAACCTCCGGCTGCCCTTGTCATCCTCAGATATCTCAATTTCCTATCAAAGCACATAAACATAAGTCTGTTAGTATTGACACTGCAAGTACACAGAATAATTTCCCCCAGTTGGCCCCATCGGTGATGATGAACCCTCTGGCGGGTCATTAATTTCAATGCCCATTATCTTTTCGTTCTTACCACCTGACCAGCCCGATTGGCAGGGGTAGGTGCTATGCTGATGGTCAGGCGACCAATACCGTAAAGTAACAAACATATTTATTCCTACCAGGATTGGTCAGCTAAATGGTACCTATTCCTCTCTATTTGTTAGCTATTGAACCCACTGCCCTGCATTACATTTACCTACTAGGAAAAAAGACAAATTAAGGTAGGCCTATGGCACGCCACAGCCCCTTTCAGTGGGCACTCACCATGTAGGTATACCGGAATAATTTTAACCCTACTTGCAAACTGCAGATCAGACGTGCATGCTCAGCATCTGAGCTAACCTGTATGCAAAACTAAAAGCTCCAGATCACAGGAACCTAAATTGCAAACTGCAGATCAGATGTGCACGCTCAACCCGCTTATCAGCCTAGAAATCTAATTTGAGACCGCAAATGCATTTTGGTGGCCGGGGGCCAACCGTCTCATGCACGATACGACAGAATATAGGTTTTCGAGTTTTCTAATGAACAGCCATTTTGATGTAACAAGAATCGCCATTTTGTTTTCTAACCATTGCTCATTGCTTTCTGTTCCTATTGCTTCGCAGTATATTTTCCGCTTACGCTGCTCGACTGTGGAACATTGTTGTCTGTATATGAAAAGGACAAGGCCTCAGGGCCGAGAGGATAACAAGAGTTTTGCTGAAACACAAACTTAGGCAGCGCCAGGAAGAATGCCCGGTTCCCTCCTTAATGTAGCCTTGAAGCAGAGCCGCAGGGCATTTAATCATTTCACAGCTGCCAGCCAGTCTCGTTATATGGTAGAACATGTTAGAAAAATACAGCTAAAGGCTTGAATTATGCTTTTCTAATGGCCCCCCTTACCGAGCCCGCTAGAGCATGTCGGCTCCCAGGACGCGAATAGCACCTGATAGATAGCAAGGTCCGGAATGCAACCCTTTCTGTATGTAGTTCTCTTCCAAGAACAGAAGCGCCATGTTCTATTCAATAACCGAAAGATGCCTACGCACTCACAAATTGCAAATTGTTACTAGAATAGATGTTTGAAGGCGTCATAGTGGTCGGAGATGTCCATCATCACACCAAGTTCAAAGAAACCCAATGAAGAGGGGTGTTAACCATGTCATAGCTGATTGTTTGATATGCATTTTGTATATATGTAACTGATGTACGTAATTCACTCTCTTGCGTCCCTCGAGGTCTAGAGATACACGTCACGTCGCGGGGCGTGAGACCGAGTTGGCCAACTGAGACTTTTGCTTTGCAATAAAACCCTAGCTTTGGGAATACAACCTCGTGTCTGGCATCTCTATCGTGTGTGGTGACCCGCCTTGTTTCCATAGACGTCAGGGTCCCCTAGGGGCCCCTTTCACGCTGAGCTGGCCTGAGGGCGCCCATGTCCTTGAGTTTTATCCCTGTGGCAGCACATAAAGTACATTTGCTAAAGCAACCCAATGTGTGTGGGTGAATTATAAATACCCCACCAAGCACTCCCCCTGGTTCTTATTTTTTCAACTCATTGTGTTTAGGAGGCACTTATGCATTTTTGTGTGTCTCCTGTCAGCTCCTCCTGTGTGTCACCTACTGTGTGACCCCCACACCCCTCTGCGATTCCTGCATCGTGTGGCGCTGGGCTGTGTCTCGCCTTCTCTCTTTCGCTCCCTCCTACTACTTTCCTCCTGGCACCCTCTTTGGTTCTTTCCATCTCTCTCATCTTCTCTAACTGCTAATCTATCTCCTATCCTATCCCTCTCACTAAGTCTGGAAGGAAGAAGTTCAAGAGGGACATCCTGGTCTCCAACCCAGGCCTCCCTATCGCTGATACCTACATCAGTGCTTCCTCCAGACAGACTCTCACAGACATCCTCTTTGTTGTTTCCTCACCAAACCTATGGACCCCTCATATGGTCTCAGTTCGCTGTCCTAGCTCTACCTCTCACATGAATGGTGGCACTTGGTGGGAGGTCCTCTTGGCCTACTTCCACTCCTCCAAGACCATCATTAATGTCTTTCTGAATAGAAGCATCTTGGTCCATGGCCCTCAGCCCAATCTCCTTTTTGATAGGCGTCTCCTGTGTCTTAACATCTTCCTTCATACTCCTGCTATTCCTGTTAGCACCTCTCTGCAGCTCCCTCCTCCTCTCTGACTACTATCCCACCTCCTGCTACCACCTCTGCCCTCTCGGGCCCCTGTCACACTTCCACTGGGTGTACCTCAAGCCTCTACCCCACCCGGGAAGACTTTCAAATGTGGCAACCTGCTCCATGTTGCCACTCTCAACTCTCGCTCTGCTGTCAAACACTCCTCTGACATCTGCCACCTCCTCGAAGAACTTGACCTGGATGTCATCATTCTCACTGAGACATCTTTCATGGCCAGCTCTGTCACAAGTTTTGAAACTCTCCTCCTTGATGGCTACAAGATCCTCTCGAGCCAAGGACCAACCGAACTGGCGATGGAGTGGAAGTGATCTTACCAGAGTGGGTCCCTGCTTCTGTCATTCCTACAAAGGATTACTCCTCCTTTAAATGCATGCTCTGCAGGCTTTCTATCTCTCCTGCCTCTCTCTGACTTTGGCCACCATCTACAGGCCTTCCTGGCCAGGTTGCCCTTTTCCTCTCAGAGTGGGCGGACCTCTCCTTCTCTCTCCTTGCCTCTACCTCTCAGCTTCTCCTCAGCAGTGGAGTAACTTTCCTGAAAATGTTGGGGGGACATGACATCTGAAGAAAAGGTGCCCCAGAAAAATGAATGGGAACAAAATGGTGTGCCATGAAAGTTGGGGGGGGGGGGGGGGAACACCCTAAAATTATGCCCCTGCTCTTCAAAGACCTTAACATCCACCCGGATGCTTCTAATCCCTCCTCTGGGCTCTTTTGCAACCTCTGCGACACTCTCTCTCTTTCCATCCTACCCTCTGGTCCAACACACTCTGCTGGATACACCTTGGATGTTCTCCTCTCCTCAGACATCCCCCTCTGAAACCCTCTTACCACTCCTCTCTCTTGTACTGACCACTTTCTGCTCTCCTCTCACCTGAAACTCTCTGTCCCTCAGGCTAAGCTCACCCCAGCACTGCCACCTACCTTCTCTGTCATTCGGCCCATGAAGCGTGTGTAAGTGGATGCCTTTGCCTCTACTTTCTCTGCTCCTCCTACTCCTGCAGCTGACTCACACCCTGACACAGCACTCTCTAACCTGCATCTTTCTATCGCCAACACTCTAGACATCCTTGCCCCTGCCATGACAATCCATCTGAATCCTAGGCAATCCTTTAGCAGTCTCTACCACTCCTGTTCCCTCGCAGGCCCTCTGTACAGCTCTGGCCTCTCACTTCATGACTAAAACCTAGGACATACTGTCCTCATTCTCCTCTTCCTCTCCCTCTACCTCTCTCAGCCCCCCTCTGCCCGCTTCCCCTCTCCACATTTTTTCTCCTCTTTCTCTAAGACAACACCTGACAATGTTTAGACAAGTATGATCTATGAAAGTGTCGTCCAAACAGGTGCTCCCCTGCTCCTCCAGAACCATCAAGGATCACATTGACACCCTCGCTCCAACCTTGGCCGATTTCTGCGATCACTCTTTTGTCATTGGTTCCTTCCCCTCTCTCCTCAAGCACTCCCTTGTGCACCCCCTCCTTAAAAACTCTTCTGCCGACCCTCATCGGGCAAACTATCACCCAATCTCTATCACTCCTTTACTGGGCAAAATCCTGGAAAAGTTGGCCATCTCCCAGCTTACTCTCCACACTGAATCGCTTGGTTGTCTCTGTGACTCAGAACAGCCAGAGGCACGGAAACTTCTCTCTTAAATACAAGTGAAGATTTGCTCTCAAATCTTAAATATGGCCTTCCTTCTATCCTCATCCCTCTTGGACCTTTCCTCTGCTTTTGACACAGTCAATCATGCCATCCTGATCAATCGACTCCATGAGTACCTGGGCATCACGATTCAGGCTGTGGAGTGGATGAAGTCCTTCCTCCTGGACTGACCCTCCCAGATCCACCTTGTGTCCGTTCTCTCCACCACCTCTCTCTCCACATGTGGTGTCCCCCAGGAATCTGTCCTCCCACCCTGGCTCTTCAATGTCTACTTGCCCCTTTTGGCCCACCTAATCTCTACCTTCTCCTCTAACGTTCAGTGTTGTGCGGATGACAGCTCTCTTTCAGGCTCTCCTCATCCTCCTCTCCTCTTTCGCTCATTCCTGACTGTCTGTCCGCAATTCAGGATTTGTGTGCCTCCAACAATCTCTGCCTTAATGCCAGTAAGATGGAGATCCTTCTCATTGGGATGGACCCCTGCTCCTGATTTCCTTCTGTCACTCTGGCTGCCATCCTTTGGCCCTCCTCCTTTGCCTTTCTGTAAGGCAAGATTCCTTGGTATTAGCCTCAAATCACAGGCCTTGCCAGGAAGGCCCACTACCAGCTGTACCTCCTCAGAGGTATTCTTACATTTCCTACCAGAAGCTCACTGTCTCCATAGCTCTGGTTCTCTAGGTTGGACTACTGCAACAGCCTCTTTCTCAATCTGCCTTCCGCTACTCTCCAACCTCTGAAACTAATCCAGAACAGGACTGCGAGACTTATCCTTAGCCTCATGCCCAGGGACTGTATCCCTCCAGCCCTGAAATCTCTCCACTGGCTCCCGGTGACTGCAAGGATCAAGTTCAAGACCCTCTGCATCGTCCATAAGGCTGTCTGGAAATGCGGTGCGCACTACATCCAACTCTCTCTTCCAAAATACCTTGCTTCTCAAGCCCTTCTCTCAGCTACCTTCAACTTGCTTAGGTTCGGACGCTTTTCAAGGCAGAGAGGGGGGGATAGATCTCTGTCCTCTGCAGGTGCCTCCCTCTGGAATCGCCTCCCTGCCCCTCTCAAACTTGAGCTGGACCACCTGAAGTTCTGGAAGCTGCTCAAGTCCTTCCTGTTCTCCTCTGCTTTCTCTCTCTCTGCCCCCTGCTGACCTACATGTCTTCTGCGCCGACTGGTTGCTTGTCTACCCCCAGTGTCTCCCTGGGTACCAGGCCCCTCCTTGACTGTCTCCCATGAACTGCCTCCCAGCCTACCACGCACCTAGGGGCTGTAACTATGACCTCTACAGCCCCTGCCTCATTGCACTTACCAGGGCAGTGCCACCCTCGCTGCACTCTCTCCGAGCAATGCTGCCCTGATTGCACTTCCCCTTTCCCTCTCCCTGGCACTTCCCCCTCTCCCTTCCCCCTGCACTTTTTGCACTGCCACACTTGCACAATCTGAATGACACAAGGCCGTGTAAGATTGTTTGTCGTCCTCACTCTGCCCCCCCGTCTTGTTGCACCTAGAAACACTTGTGTACAGGCGTGTTATAAATGACATATAACATATCATATCATATCAATGATCAGAGATATGTAAATTTGGACAAATTGTTACTGTCAATAAACTGGCAAGATGAGGGAAATCTATGGAGATGATGCCTGGGCACAAATAACATCAAGCATGGACTAGCCACACCGGCTTGCTTGAAAACATTGCACTTGACTACTTGGTTGTATTTTTTTTCTGCTATTTTTTGGGAACATTTTGAATAAGGTTTTATTGATGATTATTTATATAGGAATTAGCTGTATTTAGATCATGGTTCTTATTGTGTTTATGTGGTGTGCTATAAGGGAAACGTATTTACTGAGGTTTTAATCTCTTGTATGTACACCTTTTACATTCTATAAATTCTATACATGTATATTTGTCTAATTCAGCTTTTTTCTTCCTTGTAAAGTTTTTTTTTCACCAAATACAATTAAAAAAACTAAAAAAAGAAGCATGATTTTTGACATGCTGGGCAATAACCTTAGGACAATTATAGTGAAGGACACTACGTCCAAGCATATGCATTACTTCAGGGGTCTGCAACCTTTGGCTCTCCAGATGTTTTGGTTTACAACTCCCATCAGACCTGACCTTGCTCTACTTTGAACCGTACGTCCTATCTGGCCATTTCGTAATGAGGCGTTTGCATGGGAGTCACTGCATAGAGCCCTTCCAGAAATCTAGGTGTCTCTTAGGGGCTTGTGCAAATAGTAAATCCCTACTTCTGCAATGGGGGTATTTCATTTTTTTTGTGCAATATGTCTACCAGAGAGTGATAAGGATTGCGATCTTGCGGCCTCAGATGACAGATGACAGCCTACTCCGTGAAAAAAAGAATGGCGGTGGCTCTGTTATTTTAAGAGGTTAGGGTGACCAGATGTCCCAGTTTTGAGTGGACTGTCCGGGTATTTGCACCTCTGTCCCGGGGTCCTGAGACTTTTTAAAGTTTAAAAACCCCATCCTGGGATTTGGGGATCGGGTGGCTACCATCCCGGTTTATGGCCGGATATCATATTTTTTAGAAAAAACAGGATGGCAGCCACCCGATCCCCAAATCCCTGACAGGTTTTTTAAACTTAAAATAGCCTTGGGACCCCAGTGCTGCAACATGACACGGGACAGGCGGCCCACATAGAAGTAGGACTACAGTTTCAGTGCTGCAGCTGTAGTCCTACTTCTATGTCAGTAGCTTGTCCTGTTTTTTTTTTATTTTCAAAATCTGGTCATCCCTCAAGAGATGGATTCATTCATGAATCTGTCATTCTACCACCCAAGCCACTATCAATCCTGGCCAAACTGTTTGGGATAACAACAATTCGAGAACGTAAAGATCATGTTGGTCCTGTGGCGCAATATGTTTCAGGTTGAGCGTGCCTATGTTTTTGCCACTTGTATTGATTTTACAGGTAGCCCAGGACTTCTACCACAAATGCTGTGCATAGGACCACAGTAAAAATAGGGGAGGCAGTCACTGGGCACAGTGCCTTTACATAATTACAGTGATTGCACAGGTGAGGGTGAACCACTTGGTTAAGGGGGAGTGTGATGGCACAGTGCTAGAAGACATTTAGAAGCAGTCAAAAATGGTGCAATCCCATCGGAAAACACTCTGTGAATCAGGCCCTTGGTAACGAGGATGTTCTGTCAGAGGATAATGTGTGAGAGGAGAGTTGCTCTCTTCCTATAGTTGGCACATGATAATATATGCAGCAAACAGACCTGATAGAATGTATACATTATTTTGCAATATGTAACAGGTGTTTGGCAATATATTGTATACCCCCGACATATTTCCTAGGAGCTGTTGGTAGGAGGCAAGTCCAGCAGTCGGCCGGCAGCGCCTTTTCTGTGCAGGAGCGACCGGGCATCCAAGGTGACCTCTGCCGTTGTCCAATCCAATCCACGCTCAAGCACTGCCCCAGGGTGAGGCCCGCGCGACAGCGAGCAGCGTTTTCCATCCTTTGCTCGTGCCGTGCCTCCTGCTGAAGGTCTGCGCCCCCGCGGTCGCATCACTTAGCCTGCGATTCACCTCTGGGAAGTTCTCCGCCTTAAAGACCACCAGGCCGCGCTGGGAGGAACCGAGTCAAGCGTCTGGAAACAGCTTTCTGCAACAACAGAACAATTGCTCAGTGTCGGTTGCCTTCTCAATTCAGGCAACACAGCGGGCAGCATTGCACTTAAAGTTATCATGCATATAACAATGAGTATCGCCTTTCTGCTCACAATTCTCGTGATCATTCAGAGTGAAGCCACTGGTGCACAATGTTCGCATGTGCAAAGTCTTGCCTTCTAGAAATAACGTGTGCATGCACATGTATTATGTGTCACGAGAGGTTGTCGGTAGAGTCGAGGTTATGCTTCAAATGAACCTCGGAAAACTGAATGCTATCTCACTACCCAGGTTTGCCAGTGGTCATAACTGTTGTTCTTCAATGAAAGCACATGACAAAAACAGATCAAATACATGTATGTTCTGCTAAGCAGCTGTGTGAGCTGAAGCTATTCTTCCACTAATATCGGAGACACCAGTCGTGGATCAAACCCTTCCAAGGTAGATATCAAAACGGCCTTACTACAATGAAGTCTGCAGTGGTTGTCAACATCCAGTAATAGTTACAAGGCGGCGTTGTGGCATGTGCGGCTTGACTCCATTGAAATAGTGCACTTACACATATGTATTTAATTCTCTTAGGATGTCTGGATATTGGGGAGTGGCTCTGCGGACAGCCATCTTACCGTGAGACAGGGGCCTGGCTGTCACCCCCTACTATTCTAAAATTCAATGGGGGTTGGGGGGCACTTGGAGCCCAAGTCAGTTGCAGGTATTTCACTGTAACATTTAAATTCAGTGGCAGTATTAGTTACTATACACGCAGCAGAGTTTTTTAAAACATTTTTAAATTGTACTCTTTAAATCAGGGACTTCGTCAAAGAGGACATTCCATTAGTTGAACTTTGCCCCAATCTGGCTCTCGCTACAGTGAGGGCTGTTGTTACTACTTCTGGTGGTAATTCTACCTTGGTTACTGATATTAATAATTCTTTTCTGGCTACTACTACTATTGGTGATAATGCTACCTCAGATGCTGATAGTAAAAATTCTGCTACGGCTGGTACTACTACTATTGGTGATAATGCTACCTCAGATGCTGATAGTAAAAATTCTGCTACGGCTGGTACTACTACTATTGGTGATAATGCTACCTCAGATGCTGATAGTAAAAATTCTGCTACGGCTGGTACTACTACTATTGGTGATAATGCTACCTCAGATGCTGATAGTAAAAATTCTGCTACGGCTGGTACTACTACTATTGGTGATAATGCTACCTCAGATGCTGATAGTAATAATTCTGCTACGGTTGGTACTACTACTATTGGTGATAATGCTACTTCAAATGCTGATAGTAATAATTCTGCTACGGCTGGTACTACTACTATTGGTGATAATGCTACTTCAGATGCTGATAGTAATAATTCTGCTACACTGCTACTACTCGTGGTAATGCTACCTCTGATTCTACTACTACAAGTACTTGTATCAAAAACAGTACCTCTACTGGTAGTAATGCTACTACTTCCAGTACCTGTACTATTGCATGCTGCTGTGCATTAGTACTACTGATGGGGACAGCGTTGCAATACCAGTACTAGCACCAGTTCATGAACTTGTAGTACTATTACATTGACTAGTACTCTCAGTAGTACTATTTCTAATCATAGATTTCTACTGGTTTGAAATGAGGCCCATCGCATTCACGTGTATGGAGGTCCCTGATGCACACACTGGCCAGTGGCGGACTTAACGGTCGGCAGAAAGACAAATGGCGAGCGGGCCCCTGTGCCCTGCCCCACCTCTTCCCTTCCCAGTCTCTCTCTGAGACACACGTTGCAGTCAGACCAAAATTCAGCAGATGGTCACAGTGCACTGTAATGGAGGCAATGAATCTATTAATGGGAGTTAAACGCCTGCCACGTGGTGCACAATGCCCACTATTACTCTGTGTTAATCACTTCCCAGTTGTTCACTGCAGCTGGGTCCAGGGCGCTCTGACTGGGCAGTTTACTTCTCGCCTTATCCCCTCTCCAGAAACGCACGATCCTCTGCTCTAGCAAGTGTTTAATGTATTATAGTTAAGAAATAATGCAGATTTAAGCAGATTTAAGCAGACCTGAATTCTGCTTGTTGTAATATTAGTTCAGGGCTGGATGTCTGCTCTCGGGCCTTTAAAATCACAACTTAAATAAAATGAATCATGTGTCCCTAAAGTTCATCTTTGCGCAACTCTGCCCACTTTGGGGCCCCACCTCCAGGACCCGCCCACTTGGGGGCCCTCTGTAATTTTTGTCCACGGGGCCCTTTGCCTTAAATATGCCACTGACACTGGCCTGAACACTTTTGGCATGGACACTGTTGGGATGTGAATACAAGTGTGTTGCACGAGTCGCATTCTCATGCCGTCAAGTTCTGGGCAAGTAACAAAGGGCTTTTTGTTGCAGACACCGATGTCGGCGCTTCCGTCTATCTGTCACTCGTGGTGCAGGCCAGACACCAGCGCCGTCAGGCTATTCCTGGAAGCGAGCGCCAGAAAATAGGACAAACGAGTCATCGGAAGCCTGGATGGAAAATAGATGATAGTTTGGACAAAAAGTGTGTCCAAAATAATGCAATCTCATTTATTGGTGAGACAGCTGGATAATGAGAAACAAAACAGGCTCTTGTGTCGATCAGTTCTAGATTTCTGAATGCAGAAAATCTGATGATTAAATGGTAGGGCCTTTAAAAAGTATTTGTTTTTTGTTATTTCCACCTCTTTCCTACCTAAACCTTAGTTGCCGGAGATCCCCCCGGTTGCTGTTCTTTGCTTGGACATTGAGTATCAGGCCAAGATTTGTAAAACAGGAAAGTGGTTGAACAGAAAGTGCATTTCTGTTACTTTATAACCAACAAAAAAAATGGCAACCAGATATAACATAGGATGCCATTGGATCACTATAGCATGAAGGGCTTTAAGCTAAGATGGAAATTAGATCTATAATCGCCTGATAAGGAAAATGATCTTTGGGGAAAACTGGGAAGAGGCGTACGTGGAGTTTCCTTCTATTTACAAACTTCTGGCAATACTGAACCCCCTAAAATGGCGGCCCACCAATCTAGTGCTCTCTCTACCAGTCCCACCCTCTCTCTCTGTCTCACTCTCTCGCGTTCTCTTTCTGTGCTCATTGTCTCTGTCTCAGTCTCTTCGTTTCTCTATCTCTGTCCCTCACAGCCTTTGCCCTCTCTTTTTCTCGCAGATATGACAAAAATGGAAATTATAGCATTGTACTAACATTGTAGACTGGTTGTTTGTTTATAAACTTTACAATGTTTCATTGTAAACCTCCCTTGCTGTATCTATTGCAGCCATAACAAAAATGGTGTGCTTATCTTATAGTAAAAGAACAGTACGGCAATCTAGAATACCAATATCAATACTTTTCTGATAGAAGGTTATCAATCCAAGATGGATGCTCTGGAACACTCTTTTTGCCCGCTTTGAAGTACTTCTCTGAGAAACGGATGGGGACAAACAGCGCCAATGAGGGCATTGAGTCACCAGTGAGGTGTTGTCTAAATTAACAACTAAGCCCAAAACCAGAATAGCTTGACGAATTATCTGACGAAAGACCAACCCTTAGGCATTACAATTGTGAGGTATTTCCTTTTAACCAGAATTGTAGGAACCATTTGTGATGTCAAAGTTCATCCCAATTCCAGAATTGAATTGCTCTTTGAAAAGCACAGAACACAATTATATTAACCGTCATCTATTTAGAATATGGGCACTGGGATGCATTTGCCTTGAAATGGAACAACATCGGTCTGAAACTCTTCTGTCCTGTTTGCATTTCTATCCCTCTAGCAGGGTAGTGAGGTAAAGGGTTACAATGGGTCGGGATGGGTCGGCGTGGCTTTAAAAGGGTGGAAAAAAGAGGAGCTTGGGAGGGAACGCCCAAATGAAAAGTGTTTTTCGATGTTTTGTCCACTCTGTTATGTACCACTCTGTTTTTGTGGTCGGAAAGATCACATATAACCAGGTAACAATAAGCATCTGTTATCTGTCAATAAGGCCAAGTTATCTCTATGGGCATGAACATGCACTCTACAAATACACCTGTTGTGTTAATATTGCCAATAATCTGGATGAATTTTAAGAAATATTAAAATGCGGAGATACGAAAATGCATTGTTGGGCCTATAAGGTTTTGCATACAGTGTACTGAGCACAGGAATTGATTATTTGCAAGGTATTAAAGACATTGAGCTTGAAAGTATGCAAACATAATTAAGATTGGCTCAAATCCCAAGAGCTTTCCTTAAGAAGTCGCGATTGTACAGGCCAGTTGAAGGTGAATTACAGTGCATTGTACAATCAGCGGATTTCTGTGCAAGAATATGGCTAAACTGGGGTTGGGGGAGGGGTACCAGCTGCTCGAAATGCAGCAAGGAGTGTGGACCAGAAAATGTGGCACACACACTTGGGAGCATGAACATGCTGCTCAGGGGAGCCTAATGCCATAGAGCCGGGGCCTGCAAACTGTGGCTCTCCAGATGTTGTGGAACATGACTCCCATGATTCCTTACCATTGACTACACTGGCTAGGGCTGATGGTAGTTGTAGCCGAAAACATCTTGACAGCCAAAGGTTGCAGACTCTGAATAAAGTGCATTGCAGGCATGCTCAAAAGGGTTCACACACACTTAGAGGCACCAGAATGTTAGATCTTCTTAAAGTATGGCACTGTAGATTGTGTGAATCGACTTGACAAGTTTGGAGCAGTGTGCCCTGCACATAAGGGGCTGACGGCATGCACCACTACTGTGCTGCTGGGATGCTATTTCTCCTCTCCAACTTTCGAGTTCAGGCACGTGACATGTCAGACAAATTATGGCCATCCAGTGCTAATTCGTTTGTAAGGACTGAGCAGTCCACCTTTCAGCAAACTAGGCAAGGGTTTAGGTCTACTTGGAGGGAAATAGTTGAACTTTTCCAAATCGAACTACATTGTTTTGGTCATTTTATTGGTTCAAAATGTGGGGGGAGACCCCCTGCAATCCCCACTTCCCCCCACCTTAACCTATTCCCTTACCACTCCCCATATATTTATTTAATTTCATTAACAGAGGATAGCTCAGCAGCAACGTGCTCGCCTTGGAAACAAGATGACATGAGCAACACAGGTTCGATCCCCAGGTCCACGCTTAGAAACCTCTGGTTAATAAGCACGTTATAAATACGCAACTAAGACAACCACAAAAAATTCCTGTAACAGTGCCTCGACTGGGCTGTGTGAGCGCTTTAAAAATGCAAAAATATAAAATATATAACAGCTTGCTAGCCTTTCAGAATGCAGTCAACAACTACCGGTATTGAAGACATTCTAACTACACTGACCTTGCTGCCCTCCCAAGGGGGTAAAGGGCCTCTTCTCCCCCAGGTCTCCCATCATTGATTGCATTGAAGGGGAGGGTTAGTATTGGAGGGTGGGAAAGAGGAGGAGGCCCAAACATTAAACATGAAAGAGCAAGTATGTGGTGGTAAGGGGGTCTGCACACACACTGTGCACAGTGTTTGTACTTCACTGACTATCGCATGTATCTGCAACCTTTGGCATTCCAGATATTTTGGACTACAACTCCCATCAGCCCTACCCTGCAAAGTGAAAGATGAGAGATCATGGAATGTATTGTCCAATTCACCTGGACAGGTTGCAGAACCAAGCTTTACTGGGGTTCTGTGTCTTTACCAGCCACGTGATTCACATGTCCACCTCCCATGCAGCACCGTGACCTGTCTGCACCAGAAGGGGGAGGTGGGGAACAGGGCAGCTGCAGGGTGGTGTGGAGAGAAGGCACACAGTGGGCACTGAAGGCAAAGGCCCAACAGTTCATACAGGGGCTGGGTCACAAACTATGTTCAAGTTGGTTCAAAGATGGCCGTAAGCGTGGGGACGTGGGCATCCAAGTTCACTGTCTTGAAAAGGGGGCAGTGCATGAGGGTGTTAAGCATACATAGTGCACACAGCTGGATCTGCAGTCAGATACTCCTGGATCATTCTATTAAAAAGGAGAGTTCTATAAAGTTGATCGGAGTACATTCAAAACAATCAATTTAATGAAATAGAAATTTCAATAATTGTGTGAATTATTTGTATTCATCGAAAATGTACATACCTGCATACAAAAATGTGAATATCTTTAAAGAGGAGAATCGTTTACTAATGTGCACACAAAATAAATCAAATAAATAAATAATTAAATACAAAAAATGATCGCCCTACCAAAAATTGCAATCAAACTTCTTTATTCCACACAACTCCTGCATCAAATACCAATACGTTTTTTTTCTACCATTAAAACATTAGTAATAAAACAATGTATACATCTATTATATTTATAATCTTGCTGCTACTAGCGATCCATACATTTTAGGGATTTGTTACATGTATTTGTCTTTTATTACTGTCACCTGTGGGTAATTCCTTTTACCTGTCCCTTCTACACTGCCCACTTCCCAAAGCATTGTCAAAACACCTGATCTGGGTTTATTTATGATTTGTTCATTTTGTGGAGTTTGTCAGCGCCAAGATACTTTCGGGTACACTTCGCGCCTTTTTAAGAACTAATACATAGATATCTTGTTCACAGATCATATATTGCATATATTTATAGGAGATCTGCCTTACATGTCATTAAGACTAAAGCAGTGTGATGTAAACAAAGCCTCCTTCATAGAACAGCAACCACAGAAGGTAAGTAGTTTACATGTAAGTTTATTCTCCAGTTATTATGTAGAGAAAGCACTGGGACATCCATCCAGCCCAGCACATTAGGTCAACTGACACCAGTAGCACTCTAAACCTCCACCAAAACTCCACATAGAATGTCAGTGACATCACCACATCATCATAACAACACATAACCCATAATCAGGCCCCAGAACAGATTATGACACAGTGTTTCAAGTTTGGGCTGTTTGACATAGCCAAGAAGGCCCAAATAGCCTGGCTGAGAATCGCTATCCTTCGAAAAATCAAACTCTTCATCCCGCCGTAGGACATCCGGCCCGTAGTGCAGGCCTTTTGTGGTCTCACACATTGATGGAGGAAATGCTCTCCTAACTGGGCTCACAGCTGATCACTTGGCTCCCCTAATAGCAGTCCACCACACTGCAGCTCGACTTATTACAGGAGCACAGAAATTTGTCCGAATTACCCCCATCCTACGCGAACTACATTGGCTTCCACTCCATGCCAGGATACTATTCAAGACAGCATGTATCCTCTAAAAAGCAGTCACAAGTAGTGCGCCAGCGTACCTGCCGGCTAAGCTCCACATATCTGGGGGCACACGCTCATTCTGCAGCCAATCGGCCAATCGGCTGAATCACAACTCGTCCGCAAAGAGAGAACACGCAAACAGTCCTTCTCTGGTCATGCACCCACCCTCTAGAACTCGGTCCCGGTGTCGGCTCGGAATGCCGCCACAATTCTCTAATTTCGCAAATATCTCAAAACATGGTTCTTTCAACAATACCTGACCACGGACTAATTCCAATGGATGCACATACCGATGCAAAGACTTCACAATACTGAGCTACTATGAAAAGAGGCCAGCCCAAATGCCGGATACCCACACTCTGTACAGCGCTCCGCTGCTTGCGCGCTTTAAACAATAAAATAAAAAGATAAAATAGATGCCTTGCATTCTGGGACTTAGAGTTCTTTATTCATCATGCAAAATGCAAAACTAACATTCCGAGCATGCAAAGTTCTGCTGGTTAAAAAGTCATAACTGGATCAAGTTGCTTTTGATGACAGATGACCAGTTGGCAGCAACTAAACATATTATCCACTTATAGACATTAGAGGGTCGTTTATATTGTGATGTATTCACTATCGGCTTAAATTCGACAAAAAAGTCATTAAAGTCATTAAAAAAAGCATCATATAAGTACATGAAAAAATTATCGATTACTTCTATAAAATATAAAAACCATGGACATATACATAACACAGTGATAAGAAAATAGTGGCTGGGCTCCGAGCAGAAGAAATATATGTTTATGGTATAGGGCCGTTAATTAGTTTTCGTCTGCGTAGCCAAGCTCTGTGAATAAATGAAGCCACAGCTGAAAAAGTTATTTCATCAGTTCATGATTTCCAGTACTCAATGGTATCATTGGCACACCCCACACCACGAGTTATCAATAAGGTTTTCAAATGAGATGCCTCTGGGCTAAGTGTGCTTAACAAATGTCAAATAAATAATTAAATAAATAAATATGCAGCTCTCAAATCAATATATAACGGGCAGAAGAACAAGAAGTGATAACGTGGCTCGATCGAATGAGTGCGTTACGAGAGATCTATGTGATCACTGAGACCACACATAATTGCGAATGCCGAAAATGCAGACTTTTTTTTTTATTAAACCCTCTTTGCACCATATAGATATGCGGGGGAGACCCCCACAATCCCCCCATATTACTATAATATCCCATACCCCCCCCCCACATAAATATGTGGTGCAAGGGGGGTATAAAAAAAAGTCGGCATTTTCGGCCGTCGCAATTTTCAGGTCGACATTTTTGTACGATTCCCATTACGAGGAATATTTGTTAGCTGCTGCATTCCAACGTTGCCTAATGCATCCAAGGAGAAAGGATGCCCAGCCTGAAACAATCTTGCACAGCGCAGATGTATGGTATCTAGGTAGTGCTCAAATCCAGAGTATTCTTTTACTGTCGATTAGCACCCTGAAAGGGCCTTGAGCCAATCAGGAGGCTCGGAACGCAGGCTGTACTGTATGGTACAAGTCCGCATTTCGAGCTTTCTGAGTAGCCGGCACCCACTTCCGTTCCCGCTCCCTGTTCCCACTCATCTTGGCACCGGTGTAGTTTACTGCACGGGTGCTAATGGCGATAAGCACCTCGCGGGCGGCCCAACCCTTTTGGTAACAGCACTGCCACCCTCGTTAAGGGACCCTCGCTGAGCACGTGCCCTTAACTTGAGAGGAGGGCCGTTAACTATAGATTCGGCCCGTCGCCTCGGGGAATCTTGCCTCAGTAAACACACAGAGATTCAGTCTTCTGACAGTCTCGAATAATTGGTGCATTGAACGTCTCTCTTTGTAGTGTCCTGATTAAAGAGTTTCCATTAATAGTAGAGGGAATAGTTCAAAGGCTAATTAGGTGGAATTTTGTTGGAAGGGACTTGATATGCCTGCACCAAACATCCGAGGGATCTTGCTTATATGCAGGGGTCAAGTCGTAAAAATTAAAGTGGGGTACTCATCGATGGGATGTGACGTTGGCAGGAATTAGCATATCAAGGCAAAATATGCACATTTCATTAAATTGGCTTTGCATAACCACCCGAATTAAATGGGACGAATGGCATTTGCCTTTCATAAAATCAACACACACAAAACCAAGGGAGGACATTTTCTTCTAATAGTGTTTTTGAAATCGTTAAAGGGTGTGCATGGTTTAAACTCCAAGAACCAATAAAAATGTTTTCCCTGGCACTTGCAGTACCGAATAGGACATTTCACCTTTAGTTGTTTGTTATTTTTCATCAGGGTATATAGTGCAGTGCAGTGGTGTGGTGTCCCGCCTGCAAACCTGAACCTGTGGTTTGATCCCCGAGGTCGACTTTAATTCATAAATTTAAAGAGGACATTGAATGTTTCTGTTTTAGCTAGGGGGGACTGAGTCCACCCTCTGAATAAAGTGGGTGGACTCCATCCCTCCGCGTGGACCCGCGACCTGAGCCCTGCTTATATGTAATTAACATTGTGGACAGCTTCATTCTGAGCCACTGAACTGAGGGCATTAGGAGTATTTGATGCACAGTTCCACACAAGCTGACCTCTCACTGAGGCCCATGGGCATGTGGCTCGATAACATAAATACATTAAATAAATAAATAAATAAATACATAAATAAATGAGTGATGTGTTTGGAGTACTTTTTGGTAAACACAAGAGTCTCTTTAGAAATGGATTCTCTATCATCGGAACATTTATTATTTTCCTGTAACCCCAAATTTCAGCACCAAATTATGTGGCTGACTTTGCTTTAGCAAAATAGACCTAAGTAGACGGACGTATGGCAACATTCCCATGCCCGCTGGCAAATTTAGTATTGCTGGCTGTTTACACAGTAATTTCTGATTTCATTATTTACCTTGCACAAGGATACTTGTTTGAAAATCTAACACAAATAAATCACACTTGTGGACCTGTACTAGCATGGGATCCCCTATCCTGGTATATATCTTTCGCAACTTAATCCTAGTAAGATGGAAGACCAGATTTTATATTTAGTAAGGTTAATTTCTAAACCATTTAGTTTTGCCAAAACGAATGAACGCGGTGGCATTGTTTGCGGAGACCAGTTGGCGTCAGCGAAATAAGGGCTGCGTCATCCGCAAAATGGAGAAGTGAAAACGTAAAGCTGGTGCGTTTGCTGGTATCTCGTCAAATAAGTCGAAAAGAGGGTTAATGAACAGACAAAACGAGGTAGGAGCCAGCACAAATCCTTGCGGGACACCCTTTTGGATAGAAAATGAGGGAGTCAAGTCACCCGCCAATGACCATCGAACAGTTGCTTCAAAATTGATATTGCATGGTTATTTGATCCTTGTCTTCTCTGCTGGTTGCGTGATGGATGCCCATTGGCACAGTGTTTGCCCAAGGAAGTTGGCTTCTGATCATTGGGAAATGCATTGAAGAATATATGGATAACTTATAATCAATATTGAATTGCTCCACACCTGGTTCTGGTCAAACCATGGGTTAAGAGGTTTTAGGGTCTGACCAACACCCCCTCACTCAAGTGAATATCGATCATTTATTGCCCGAAAATGAACGGCTCCATGTTACTATAGAAACTAACATCCTACCCTACGAAGCAGGTTTTGTGAACTCTTATTGGAGGTATCCGCAGCATGTTGCTATAGAAACTAACATCCTACCCTAGGAAGCAGGTTTTGTGAACTCTTATTGGAGAGATCTGCAGCATGTTACTATATAAACTAACACCCTACTCTAGGAAGCAGGTTTTGTGAACTCTTATTTTTGTGAACTCTTCTTAGAGAGAAACTAACATCCTACCCTAGGAAGCGGGTATTGTGAACTTTTATTGGAGAGATCTGCAGCATGTTACTATAGAAACTAACATCCTACTCTAGGAAGCAGGTTTTGTGAACTCTTATTGGAGGGATCCGCAGCATGTTACTATAGAAACTCACACCCTACCCTAGGAAGCAGGTTTTGTGAACTCTTATTGTAGAGATCCGCAGCATGTTGCTATAGAAACTAACACCCTACTCTAGGAAGCAGGTTTTGTGAACTCTTATTGTAGAGATCCGCAGCATGTTGCTATAGAAACTAACACCCTACTCTAGGAAGCAGGTTTTGTGAACTCTTATTGGAGGGATCCGCAGCATGTTACTATAGAAACTCACACCCTACCCTAGGAAGCAGGTTTTGTGAACTCTTATTGGAGAGATCCACAGCATGTTGCTATAGATCTAACACCCTACTCTAGGAAGCAGGTTTTGTGAACTCTTATTGGAGGGATCCGCAGCATGTTACTATAGAAACTCACACCCTACCCTAGGAAGCAGGTTTTGTGAACTCTTATTGGAGGGATCCGCAGCATGTTGCTATAGATCTAACACCCTACTCTAGGAAGCAGGTTTTGTGAACTCTTATTGGAGAGATCCGCAGCATGTTACTATAGAAACTAACACCCTACTCTAGGAAGCAGGTTTTGTGAACTCTTATTGGAGAGATCCGCAGCATGTTGCTATAGATCTAACACCCTACTCTAGGAAGCAGGTTTTGTGAACTCTTATTGGAGGGATCCGCAGCATGTTACTATAGAAACTCACACCCTACCCTAGGAAGCAGGTTTTGTGAACTCTTATTGGAGAGATCCGCAGCATGTTGCTATAGATCTAACACCCTACTCTAGGAAGCAGGTTTTTTGAACTCTTATTGGAGGGATCCGCAGCATGTTACTATAGAAACTCACACCCTACCCTAGG
Source organism: Ambystoma mexicanum (assembly GCF_040938575.1). Classification (NCBI taxonomy): domain Eukaryota; kingdom Metazoa; phylum Chordata; class Amphibia; order Caudata; family Ambystomatidae; genus Ambystoma; species Ambystoma mexicanum. The sequence continues at coordinate 81,646,324 of NC_090938.1, forward strand.
AAGCAGGTTTTGTGAACTCTTATTGGAGGGATCCGCAGCATGTTACTATAGAAACTCACACCCTACTCTAGGAAGCAGGTTTTGTGAACTCTTATTTTTGTGAACTCTTCGTGGAGAGATCCGCAGCATATTATTATAGAAACTCACATCCTACCCAAGGAAGCAGGTTTTGTGAACTCTTATTGGAGAGATCCGCAGCATGTTGCTATAGATCTAACACCCTACTCTAGGAAGCAGGTTTTGTGAACTCTTATTGGAGGGATCCGCAGCATGTTACTATAGAAACTCACACCCTACTCTAGGAAGCAGGTTTTGTGAACTCTTATTGGAGAGATCCGCAGCATGTTGCTATAGATCTAACACCCTACTCTAGGAAGCAGGTTTTGTGAACTCTTATTGGAGGGATCCGCAGCATGTTACTATAGAAACTCACACCCTACCCTAGGAAGCAGGTTTTGTGAACTCTTATTGGAGAGATCCGCAGCATGTTGCTATAGATCTAACACCCTACTCTAGGAAGCAGGTTTTGGGAACTCTTATTGGAGGGATCCGCAGCATGTTACTATAGAAACTCACACCCTACTCTAGGAAGCAGGTTTTGTGAACTCTTATTTTTGTGAACTCTTCTTGGAGAGAAACTCACACCCTACTCTAGGAAGCAGGTTTTGTGAACTCTTATTTTTGTGAACTCCTCTTGGAGAGAAACTAACACCCTACTCTAGGAAGCAGGTTTTGTGAACTCTTATTGGAGGGATCCGCAGCATGTTACTATAGAAACTCACACCCTACTCTAGGAAGCAGGTTTTGTGAACTCTTATTTTTGTGAACTCTTCTTGGAGAGAAACTCACACCCTACTCTAGGAAGCAGGTTTTGTGAACTCTTATTTTTGTGAACTCTTCTTGGAGAGAAACTAACACCCTACTCTAGGAAGCAGGTTTTGTGAACTCTTATTGGAGAGATCCGCAGCATGTTGCTATAGATCTAACACCCTACTCTAGGAAGCAGGTTTTGTGAACTCTTATTGGAGGGATCCGCAGCATGTTACTATAGAAACTCACACCCTACCCTAGGAAGCATGTTTTGTGAACTCTTATTGGAGGGATCCGCAGCATGTTACTATAGAAACTCACACCCTACTCTAGGAAGCAGGTTTTGTGAACTCTTATTTTTGTGAACTCTTCTTGGAGAGAAACTCACACCCTACTCTAGGAAGCAGGTTTTGTGAACTCTTATTTTTGTGAACTCTTCTTGGAGAGAAACTAACACCCTACTCTAGGAAGCAGGTTTTGTGAACTCTTATTGGAGGGATCCGCAGCATGTTACTATAGAAACTCACACCCTACCCTAGGAAGCAGGTTTTGTGAACTCTTATTGGAGGGATCCGCAGCATGTTACTATAGAAACTCACACCCTACCCTAGGAAGCAGGTTTTGTGAACTCTTATTGGAGAGATCCGCAGCATGTTGCTATAGATCTAACACCCTACTCTAGGAAGCAGGTTTTGTGAACTCTTATTGGAGGGATCCGCAGCATGTTACTATAGAAACTAGCATCCTACTCTAGGAAGCAGGTTTTGTGAACTCTTATTGGAGAGATCTGCAACATGTTACTATAGAAACTAACATCCTACTCTAGGAAGCAGGTTTTGTGAACTCTTATTGGAGGGATCCGCAGCATGTTGCTATAGAAACTAGCATCCTACTCTAGGAAGCAGGTTTTGTGAACTCTTATTGGAGAGATCTGCAACATGTTACTATAGAAACTAACATCCTACTCTAGGAAGCAGGTTTTGTGAACTCTTATTGGAGGGATCCGCAGCATGTTGCTATAGAAACTAGTATCCCACTCTAGGAAGTAGGTTTTGTGAACTCTTATTGGAGGGATCCGCAGCATGTTGCTTTAGAAACTAGCATCCTACTCTAGGAAGCAGGTTTTGTGAACTCTTATTGGAGAGATCCGTAGCATGTTACTATAGAAACTAACATCCCACTCTACTCTAGGAAGCAGGTTTTGTGAACTCTTGCTTGTGGGATGTCTCAACTCACTCATCCAAGCCCTGCAACATCACTAGGCATTGCTGGAAGCAGAAACATCAGAATTGCCACTGGAAAGCATGCTGCTCGCCAGAAATCACCAGAAAATGTGCAGTGAAAACATGAAAAATAGGCTGCCATCCACTTTTGCCTAGCTTAGTGAGCACCGGAGACCACTGCCAAAACCCATTCTTTGGCTGCTCACAGTGCAAAATCTCTGCCAAGGAATATAGAGCTGTCTCAAAAATCCGTTTTTATTTGGTGTCAAATTAGCTAAAATCATGGCTCACAAACCACCTAAAAAGATCCAACCTCCTTATTGGGTGTTCCACATCATTATACTGCAAGAATCCACATAAACCCAATGTCAGAAAGAATCATGTGTTATTAGAACACAATCCACTTTTAAAGATATTTAATGGAAAGACAGCTGTCAAAATGGGTGTAGTACCATTACTCACCTCTGTCAGGTGCTGGCGATTTATAATTCTGACAGGAGAGCTGTGTTTCAGAAGTTAACTATGCCAAAGAAGAGAATTCCATCAAAATGCCACATAGAGTGCCACACAGTGATTTCATTGTTGTAAAAGACTTGATTTAAAGATATGATGCTTATTGTGAGTTTATAAATGTATTTTTTTTACAAGGAACTATGTTGCAATTGACTAGAAGGTAATCTGATTTAGTTAAAACTTCAAGAGGCCTTCTGTTCATGGGAACCCTTCTCACCTTATCCCTAGACAAAGAAGCTTCCTTCTGCCCTTGGCCAAGAGATTGACAGACTGGTGTGAACAGGAACTAGCCAAGGCACTCTGGCATGTTGCTCTCAGTCAAGACAATGGGGGCTTTGGGATGAATAGAATATGCTGATTTGGGTGTGACTGGTCAACAACTGCTCTGGGAGAAACAAGACTTGTGACCCTCTAAGTCAGCCAGCTTTGGGGGTGGGGACAAACCATTATGGATTCAGGTAACCCAGCAAATATATGTTTTATAAAATTGCGTATAACAAATTTTACCAAGCTGACAAAAATATGAAACTTCTGGATTCTTAAAATGAAAAATTCACCCACAATTTAAAACTAAGCTGGATGCCGGGTGATGTTCTGAGACCAAACCCCGGAATTATTAATATTGCAGCTGCAGTGTTTTTGCTATGAACATACGAATTTACAGGTATGTGCCCAAAGAGGATATGTATGTTTGTGTAAAATTTGGTGCAGAACCAATATTGGGAAACCCATCAAAAGCGCAAATAAGTTGTCATTTATGAACTAGAGCTCTTAGGAAGATCAGAGTTTGACAAGAATGTACCTTAAGTAATTTGTGATGTGTATATGTATTATGAACAACTTGTGTATCTGGGAAATATGTTTTTTGGGTAAAATTGATTTTCTCTGTAAAAGCAAACGGGAGGGATTTCTGGGTGACACAGTGATTCTTTCTCCAGTTAGGGGACAGAGAATCCTCTAACCTATCAAATCCTTAGTGGGTTGGGCATAGAGAATCAGCCTACCCACCCACTTTGGAAGCACATAAAAAGAGACTGTTTAGGACAGATAAGGAACACTCTTTTTTCCACTACTCACCGATTCCTGCAAAGCACTCTGCCAGACCAGAGCCAGACAATATCCAGACAGAGACTCCAGACTCCAGATCTAGATCCAGAGACCAGAACTCTAGAACCCAAACTCTAGAACCTTGAAGCAGAGAGGCCTAAACCAAAAGCTGAACTCTTCTCAGCAGGCCTGTAGAATCTAGCAACCTGTTTCCCACATTCAACAGCCGGGCTGAGCTGTTCTATTCAGCCAAGAACCCTGTGCTAGAACCAAAGTCCAGACCCAGAAAGCAGTGCTGTAATCCAAGACCCGTCAGATCCAGTTCAAGAGGCCGCAGACCGCCGTGCAGTGCTGAACGCAGAACACAGAGGGCCTGAGACCATCCGGTGGCGAGAGTGAAGCCAAACCCCTTGACCAGATCTTTGACAAGGCCCATTCCATTCCAAAGCCTAGGAGTAAGTATCTAGTCTAGAACTATCCTTAACCAATCTCTTATCTTAAAGTAATCCTCTTCCATCCATTTTAACCTGTCCAGAACTGCATTATAGAATCTTGTGTCCATCCTGTTGATTCCAAATCTGTAAAGCGCGATCTGTCATTTGAAATCTTGACTTTCTCTCTGCAAAATCTACCTTCACAAAAACATCCCTAACTTTTGAACCGCACGTCCGAGAAGCGAAATATAACTGTCATTTTAAAGGCAAGATCCTAAACTTTCCAACAAACCCAAAACATTCCAATTCATTATAGGTTTTCTATAATCACGATTTTCGCACGCAGAGAAATTGCAGCGAATTACAATTTAGCTCCATTTCATCACTTGTAAAAATAGCTGTTTCTTGTTTTCAGCTGCTGGAATTTCATTTTCAATCTGATAATCATTCATGAATCATTGCTAGTGTTGACCTGAATCAATTCCAAGTAACTATCACTCATCCTGAATCTCCTTTAGTGAATTTAAATCATTTTAGCATATTTCCCTTTCATTGCAATCATATTCAAAAGTATTTTTGCCTGTTTTAAAATCATACCTGTTTCTCTAAGCTTGCAGGGGGAACTGGAAGTGAACTGCCTTCTTCATTGTATTTCTGATACCTGTGTGCCCTCATTTCCATCTCTTCATATTGCATAGTGGGGGAAGTGAGTAGTAACAGGGGAAAAAGTGATTATATTGTCTTGAAACCATATCAAGTTTATTTCTGTGTTGCCTTTTTTTCCATCGTTGCATTTCCTTGAATCATATAAAGTATTCTCTGCTACAGTATCCTTCATATTCATACTCCTAAGTGATTAAAGAGATTGTTTATTTTGTAATATTACCCATTGTTGATTACAATCCATATTCATAAATGTGCTATTCAAATATTATTTTATTCATAAAAGTGTGATATATATATTGTTTCATACTTCAAATAAATCTTTTAATTTGCAAAACAAACCTACTTCTTGGCTCAGTGAGGTCAGGGGGATCCAAAGAGAGGGGCGTTATATAAGGGTTCATCATCCAGATTGAAAAATTTGACATAAAAATATATAAACAAGGTCTTCCATTGGGCATCCCATCCTAAGCATTGACTTAGTTTAATTGCTAGATTGAAGTCACTTACAGATTGGAGGCTCATCGCGGAACTTAATTCAGTGTGCTAACTGACAGGATACATAAATCCTGTTCAGCTACTACGCTGTGTTACACTGTAAAAGCACCCCTCAAAAAGGAACGCTCTCAGGAAACGGTCTGTTTTGCAAAATAAAATAATAAACTTCTGTAAGTCAGGAAGGAAATCAATTTCCAGAATGGCGACATTGGTAGATATCATGATAGCTAGAGAGCACCTCTTACTTAAGCTATTTGTGAGAGGTGAGTGGACTGAGCAGGACCAGAATGCATGGTTGCAGGCGATCACACAGCAGGTCACTGCAACTGGGTTAGATATCTGGAGAGATCAGGGTCCCTTACATGTGTCCCTGAGTGAACTATATATGGCCCTGAAGGACAAGGATGAGCACAACAAGATTGCCAGGGTAGCAGCATATTTATATTTATCTATGGGAGCCATACAGGACAAATGTGCTGAAGGCCAAGATCTGGCAAGTAGGCAACTGATGGCATTAGAGAAGGCCCAATCTGATCTGGACTCTTCTGAGCTCAGGCTGCAGAGGAGCCAGGAGTCAGAAAACTAAAGTAGGCAGTATATTATTAAAATAAAGAGGACATGGGTATCCTGAAACAGAAAAGGGCAGACCAGGATGGCCTTGCAGAAGGAGTATCAAGAAGGTATGGACTCCCTACTGCAGAGCCGGAAAAAGCTGGAGCAACAACTGGATTTCAATAGGGTATGCGCAGAGTAGGTAGCCACCCTGCAAAGCCAATTGGATAAAGAAAAAGAGGAGAGCAGTAAATTGATTTTGAAAGACCTGGATAACCAGGCAGAGTTTATGAAGAGCGCCAGAAAGCTGGTGCCCTTCAAAGGTAGAGGGACGACCTGGTGGCACAGAGGCAGGCTCTTGCTCAGGAAACAGACACCTTAGGCCAGGAAGTCTGCCACCTAAAAGGGAAGCTGGAAGAAAATCACCTGGCCCTCCAGGGACTGGGTGATCTCCAAAAAGAGCATCAAAACTTGTTGGAGCACACCAGGAGGGTGGAAGATGCTCTGGCAAGAAAGGAGCAGGCCAGTAGGGACCGGACTCAGGAGGTAACCCTCCTGCAGCAAAGAATGACCCAGTACTCCAGGACCAACCAGGAAGCACAGAGGGAGAATGAGGGTCTCTGTCAGCACAATGATAGGCTCCAGCAACAGGTAGCCATGCAGGAGAGACTGATAGAGTCTAGTAAGACCTTTATTGAGGAACTGAAAGCACAGGCTCTTGCATGGCAACAGAGAGGAGGGGCTGATAGAGCTGAGGTTCGCTGGGAAATGGAAACACCTGAGCATAACCTCAGGAGCCCTTGTACCAGAGGCCTTCATCTCTCCCTTTCCCTGGACTCTGCCACCCCCATTTTCCCTGGCACATTTGAGCCCAGGGCCTCGGGGATGGCAGATTAATATCCAGCCAGATGTATGGGGCTCATAGGCCAGTACTTCCCAGGAATGGAGGGGCGGGCATCTGGATATGGGCACCCAAGTACTGTGAAGTTTAGTGGGGAACCCGAGGAGAGTAGGCCCACTAAGGGCATCCTGAAAACCTCTGCCCAGTTAGGTCAGTGGGGGGGTACCCATCAAATCCTGGGAGCAAGGAGGAATCAGAAGACTCCTCTGAGCATCCCAGGACACAGGAGACTAGGTACCCACATTCTGTCTGCCATTCCCAGGCTCGCAGAATCCGGGAAAACCTGGAAGATCAGACGGGCACCTCTGGGAGCAGTGCTTCTGAGTCAGAGAAAGAATGGACCATGGTTACCCGAACCAAGAAGGCCAATAAGGCAAAAAGGGCCTTGCTTAAGGACCCCTTAAAACAGATCAAAGCAATAAGGAGCGTCATCCCTCCTTATCATAAGAACTCCAAGTATTCTGTTTGGGAACACTTGGAACTCTTTGAGCAAATGATGGAGACTTTCCATTTGAAAGACAGCAGTAGCTGCATTCAGTACGTAAAAGGGACATTCTCCCCAGAATACTCCAGTTTCTTTGCGGGGCTGGAGGACCAAAACCATTCAAGATGGTCCACATATAGGGCGGCCATCTTAAAGCACTTTTCTGTTCATAGAAATCCCCAAGAGGCTCGCAAGGCAGCCTACAATTTGCAATGTGGGGAGGATCAGGCCCCACAAGAATTTGCGCAGGAGTTGAAGCGTGCTTTTGCGCAGACTACCAAAAGGGTGCGCACGGACAGTAAATAATTTGTTAACACTTTTTCCATGCCTTACCCAAATACATCATGACACAGCTAGTGAGAGATTTTCATGAGAAAAGGTCACTAGACTGGGTCATTGAACAGGCCACCCGAATCTATGAGGTGCAGAAACTCATAGAAAATAAAACTAATGCTCCGAAAAGCCCCAAACCGACCAGCACCCCTGCCGCTGCTAAGGTGGCACAAGTAAAGGTTGCCCCCATTTTAGATTTGGAGATGGGTGGCCTAAAAACCTGCCTGCACCGAATAATTCCAAGCCCAGAAGGCCCTCGGCCAGTCACAGACAGTCCCCGCTACAAGGGAAACCGACCCATCCTGTGATGTGTGGACTCCTCCAGCCCAAAGGGGGGGTTCCAACAAAGCACCTAACCCAGGGAACTTCCCTCCTAACTTCCCCCAGGAGGGCAGAAATTCACCATATCCTGGGCAGAACTTTTTCACCAGGTATCCACAAAATTTCCAACCCCAAAATCATCCATCCTTCGTTCCCCACTTCCCTGAGCCACGACCACCTAATCCGGGAGAGGGGAGGCCAAGGCTGGAGGGGCACACAAATCTTCCCAACACGGGGTACTACCAGAGAAGGGATAGCTACCCTTCCCGGGATCAGCCCAGGGAGAAAACACAACCCCGTATCAGCCTGAGCAGGGTTCACAGTTAGAGCGCCAGGTCCAAAATATGGCACAGGGTCTGGGTTGCATGCTGAGGGCTCAGCAGAACCCTCAGATGGGCATGCTGGTGCAGAATGCCCCAAACTCTGGACTTGGTTCTCCAGAACAATGACAGGGGCAGCACCCCGACAACCCACCGGTTCTCAGGGAGGAGGCACAAGGGGAAGTGGGGGTCTAAAGCCTTGGAGGAAGCTTCCTTCCCCACTTGTAAACAGCCCCTGGAAACCCAGGAACCAGAAACAAAATCTCCTACCCCTGAAAGACTGCCACCCAAGGAGCAGAGGGGGGGTAGGAGAAACAAAGGACCCAAGCAGACCCACTTTGTGGAGGAGATACAGATCTTCCAATTTGAGGGAGAGGGATCCTCAGAGGATCCTGGTAAAAAGGTTCTTCTCCTTCAGAGATGGGGGAACTCCTCCCAAAGAAAAATGGGTCCCAAGGGATTCAAAGAGTGACTGGGTAGATGTGGGGACTGAGCTAGCGCCGCCCATCATCCCATCCCAGAACCAACAACATCAAAATCCCCTGGTTCAAACCCATCCTGATGACTGCCTCCAAAAAGGGGGGGGCGGCCCAGAACTGGAATCAGGGGAACCCAAAACTCCTCCTATCTCCAGTTGCCAACTTTTTCTTTCAGATTCCCAAGATTCTCCACAGAATTCTGCCCAAATCTCTTCTCTCTCCATGTCCAAAACCAGAAAATTAGCCCACCAGGTGTCCAAAAATGTGCATTATCTGTGCCCTCTTGAGGAGAAGGAGGGAAGATACTATGCCCCGGTACAAGTACAGGGGCATGGTACAATTTTGGCACTGGTGGACACTGGATCCCAAGCTACCCTTCTGTCCAAAAAGGCCTTCGATTAACTAAATTCAGGAAGGGGGGAGAATTACCAAATTCCTCTCACCTCTCTTCCTGGACAACTTCAGAACTTTGACGGGAAGGAAATTCCCATCGAGGGGACTGCAGATTTGGACATTAAAATTGGGAGACACAGGTGAAACACCCGGTCATAGTAGTGACTGCAGAGGGAACCCCTTATTTACTAGGGAATGACCTCCTGAGAAGGCTGTCATCCCTAATAGATTGCGTAAACAAGGTCTTCTGGACCCAGACTAGACGACCCATAAAATTGAAACAGAGTGTCAACCATGTTAGTCTAAACGGCACATGCCACATGGTTGAACAAAAATCTGACCAAGTAGAATTTCACTTCCAGAACAACCAAATTCCAGACGTGACAGTAATAGCAGTAGGACAACAGATGGGTGATGGGGGTCCTCTCTATTTCTGAAAATCAACCTTCCTTCCAGTTTAAGGTGGTATTCCACACTGGAAGGAAACACTCTGAAATTCTTTACCAATCCACAATCAGACATTCCCTCTCCAATAGTCCAGAAAGATGTGAAATCAGCTCAGAGCCTAGCTGATATTCAGCAAATTGGAGAGCAGTTGTTCATCCCTGTTCAGTTAAATGAAAGGAAGGACTCTGTTATAGCCCGACTGTGTGAACAACGGTAAGAGCTTCATCAGCGAAGCCATGTTCTGCCAACTCCCAAAAGATCCAGCCATTCCCACCTTTAAACTGATAGAGAAATGGGAAATGGATCTGGAAACACCCAATTCCAAACATCTCCTGCCAAGCAAGTGAATGCTCAAAATCTCCATTGGCAACAAGAGCATAGTCCATAATTGTTGGGTTGTGCGATACGTCACTGCCGCCTTTTACTTAGGCAGTGACATTCTCAATCGCTTTGCTATTAGTTTGGACCTAATAAACTTCAAGGCTTGGACCCGATTAGTGGATAATCCCATGGGCTTTGATGATCCAGAGAAAGCATTTAGGTCAGCTCAATTGCTGCCTTATGCGGTTGAAATTCAGATTGGAGAGGAAGTCACCATCCCAGAAAGGACCCGACAATTCTCTCTGGAAGTGAAAGTTAAAAGAGGACAGAAATTGAGAAACCCTGATGCTTATATTCATCTAAATGCTTCTCTCCAACAGCAAGGGTTGGGGGTAAACTCAACACCATTAGTCAGTATAGAATATGACACCATTCTAATAGAGGTGGATAACAGCGATTTAAAGAGTATCACTCTAGCCGCAGGCACCATTATTGGAATGGCGGTTGATGACCGACATTTCTCCATAGATTTAGGGAATGAACTGTTAGGACCAATCCCCAAGGACCGTTTCGACAGTGACAGTGATGACAATACAACACCAGACAGGATCTTTACCCGGCACGGGGGTAACTTCCTGGTGTACACCTCCTGCCCTTATGGTAAGGAAGATGTGACTTGTGACTTCAGGAGTGATGAGGTGTTTTTCCAGGTCCATGAGGGATGCCTTTCAAACCTGAAGCCACCAGTCCAAATCAGCACTCTGACCAGGGACTTCTCCACCCAGCTGGAGGAGGCCGCTGAGATAGCGAAACCAGAAGTCTTTCCAGGCTTCAGGCAGATGGTTGAAGAGAGAGTCAAACTAGCTGATGCCTGTGTGACTCTGGAACAGAAGCAAAAGTTGAAACAAGTTTTCTTGGATTTTCAATATCTCTTTGCGGTGGACTCATATGACTGTGGTCGCACCGACATCCACACAACAACAATTCCCACAGACCCTGGCATGACTCCACTGTTTGTGAAGCAATATCGCTTGCCTCTCGCATCTATGGAGTCCCTTACTGAAATAATTAAGAACCTTGAGTCCCTTGGGATAATCCGTCCAGTCCACAGCACCTTCAATATTCCGGTGCTGGGGATATTGAAGCCAAACGGCCAGTGGAGACTCTGCGCCGACCTTAGGGAGCTCAACAAACGGGTCCATACTTCCTGATGGCCTCTGCCCTACATTGACCAAGGGCTGGCCCAGATCCAGGGGTCACAGGTATTCACTGCAATAGACCTGACCAATGGATACTGGACCGTGCCTGTCAGTAGGGAGGACCAATACAAACTGGCTTTTACCTTTGGCGGCCAGCAGTACACATGGACCCAGACTCCCTTCGGATACCTAAACTCCGGCAATGAATTCAACATTTTCCTACATAAGGCCATGCCCGACCTGGGTGAAAGGGGTAACCTGGCTTATGTAGATGATGTCCTCATCAAAAGCTCAACTGTGGAGGAACATATAGTGGAGATCTGTTATGTTCTGACCCAGTTGAGTGCCGCCGGAGCAAAACATTCCTTTCAGAAAGCACAGTGGTGTAGAAACCGTGTTAATTTCTTGGGGCATGAGATTACTCCACGGGTCTCTGTCCCCAGGAAAAGAAAGTGGAAGCACTTCAGAAACTGAAAGACCCCACAACTCTGCGGGAACTAAGGAGCCCCCTTGGACTGATTAATTACAGCAGAAAGTTCATTGAGGGCTACGCAGAGATCCCCAGACCCCTGATTCATCTCTTGAAGGGGGGGTCAAGTGGGAATGGGGTCCAGAACAATCTGAGGCAGTAAGACAGCCCAAGAGAAGCCTCTCACAAGTGCCTTGCCTAGCTTAGCCTGTCAGAAACAAGGTGTTCTTCTTGGAGACAGGGTTCTCTAATACATGCCTGACGGCAGTATTATACCAAAAGCATGACAAGGTCAATAAATTAATCACCTATGTGAGTAAAACTTTATCCTCTGTGAAGGAAAAATTCAACGATTGTGAGAAGGCACTCCTGGCAACGGTGTGGGCATTGAAGAATTACCACCCGTTTATCCAGGGGGAACACATCATAGTGGAGACTCCACACCAGCCTCTGCAATATCTCCAAAGTGACAGAATCCGGGCTGGAAATGTGAGTAATTCTGTCAATGCAAGGCTTTCCTGTGGCGGTCAGATATGGCCAAAACAAGAAGAGTCCCCTCGCGCAAGGTCTGGCTGACTTGGATGATTGTGCCAGAGAAAACTGTCTCAAGGACGAGAGTCTAAAAATCAAGGACAACATGGAGGCATACCTCAATTCCCAACACAGAGTCTTTGAAGAAGACAAGTGTGAGGGAATGCCCACTGTCTATGTGGATGGATGCTCTTACCATGTTGACAACAACTGGGAAAAAGAACTTGTGGCCGGCGTAGGGAATGCATGGGTGAATGAGTTCCCAGAACCCTCCACTGGGTACAAGATTGGCCCCGAAGTAGTCAGGTGGCAGAGTTGATGACTGTGCATCAGGGTTTTTCAATTTCTGTCCTCTTTTAACTTTCAAGCCATCCTCACTGCTGTCCAACATCAACTCCACAAACTGGCCATAATCACAAATTCGGATTATGTACGGAACGGGTTCGTGGAGCACCTGGTTAACTGGAAAACCAAAGGCATGTTATGTGCTAATAACAAACCTTTGAAACATGGGAAGTTAATTCAAAATATTGATGATCTGGTCACCTTGAATGGGTTGACCATCTACTGGAAAAAGATCAAGGGTCATTCCAAAGTAGAGGGACCAGACAAAACAAGAAATGACTTAGCTGATCAGCTGGCCAAAACCGGGGCCATCCAAGGGGATCTAATAGAGATTGAGTCCCTGATGGGGGAAATCCAAGTCACTGCTATCACTAGGACCCAGACAAATGCTCACAATGATCTTTCAACTGCACAATGGAGGAAGGATACCCCAGATGCTGATTTGATTATGGCTCAGAAAGGGGATCCAATAATTGGTAAGTTTTACCAACACATTGAGGACCCTGAGAACTTTCCCCTGATGGATACTGATTACATTGGGAAAGAGGACCTCAGAGTGTTGATGAAATGTCCAAAAATGTTCCTAATCCAAGACGGTTTGTTGGTAAGAAATCAGAAGCTGGCCATGATCAGTGGGTGGTTCCTACCTCATTCCGAAGCTTGATGTTAAGTCACGCCCATGATACGGCCACGGCCGGTCATAGGGGGTTTCATACAACATTTGAGATCTTAAGAGAGGTTGCATACTGGCCACACATGGGGCAGGACCTCGACCAATACTTGAAGGGGTGTCTTGTGTGTGCACAATTTCAGCCAACATCCCTCACACATTGTGCGCCTCTCCAAAAGAGGGGGATGACACTGCCATGGTCAGATTTACAAGTCAACTTTATCGGGTCCATGCTTATTTACTAAAAGGGTGGAATGTCTCCCGGACCCAAACTGCAAGGCAGAAACAGCAGCTGCCCTGATGATCAATCACATCTTTTCGCGTTTTGGACTACACCAAATGATTGACTCAGACAGAGGTAGCCATTTCACCAGCAAAGTAATGACAAAGAAGTAATGACAAAGATGTGGGAGATACTTGGGGTAAAAAGGAAGCTACATATTGCTTACAGGCTAGCCTCTAGTGGTGCAGTAGAACTTTACAACAAAACCATTGTGAGCATCTTAAAAAAGTTTGTGCCAGATTCTGGGCCAAGTTGGGATATCCGATTACCTCTTATCCTAATGGCCATCAGATCTACCCCTTCATCTGCAACTAAAATGTCACCGCTTGAGTTGATGACTGACGGAGGATGGTACTTCCCCAGCATTTGCATTACAGGACCCAAGAGCAGATCCACAACTCATGAGTATGTTAAAAATGTAAGAAAACACCTTCAACATGCTTTTGCCTATGCTCAGCAAAATCTAGAAAGATCAGCCGATAGCATGAAGACCCACTATGACTTGAAGACTACCAGGAAAGAATACAATGTAGGAGACCGGGTCTATCTATACAATTTCCAAAGGAACCAGGCCAAACAGCGGAAATTTCTGCCTACCTGGAAGGGAGCTTTTGAAATTGTAGACAAGATCTCACCAGTCGCCTACAAGATCCGCATCCCCAAAGGCAGTTTGGCGGAGGGGGAAGATAAGTGGGTCCATATTAATCAGCTAAAGTGTTGCCATCCCAGGCACACTCTGCAGCAACTGGAGGAGTCCTCTGGAACCCCAGAGAGGACCACTCCAGATCAATAAAATTCCAACTCTAAAACCATTCCACACATAGTCTATAAAATACAATAATAAGAATGCAAATGTCTCCTGATTTACAAAATGTATATGCCCGCCCCACTACATTTATAGTGGTGGGGAAATGGCTATGAATATGTTGTTGCCTTTTTGCTTTGTCATCCTAGGAGAGAGAAACCATGGAGACTGAACAAGGAGAACGACCCGGGGACCGGCAGCAAAGATCCGAGGGGCCCGGGTGTATCGCTCAATACTCCCATCAGGACTGGCGAGGAGAACCGATCAATCCACCCCTGATGGAGGAAAAGATGCTGAACTTGGCCATCTGTGGAATCCGGAGAGATGATGGGGACATCCCAGTCTTGCGAAGTTCCATCAATGAAAGATCAACGGCCATCGCAAGATGGGGGCTTGTGGGATGTCTCAACCCACTCATCCAAGCCCTGCAACATCACTAGGCATTGCTGGCAGCAGAAACATCAGAATGGCCACTGGAAAGCATGCTGCTCGCCAGAAATCACCAGAAAATGTACAGTGAAAACATAAAAAATAGGCTGCCATCCTCTTTTGCCTATCTTAGTGAGCACCGGAGACCACTGCCAAAACCCATCCGTTGGCTGCTGACAGAGCAAAATCTCTGCCAAGGAATAGAGAGCTGTCTAAAAAATGTGTTTTTATTTGGTGTCAAATTAGCTAAAATCATAGCTCACAAACCACCTAAAAAGATCCAACCTCCTTATTGGGTGTTCCACATCATTATACTGCAAGAATCCACATAAACCCAATGTCAGAAAGAATCATGTGTTATTTGAACAAAATCCACTTTTAAAGATATTTAATGGAAAGACAGCTGTCAAAATGGGTGTAGTACCATTACTCGCCTCTGTCAGGTGCTGGCGATTTATAATTCTGACAGGAGAGCTGTGTTTCAGAAGTTAACTATGCCAAAGAAGAGAATTCCATCAAAGTGCCATATAGAGTGCCACACAGTGATTTCATTGTTGAAAAAGACTTGATTTAAAGATATGTTGCTTATTGTGAGTTCATAAATGTATTTTTTTTTTACAAGGAACTATGTTGCAATTGACTAGAAGGTAATCTGATTTAGTTAAAACTTCAAGAGGCCTTCTGTTCATGGGAACCCTTCTCACCTTATCCCTAGACAAAGAAGCTTCCTTCTGCCCTTGGCCAGATTGACAGACTGGTGTGAACAGGAACTAGCCAAGGCACCCTGGCATGTTGCTCTCAGTCAAGACAATGGGGGATTTGGGATGAATAGAATATGCTGATTTGGGTGTGACTGGTCAACAACTGCTCTGGGAGAAACAAGACATGTGACCCTCTGAGTCAGCCAGCTCTGGGGGCGGGTACAAACCATTGTGGATTGAGGTAGCCCAACAAATATATGTTTTATAAAATTGTGTATAACAAATTATACCAAGTTGACAAAAATATGAAACTTTGGGATCCTTAAAATGAAAAATTCACCCACAATTTAAAACTAAGCTGGACGCCGTGTGATGTTCTGAGACCAAACCCCAGAATTATTAATATTGCAGCTGCAGTGTTTTTGCTATGAACATACGAATTTACAGGAATGTGGCCAGAGAGGATATGTATGTTTGTGTAAAATTTGGTGCAGAACCAATATTGGGAAACCCAGCAAAAGCGCAAATAAGTTGTCATTTATGAACTAGAGGTCTTAGGAAGATCAGAGTTGGACGAGAATGTACCTTAAGTAATTTGTGATGTGTATATGTATTATGAACAACTTGTGTATCTGGGAAATATGTTTTTTGGGTAACATTTGTTTTCTCTGTAAAAGCAAAGGGGAGGGATTTCAGTTAAGCCATAAACATGACACCGGGTGACACGCTGATTCTTTCTCCAGTCAGGGTACAGAGAATCCTCTAACCTATCAAATCCTTATGGGGTTGGGCATAGAGAATCAGCCTACCCAACCATTTTGGAAACACATAAAAAGAGACTATTTAGGACAGATAAGGAACACTCTTTTTTCCACTACTCACTGATTCCTGCAAAGCACTCTGCCAACCAGATCCAGACAATATCCACATAGAGACTCCAGACTCCAGATCTAGATCCAGAGACCAAAACTCTAGAACCCAAACTCTAGAACCTTGAAGCAGAGAGGTCTAAACCAAAAGCTGAACTCTTCTCAGCAGGCCTGTAGAATCGAGCAACCTGATTCTCACATTCAACAGCCGGGCTGAGCTGTTCTATTCTAGCCAAGAACCCTGTGCTAGAACCAAGGTCTAGACCCAGAAAGCAGTGCTGTAATCCAAGACCCGTCAGATCCAGTTCAAGAGGTCGCAGACCACTGTGCAGTGCTGAAGGCAGAACCCAGAGGGCCTGAGACCGTCCGGTGGCAAGAGTGAAGCCAAACCCCTTGACCAGATCTTTGACGATGCCCATTCCTTTACAAAGCCTAGGAGTGAGTATCTAGTCTAGAACTGTCCTTAACCAATCTCTTAGTTTAAAGTAATCCTCTTCCATCCATTTTAACCTGTCCAGAACTGCATTATAGAATCTTGTATCCATCCTGTTGATTCCAAATCTGTAAAGCGCAATCTGTCATTTGAAACCTTGACTTTCTTTCTGCAAAATCTACCTTCACAAAAACATCTGTACCTTTTGAACCGCACGTCCTAGCTGTCATTTTAAAGCCAAGATCCTAAGCTTTCCAAAAAAACCAAAACAACATTCCATTTCATTATAGTTTTTCCGTAATCACGATTTACATACGCGGAAAAATTGCCGCGAATTGCAATAAGCTCCATTTCACCACTTGTAAAAATAGCTGTTTCTTGTTTTCAACTGCTGGAATTTCGTTTTCAATCTGATAATGATTCATGAATGACCTGAACTAGTGTTGACCTGAACCAATTCCAAGTAACTATCACTTATCCTGAATCTCCTTTATTGAATTAAAATCATTTTACCATATTTCCCTTTCATTGCAATCACATTCAAAAGTATTTTTGCCTGTTTTAAAATCATACCTGTTTCTCTAAGCTTGCTGGGGGAACTGCAAGTGAACTGCCTTCTTGAATGTATTCCTGAAACCTGTATGCCCTCATTTCCGTCTCTTTATACTGCATAGTGGGGGAAGTGAGTAGTCACAGGGGAACAAGTGATTATATTGTCTTTCGATTGAAACCATATCAAGTTTATTTCTGTGTTGCCTCTTTTTCCATCATTGCATTTCCTTGAATCATATAAAGTATTCTCTGCTACAGTATCCTTCATATTCATACTCCTAAGTGATTAAAGAGATTGTTTATTTTGTAATATTACCCATTGTTGATTACCGTCCATATTCATAAGGGTGCCATTCAAATATTATTTTATTCATAAAAGTGTGATATATACATTGTTTAATACTTCAAATAAATCTTTTAATTTGCAAAACAAACCTACTTCTTGGCTCAGTGAGGTCAGGGGGATCCAAAGAGAGGGGCGTTATATAAGGGTTCATCATCCAGATTTAAAGAACTTTGACTTCAAAATATATAAATAAAGGCCTCCATTGGGCATCCCATCCTAAGCATTGACTTAGTTGGATTGCTGGATTGAAGTCACTTACAGATTGGAGGGATACGCAGCATGGTACTATAGAAACTCACATCCTACACTGGGAAGCAGGTTTTGTGAACTCATATTGGAGGGATCCGCAGCATGGTGAGTGATACATTCCTGAGGCCCATTTGTACCACAAGGTCATATAAAAGATGTTTTTTTTAATTTTTTTATTCCATTTACTCTTAATTTAGTGCCTTTTCTTCCCCAGCTGGTTTGCATATAGTAATGCCATTCAAATTCCCTGTTTCTACAAATAGCATTAGACACATGTAATAACACGAGCAGGATGCTTAATTAAAACATTTCTTGGGCAGCAGTTGCGATGACGTAGAGTTGGCTTGCTGGGATAAAGCAGGAGACTAAGGGGCTAATCATGTTATTGTGGGATGTTTTTGAAGGATTATTGGGAATCTCCCTGATGTTAGGAATAATGCTGAACGAGCGGAACTTCAGAAAATGAACGTTCCCTTTTTTTTTTAAGGTCAATTTCCACCTTTGTTTGTACAATGGAAATGGATTGTGTACAGTAGTGGATAATTCACATTAGTACCCACCGGGGTGTAGTTTTGGCCTCCCAGTCAATGACAAGGCTCAGAATTCGGACTTTACCACATGGAAAAGCCCCCGCTCTGAGGCTCCTGAGAGCTGAAGGCTGCCATCTTCCTCCGCCGAATAATCAGGTGTTTCCCTGCTCCCCCACCTGTCCATGCCCCACACCTGCCCCCCTATCTACATATTCAGCTCTTCCCTGCCACCACGCCTCACTTACCTCGCGTTGCTGTCCCTCACTGGTGCCGGGAACAGTAGTGTTCCCGACATGTCCTGACAAAGGGCTAGCTGTGATGGAAAGGGAGAAGGGATTACATGTAGTTCTCTTGTCCCAGATCTATGGCAGCCATCTTATTTTGTAGTTTTTTTTAGTTTTTTTTAAGTTGAGAAACATTGAACAGGTTGTTTCTCAACTTTAAAAAAAACACTTTTAGTGACCCGGTACAATGTGCCAGGCTATCGTTAAAGTCTGAGTGAACTGCCCCAGGGCATTACCTGTCCCGGTAATGCCCCCTGCTCGGGTAATATTGGTTAAGTAGTGTAGAATGAGGTCCGGGTGGACATCTGAGATGCCTATTTTTACACACAATCCCCCCCCACGCAGTACACAGGCAGAGCCACACATTACAGACCATAACTTTTTTTTAACTTTTGGGGTGCTTTACGAATTGACCCCCACACCCCATTACGGTAATATTTGATGCAATGTGTATCTCCAACATGCAATCATGTGGTATTTACAGCAGGCAGTATTTAGAACTGGACTTTCTTCGGTAAATACCCCATGGTTTGTAATTTGACTGGTCGTGGAAAAGGCAGTATTCCAAGTTTTGCTTTTTTTACCGTTGCCTCCAAACTCATAATCAGATCCTAAGAAATGCAGGTGGTGTTGACAATAGCAAAAGACATAGGAAAGACCTAGAATGCGAACTGTTGACGAAAGAGGCTTCAGAACATTTTTATTTAAAATTGATAATAGCCTCTGACTTTACCACAGCCCATATATGTAAGATTATGGGATTTACGCGACGCAAATCTGGCTAGACGGCAATGCAGCACTGTGCAAATAATCCCATTGAAAAACACTTTGTAATTGAGGCTCAGTGAGGGGGGGGGTGGAGAAGGTAAAAGTGTTAAGCTATGAGGTGACCCCTTGAAGCTCAGGGGCCGCTCCCTCCTGAAGTGCTGGAGATATCTGTGCGCATGTCGGCACGCTACCCAAGTACTGCGGTGCCTAGCGGATTGCTAGCACGGTCCCTCCATTGAGTGCAATCACGCTCTGGTCCTTCAACTAAAGTGGGAGCCGCACACAAACACGAATCCTATTTGAAGCCTCTTGGTAGATAAGTGGCTGAGCTGTAGCCTGAAGGATCAGGGAGCACAGTTCAGATCCCACTGGCAACCACTTGCTCACGCACATGGATTTGGGCACGCTACCGGGTCTCCCGACACCAATTCCCTAAGCTGCCTAAATGATGAACTCTTGAAGATCAAGCTAAATTCTGAGATTGATGGATTTATAAAATACACATCATTTGATTTTTGTTGTAAACTCCAGAAATGGTATTCGTTCATTTGAAATTAAAGGGCATGTGGGTGACAATTTATTTTATTTGTTCATTTATAATGCTCTTAATACCGGCCAGTGGTTTCTAAGCGCGGGATCAGGATTTGACCCTGTGTTGCGCCGCGCCATGTTGTCTTGCTTCCAAGACAAACGCATTGCCCCTGAGCTATCCTTCCTCGCCATTGTATAAACCTTGTAATAATGCAAGTGCAATAAGAACTATGGCCAGTGCAGGGCCCAGATTTCTGTGCCCACGGGGATAGAGGCAGGGGTGCGCCAAAAACACTTTTTTCCAGGTCTCTCGCTGGGCTCTGGCCTTAAACGCGCAATACAAGAACAGCAGGGGGCGGAGTTGCACAGTAACGCAGCCCTTTGCTGTTCTGGTATTGTGTGTTTAAGGGCCGCGCCAGGCCCGGGTTGTTCTTTATTAGGCGCTGCTGGCACCTCACCAGTCGAACCAGTCGGAAATAAAGGGTGCTTTGCCTCCAGCTCACTGTCATGCAAATTTAAGCATCGGTCTGATGCTTAAGTTTGCATGACAGTGAGCTGGAGGCAAAGTGCCCTTCCTTCGCGTCGCCAGGGGAGGGGAGCGCCCTTGTGCAGCCGGACCCTCTGAGCGCACCTTGAGCCGGCGGTGACTATGGCAACAAATGCAAAAAAACTGATTTTGTTCAATGCACTTTTGCAGCTGGTAATGTTTGCACTAAACTCGAACCTCGGTGCACAAATATATAGAAATATTTTTTTTTTGCACTCGTGCAATCATTACCCTAGTGCTAATTGCACTTGCACCATTTAAAACTTTCTGCAATACGATCCTACAGGATGTTTGCACACCTCCAAATTCCTGCAGTAAAATGCAATCACTGCAGCAATTTCTCCATCTGCAGCAGAGCACATGCTTGAAATCCTTGCTCTTTGCATATTCAGCCCGCAAATAAGAGAAGGCACAAAAATGCAAGGCTTTCTTGGATCCTGTTGGCTGTCGCTCCCTGTTTAAGAATGGAAGCAACACAAGTGTTCTATCAAGGAGCCGGCTCATCCGTTGACACATGCAGTACTTGTTGATAAAAAACTCATTGCTTTTAATGACAAAACCTGGCGCGAATGACGCTCCCCGCCGCGCCGCTGCGCGCCGCGCATGACATTGCCTACCACTGATGCCAGCAAAGGCCAAACATTAATGCAATGGATGGCCCCAGAAAACCCCAGGAGTAGAGGACAGCCACTGAGAGGGTAATGGCCCTTCTCACAGAAATGGCAGAAAGATACTGGGGCATGTCAGTCCCTGGCATATTTAGAACGCAGGGATATACATTGGCGACCAGGCTATCCATTACATTAAAAATGCAGGTTTCCTCATTTCCAAATGTTCAATACTGCATTTGGGTCTTTTAAAATGTTCTTGGATCAAGATAATATACCAAGCAGTAAAAGAAAATGTATCTGGCTCTTTTAGAGGTATCAAGTATTTATGTCCCCATACATAATGATGCCGGGAAAAGCCATTGGCGACATTATATATGGTGACATTGTGCATGGGGACGGATTGTAGGGATGTCCCCTGCTCGCCTTGTAAACAAAAACAAAACCTTTGCGGGTTGCAGGGGTGTCCCCTGCTAATTCAATGTAATAATGCCCCTCAAAAAACAGGGACTTTTTTGCCAGGAGACATTTTTGCAGGGACATTATTACATGGAGCCCTTGTAGATGCTGCATTGCTTTTTCTGCAGTTCCCAAATTGTTTATGATGCAGCCTCTTCCAAGGGTATTAGGCTATATTATGTCATGTTGATTTACACCGCTCACCGCTGGCACTGGGGCTCATTTCGAGTTTGCCGGTATCCCGACGGTAACTGCAGCAGGATACCAGCAAACTGCCCCTCCCATTACCAGCGCGTGACATCCAGTATTCCTGGGATATTCCAGGTGCCAGCGACTGCGGGAAATCCCCATTCGATGCAATGGGCTCCATGGAGGGGATTGGCCCAATTACCGGCAACGGTAATTGTGGCACTTTTTGGCCGGTGAGGACTTTTTTTTAGCAGCATTGTCAGGCCTGCAGGTAGCTCTGTGGCCTCCTGCTGCAAACTTGTGTTTCCATGGTACAATAAAACTGCCGGTGCTGGAATTATTGGCATTTTACCGGCATTTTTACTGAACTGGGGAATCTGTAATGAGGCCCATTTTCCCAGTGTCAAGGCGCTAAGTGTGTACCCTGCCAGATGATCATTCCCTGTCCGAGTCCATTTGCTGCTGAACTATGGTACTTGGCATATACCTCTAGTATGTTTAAGTAATGTCTTCATTTATTAAGGTGTGCTATAAAGCACTTCATGTTATGTTGCTCTAACTTCAGGGCGCTACGCTTTTTCCCGCTATGGGAGCATCATTTCAGGATTGATAGAACTGATAAGGTTGGAAGGTGGGTCCAGTTGCCAACTTCATCCATGGCAGGTGGCTGACAAAGGCTCATGTAGAGAAGCTCCTCGCAGAGCAAGAGGCGGGCTCCGCTCTCATGTTCTGTCGCGCTCTGATCTTACTAGCGAGCGCGTTTCAGAGACTAAGACCCTGAAATCCCAGGGACCTGCCACCAGGTTTTTGTCAATCGAATGCCCCTTGGGAGCTCAGACTATGACTGGTAGATCTTGGATTCCTGGCAGGGCCACAGTGTGGATCCAGGTTTTGTAGATATCCTTGGTCATTGCACAGAAGGCCTTCGGCATCGGACTGTGCATCTTGGAGAGCTTCCCAGGTTGGCTTTACCGTCCAGTTGCCTGGTTCCTGGCGCCTACTGACGCCTAAGCTACGCCTTATTTTCCAGAGTTGCACACCTGCTGCTCTGTGTGCAGGAAACATAGGAATTCCTGAATAAAGCTAAGGGAAAATTCAAGTCTCTGCAGTAATCTAAACAATTGACTTTCGAATTAGTTTGAATGATTCAAACCATGTGGAGCAGGCATTGAAACAGGTTGGTATGATTTGAACCTTGTTTGGAGGTGTCCATATGGATAATGGAGGTGCCCATATGGATGATGGAGGTGCCCATATGGATGATGGGAGTGTCCATATGGATGATGGAGGAACCCATATGGATGAGAGTTATGTATTTTCTCAACCCATTTGAAACCCTTGGAACCTTTCTCTTACTGCCCTTCACTTATTCTGCTCACTTACAAGACCCTGTAACATGGAAAACAACCCAAAACAAAGTCTTTGGCCCCAACAGCACGCTTCAGTATGTATTTATTTATTTACCACCACTATGTGTCGTGAATTCGAATATCTCAAATCATTACTAAATAATAAATAAATGAACTAAAGCTAATAACAATATATACTGTAAAACAACAGAAATATATAAACATGTACAGTCATATGTAAGAAGCCATAACTAGTGCACGAATACCACTCACTTATAGCCCACAGAAAAAAAAATATTAGAATAGATTTGAAAAAAAAGCAGGGGGTAAATGAGAACAAATAACTCAGGTGTTAAATTCACTGTTTACTGAACACATGCATAATGAAATTGAGGGAGAACATCAAAACTCAAACCCAAGTGCCTGAGTGGTTACTCACTTGACCAGGAAGTAATCCGTCCATTAGTCCGACCCTGCCACCCCTTATCAAACATTTTTCGTGGTAGAAAAGGTTTCAATCACAGTCTCTGAGGTTTCGAGTGTCCTGCACTTTTCTCTTTACTCCTTGTAGAGTTCTTCCTCACTGCGCTGCTCTTGTGAGGATGTCGCAACGGCCACCATGGACTGATGGAGTATCAAGCACCATCACACCTCGTGCCTTGGGTCGTGTGGATGGGGGTCCAGGGAAGCATCAGATTGGTCCCATTCCCTCTTTAGTGGCGAGGGCCCAGCTGACTGCTTGCTTGGATAGGCCCCAGGCTTCCACCAGACCTTTGTCCACCACTGGTTGGCTAGGGTTAGGGCCTCGACACTAGGGACTGCCCTACACTAGGGACTTCCCCTCTTGCTCCTCTACTCTTCCCTTAGCCTGTTCATCCTGCTCCTTCTTTTTCTCTCATGCTCCCTCCAGTCAGCTGCTAACTCCCTCTTGCCCCTTCTCTTGACCCATGCAATACCATTCCACAGCTATTTCCTTCTATTCACATCTCATCATAATCATGGCACTTTCAAGATCCTGTTTAACAGGTCTTACACTCTTGGTCTCTTTCTTTCTCAAACAAGTCATTACTCTCCCTCCTCTCATCTTTCCTCTACCTCCACTTCTCTCTCTCTCTCTCTCTCTCTCTCTCTCTCTCTCTCTTTCTTTCCCACCTCTTCTCCTCTTCCTCACACCTCTGGGGTTATATATGTCTCAGATCCTCCTTCGCTCTCCTCTGTGCCTCATTGTGCCTCCACCCATAGATGTATTTACAACAAGGCCGACTAGGCCCAGACCTAGGGCGACAGATTGCCAGAGGTGCAGCATTTCATTGCAGTTTATTATTAATTAACTGGTTGAAATATAAAGCCAATTTGTTTTATTAATTTTTTTATTTATACATATTGTATGGTTTCCATATTTGAAACCTTTAACCTGATCATGTCCATTCTTCCGTAGTTTATCTCCAATTTAGTGTGCGGAGACCTACTTGCAGTGGTTGGTATCACCTTATAATACATGGGTTGTGTTGTTGATCGCCTCTAGTTTCTTAAGGATTACAATCACTAGTCCTATGAGTGCTAATGTCATTTTCATTTTTTCTCCTTCTACAAGAGTACTCCACCACTCATTGACATTCCTTGTCATGTGACTTCTAATGATGTCCCCCAAGCACTGCTCTCGGTCTTTCCTTAGATCGATACACTGTAATGTGAGGTGTTTCAGAGATTCTATCTCTCCTTTTATTTTACACATTCTGCAGCCTTCGCCGATATCCAACCTTTTCCTTCTTTGTAATATTTCTCCCGTTGGTAACATATTCAATCTGAATCTCAGAAAAAGGTCTCAGAAGTACCAGTTAGGGAATAAGGTCAGGTAGCTCGGGATCTGATTCAGTTTTCGTGGCTGGGCCCAAAAGTCTTCATAGCCTTTGTATTTGCAGTTGTCTTCTTGGGTTTCTATCCAATCTGCCATGTATAGTTTCTTTTTAGTTTTGTCTGGGTTGATCAATAGGTCATCCTCTGACTCACTGAGGTTCACTAGGATCCCTTGACAAATCTTTTGCCATTCTGTTAAGATTATATCGGATTGGTCTTTTAGGGCTTTTTTCAGCACCCTAAATCTCAAGACATTTCCTCAAGACATTTTCGATAGAAGCTTAGCATTTTCCATATCGCTATTGTTTTAAGTGATGTCAATGCCAGCTCGCTCCTTATTTGCTGTATTGGAACTGATTTAGGCAGCTGTAACACTTTCCGCCAACCCAGGCCCTCCAGGATTGACCAAGTTTGAGCTTGTAGGGGAGTTGGTGATTCTACCCCATATGTTAATATTGGCACCACTTTCATCCTATAAAAGGATACTAGGGTAATAAGGTGAATCTGCAGTATCTTTTACGCAGGACTCTCCCTTGGGCAGCTAGATTGATTGCTTTCCTTTTTAGCCCCACTATTCTTGACATGTTGTTTTTCGTATTGTCTATACAGGCTCCCAAGTACGTGAACGCTTCCACTTCCAAGATTATTTTGTTTTTCAGTGACCATCCTAATTTTTTCCCTCTATTTTTATTACCTCCTGGGCATAACTTCAGAATTCTCGATTTTTCTGGATTTATTACCAGATCATTTGAGTCCACGTACGATTGTAATGTTGTAAGCTGTCTTTGCAAGCCGATTTTGGTTTGGTCCATCAGGACGATGTCATCTGCGTAAAGCAGTCTCCCAATCGGCGTTTCTGCTATTTTTGGTGGAAAGCAGCGGGGGAACTCAAATGAATCCTCAAGGTCTGATGTGAACAGGTTGTACAATTCCAGTGCCAGCGGGCATCCTTGTTTTAAGCCCATTTTTATCTGAATTTCGTCAGTTAATGTACCCGCTGTGTCCAATCTTACTCTGATGCTCGTATCCGTATACAAGTCTCTGATGTTCTCCACCAGTGACTGTGGACATTCACAGCTTTCCAATTTCTTCCATAGTTTGGCTCTTTTTATGGTATCGAAAGCTTTCAACAAATCTACAAACGCAATGTAGATTCCTTGGTTTTTGTTCCTTTGTGTTCTAGTTTTCATTAAATTAATCAGGAAGATGTTGAGTGCTGTGCCTCTCCCTTTCACAAAACCCGATTGCCAAGGATCACGTCATCCACTTTGCTGTACCCAGTGGTCTAATGCTTTCAGTAGTGTGGACGCAAAGACCTTCCCCACCATGTCCAGTAATGCGATCGGTCTTATAATTGTCTGGTAATGTTCTGAGACCCTTTTTGAAGATGGGCACCACTACTGCTTTTCGCCAGGAATCCGGAATTGTTTCTGTTTTTAATATGTATTTGAATAGAAGATGTAGAAATGTTGCCCATTCACCTGAATTGCTTTTCAGTATTGCATTTGTCAGCCCGTCGGGCCCTGGGGCTCTCGAATCTTTCAAAAGCCAATTTTGTTTCTCTGAGTCTGGCTGATCCACAGCACTGCGAGTAATTATGAGCTGTTAGTTGGCATTCCACTCTGACAGCTAAAGTTTTTGATGGCCAAACGTGTATATATGCTTGATATTTACAAAAGCTTTATTGTTATGGTCACATTCGTTTAAATAAAAAACGTAAAACAGGAAATGCGTACCAAACGCAGTGTGTGTTAGGTATTTAGTGATTCAGTCATACAACTCTCACAGACGTATGTGACAGATATAAAGCTCTTTGGTCATCTGTATCTTCCTAAAATGCTCTTTAACATGCAAACCAGCCAAAACCTCATTGGTTGTGTTGGTGTCACTTCGCACTATTTCTTTCTTTCTAATCAACACACACATACACTCTGTTAAGCAATCACATTTATATTCAAATATTTGACTTACATTTTTTAAACTGTTGCAGAAAGGAGGGTTTTCCCTTCATAAAAGTAAAGGTTAAAATGATGCATCATTTTACAATCTTAAAGCATGCCTATGCTTACGTCAAGCACATGTAGCACTAACATGATGTTCAGAAGCAAGCACTCACTCCCCTCCCAGCTCCACATTTCAGAGGTCTGTGGCTGCCCAAAAGGTGCAAGCATGAAATATATCCTAGAGAAGTTAAAATGGCAAAGAGTTAATATGAATGCACAAATGCATCAAGAAAGCTTTAAAAGGATGCCCAAAGCCATAGAAAGGCGAGAAAAAACTATGTGCCGAAGGCAGACTATGTTTCACAGTTGTAAAGTTGTCCCATAAAGATATCCATTCAGCCATCTTTACAGAAGCTGCGCAGGTCTACACCTGCAAATGGTATCCCTGCTGGGTTTATCATGTGTCTTTGCGAACATTCTGGTGCCTGCACAGTACTACCAGGAGAACCGACTGCAAAGTATGTCAAACAATGCATAACTGTGATATTTATAAGTAATCGTTACATTAATTATATTTTAAATACGAGGTAGGACTTGTACTGTGAAACCGTACTTCAAACGACAGCAGGGCATCTATATCTACACCCACGAATCTTAAAATGTTCCTATGTATTGTACAGTCCAACCAATGCTACATACTTAACAAACATTTTAAATGTCCTTAAACGCAAGCTGGCAAGGCCCATAGCCTAAACCACACGCACAAAGGTAATATTGTGCTGGAACGCCTGAGCCATCGCTCAGTTTTACTCTTGGAGTGCTGGGTATTTTGAACAATTGCCCAAACAGTAGTGATGTAAACCGTGTGTACCACTTCATTGGTTACAGAAGCTGCCTGCATTGTGCAGCTACGAGGAGTGATGTTGCTTTCCACACATGAATGTTCAGGGTCGCCCTTATCCAGTGCTCCACCGTGAGAATGCATAGCCAAAGATTCCACAAACCTTCTCCAACTGTCTCCTGTCCCGCCCCTCTGTGTTAATGTTCTTTTTTTTTATAGAGATAGCTGCGAAATGTGTGATGTCCATACGCGAGCACACTGGATTGTTTTGTATATGAGATTCTGACGAGCATGCCAATCAAAGAAGTTGCCTCACATTGTAAATTCACTAGGTCAGTGGTCTTTAAAAATGTTTAGCCTGCCCCTCCCCCCTGAGCAGAATTTGGGCAGGCCCGGCCCCCCAAAAAATGCCAAATAGACAGTATGTATTGCGCACCGTCACTGCACCCTACTCCCAGTATAGTCCCTGGGCTCCCCCACCTGCTCCCATCACAGTGACTGGGCTCCCTCATCTAACTCCTACCCATTCCCTGGGCTCTCCCCACACCATCACACACCCTGGGCTCTCCCCACCCTAGTCCCACCACTATCCCATGGTTCCCGCCCATCCTGCTCCCACCACAGTCCCTGGGCTCCCCATCCCATTCCCAACACAGTCTGAGAGCCAGTGGCGGCTGGTGAATTTTTTAAATGGAAGGGGCATAAATATTTCCCCCAAAAATGTCATAGCGACTGAGTGCAGTGCCCTCACTGTCTGAACCAATCAAGGGGGATTCGGGGGATTTCCCCCCCGTGAATTTTTTAGTAAAATAATGAGTTAAAATGTTGCATTGTAGAACATTCTTTAAAGAAAATGGGGAAAATATCCAAACAGTTTGCAATTGCTGCTGGGGGGGGCATGGGGCAGGCATGACATGTTTTACTGGACATCTAGGATAGATGTCCAGCAAGAATATACCATCCCTGTCCCCTGGGCCCCACTAGGCCGAACACAATCAACATGGTTATGTGTGTATGCAAGGAGCTGGGGTGCTGAGGGGGAAAGCATGGTATTTTGACTAGACATCTATGATAGAAATCCAGTAAAAAAATACCATCCCTGTCCCCTGGGCTCCACAGCGCCTCAGAAGGACAGCTGATTTTGGCAGGTGGGTAGGGGATTCTGCAACAAAGGCATTTAGGAATTTTTAAAATGCCTTTGTTGTACAACCCTCATTC
Organism: Ambystoma mexicanum; assembly: GCF_040938575.1. Taxonomy (NCBI): domain Eukaryota; kingdom Metazoa; phylum Chordata; class Amphibia; order Caudata; family Ambystomatidae; genus Ambystoma; species Ambystoma mexicanum. The sequence goes on from NC_090938.1 coordinate 81,675,068, forward strand.
CCCCCCTCTATCCACCACTTACCAAAATCAGCTCAACGGACCAAAACAAACTAACACACACACATTCATACAGCAATCTCTCTATCATTCACATGAGCATCCATCACCATACACTCACACATAACACAAGCATTCATGCATCCATACACATGATTCAATAAAATAAATGAACATAAACATACCTTCTGCATTGGCTTGAATGTGGGTGCTGAAACGCCCTGTTCCAGGCTGCTCTGTCCGTATGTGTGAGGAGGTGCAGGAGCTCCCCCTCGCACATACAGACATACAGTGCCCGAGCCAGTATTTCCAATGAGCTATGCAATGCTGGCAAAGCAAAAAGCCCCAGCCTTGCATGGCTCAGTCAGCATGTGTGGCTGGGGAATGAACTGAACTGTCAAATGGAAATAGGGTTTACCTTTAACAGTTCTGCCAGCCCAGGAACACTCCCTCAGCTGGAAAAAGCAGCTGTGGGAGTGCTCATTGTTTCACTGGGCTGGCATCTTAGCTCCTCCATAATGGGTGAGGAGGCCACTGGGTGGGCACCAACTCGCCATTAAGGATGAGCCGTCAGGCTCGGACTGACGTCGCGCTCTGAAACACCTGTGTACGAGTGCAATACAAATAAAATATCATATCATATCATATCATAGGGCAATGCCTGTACCAAAAATACTAAATGCTAGTGCGGGCCAGTCAAAATGGGCCACCTTTTTGGCCAATGTGGTCCAGTTTGATGAGTTACTTCCCTACTCAGTTAGAAATTTTGATGATTTGTTTTACATTTCATGCTGGGCTTTCGTGGCCCCCCAGGGATGTGGCCGTGGCCCACAAAGGGACTACGCCCCACAGTTTGAATACCACTGTCATAGAGCGACAGCAGGCAATTTGTGAGAGAAACCAGATATTAGTATTGAAACCAAAATTCCTCATTCCAAACTTCTCTCACTTGTGTCCAGTTGGCAGACAGCTTATATTTTTATCGCTTCCTCTAAAAGACTGTTTTCAGACCTAACCAAAAGTAGACAATTAGCTGTGACAATTACCTCTGGTGTACTCAACTGTAGAGCACAAAAAAGGTAGCAGGCTCCCCCCTCTAGAAAGAACATGGCATGATAACCTGTTCTGTGGTTTGCAGCCATCGCTTTTTGCTCATTGTACTTTTTTACAAAGGAGCAATATCCATTTGCATATCAGTCTTTGTCCTGCCCTCAGGGACAGTCCAGGACCGAAATGCCTGACAAACCTCCTTTGAACAAGATTGCCAACAGCAACCCCAGACAAGTGCTTCGGCCTAGTCGGGCCTCATCAATGAGGTGGATCTTTGCCTCTCAGAGCACAGTGAGTAAAAGGTCCACGCCTGGGTTCCCCAGGTAACTTAAAGTGATCAACTATAGAGCACAGAGCCCGCTCCAATTCTTGGGCAGCAGAGATCTGAAAACACTCTTTCAACTAACATAACATAGAAGTTGACAGGCTTGAATTAAGAGAGAGGAATGTCGGAGTGATTTCCCGGGGGCCGGCAGAGCCGTCCGCGGACCTGCGGGGCTGGGGAGGCCCCTCCCGCATCCCAAAAGGAGTATGAGGCACACACAAAAGCAAAGTAATTACTGCTGTTTATTATAGTAACGACAGGGATAGTTCTCAGCTCTTATGCATCCAGAGAGACTCTCTGCGTTAGTGGGGCTCACAGGCCCTTTTTACCGTAGTATGATGCACTAATTGCGTCACCTGGGAAAACTGTCCCAAAACCTAACGCCACTTCGGGTTGGCTCCCCGAGTGGTAGGGTTAGTATAGATACCTATAGGAGAAAGGATAATTGGATAAGGACAGGTCAGGTGGTACACTTGGGTTGTCCCTAACGGTTGCTGCACTGAATTTGTTACAAGGGGACACTTGGTGATTGGCTAGCAAAAATTGCGTCAGTGGTGAGCCCCTCGTATTCTGATTGGTTCCCTCGCGAGCCCCCAAGCCTGGGACCATTGCTGTTCCCAGCTCGCGATGTACCTGGTGCTGGCAACAATGTGCAACTATGTGTTAGTGGCAGACAATGGACAGGTCTGGCTAGTGGCTGATGTGCATGTCTTTCTCATCGCTGTAGGTGTCCAACTTGTCGCTTTGTTGTTGCAGACTGTGTCCCAGACGTGGGACTCTGGCGACTTTCTGTCTCGTAAGCTTGGCATCTTGTCAGTTCGGCTTGGTCACGTGTGGGGAGACCGTAGCTGGAGCAGAATTATGAGCATTTGATTTGTATTTCTGCTCTGAGAAGCATTCGGCGTTGACAGGTGTAACCTTGGTGCGGGGAGCGTGGCATGTAGATGGAAACATTGCGGCCTTGGCTGTGAGCTCTCGTTGGGGCTCGTTCTGCGTGGTCAGCGCTTTGCTTTTTCATCTGAGAGGATTTCCGTCTGAGAGGCTCCTGCCTGCGGACTCTTGCTTTGCGGCCTACTTTGGGCCTAGCGTCTGGGTGGCGGTACACATTCGATAATATGGGGTTGTGAGGGGCAACAGAGTGTCACAAGCAGCAGTAGATATATAGGGTGGCGTCTTCATAAGGATAGGTGGCGAGAAAGCATCTGCAAGCATGTGTACACAAGCTCTTCAGGCGTCTTGCGTTTCTGCGGTGCTGTAGGAGGCCTATGTGAAAAATAACAACAATGCATGTCTGTGGGTGTGTCAGCCCGCTGTGTCATAGCACTGAGTATGTTCTTAGTGTGGGTTGATGTGTGGGTGACCAGTGTGCATGGTGGCACTGGTGTTCTTGTCTGTTGGCTATGTTGTCATGGCATCTCTAACGAAGATGGTGATCGTGGTTGTTGTCTAATCAAGTTGATCCAAGAGGCTGACATCGGCTTGACCAGGACGTGGTAGTGGGCAGGCTCCCCAGGCGTGTGGGCTGTGGGCACAGGGGATCTGGGCGTCTGGTGTGGCCGTGAATGGGTCGAACTCCTCTTGCGGGGGGTGCTTGGGTCTTGATGTCCTGGACCATGGTTTGGATGAGAATGGGGGAGGGTATTTTCCCATTTTCCCACTTCAGGAAGCAATAAGTTTCTAATCCCTGCAACCTTAAACACATTCTTATAATGTTATGGTGCCAAAATGGGGGACAAAATGGGGGTGACAGGGTGTAGTTTGGACAACTTGGACAGAGTTTGTTGAAGGGGGGAATCTGGTGACGGTGCAGAGTCTGGCAGAGATGGGATAAAGTTGGAGGGGGCGCCTCCACTTATTTGGGCCTACGGCAAAAGAAAGCCTAAGTACGCCAATGCCTACACTTTACTTTCACCTTCCTCTTCTCATTTCTGCCTCTGTCCTTCTTCTGCATTTCTCCACTCTCCTCTTTCGATTCTCCAGTTCTACATCGCTGTCACTCGGACTTTGCTTTTCAACACAATGTCATGCTTCAAGCACGTCTCACTCCCATACTAGGAACTCCCATACCATCTGCCAGGCTCAGCACCTCCTTACACCTGTTGGTCCCTTTGTCTGAGTTTTGGTACGAGCATAAATGTTTTCAGTTGTGTTTGCGTTGTTGGAGATGTATCTGATTTATCAAAATGCCTATAAACTAGAAAACATTCAACTGCAGCTTCTCAACCCGTGGTCCACCCATAGTGCTGTGGGCTGAAGTATTATATGGCCCAGCCGCCATATCTATTTTCCCATTCTAGGCAGGGATTGTTTATGAAGGATACAATCTTAAAGTCTCTTTTTCTTCAGTATGCTGACTTTGTTGGTTCCTAGTGTGTGCAGGGAGCAATTGCATAGTCTCTGGACTGCCGGTTGTCTTCGCCAGTGGTCGAAGTGGGCAGGAGCGGTTAGGAGCGGTGCTCCTCTACTTCTTTTAATTAATTTTTACTGTTCCTATAGTTTTATTTTAAAAAGAAACCGTTCTGGAATGTTTTTTTTGTTTTTTGTAAGAAGTTGAAACGTGCACTTTCACTGCACTGCACTGAACGTTCCGCTAAACAGCAGGTGCATGTGTTCTGGGGTTTGTATTGTGCGTGGGAGGGTGCTTGGCGATGGAGTTTGTGGGTAGCAGTTCAGGCCAGTAGGGAACATAGTTCCACTATTTCTTTTTGTATACTTCGACCACTGTTCATCACCTGAATCAGGATTACCGCTGCACATCCTCTGGACGCTTGGGCTGGTGACTCCACCCATCACGGCACTATCACAGTCTGCAATTTGTTGTGCCGTGGAGATGATTGTCGTTCTGTAATGAATTCGGCTGCCATTCTGCCAAGGGTCTGACATTGGTGAATACCCTTAGGCTGCCAAGTGGGGTTGGGACTACCAAAAGGTGGAACACAGATGAGGCTAGTGATGGCCTGGAGATGCTGGAATATTCACTGTATACCTCCTCTGGAGCCTCAATTATGGAGTAGGCTGTGCTCCTCATCCTCCAATGTTACCTCTGTCTCATCTGTCTTGTCCCGGGAGGATAACTCAGCGGCAAAGTGCTCACCTTGGAAACAAGATGGCACAAAGCAACACAGGTTCGATCCCCGGGTACGTTCTTAGAAACCTCTGGATATTAAGCGCGTTATAAATACACAACTAACACATATTCCTGTAACAGCGCCTCGATGACCCCGTGATGTGTGAGTGCTTTCAAATTGCAAATACATCAAATTAAATCCTCTGAAATCAAACATGAGACTTCAAGAGCATCCACTAATGTTACATGTAACCAGGGATGGTTTGCGTGTGGCCGTGGTTCCCGCCCAACACACATTAATGAGTTAAAATGGTAGATTTCACGTCACACATTTCAGAATAATTTGGTGCAAATGGCAGTCAGTTCTGTAGGATAAAACACGAAAATAATTTAACATATTTTAATAAATGTGCTGGGGGCACTCTGGAACACAGAAACGCCCCTAGATTCTTGCTGTTCACTCGCTTGGGTCGATTTGGGGGAAAATGCGCACCCCTCCACTTTCAGAATATCACCAGCCATGGGTAGGAACAAGCTACATGTCCCTGCACCCTATGGCTATGCCTCTCAGGCTGACTACAGTTTACTGCTAAAGCTAACACAACAGGAAGCAGAGGAAGGGGCTGGGATAAAGATAGATGTGGGTGGGTCAATGGTAGACGAGCAATGTTTGCAGCTGCACCAGAGAAAACTACTCCAAGCGTTACTCAGACTCATGAGCGTAATTTTAGGGGGGTACAGGGGTGTTTGTCCCCCCCAACTTTCATGGTACACCATTTTGTCCCCATTCATTTAGCTGGGGCACCTTTTCTTCAGATGTCATGTCCCCCCCCAAACATTTTCAGCAAAGTTACTCCACTGCTCAGGCTTGTATTAGGGACGAGTGAAGAAATCTAGGACCGGGATTCAGAACAATCCAGAACTTATATCCGGACACATGTATGACTGTGTCGCGATGCCGTAATGACTAAGAGCAAAGAGGTGTTTTTTTGCTTCTCCGGGGTGGGGGGGAGAAAAGCTACCGTATCATGAGTAAGGTGGTGGAAAGTCAAGGGTTCCATTCAGCGATGGCGCAAGCCGCAGAGCGCAGTTAATAAATACGAAACAAAGAGTAGCGCTACTGATATATAATTAAAGCTTCCCGAGTAACAACTAACAATTTGCCAGCAAGTCAGCTCCTGCCATTATAATTTCAGCGTTCAGATAGCCAAAGACTCACACTGCAGCCCTTCTTTATTGAGTGCTAAGTGGGTGTAATGTAAAGGAATTAGAATATGTCAACAGTTAAAAGACTTTGGGGGATGATAAAAATAGTCACTGCAATCACACAGATTTAAATAAACGGAAGAGGCCTGTTCAGAAAGGCTTTTCTTTTCGAAAAATAGACCATAATACAGTGTTTTTTATCCTGCCGAGTGCATGTGTTTTTTGGCTCGAGGGTTTTGAAATAAAAATAGAATATTTGTTAATAGTGGGCGGGCCTTTGAAATGACATGAGCGTGTTGTTTATTCCCAGGTCTCTACATTCGTCTCTGATAACGCTATTCTCCTTCGTTTTCAATCTGGTTTTCGCTCTTTCATTCTACCGAAACTGCTCTTCTTTATGTTCTTGACTCTCTCTTATCGGCTCGTTATTCTAAACACTCGTCCCTTCTTATGCTCCTTCAGTTATCTGCTGCTTTTGACACCGTTGATCACTCTCTTCTCCTATCTTCTCTTTCTTCCTTTGGTTTTACTGGATCCGTTCTTTCTTGGTTTAAATCTTATCTGTCCCAGAGGATATTCTCAGTCTCTTGGTCTGGTGCTTCTCTGGACTCACTCCACCTCAGTTACGGTGTCCCTCGAGGTACAGTCCTTGGTCCTTTTCTTTTCTCTCTTTATATATCTCCCCTTGGCTGAAGTTATCTCCTCTTCTGGGATCTCTCATCACTTTTATGCTGATAATACTCAGCTCTTTCTCTCCTTTTCCTCATTTTCCACTGATATTCATGCCCAACTTTCTGCTGGTCTCCTAGCCATCCAATCTTGGATGTCGGCTCATTTCCAGGCTCTTAATGCCACTAAAACTGAGGTACTTTTCTTTCCGGCAAGTACTATTCTCTCTCCTCTCCCTCCTTCCTTTGTTTCCTTTGTTTGCTTTCCTCCTTCTGAGCTATCTATTTCCCTTACAGCTCATAATCTAGGCCTGTACTTTGACTCAGAACTTTCCTTTAAACACCACATTTCATTATCTGCATGGTTTGTCATTTCCATCTTTATAATATCTGGAAAACTCACCAGTTTTTAAATTTTGACGCCACTAAGCTCTTGTCATCTTTAATCTTCTCTTGCCTTTTTTATTGTACTTCTGCCCTCTTTGGTCTCACGCTGACTCCTCTTAAATCTATTTTTAATGCCTATATTTGTGTATGATATAATATGATAGTTTATTTATAAAGCACCTATACACAATGTATTTCAAAGCGCTTCAAGGCAAGGGAAGGAACATGGGAAAATACAACAACATTCTTACAGGCCATGAACAGTAAGGATGTGAAATTAATATCGTACTCGGCCTGACGACATTTCAGATAGTGCAAGAGCTAAGACATAGATAAGGAAGGGAGGGGGAGAGTGGGAAGGAAATGGAAACAGACAGGCGACTACTATACTAGGCCTGACAACATTTCTGGTAGAGCCGGAGAAAAACAAGAGGTGAGGGAGAGGGGTGCAGAAATGAAGGGGAGGAACAAAACATGCGACTATCATACTAGGCCTGACGACATTTCAGAAAGTGCTGGAGGGGGTGTGGGGAGGAAAAAAGCAGTAAGGGGATGGGGAGGTACTTTTTCTTTTAGCCCCTCGTGATTCTATTTCTTCATCACTCTCTAACCTTGGCTGGCTTCCTTTCTAATCCTGTCCTAAATGTAACTTCTTATGCCTAGATTTTAAATCTATTCATGGTCTTGTTCCTGATTATCTTTCTTCTCTGGTCTCATTCAATAGTCCCACTCGCACGCTTCGGCCCTGCTCTCAATTTCACCTTGTCACCCCTCATCCCACTTTCCGCTCTTTTTCTCTGCTTGCCCCTCTTCATTGGAACGCTCTTCCTCTTTCTCATTGTTCTATCATAGTCCTTTCTTTGTTCTGGGACTCTCTTAAGTCCTACTGACTTCACTCTGGTTAAATGGTTGTTAAAGTGTTTTATCATGTCTCAATTTATGTACTGCCTGATGCTATGTACAGCGCTTTGGAGTAAAGCGCTCTATCGAATTCAAATAAAATACAAATAAAATAAAATACAAATGAAAATGATTGGATTCATTCTTGAGAATCTGTTTGGTGACATGTACGTATGCAGGCACGCAAACCAGAGATTTGGACATTATAACATTGGTGCACACTATGCCAATTACATGTGCCAACATAACAGAACAAATTCTAAGTCCAAATGAAGGATTTCTCTCCAGTCTGTCATCGCAACAAATTAAACCTATACTCACACTACAGCAACCTTTCAAGACTCAGTTTCAGTATAATACTGCTGTAAGGTACCCAATATGTAAAGTGAGTGTTGACACTCTATGTTGTACGAGATTTAAAGTGTGAGTGTGTGAGGATGCGTAGCCACTGTGTTTCTTCTTGCAGACTGAGGTTTAAATTATTTATTTATATTATATATAATATATACAACATATCAGCAACAGCAATATTATCCAAAACCAAATACAGAAAGTACATAAAAAATAATTAAAAATATAAACACTCAAGACAATTCAAAGACTGAGGTTTAAATTCCCATGGCGTGGGCAGAGTACACCACACCATGGATAGGGCCAGGTGATCTGATACCACAGTTGCAGGGACTCAGTGCAGTATAAAATATTAACTGTGACGAATCAAGTTCCGGGGCACCAGTGGTCCAGGACTAAATATCGGTTTCTAAACCATCAGTCATCCCCACACCTCTAATACACCACAATGGATCCGAGCAGATTGGATTAAACAAGCATACAATCAAAATTATAAACCTCCTTGTCTAATTTTGGTAATGTGGCCGGAAAAGCAGGCTTATCTCCTCTAAAGGTTGTGAATCGCTGGTTAGTTGCAACACAGCGAATATACAATTATTACCCAATGATAAAAGAAGTGTCTGGTCAAGGTTGTATACAAAAATATACTTTATTATTATCACAACAGACAATTTAATAGCACTACCAAATACAACCCACCCTGTATAGGAATGCAGAGAACAGAGAAGTAAAAGGGATGGACTCTGAATACTGACAGGAGGGTAGTTGTTATGGTTAATAACCACAATAATAACCCCAATAGTTTTTCAAAAGGCTTCTTGGCTTCAGCAAAAGGGAGAAAGTGTAGAGGAGGAGCCAAGTACCTCTACCGGATGTTCTGCCCCTATTCTTCCTATATGTTGGCAACCAGAAATTGTGTCATGCGCAAAGCCCATAATGGTGACTATATCACGAAAAGTCCTATAAACAAGGTATCCATTGAGAAAACCCCATATGTATCCGCAGAGAAATGACAGTCTTCTGAAGGAAATTCCAGAAGAAGTGTGAAAATGAATAAAAGGGAAGACTGGTGACGTCACATAAAGCAGATGTGACGCACCCAGAAGAGATGCGAATGAAGATGACGATGTAGTGAGTGAGCAACATGTTGGGAACGAAATGAAGATTGCACGTTCGGAGAAGCACTGAAGAAAATGTCAAACCATTTTACAAATGTACAGACGCAGTAACTTAAGTAGAAAGTAGACGAAGTAATCATAAGGCTGGCTACATACTGAATAGATTGCAGGCGAAGTGCCAATATATATATATATATAGGAATGTAAAGAATCTGGATGATACACAATGCATTTTAGAAAACTTGGACCCCATGAATGAAAGGGCTGGAAATGTGGCACAGCAGAATAAGAATAGCTGACGGCGAAAGAAGATTTCAGAAAGGCTTGTCCGGGCCAATTTCAAGAGTTGGGGCACCCGAGAGCCTTGACATGTACTCGAGAAGATTCAATAAAGTGAGAAGCAAGCTGAGCTCCTGTCGTAAATCTCCCCCGTCTTACCTGGGATCACTTCTTGCTCTGTTCCGCGGGAGGATTCCTCTTGTGGACGGATCGGGTCTTGTATAGGCTCGCTCGAGTCTCGTCCGGCTGCAGAGCGCGTTCAGAGTTCCGGGAAGGTCGCAGTTCCAGGATGTCCAGGAAAAAGTAGCGGTCGCTAGGGATGAGAATTAGATGGAAGGAGTGAAGGTTAGGAAGAAGGAACCAGGAAACTAGTAATAGTGGATTCACCAAACAGCACACACACGTCAAGTCACTACCTAATGATAGCGTTGAGACGCGCAGAGCCGCGGGGGCGTGGCCAATATATAGAAAGTGCCGTGTGCGACGTGAAAGCTGGTGCAAGGCAAGTCACTTGGCACGGCCATGTTGGGAGTAACAAGGAATACAAACCCCGTCGCGATAAGGACCAGAAAGTCCAGAAAGGACAAGTTCTATGGGTCATGACAGCATGCCTCCTCCGAAGACCTGTTCCACCAGGTTTGCCCGGGTGTATGAGATGGAATCTTCTAAGCAATCAAGGGGTATTTAAGTTAGAAACTGGTTCCCAGGTTCTCTCGCTAGGAGGATATCTCTTCCATTCAACCAGGTATTGAAGTCGACCCCGTTTATACCTGGAATCGCATATTCTGGACACTTCATGTTCCAGCTGATCGTCCACCACAACAGGACTGGGTCTGCAGGATTTTCGGGTGGATTGGATGTAGGGTTTCAATAGGGAAGTGTGAAGGACTGGGTGTATTTTCTTCCAGGAGTCAGGTAGCTTGAGTCGGAATGAGACAGGATTGATGATTGCCTTTGTGGAAAATGGTCCATAGTACCGAGGGGCTAATTTTTTTGGCCGTAGATGTCGCGGTAATAGTTTCGAGGACAACCAGACTTGATCACCTTCAGAATAAGAAGGCACTGGTCTTCTTTTGGAGTCTGCATAACGCTTAGTGTGTGTCTGGGCCTCTTTCAATTGTTCCTTGGCTTCCTTGTGTATGTTGATGAGAGTCCGAATCCATGTGTCGAGGGTAGGTACTGGAGTCGGATGTGGAAGAACAGAAGGTAAAACAGACGGGTGAAGTGAGGTGCGAGATTATGAAGCCCACTTTCGCCCTGGAAGTTGAAAAATAATAGGGCTTAAAAGTAAAATGCACCAAGCAGGAATCCAGGAATCCACATAAGGATTTTGCCGAGCCATCATATTTGTCTACCACTCCACCCAGTTACACACTGTCCTTGTTAGCGGGGTCACGAGACAAAACAAGCTGTTTTAACGCAGCATTCTTAGCTTTTAAGTTCTGTACTTCAGTTGTGAGTTCTTGCATGCCACGCATAAGGTCCTGGACTGCTTTCTCCATAGCAGTATCAGTGTCGGTCATTTTGCGTCTCAAACTGTTGTAAATCTCCCCCCGTATCACCTGGGATCGCTTCTTGCTCTGTTCAGTGGGAGGATTCCTCTTGTGGACGGATCGGGTCTTGTATAGGCTCGCTCGAGTCTCGTCCGGCTGCAGAGTGCGTTCAGAGTTCCGGGAAGGTCGCAGTTCCGGGATGTCCAGCAAAAAAGTAGCAGTCACTAGGGATGAGGTTTCCGAGAGCAGAATTAGAGGGAAGGGGTGAAGGGAAGGAAGAAGGAACCAGGAAACTAGGAATAGTGGATTCGCAGAACAGCACACACATGTCAAGTCACTACCTAATGATAGCGTTGAAAAGCGCGGGTCCACGGGGGCGTGGCCAATTTATAGAACGTGCCGTGTGCGACGTGAAGGCTGGTGCGAGGCAAGTCACTTGGCACGGCCATGTTGGGAGTAACAAGGAATGCAAACAACGTCGCGATAAGGACCAGGAAGTCCAGAAGGGGCAAGTTCTATGGGTCATGACAGCTCCTGTTTGAGGTGTAATGAAAACCACTGAGGGTGCTAAGATTTCTTCATTTAATAGGGTTAAATACAACAAAGATTTGAAAAACGTGGTCTCCAGTCACATGGTCAGATGAAAATACACTTTGAGGTGAGCTGTTTCAAACAGCCTTGATTTTGATAACTTCCTGAGTCGTTCTGATTAGTGATGTATGAGTAAAATCTCCATCTCCATCCATTTCAGATACTGTTAACTCATCTTAAAGGACCCGTCCTCAGGTTCAAAAGGGTCTTAACGTGTCTCTAGAGGCCTTCTGGGATGGACAGGGAGAGAGAACCACAATGTACCTTTGCTGCAGTTGTTCTTGGTGCTAAACAGGGTTGGGTCGGCTTCAGGTTGCTTTGCAGGCTTCTGCAACAGAGTTTGAGACAGGAGTCAGTGTCAGGCATCAGGTGGCAAGAACGGTTGGCGCACAAAGCTTGGGAAATGGCTGGAGGCTGGCCTCCATGGCGTCTCTGTATGAGGAGTTCTTTCAGCGGCTGCAGCTTGATGGCGGCCAGCATTATAGTCAGTTGCGGATCAAGGACCTTGACTGGCTCGAGAATGTCCTTTAAGGTAGTTGGCGGCAGATGTTTGTTGTTGCATTTCTCCCCGCTTCTTCAATGGGCTTGCCTTGTCCTTTAAGGCATATGACCCAAAGTTAGGGAGTGTGTTGCAGGCAGCTGCCTTGTCCTTGATTTCGGGTTCAGAGCCTTTCTGGCACTCCCTGTCATGTGAGCTTGCTGCAGAGCTGAGCAGGGTACACTGTGTGCCGATTGGGTACTGGTTCTGAAGTGTCTGAAAGGTCTTCTGAGTTCTTTTCTACCACTGTTTCCAGGGAGAAGTTAAGGGGAGGGATCCTGCTTCCCTCTTTAGATATTCCCGGCCTTCCTTCACTGGTGGAAGCTGTAAGGCAGACTGTACCTTCAGCCAGGGTCCAAGGATGAGTTATAATTGCTACTTCTTGTGAAGTCTTCAGATGATCTGCTTAAAGAGGGGTTCCAGCCCTCCTTTTAAGCCAAGTGGGCCACAGTGATTGGTGTAGGCTAAGCCTACTTTAGTGAACCAATCATGGGGTCCCTACCAACAATCTTCTGTATGTGTGAGATCATAACCAGAGTGCTTTGCAACAGGAAAAGGTAAAGGGGTGAAACAGGAACAAGGGGTGTCCCAGAACTAATAAGGCAGAACCCTTCTCTCATCTGAAAGAGCTTAGGCCCACTCCTTTGTGCTCCTAAGTCAGACTCATCTTTTTGTCTCCTGTGATCAAAGTGTCTCCCTGTGTGGTTCATTATTAAAGCGGCAGATGTCCTTGAAGATTCTGAGAGACTAGACTCTCTGGCTTCTGCAAACCACATTCTCATTCCTATGATTGGGGTTCCCCTAGCGGGGGTGTTCTACTGCCACAATAAACCCAGTCATGTAAATTCACTGTTGTTGATAATGAGGGCAGGAGCTGGCTTCAGGTTGACACAGTTACATATTAAAGCTGTTGGGTGTTCTTGTCTCCTTTTTTAACCTCTGCAGCTAGGCCCCATGTGGGTATGTTTGAATTACCCCCTGTTGGTATGTTAATCGCTGCTATCAGCTGCAGGGCCTATCAAAAGAGCAGCGTCGTTCCAGGAAGCCTTTGTCAGTTAATCATGCTGACCATGGCAGGGGGAAACTTGTAATCCCCCTCCTTGAGATGACATTGTGCCTTCCTCTGTTGTCACATTTCAACTAAACATGACAGCGACGGACTGTGCCTGTAGGCTGTCTATGGCAGAGTATACGGATCTATGCGTGTCCTAATATTTGTATGTAGAGTTTTAGAGTATGTTTTGGGGGTGTGGGCATGTCTGTTTTGGTGCGTTATCTTGGTGTGTGAAATGTGGCATGTGTTTGTGTGTTATGCATATTCATTCAGAACAAATCCTTTTTGCATGTGCAGATTCCAAGTGATTAGCCATAGCTTGCGTACATTCTGAGCATATTGTCTGTGCTGACATTTATTTGAAGCTTGTTAGATATTTCCAGTCCACTAATTTCTATTCCAAGCATATTGTTTGTAGCTGTCATGTATGTGTGTTTCAAGTGCTTTGTGCATGTGCTTGTTCAGAGTGTGTGCTTCTAAAGGGTGTCATGTTTTCTGTGCTTACTAACATTCGAAGTGTGTGTGTGTGTGTATATGAATAAGCATTCCAGAATAAGTATAAGTGTGATGTCTATGTTTACTTATGTTCTAAATTAATTATTGTGCTTATGTGTGTTCCAAGCATATTGTACATGTATATGCATATGTACATTGTCAGCATATTTTTTGTAGACGTGTGTGTGTGTATGTGTGTGTGTGTGCGTGTGTGTGTGTCTGTGTGTGAGAGTATGTGTGCCAAGGACCGTGCATTTCTTTGTAATTTCGCTCTACTGCGCAGGGCTGAAATACAGATTTATTTATTTCTTTATTTACTATTACATTTGTTACACACCCAGACCCTCGGGTATCACGGCGAGATTACATAAGTCATTATTAACATTTGCATAGATAATAAACACATGGTTACATAGTAAGTTTGAGTTGGTACAATTTAGACATTCTTAACATTTATAAAATGGTGCACACAAAAAGCATATTTTACATGGATTATGCAAGAAAGAACGTTCCAGTTATATTTACAGTCACAGGGTTATTGGACTTCATATTATTTGAAAAGCCGTGATTTTTTGAAGCCAGAAATCACTTCTTTAATGCTATTGGGAAGGGAGTTCCAGTGTTTCGGGGCTAAGTGTTTGAAGCTACTGCCGCCGATGAAATGTTTAATAACTCTGATTTTATTTAATGTTGTATTTACTGTTAATTTAACTTTTACGTATAATAATGCGATAACAACAGCACAACAAGAGAGAGCGGCCCCCAATTATACTGACAGAGTCTCCAAAGGGGTACTTGCATCGACAGAAAACGTGAACAGAACTCGTGTCAGTTTAAATGAATGCCCACCTACAGAGTAATTAGGAAACAATGAATGCCCTATATTACTCGAAGCAACTCTAAACTAGTCATCTCATTTCAAAAATACAAATACATTTTATTAATAAAATATTAAAAACAAAATGCATAGAGCTGAACAATCCTCAGATTTCAAACAACACATTTAACATAAGCGGTACCATAATACCAAAGTGTGCTAGTGCAGTAAGCAATTACATACATGCAGAAACTCATACGAATACAAGGAACGACACACACAATTGGTCAAAGTTCATAAAAACAACTTAATCACAAGTATAGAAGTCCGGGGGAGAAATTCATCCCCAACCAGGTACAGATATTAAGAACCGAGTAACATGCCCTACATGTTTCAATCCCAAAGGTCAAGTGTGCAGGATATTCTTCAGGGTATGGTATGGTAATGTTTATAAAGCGCCTATGCACAAGGCAAGTGTTTCAAAGTGCTCAAGGAGGCAGGGAACAAGGGGAAAAGCAACAGTCATTCAGAGCCCTTGAATTTCTGAACGATACGAGTCTGCACAGGCAGAGTAAGTGCATATAATACAATTAACAGTATAGATAACAGCAAATAGGTCTGACGATGATACTGCAGTTTTGCAAGTGCATTGAGGCGCCACCATGCAAAAAGGGGAGACAGGGAACATAAAAAGACGATTTTCAAGGCATGGTACATTCACATCTTGCAAGTGCAACCAGTAACAGGAGGGGGGCAGACAAGTGCGGGGGGGTTCCAAGTGTGCCCAGTCAGTTGGAAAATGGTAAAGTGCTGAGAGATGCCACTCTCATTGGTCATTGATCAAGTGCATTAGTGGGGAGGCAAGTGCAGGGATGGAGGCAGTGCCACAGCACTGGCAGGGGTTCAAGGGACCTGTGAGACTCTGAGCGGCCAATCAGTAAGCAGTTTGGAAAAGGAGGGAGAGAGGGATAGAGCAGAGAGAAAAGTTAGCAGGGTAGAGGGAGAGAGAAGGAAGAGGAAAAGCAGAATGTCTTTAGGAGTTTCTTGAACGACGGAGGGTGGCAGGGAGGCTATTCCAGAGGGAGGCCCCAGCTGAGGATAGAGATCTCCCTCCAAATCTCTGCTTGGAGAACCGGCTCACACGCAGATGGATGGAGGTAGATGAGTGGGAGGCTCGGGAAAGACAGTATTTAGGTCGGCATCGTTGCAGATAGGAAGGTCCCAGAAAGCCTTGTGGACAATGCAGAGGATCTTGAAGGTTATCTTTGCAGCCACTGGGAAGGTGGAGGGATTTAAGTGCCAGAGAAATGTGGTCCCTGGGCTTGAAGCCAAGGATAAGTCTTGCGGTTCTCTTCTGGATGAGTTGCAGAGGGCACAAAGCAAGGCAGGGAGGTTAAAAAGAGGCTGTTGCAGTAGACCAGCCTTGAGAGAACCAGGACTCTGGAGACAGTGAGCCACTGGGGGAAGGTGAGGAAAGCAAGAGTACCTCTGAGGAGTTGCAGCTGGTAGTTGGACTTTTTAGAGGTGTCCGAAATGCCAGTGGAGAAGGAGAGAGTGGAGTTGAAGATGACACCAAGGTTTTTTTGCCTTGTAGGTGGGTGGGGGCACTGGGCCAAGGGAGGCTGTCAGAGAAAGAGTGGGAAAGTGGGAGGAGGAGTGCCAATGCGAACGTTCTCAGTCTTACTGGCATTGAGCCAGAGGTCGTTTGCAGCACACCATGACTGAATTGCAGACAGACAGTCAGATATGAGCGAAATTGAGGAGGTGGCTGAGGGTAGCCTGAAGGGGAGTTGCATGTCATCCGCATAGCACTGGAAGTTAGAGATGAAGTGGCAATCACACGTGTCAGGGCAGCCATGTAGACATTGAAGAACCAGGGGAATAGGTTAGAACCCTGGGGAATGCCACAGGTTGAAAGAGTGATAGTTGAGAGAAATAGCCCAAGTTCCACCTGGGATGGACGGTCGGGATATTAAGGAGGTTAACCACACCAGAGCCTGACCTGTGAATCCCAGGGTGTCACGGAGATGTGCGATCAGTATGTTGTGGTCTACCATGTCAAAGGCAGAGGAGAGGTCAAGAAGAATGAGGACAGATGGAATGTTAGTGTCAATGTTTGAGAGCAGGTCTTCAGGGGTGTTGTGAAGAGCAGTTTCTGTGCCTCTGGATGCTCTAAAGCCAGACTGATGGTTGTGGAGGCAACCAGCACATTCAGTGTCGAGGGTGAGCTGAGAGATAGCCAGCTTCTCTAGGAGTTTGCCCAAGATAGGGGTGATAGAGATGGGGCGGTATTTTGACGGAATGGAGGGGTCGGCAGAGGGTTTCTTAAGCAGATGGTGCATAGGGGAGTGCTTAAGAGAAGTTGGAAAAACTCCAGTGGCAAAAGAGAGATTGCAGGGATCAGCCAAGGCTGGATTGAGTGAGTTAATGCTGTCCTTAATGGTTTTGGAGGGGCAAGATGTTGGATGATGCCATCATAGACCGGACATGTCTGGCGACCTCATCAGGTGTGATGGAAGTGAGAGAAGAGAGAAGAAGCAGTGGAGGGGCCAAGGGAGGCTCCAGAGGTGTTGTTGCATGTTGTACTGTGGAAGTGAGAGAGGAAAGGATCTCTTGGGTTTTTGCAGTGAAGTGTGCTGCCAGGGCCGAGCAAAGGTCCTGGGTTGGTGTTGACAGAAGAAGAGGCTGCTGCATGAATGGCCAGTTCGTTACAGACTTTTGAAAAGCTTGGCTGTGTTGTTTGATGCCACAGAGATGCAGGCTTGAATAGAGACTCTTTTCCTGGTGTGGATGCAGAGACGATATTGCTTTTGAAGGAGGTGGCAGGCCAGTTTCTCAGAGGGTCTGCCTGACGAATTCCATTTCCGCTCAGCTGCCCTACACTTGTGTTTAAGGGCAGCCAGATCAGAGTCGTACTAAGAGTTGCACTTTTTGGAAGGCTTCAGTCGGAGCCTCTTGACAGAGTAAAGAGTATTAGAGATAGGGTGTTAGAGATAGAGAGATTGAGGTTAGCGAGGGCTGTCTCTGGGTGGAAGTCAGCTGCAGGAGTAGGATGCAGATAGTAGGTGGAGGCAAAGGCAGCCACTGTCATTCTTTTCATGGGTCTGGTGACTTTGAATCCGAGTGGCCGCACCAGGTGTTCCGATGCAGGAGGAAAGGAGAGCTTCAAGTGTGGAGAAGACGGTGGTCCGTCCAAGAGAGAGAGGTAGTGAGAGGGAAAGAGAGAAGGATGTTGGAAGAGATGATAGGATCCAAAGTGTGGCCGGCTGTGTGTGTGCAGCCCGAGTGTAAGATGGAGACGGAGAGAGAATCGCATAGGTTGCAGAAAGGTCCTAAGGGGTCAGGAGAGTCCAGATGGATGTTGAGGTCACCCAGCAGGAGGAGTTGAGAGGAGGAGAAGAGTAAAGGGGAGGCCAGGTCAGACCATTCCAAAAGGAAGAGAGTGGATTTTCCTGGTGGCCAATAGAAGGTGGCCATAAGGAGAGAAGATTTAGGCGAGAGTGAAAGCCTGCAGACTAGGCACTCGAAAGCATAGTAGTCCTGAGTGGGGACGATGGACACAGGTATCCATTCTGGGAAGATCAACACCACTCCCCATCACAACCTCTTTGGCCAGGGAACGGAGAGGATATTGTATCCTTCAATGAGGAGTGGGTCAAAGCTTCTGAGAGAGCTGTCCTGAACCATGTCTCCATGATGGCGAGCACATCTAGATCCATGTGTTCAAGGAGGTTTAGTTTAGTTTAGTTTCTTTATTTGTACCGCGCACCGGACCCTGAGGTAACTGGGCGCTTAAACTTATACAGAGGATACAGAATTATACAAACAAGATTTGTGGGAAACACAGATGATATTACATAGGTTGCCGATGGAGAAAATTACAGGTTACAAGTGAGTTACACGCTGGACTTTACATGGGATAATCAGCATAGGGTACATACAATAACACAAAGAAATAAGATAGGAATAAGTGCTGAGGACCAGGGGTTACCATTGGTAGTCAAAGTAGGAGCGTGTTACATCGTGCGCTAGATCCTATCAGTAAAGGGGACTGAGCAGAACGTGCGCTTCCCTATGAGCCAGTTTTTGGCTTTTGCTCTGAAGGTCCAGAAGGAGGATTCCACCATGAGGCTGAGGGGGAGGGTGTTCAAATGTTTGGCAGCTAACACTGGGAAGCTAATTCCTCTGGCTCTTTTCAGGTGGAACCTGGGCACAGTGAGGCAGTGTGAGTAGATAGATCTGGATGGTCTAGCATATTGGTGGCGGTTAGCAAGGTATTTGGAGGCAGTGTTTGATAGGCACTTATGTGTGATATCCAAGGTGTGGAGGGCAATTCTGTCCATAACAGGGAGCCAATGGGCATTCTAAAGCTGGAGATGTGTGTGGATCTGGGTAAGCTTAGTGCAGCTCTAAGAGCATTGTTTTGAAGGACCTGCAGTTTATTAGGGTTCCCTTCGGAGATGCCTAGATAGAGGGTGTTGCAGTAGTTGATCTTGGATAACACTAGAGCTCTAGCTAGAGTGATGCAGCTACTGGGTGAGAGGAATTGTTTGCATGCGTTAATGAGTTGGTTAGTGTAAGCCGTAGAGGAGGCATTTGCATTCACCTGCTTCTTGAGGGACAGAGTGGAGTCAAGGTAGACTCGCAAGGTTTTAATCTCTTTGGCTACTTTGATTGTGTTCCCATCGATGTTGATGGATGAAAAGCGGGGATCTAATTTATTCGAGCTATTTTGGGATCCGACGATCAGGAACTCCGTTTCATCGTTGTTAAGGCAGAGGCAATGTTTTGCCATCCACGCCTGGATTTCCAGGTAGATCTTGTTGATTCTTTCACAGTCTTCTTCATAGCTCCCCGTGAGTGCATGAGAACTTGGGTGTCATCAACAATGTTGTTATATGTGACAACCATGTTGTCAAGGTAGTTGAAGAGGAGCTTAGTGAAGATTTTGTAGAGTGTTGGAGGAATGCACGAGCCTTGTGGTATACCGCAGTGAATGGGGATCGGTTCTGCAGAGGCCAATGGGGCAAAGACCCTGGTGGTGTGGTTGGACAGGAAAGATTGAATCCAGGTAGAAGGGTTGCTGGAGAAGGCAGCTGCTGTAGAGAGATGGTCAGTGAGGATTTGGTGGTCAACCAAATCAAATGCCGCTGACAGGTCTAACAGCAGGAGCATGGCAAGTTTACCGTTGTCCTTAGCCTCATCCATTTGGATTTTAAGGTCCAGGAGGGCTGTTTCCGTTCCGGGTCTGGGCCTGAACCCAGATTGTCTGAGTCCTAGTAGGTTGTGATCGTTCTGGATCTGGAGGTAGGCTACTCTATCAAAGATTTTAAGTATCTAGGGGACTGTGGTGATGGGCCTTTAGTTTGTGGGGATGTTAGGGTCAAGGTTGTTTTTTTTAGGAGGGGCATCACCCATGCTTCCTTGAGGTTGTTGGGTACTGTGTTGGTATTAAAGGAGGAGTTGACTAGCGCTGAGGTAAAAGGGGCTAATTCTTTGGCGCCTTCCTGGATGACCTTGGCTGGCCAGAGGTCTCCTTGGCATTTTGATGGTTTGAGTGTTTTAATAATGTTTTGACTTCTAGGGCCGTGACAGGTGAGGAAGACAACAGTGGGCAGTCCGTATTATTATTAGTGGGATGGGTGGTGAGGGGTTCTTGATGAGGTTGCTTTTTTTGTGCTCGATTTTAGATTGGAGCAAAACAATTTTATCTGCATGTTTCTGATGGAGGTGCAGGTGATTCAAGCTCCCACCGGATGCTAAAAGTTTTTTGGTTTTGAATTTGGCATTGAGGATACGGTTGTCATATGTTTCCTTTTTTGCATTAAGGATGGCAGTTTTATAGGCCGTTGCTGCTGTGGTGAAGAGGGCCTTATTGCTTGGGGTTGGAGTTTTTTCCAGAAAGTTTCCGCTGTTCTCTTGGTATTGCGCATTCAACCATTTGTTGAGGTGGGCAGTGGCTTTGGCTTGGCTAGCTTGATGGGGGCAATGCTGTTTACAGCTGCCTCTAGAGTGTAGTTGTAGAGGTCCACAAGAGTGGTGGCGTCTAGGTCTTTAAAGTTGTTTGGGTCGGGGACGTTCTGGATCAATGGGCGTAAGATTTGAAGCTTTAGGTTGCGGTTGTTCCTGGTGAGGGTTTGTGGGGCATTGTCACATGAGTGGCTGGTCGGGGCGTTTCCTTGGAAAGTGAAAGAGATGAGGTAATGGTCCGACCATACGATAGGGGTGTTTTGGAGGATGGTTGTAGGGCAGTTGAGGTCTGCCAACCAGTCCAGTGTTCTGCCTTTGTTGTGGGTTGGTGAGGAGACACAATGGTTAAAACCAAGTTGAGAGATGGTGTTTTCCACGGATGCAGCATTGGAATCATTTGGATCTGATAGTCCTAGGTTTGGTGTTGTTAGTTAGTAAGTCAGAGATATCTTCCTCGAAGCAGGAGATGAGGCCTGGTGGATGATAGATGAGGTGGATGAGGATGGTTTGAGTTGCTGTGAGGGGAAGTTTGACTGAGAAGAGCTCCATGGAGGATGGGGTGACTGTGGTGATGCTCTGAGGCCGAGTGATGTTTTAGCGATGAAGGCTATGCCTCCTCCTTTACTGTATTCTCTGTCTTTTCTTAGACTTGAGTATCCATTTGGCTAAGGATAGAGCTGGGCCAGCTGCCTAATGCAGCCAGGTTTCTGTAATTGCCAGGAAGTGAAGGTCATTGCTTAATATCAGGTCTGCGATGTCAAGGGCGTGAGCGATCATTGATCAGGCATTGTTGAGAGTGCCCCTAATGATGGGTTGCTTCACTGAGCTTGGCGTTTTAGGGATATTTGGAGTGTGTAGTGGTTTGGGTTGGGAGTTGGGGGGGGAAGCTGTGGGGTGCCTTTCGCGGAGGGATTCGAGAACAGAGTCTTGAGTTTCTTACTTCCACTGGGCAAGTGGTCCAGGGGGCGGGGGGGTGATGCGTAGAGCTTGATCCATTCTGCAGGGCTAATGGTACTTGGGGGAGGTTGGTGTTGGGATTTATAGTGGAGGATGGATTAGTGGATGTGTGGGGGCGATGATTGGTGATGCAAGGTGTAGTGGAGGTGGGTTGCTTGGTGTTGGAATGGTGAGGGAGAGGGCCATGATTAGGCCGAGGTAGACCATAGTCCAGTGGCTGCGTCTGGGATCGCCAGACTGGGTGGATAATGCCGGTGGATGCAGCTGGGCTAGTGCAATTGGGCTAGAACAGTGCAGTTGGCAGGCATAGGTAGGGACAGTTGCGTTACTACAGTGCAGCAGGTAAACACAGTTTGGCTGGGCTAGTATGATGCATCAGGGGGCAGTACAATGCAGCATGTGGGCAGTAGATAGAGAGGCTAGATAGGCACAATTAGGCTAAAACAGTAGCACAATTAGGCTAATACTGTGCAGCAGGTGGTCAGAAAATAGGCACAGTTAGGTTATATAGGCACAGTTAGGTAAGTACAGTACATCAAATGGGCAGCAGATAAGCACAGTTAGGCTAGATAGGCACAGTTAGGATAATGCAGTGCAGCTGGTGGGCAGCAGATAGGCAGTTAGGCTAGTACAGTAGCACAATTAGGCTAATACAGTGCAGCAGGTGGGCAGCATATAGGCACAGTTAGGCTAGATAGGCACAGTTAGGCTAGTACAGTACATCAAGTGGGCAGCAGATAGGCACAGTTAGGTTTCAGATGTCAGACGAGTGTTTGACAGCAGAGCGAGGGTTAAGCGTGGCAATATGGAGCATCTTATCATCTTTGAAGGTCTTTTGTGGGGGTGCAAGAGACAGTGGTACCCCCAAGGGTAGAAAGGGAGCCCGAATGATAGTGGAGGATGGCAGAGGAGCTAAGGCCAAAAAGGGAGCCGGGACAGTGGGGTAAGGCAAGGGCACATCTGCAGAGGAGGGGGAAGGCACAGCAGAGAGGGGAGCCTGTGCAGAGGATAAGGAAGGCACATAGGGCAGGGGAGCCTGTTCAGGGGAGAGGTAAGGTTTGAGAGGCGAGATAGGAGCCTATCAAAGACAAGAAGTTTGGGTTGAGGACCCTAAATCATGATGGTTCCATTCAGATAAACATTAATGATGATCCTAGAAATGGCGAAGAGGTCAAGGAGGACCTACCAGTGAGTGCCACCATTAATGGGAGAAGAGGTGATAGGAGAGAGAAAAGCGACCATGTACCGGGTCCATAGGTCGGGTGAGGTAACTACAAAGGGGATGTCTGTGAGAGTCTCTCTGGTGGAAGCCGTGACATAGGTGTCTGCAATAGGAAAGGCTGGGTTGGAGCTCAGTATGTCCTACTTGAGTTTCTTCCGGACAGATTTAGTGATAGGAGAGGGATAGGAATTAGAGAAGCAGTGAGAGAAGATAGGAGAAATAGTGCCATAGCTAGCTGCAATGGTGAGGAGGACACTTACTAGACTGATGTACTGAGGCACATGGAATGGGGGCGGGAGGTGTGTGGCAGAAACACAGGAGGGGGGACAGAGGGTAAGACTGGGGCACTGAGGACAATGTACAACGTGCCAGACGTTAATGCAGGATGAACTCAACAGCAAACGCTGTATGTAAAAAGGTAGTAAGTAACAGTTGTGTACCCAGCAAACATGGTTTTCACACAAACAGCAACTTCCAATGCAGGAAGGAGGCCCAGCTAAAAACGATTTTTAAGCAAACAGCTACTTTCAATGCAGGGAGGAGGCACAGCTAAAAACGATTTCCAGGCAAACAGGTACTTTCAATGGGGGGAGGAGGCACAGCTAAGAATGAATTTTCACACACACAAAGTTATTTCCAGTGCAGGCAGACAGAGACAGTCTTTGAGGAATGGCACAGGAAGTGGAATCGCAGCAATGCAGTAGTTGGAGTCAGTGGGAATGAGTCACAGAGAGAGGTGCAGAATGTAGAGTCACCGTAGAGCACGGGGAATCTGCAAGGTTGCTGACTTGAGCGGAAGATGAAATGACTTCTGTGCCGCTGAGGCAGAAGCTGAGTTACAGTACTCACATGAAGACACACTTAGAGATGGCACAGTCAAGAGGGCCGTTGAGTGTAAATAGAATATTGCAGAGATTTTTGCTGAAAGATTCCAGGAAGTGGGCTCGGGCCACGGCCAGGCAGGGACAGGAGCAGTATGGGCCTTTGCAGGGGGGCGACGTTCGCCCTGCCGGCTCCCGTGATTGGTCCTCAAGGAGCAAGTTCAAGCCAATCCGAGTCCAGCAGTGGCCAGGCATCTGATGCACTCCTATGTACAGATGAAGGCGGCCATGCTGGAGAGGGGCAGGCCAGGCCAGGACACACATAGCTACAAGGGCCGGGTGCCTAAAGAGAGCAGAGAATCCCACTTTGACAAATAGTAGGCTGCAGGCCAGCACGTGCAAAGACACGTGCATGAAACAACTTTCAGTGATTTTCCTTTTTCACTTTCTTTTTCATTTACTTCTTTTTCTTTATTCCATCGTGGAAATGCACAGGTTATAATACATGACAAGCCCTACAGGGCTTACCGTATTGCCAACATAGCTCCGATGATGCAGCCACGATAAAGGTGGTGTTGCTGGTCCACAGCCAGACGAAGAAGAGAGGACCCAAAATATTGGGCGGTGTAGGGTACCTATCGTTTCCACTTGGAATCCCCTTTAGAAAACATTTGAGAGTAATGTTTTTATGTAGTGGCCAGTCCACTTGAATCCACCCAATACAACTCGTTAATAGGTCAAAACCAACGGCATGTGCAGAGACTTACTTGCAAATTAGAATTGACAAAAATGTTGGATTTAGTGACGTTTGAGGAACACAAGGATGAAGTTGTGAACACTTGGTTTGCGCTCGAGAAACAAAAGTCAGAAAGTCATATAATGTGATAAACCTTGACATTGAGGGTCCTTACAAGGTTGACGCCCCAGAACTACTGTACCCGTAAGCTTGCTGGTACTGTAGTTCCCGGACCGGCAAACTACGAGTTCTGCTAGCGGGTGCCATTACGGCCGCCAGGTCTGTCCTGCTGGCCGTACCGGCACCCGCGAGCAGAGCATGTTGGATGCACCGGAACCATTCTCAATAGTGCTGGTGCATCCGACCTCCCCATTCCCATTGGGCCCTATGGGGCTCAAATGGGAATGGGGAGTAATGCATTCCGGTGCCCGCGAATGGGCAGTTATCGGGTCCAGCTGGCCCGTAAGGACCAGGTAATTGCCCATTCGCGGGTGCCAGAAAAAATTGCAAGTTTGGCAGCAGCCTGCCGGTTATACCAGCAAGGTTACTGCCAAACTAGTAATGAGGCCCATTGATTTTTGCTAAGTTTGTAGTCTTTACCTTTTAATTAAAGAGCAACCTTTACTTTTTAAGAAATATATTATTTTTCAATTTATATACGTACCCTTATAGAAAGGATTTCAATTTAATGTCCAATTTTAATAGGAGAGAATCAATTGCACCAATATTATGTGATGTTATGTGCACATGTGTGCAGAACCACAATGTCAATCTAGTATATCGTTTACAAATGTACCATACGGGGAAAGTACAGTCGATTTAGGCTTATAAAAGAACTACCCAATGATTGCTAGTCACGAAATAGAAAAACCTACTAGCAATCATTCTATAATGTATACATTTTCACAAATTGGATAAGTTAACTCTTGTTAACTTCACACTTTATGTTGAAATTATTCCCTCTACAACTCATCATTCAGGCCATAAGCACCCTGTATTTGTCTTGCTAAAAAGCCTGTATTCTGGATAAAGTCCTTAAATATAGGATTATTGCATCAGCATCCACACTAAGGGCCTTATTATAACCATGGCGGTCCGGTAACAATGGTGCTGGTAAGCCTACTGGCATCGTTGTTACGTGACCTGCACAGTACGACTCTGCGGGCAGGTCCCGGCCCGCCCGCCTTGGTCAGACCTGGAGGGCGGAATGGCGCCCGCCCGCAGAAATTCACGGAAGCACCGTCACCGTTATTAACAGTGCTGGTGCTTCCGTGGTTCCCATTCCCATTTGAGTCCTATCGGACTCAAATGGGAATGGGGATCTACCATTTACCGGCGCCTGACTTCCCAGAACATCGGGGTTGTAAACCCTGTGTTTCCGGCAAGCCAGGCGTCGGTAAATATTGCAAGTCTGGCGGCCTCATGAAGACATGGGCCTCATTAAGGGTCTGGCGGTAACCATGCCGGTAAAACAATCAGGTTGCCGCCGGACCCGTTTTGAATTACTGGCACTTGACTTCCCCGTAACATTACGACCTCGTCGGCCGGGAAGTCAGGCACCGGTAATTTTGTAAGTCCCCATTCCCATGGAGTCCTATGGGGACCACGGAAGCACTGACACCGTTAATGTGCTTAAAAAGGAGGTAATCAGAGGAGTACATCTTTGTCATGACAGGAGCAAGGGACCTAGTGCAAAGAAACAAAACTGATTAAAGTGTATTTCAACTAGTCACACAAATAGAGGACTCTGGATAAGGTTCAATTTTGCGTTGAGAGCTTTTCCCGTGAATGATATCAGTCACTCAACGATTTTCTATATGTTGCCTGCTCAATTATTAACGTCCACGCTTAGCTGTATCATGACATAAGCTTTTACCATTCAATGTATAACACTAGGAGCTTCTGAAGGAGTAACAAACCCATGCAAACCAACCAAGAATGGAGTTTAATCATCTCCTGGCATCTGATGTGCTGGTATTTTGGCTCATCAGAGCAGTATAGCTAAACCCAGTCACCCCAAACCAATCAAACAAAAACACGAAGAACTACGTACATTCATATTTCCATGGGAATTACTTTTCCACTGAAAATTCTCTATCATATTTACATAATTTCCTATTCAAATAACTGTATTCTGACAATGGCTGTAGGAGTGGATTTGTAAAGTGTTACGCGAATAGGGTCAGACAATTGTGATCGGTTATTTATAGCGCACTTAATACCCATAGGATCCTAAGCACCGACCCCGGGATCGAAACTGTGTTGCTCTGAGTCGTCCTGCTTCCAAGGTGAGCGCGTTGCCCCTGCGCTATCCTCCCGGCCATAAGCATTAAACATTCCATGCAAGTGATTAATCCAATTTACAAAAAAGAATAACATCAAGTCCGGGCATTTAGTTTAATCTCATTTGAGCTCATCAGGGGAGTGTAGTTCAGTCTAGATACAAGAAGGGCACACAGTGTCAATAAAGCAAAACCTGTCCAAGCATACGGTTTTGCATAAATTATGGAAAACAGGAAATGGCATGTATAACGCATCAGCCAGAGTCCCACGGTTCAAAAAATGCTGTACATTTCCTAATCTGCTTCGTATGCAGCGCAATGACCAGATAAGTGATGTCATTGACCCGTTTTTGGATTTCTAGACCATACTGTCTGTCTACCTGGGTTATATACTTGGGAAAAGCTCATTAACAGTGTTTGACTCCTCAAAGTGATAAGAGATTGAGATAAAATGAGAGCAGATTTTGAAAACGCACCTGAGTGAGTGGGACGTGCCTACCCTTTCTGCCTGTCTGATTACAGAAAGTTAAGCCTCATTCCACCCAGACTAAACCTTTGCAAATTCCTTTCAATTGGTCCAAATTGCTCCCTGGGGAGGATCCTATGGGGTGCTGGGGACTGGCAGGCAAAATCACAACAGTCACAAGAATGTTGGAACAAGACAGACACAGGCAAGTGTGATGCACTTTCTCCGAGACAAATGCATAAACAAACAGTGGCAGGCGGGAAGCATAAGTGTAGTGGTGGGGTGAGTCATTTGGTAGGTGACGGGTGGCATTGGGGAATGCTGCAGAATTGGATGGGTGATTGGGGTGGGAAGGGCCCCCTAAAATCATGGAGGGGGGAAAGAGAGAGAGAGAGAGAGAGAGAGAGAGAGACTTTTGTGAACGATTTATGCTCATAGGTCTGGCATGTACCAAAATAAGTCAATTAACTCAAGAGGGGGAATGTTGTCTCAAGACAACTTTATATATAAAGCTGTATGTATGTGCGTGTGAATCTTGCATGGATTCCACATTTGTCTGGGGCAAGATTGTACTCTATGTTTGGATGCAAAAAATGTACTCCGTAGACACCCTTATTTACTGATGCTCACCCCGATTCACTACCGTAAGTACTAGAAGGAGGCAACGTTTGGAAAAGCGTCTGAAGCTAAATGTTTGATATGTTGGTTATTCCTTTAAAATGTATTACTACTGTATACAGTTGGAAACTGTTTATTAAAGCATTTTAAAGGGGAACCACGTCATTCCAAATGGGAATGGCTAGGTTACTTTTAAATTAAGTTCATTCACGAGAAGAGAGCACAATCAATCAATCTTTCTTGGACATATTTGCAAATGTCCTGAAGCCATTAAGTGCAACATGCCACACAAAAAACAAACATCAATTGGAAAAGCTCCATCTGATGCAAAGCGAAAATCAATATAAAGAGCTTCTGAGACACAACAACTAACAGCAGCACAACTTGATGACCAGAGAACCAGAGCAACTTTCTCCAGGGCAAATGAGATGCCAGAGCAAACTGAAGCAAGACTTGCTGACATGAGGTCAAGAGCAACATCCTCCAGTGCACATGAGACACCAGAGCAAACTGAAGAAAGATTTGCTGACAACAGGACATGAGTAACATCCTGCAGAGCACATGAGACACCAGAGCAAATCGAAGCAAGACTTGCCGACCACAGGACAAGAGCAACATCCTCCAGGGGACATGAGACACCAGAGCAAACTGAAGAAAGACGTGCCAACATGGGGACAAGACCAACATCCTCCAGGGCACATGAGACACAAGAGCAAACTGAAGCAAGATTTGCTGACATGGGGACAAGACCAACATCTTCCAGGGCACATGAGACACCAGAGCAAACTGAAGCAAGACTTGCCGACAAGAGGACAAGAGCAACATCCTTCGGGGCACATGAGACACCAGAGCAAACTGAAGCAAGACTTGCCGACAAGAGGACAAGAGCAACAGCCGTCGGGGCACATGAGACACCAGAGCAAACTGAAGCAAGTCTTGCCGACAAGAGGACAAGAGCAACATCCTCCAGGGCACATGAGACACCAGAGCAAACTGAAGCAAGACTTGCCGACCACAGGACAAGAGCAACATCCTCCAGGGGACATGAGACACCAGAGCAAACTGAAGAAAGACGTGCCAACATGGGGACAAGACCAACATCCTCCAGGGCACATGAGACACAAGAGCAAACTGAAGCAAGATTTGCTGACATGGGGACAAGACCAACATCTTCCAGGGCACATGAGACACCAGAGCAAACTGAAGCAAGACTTGCCGACAAGAGGACAAGAGCAACATCCTTCGGGGCACATGAGACACCAGAGCAAACTGAAGCAAGACTTGCCGACAAGAGGTCAAGAGCAACATCCTCCAGGGCACATGAGACACCAGAGCAAACAGAAGCAAGATTTTCTGACCACATGACACGAGAAACATCCTGCAGGGCACATGAGACACCAGAGCAAACTGAAGCAAGACTTGCCGACAAGAGGACAAGAGCAACATCCGTCAGGGCACATGAGACACCAGAGCAAACTGAAGCAAGTCTTGCCGACAAGAGGACAAGAGCAACATCCTCCAGGGCACATGAGACACCAGAGCAAACTGAAAAAAGACTTGCTGACATGGGTACAAGAGCAACATACTCCAGGGCACATGAGACACCAGAGCAAACTGAAGCAAGTCTTGCCAACAAGAGGAAAAGAGCAACATCCTCCAGGGCACATGAGACACCAAAGCAAACTGAAGCTAGACTTGCCAACCACAGGACAAGAGCAACATCCTCCAGGGGACATGAGACACCAGAGCAAACTGAAGCAAGACTTGCCGACAAGAGGACAAGAGCAACATCCTTCGGGGCACATGAGACACCAGAGCAAACTGAAGCAAGACTTGCCCACAAGAGGTCAAGAGCAACATCCTCCATGGCACATGAGACACCAGAGCAAACTGAAGCAAGATTTTCTGACCACAGGACACGAGTAACATCCTGCAGGGCACATGAGACACCAGAGCAAACTGAAGCAAGACTTGCCGACAAGAGGACAAGAGCAACATCCGTCGGGGCACATGAGACACCAGAGCAAACTGAAGCAAGTCTTGCCGACAAGAGGACAAGAGCAACATCCTCCAGGGCACATGAGACACCAGAGCAAACTGAAACAAGACTTGCTGACATGGGTACAAGAGCAACATCCTCCAGGGCACATGAGACACCAGAGCAAACTGAAGCAAGTCTTGCCGACAAGAGGAAAAGAGCAACATCCTCCAGGGCACATGAGACACCAAACCAAACTGAAGCTAGACTTGCCAACCACAGGACAAGAGCAACATCCTCCAGGGCACATGAGACACCAGAGCAAACTGAAGCAAGACTTGCCGACAAGAGGACAAGAGCAACATCCGTCGGGGCACATGAGACACCAGAGCAAACTGAAGCAAGTCTTGCCGACAAGAGGACAAGAGCAACATCCTCCAGGGCACATGAGACACCAGAGCAAACTGAAACAAGACTTGCTGACATGGGTACAAGAGCAACATCCTCCAGGGCACATGAGACAACAGAGCAAACTGAAGCAAGTCTTGCCGACAAGAGGAAAAGAGCAACATAAACCAGGGCACATGAGACACCAAAGCAAACTGAAGCTAGACTTGCCAACCACAGGACAAGAGCAACATCCTCCAGGGGACATGAGACACCAGAGCAAACTGAAGCAAGACTTGCCGACAAGAGGACAAGAGCAACATCCTTCGGGGCACATGAGACACCAGAGCAAACTGAAGCAAGACTTGCCGACAAGAGGTCAAGAGCAACATCCTCCAGGGCACATGAGACACCAGAGCAAACTGAAGCAAGATTTTCTGACCACAGGACACGAGTAACATCCTGCAGGGCACATGAGACACCAGAGCAAACTGAAGCAAGACTTGCCGACAAGAGGACAAGAGCAACAGCCGTCGGGGCACATGAGACACCAGAGCAAACTGAAGCAAGTCTTGCCGACAAGAGGACAAGAGCAACATCCTCCAGGGCACATTAGACACCAGAGCAAACTGAAGCAAGACTTGCCGACCACAGGACAAGAGCAACATCCTCCAGGGGACATGAGACACCAGAGCAAACTGAAGAAAGACGTGCCAACATGGGGACAAGACCAACATCCTCCAGGGCACATGAGACACAAGAGCAAACTGAAGCAAGATTTGCTGACATGGGGACAAGACCAACATCTTCCAGGGCACATGAGACACCAGAGCAAACTGAAGCAAGACTTGCCGACAAGAGGACAAGAGCAACATCCTTCGGGGCACATGAGACACCAGAGCAAACTGAAGCAAGACTTGCCGACAAGAGGTCAAGAGCAACATCCTCCAGGGCACATGAGACACCAGAGCAAACAGAAGCAAGATTTTCTGACCACATGACACGAGAAACATCCTGCAGGGCACATGAGACACCAGAGCAAACTGAAGCAAGACTTGCCGACAAGAGGACAAGAGCAACATCCGTCAGGGCACATGAGACACCAGAGCAAACTGAAGCAAGTCTTGCCGACAAGAGGACAAGAGCAACATCCTCCAGGGCACATGAGACACCAGAGCAAACTGAAAAAAGACTTGCTGACATGGGTACAAGAGCAACATACTCCAGGGCACATGAGACACCAGAGCAAACTGAAGCAAGTCTTGCCGACAAGAGGAAAAGAGCAACATCCTCCAGGGCACATGAGACACCAAAGCAAACTGAAGCTAGACTTGCCAACCACAGGACAAGAGCAACATCCTCCAGGGGACATGAGACACCAGAGCAAACTGAAGCAAGACTTGCCGACAAGAGGACAAGAGCAACATCCTTCGGGGCACATGAGACACCAGAGCAAACTGAAGCAAGACTTGCCCACAAGAGGTCAAGAGCAACATCCTCCATGGCACATGAGACACCAGAGCAAACTGAAGCAAGATTTTCTGACCACAGGACACGAGTAACATCCTGCAGGGCACATGAGACACCAGAGCAAACTGAAGCAAGACTTGCCGACAAGAGGACAAGAGCAACATCCGTCGGGGCACATGAGACACCAGAGCAAACTGAAGCAAGTCTTGCCGACAAGAGGACAAGAGCAACATCCTCCAGGGCACATGAGACACCAGAGCAAACTGAAACAAGACTTGCTGACATGGGTACAAGAGCAACATCCTCCAGGGCACATGAGACACCAGAGCAAACTGAAGCAAGTCTTGCCGACAAGAGGAAAAGAGCAACATCCTCCAGGGCACATGAGACACCAAACCAAACTGAAGCTAGACTTGCCAACCACAGGACAAGAGCAACATCCTCCAGGGGACATGAGACACCAGAGCAAACTGAAGCAAGACTTGCCGACAAGAGGACAAGAGCAACATCCTTCGGGACACATGAGACACCAGAGCAAACTGAAGCAAGTCTTGCCGACAAGAGGACAAGAGCAACATCCTCCAGGGCACATGAGACACCAGAGCAAACTGAAGCAAGACTTGCCGACCACAGGACAAGAGCAACATCCTCCAGGGGACATGAGACACCAGAGCAAACTGAAGCAAGAATTGCCGACAAGAGGACAAGAGCAACATCCTTCGAGGCACATGAGACACCAGAGCAAACTGAAGCAAGACTTGCCGACAAGAGGACAAGAGCAACATCCTCCAGGGCACATGAGACACCAGAGCAAACTGAAGAAAGACGTGCCAACATGGGGACAAGACCAACATCCTCCAGGGCACATGAGAAACAAGAGCAAACTGAAGCAAGATTTGCTGACATGGGGACAAGACCAACATCTTCCAGGGCACATGAGACACCGAGCAAACTGAAGCAAGATTTGCTAACATGGGTACAAGAGCAACATCCTCCAGGGCACATGAGACACCAGAGCAAACTGAAGCAAGTCTTGCCGACAAGAGGACAAGAGCGACATCCACCAGGGCATATGAGACACAATTCGATCAGGACAAGGGCAATGCTAGGTACCCCAGCTAGTACACAATCAGTGTAGCCTTAAAGGATCCTGAAATAAATCTAATATGGGACCGAAGCACTGCAACCGATTGGACTCTAAAGCCCACCCCATCAGAGTAGAGTTGAGTTACAATTGTTTATGCATCTTATTCAGGACAGACTTCATCACTTACACAGCAGTCACAACCAAAACATTCCTCTACCTTGCTAGGATATGAAATATTAATATGTGAGGTAATTTGGATTTAATGTAAAGGGTAGTTTCTTAGGATGCGATATAGTATGCAAGGACATATTTTTGACTGCATTTTGATTTCACATGCCAAAAGTGAGATGCAACAGGAAAGGTAATTGAACACTGAGATCAGTCAGGGTGTAGTCATGTCTGGGTCATGTGATAAGGGAGGCTTGGGAATTTGGGGGCTGCTATATCGGGCCACGATAATGGAAACAGTGAAGTATGAAGAAGGTTGAAAATATCTTTTCCTGGCTGCTCATTAGATTCCAGGATCAAATGGTTCCCAGATAGGGAAAAGTAATACTTATAAAAGAGGCATAACAAACAAGGCTACTGCCTAAAATAATAGAACAGGGAAAATGCAGATAGTAATTTAGAATTAACATGGATGACTGGTTGAAATGTAAACTTTACAAAAGTGGGTAGTTTAAAGTTTTGAAATTGTAAAACACATAGTTTATTCAAATGTATTATGTGCACAATGGAATGCTTTGCAAAAGGCTGACACCCATGCACCAGTCTTTTGATGATAGCCATGTAGGCCTTGAAGTGGCTGGCTTCAAGAGGAATGCAAACTAACTTTGGCTTTGAAGGAGCGATGCCAAAAGCTGTCAAGAATAACTAACTCTCAGTCATCAGCGTGGTCGATATGAAATATTCTTTTAAGAGATGTGATGAGATTCCCTTGAGACATTCCCTAGTGTTCAAATCTCCATACGTTATGAGAAAAAAGTCTATTTGTCACAACCTGCTGAGTTGTTCTCCTACTTTTGTAATCTTGGAAATCGTGGCACCACCTTAGGTTGTGACTTGATGACTGACCGCCCCCATGGTCACATATATGCTCAAGAAGATTGCCACCTTTGAAGGCCAATGTACCACCAGAATCTTCACCTTTGCCAGACAATACACAATGAACAAGAGATGCTGCCCATTCTCTCTCTGAGACAAATTACCAATGCATATAGTTGTCCACATGTTTTGGACTATGAATTGCATGATCCCTTACCATTGACTTGCTGATGTTGCTGGGAGTGAGATGTAGTCCACAAAATCTATAGAGTGAATGTTTACACACCCATACTCCCATACTCTAGATAAACTAGCAATAGCATTGTAAGACGTTGTGCCTCATTACGACCCTGGTGCTAATGGGTTAACTGTGCCGTAAAAGACTGCGGCGCCGTTAACCCGTTAGCACCTGATTACGAGTATCTTTGCGGGACCCGACCTTAACGGCTGGTCTACACCAATTTGCGGTACCGTACTTAGCGCCTTCCCCATTCCCATTGAGCCCTATGGGGCAAATATGGGAATGATAAAGGGCCATGGAGGAAGGGGGAATTACCGCCCCGCCAACCTTGTAATGGGGTGGTAATTCCCCCTTTCTCCATGGCGGAGTCGGCAAGTTACCGGCATGGACCATGGTGCTATTAGCACCATAGTTTTCCGCCTGGGTCGTAATGAGGCCCGTTGAGTTACTTTACATGTAAGTCAAAGTTACAGACATGGTTGGTGTGACACTCAAGAAGGCATTTCTGAATGAGAACCTACACATATATTTGCTTACTTGTATTTTGCTTCGACCACTGATCAACCTCATCAAAATACATGGCTTCACCTGCTACAACTACGCAGATGATACCCAAATGATCTACAAAATCGGCAATGAACAAAAGGAGAATACAAGGCTAATAGACTGTCTCGAAGAACTCTACCAATGGATGAACACTAACAACCTCAAACTCAATCCAGACAAGATGGAAATCATGATTACATCCAACAATCAAGGATGCAACCAGTACATCCCATGGCCCACAGAACTGGGAACAACATCTACAGCATCCACAATTGTCAAAAACTTTGGAATCCTAATGAACAACAAGCTTACCTTAAAACTGCAAGTGAACGCGATAATTAAGAAATGCTTCCTCCATCTACACACAATCAAAAAGATTCTACCATTCCTCTCCTTCACACACAAAACACTGGTCATCATCTCCCTTATCAGTCCAGGATAGACTACACCAGCAGCTCATACCTAGGAATGCTGGACTATCTACTGAAGAAACTGCAACATATACAGAATGCAGCTGCCAGACTTCTCCTCTAACTCTCACAAAAGGACCACATCCCTCCAGCGTAAAGTATGCTCCATTGGCTCCCTGTCAAATAAACGAATCATAACACACACAGCAATCCACGCCCTAGGAGTAGAATTCATGCAAAAGAAAATCACCATCTACCAGTCAAGTAGAACACTCATATCCAGCGACGACATCTGCCTAGAACCTATACCATACATGATGAAAAAATGTGGTGTATCAGAATTCTCCTGCGTAGCTTACCTTTGGACTTCCTTGCCAAAGAAAAACAAACTATAAATGACCACCTACATTTCTGAAAACTTCTAAAAACCTGGCTCATCAACTCTGAATGGGACGAAAATTAATGAACAACATCAACTCACCTTGAAATTAACACACAATGTCGAAAGACTGTAGAATGAAGTGCAGGGAAGAAGGGAAGAAAAGCACAGTCCAAATGGGAAGGAGACCTAGGTGTACCCTTCATATAGAGGTTCAAACGAGAAACAGGAGAGAGAGGGAGAGATGGGTGTAACTTAATTGGACCACCGATAGAGAGCCTTGGATTAAAAAAGGGGAGAGAGAGAGAGGCACACAGGTCGGAACTGATGGACCACATTGCACAGGGACCACATACCAACCTCGAGGAACGTGTGGGGAGGGGAAATTGTGGCACACCAAAATATACTAGAGGAGAAGATATAGCCCATTCAGGACCCACTCTTCTGCACACAACATAGGAGGGGCAAGTGTAGCACAACAGACTGGGGAAGGGATACGTGCAACAATCAATCAAATCAGACGGTGTAGGACAAAGCACCGCCACTAACCAACCCTACTAAGAAAACTCATACTTCTGCATACACCTCTGAAACTCCAAAATAACCACAACCATACCGCTACAGTGCAACAAACTGCATGCATTTCTCTACAACACAACAATGAAAGAAACCACACAGAGCCATGCACAACAGCACATGATGGCTACCAACCAGTG
Organism: Ambystoma mexicanum; assembly: GCF_040938575.1. Lineage (NCBI taxonomy): Eukaryota > Metazoa > Chordata > Amphibia > Caudata > Ambystomatidae > Ambystoma > Ambystoma mexicanum. Next base: position 81,710,734 of record NC_090938.1, read on the forward strand.
AACAGTGTCAACCGAACTGAAACTGCAAAAGCACATCACAGCTCTCTTGCTCCTTTTTCCCACAGAGTCACGCTAACTTATCCCCTCCTCCCTTGCTTTACAGATCCGCCAGAGCACCAAGGAACCATGCAAGTGGCGACAGTGTGCGGTATAAGGCCCTTTAATATAACATAACATAACTTTTAACAACTTTTAACAACAATACTGATCTTAAATCGTTGAGGCTTAAATGTTTGGAGAACTTGGAAAATCTCCAACTATTTCTTCGTAAGCGTCAATATTGTAGATGAATTCATAAAGGCTTCCATGGTTTCCAGGTTTGCACTGGGAATGTGTATTTTATACTGCATATTAGAGCTTTTTCCAATGAAGCCCAGGTTTTATACATACAGCACAATTCAAGTAAATTGTCTTAAATGTTTAGTTCACTCTCCGCTAGTATCCCCATCACAATTACAAAAAACTAATTTTAATTTACAGATGTGTTATTTATTATCCTTTTTGCAATCTCTACCTATATTTTAAGATAGACATATTCCTGCAAAATGACTATTGATGTCTGCATCTAAATATTGATTTTGGAAATTGGAAGTGGTCTGAAATCTGCCGATGGAATGACTTTATCATACTGGTGAACCCACTGTGGTTTGGGTCATGAGTCTTGATTTGTGCAATGGACGGGAGTGGGAAGCACATCCTTGGGATTTACTTTTTTAATTTGGGCAGTTATAAACCATCATTATTTATTAGACAGGACCTGACAGATTATGTTTTCTGCAATATTGAGTCCATGTTATGCATGTATAATATTTTGGAATCTCCATTGTTTGACGGGCTATCGTTTGATAGTCTCCATTCCAGTCGACTACATTGTGTTGACTTGAATTCTACCTTTTTATTTGTTATGGGCGTTTCACCCCTGTGCCCCTCCTAACCTCAACCCCTCCAACCCCTACTCCCATGCCCATGTATATATGTATATTTATTTGGTCGACAAGTAGTTAACCAAAATGTAGACTATCAAGTCTGTCAAACAATAGCATGGCATTATTTTGTACTTATACCATGAATTTATAAGTTAATGGTTCATGCTAAAAACAACATACATTGTTGTACTTGTGTACCTACAATTTTCCACCATTTCCATTCTTCTGTTCCCACTCTCACGCCCTTTTCATATGCCCTGTTTCCACCATTCCTTATAGAACATCTAATATTTTCAATCAGCCTCTTTACAATAATTCATTTTCTACACATCTCTTCCTCCACTGGTTTCCCCACTCCGTACAGAACAACTAATATATAGGACCAGCTTATTTTTCCACAGTTCACATTCCACACTGCCTTTCCTCCCCTGGATCCCCCACCCCCTACTGAAAATCTTGTATATTGGAAAAGCCGCTTTTCCACAATTCACATTCCACACTTCCCTTCCTCCCTTGGTTGCCCCACCCCTTACAAGAAATCTAATGTATTGGGCGGGGGGGGGGGGGGTGCTGTTGAGCAGCAGCAGTAATGGCTGCTTAGTTTGAAGGCTCTGTTCCGGGGAAAGATCCTATTGTTAAGTTGAGGTGAACGAAACACGGAAAATAATCAGAAGTGTTGAGTGGCAGGAACCCATATCGGGCATCCATGGCGAAAGGGTCAAAGTGAGAGGCGAGGGCACTGTCTGTGCATCTTGCTGGGGGGGTGGAGCTAAAGCTAGTAAGATTCCATAGGTGACTCCTAGGCCCACTGAGCATATACATCGCTGGACCTTGCCTGTATGGGTGGCGGTATGGGAGCCTGGCATGCATGACTGTTGTCTAGGTGACCGAGGGGGCCCGCTAACATTCCAGACCATCAGTGTGGCCGGCGCACTGCAGTTGGCTACCTAATATCCTCAGTGTCTTCGAGGATTGGCGGATTGGTGCGCAGACCCGATCCAGCAGTGGCAGGGTGCTGGGGAGCGCCCCCCCGCGCCACGCCATACCCTCGGAACCTGTGAGCCAATCCAGAGGTGCAGCGAGGAAGGGATTCTGATTACTGGAGCACCCATAGCAGCCATAAGGTACCTTCCTCGGCGTCGGCATGTGTGGCCTTGGTTGACCCCATTCTCCATTGGTGACGTTCTGCTCTTCCCCCGCCCCCTGCGCCTGGGCCCCCATATACAAGGCATCCCAGCAGTGGAGTCCCTGCAGAGGTCCTCACAAGATCTGCAGGGGGCTCGGAACGGAGGTCCGCACTGCCGTGCATCTAATGATACACTTCTGCTAAAGTAAACACTGACAACATGAGCCATTATCACGAAGGTGCAGCAGGCTTTCACACAACATAACCTTGATCTGAAGCGAGGGGGAGGCACTGGCCCCATGCAGTGAAGGAACACAGACCAGGCACACCCAGAGGGCAGCGACCATGGACCACTGGTGACTATCCCACCTCCAGAGACAACATCACCTTGGATTGTTTATATGGGACGTGTGCATGACATTGCACGGTATACTCATCAAGGAGACACTTCACAGCTTCTTATCCACAGCGCTACCTGTCTTCATCAACAACGGTACGAGGTGGTAGTGGCACCACAATAACATCCTTTGGGTGGAACTGCGTACCGGCGCCATGACACGGGGTGGTCCAGGACAACCGTGCTTAGAAGCGGAACGCTGCAGCATGACGACCCTACAACTGTAAGACTCCTCTGACTCCCCATTCATGCAGCTGAACGCTGCGCCTTGACGTGCAAACCCTAACAAACAAATAAATCCTGTGGGAACACAGAGGGCAACGAGGAATACACCTATATTGCTGATACAGAGCAAGCATGATGCACTGAGGAATACTACTGAAGGTAAACATAAAGGGAAGTGCTCAATTTTCCTTGCTGCTACCTGGTGGTTTGACATTTTACAAAGGCTGAACTGGCGCACAAAACCATGACCCACCAGTCTAGTGTGGATCTGCTATTGGGGGAGGCTTGTGCAACTTCTGAAACATAGGTATCACATAAAGCAATAAGAGAATTGACCCCCAGGCTGAAACGCAGGTGGAAGCCCCACCGTAATACAACCCGCCCCTTAAGTGCACGACTCGCTGGGTGACACAGGAATATATCCAAACGCTTCAAGTGGACTGTTTTCCCTGTTGGGAAGGCGGGAAGATGACAAAAGTCGCAGGGGGAAAGAAGAAGGGCCCGGTGGATTCTTTCATAAGTTCGCAACATCCGGTAGCAAGCATGTCACTGCATTCTGACGCCGAGGTGCAACCACCCCCAGAGGGCAACGCTAGAGAAGACCATCTGTTGACGACGGCGCAGGCCAGGTTCATGTCCATAAACATCAAGCTGGATGACATGGTTGCAACAATGGAGTCACTCAAATCAAAGCTTGAAAAGGAGAGTGGTCGAATAAATGAGGCAACGCTCGAATCAGTGTAACAGTGGACAAAGTGAACGAGTATGACCGGGATATAAAACCATTGAAACTAGAACTGTCCAAGATAAAGGCCAAATATGATGATTTGGAGTCAAGATCTAGGAGAAACAATGTGCGTATTGTGGGGATCCCGGAACCAGCCTGTAAAGGCCAAATGGAAATATTCATGGAGTCACTAGTAAAGTTAGTGTTCACTACAGCCTCATTTTCTAAACAAATTTTGGTAGAGAGGGCTCATCGCACCTTCGCCACAATCCCTAGACCAGGGGCTCCTCCCTGCACTATCATCAGAGATTGTTAAACTACAGGGATAGGAAGCTTATCCTGAGGCTGGCGAGGGAACAAGAAACACTGCACTTCGAGGTAAGCAACGTAGACATGTACCCGGATTTTTCAGCGGGTATACAGGCTCAGAGACGGACATACGACCCAGTGAAGAGACAGTTGAGACTGCAACGTGTCACATACGCGCGGATATTTCTGGCGAATCTTCGGATTCAACTTGCTGGGAGAGCACACGTTTTCGAGAATCCTACTGAGGCCATGAGCTATGTGGAGTCCTCCATCCCGATTCCCCCTGAGAGCTGAGATGCAGAGCAGAACAGAAAGCCTAGACCTGAGAATGAAGGAATAGATTCCCCGAGACTGAAAACATGCGACAAGTGGTGTCCGGCAATTCCGGTGGTGAGATAAGGAGAAACAGACAGGCACAAGTGTATAGATAAATAATTACCCCGGACGGCAGCAAACGGCTGATAGCCTGGGTGATGTAGCTTCAGAAAAAGTTCCACAAGTGCTGGGAGGAGAAGGGGCACAAATAAGTTAATCTGCACTCAATAATCCTTTTAAGACAAGGAAGGTCAATGCATACATCTCATGCCACGGTCCTAAAGTACTAATGTTGCAGGAGATGTATGCCCTGGAAATGGTGAATACATTATTTGCACAAAGCTGGGCCTGTTAAGATATACGGTATACTCAACGCAATGCTGTGGGATCCTCACCCTTGTTCATCCCTCACTAGGCTTCCAGTTCACTAGGAGTAAAATTGACCCACAGGAAAGATATGTACTTGTACGGGGAGAAATGTCCCGCCACTCGATTATACTGGGGAATGCATACGGGCCTAATCTGGATGACCCCAGATTCTACCACACATTTGCGGAACTCTTGCTTCTCCTGGATGACACCTGGGTAATGTGGGTGGGAGGTGATTTTAATAGCATTTTGGGCACCGTATGAGATAGGTCCTCATGTGCTCCATGCGGGCTAACCAGGGCTGCACAGGCACTATACCAAATGCTGTTACAACTCTATCTTACTGATATCTGGCATGCCCTCTAACCACAAAGCAAGGAATTCACGTACTATTCCACCATACATGATTCGGAGTCTCTCATAGATGTATGGTTGTCTCCGCACGCTTGGCCATCATGGCTCAGTAGTGCACTCTCTTTCTACGTACCATGTCTGACCAGTACCCAGTCTCCTTGCCCCTAAAGATCTCGGACTGTCCGGTGAGGAGTCCATGGTGGAGAATGCCCTCTTCTCTCCTTAGGGATCCCAATGTAGTTGATTCGCTGCAAATCGACATCACTGAACTTTTTAACATTAATGTAGGCTCAGCCGATACCTACTCAGTGCTTTGGGAGATATTTAAAGTGTGGGCCAGGGGTATCATAATGACCAAAACATCTGGGTCCCTGAAAAGTATTATATCTGAATTAGGCAAATTGGAAAATCCTCTCAGGGAACTGGAAAACAGATACAGTAGAGAGCATAAGGAAAATATCTTGGCACAGATACAAGGATCATTGGGCCAATTCCATAAACTGGTGGACAGGGAGATACTATATATGGCTATTCCCCCTAGAGCTTGGAGGTATGGAGAGGGAGATAAGGCCGGTAGACTGCTGGCCAATCTGGCAAAAACAGAGTATCATATATACTCTCTAACCAGCATTGATGGCCCTGAAGACACCATACGAACAAGCGAAAGGGGCATTAATGATACATTCACATATTTTTACTCTACATAATACTTGAATCATGATGAGGTCATGGTGTGCTTACTCTGGAGCAACCTGTGACGCTGGACAAGATAGAGGATGTAATTAAGTTGTTTCCAGCCAGGAAGGCTCCTGGCTCAGATGGGCTAGGGATAGAACTATACAAATGGTTCCGAAGGGAACTTGCCCCCATGCTCCTCAAGGTGTGGGGGAATCTATGGGACAAGGTGCCCTCCTGCAATGCATACCTGAATCTACTATGACTGTGTTGCTCAAATCACGTAGACCCTCTCATGACGTAGCCTTGTATAGGTCACTGTCCCTGATTAATACAGATACCAAGATATTTGCCAAACCCCTCGCTACTTCACTTCTCCCGTTTATGTCTCAGCTGGTGTATCGGGATTCATACCCTCGAGGTCCACAGCTCTGAATCTGCATTGTTTGTTCTGTGTTATGGCACAGGTGAACCCCCAGACGAGGGCAGTGGTGGCTGCACTAGACGCTGAAAAGGATTTTGATTCTGTCTCGTGGAACTATCTATTCTCGATGCTGCAGAGTTTCGGGGTGGGCCCATACTTTCTGAATTCTGTCTGGCTACTGTATTCTAGCCCAGGGGCAAGAGTCCTAACAAATCAAACATTATCAGCACTATTTACCCTTGGGAGGGGTACAAGACAGGGGCGCCCATTCTCCCCACTGTTGTTTGCCCTCACTATCGACCCAAAGGTGGCACTGGTCAGACATAACCTAGCCACAGGGGAATTAGAATAAACGGACCGCCACAGATAATTTTATAATTTTGCTGTACGCGGACGTTACTCTCCTACACATGCGAGACCCTGAAGTGAATCTAGCTCCAATAATGGATGATATCCATGTATTTTCCTATTACCGGTGCACATTAGGTATTTGGGTATCATGAATCGGCTAACCGCAACTCGTTGTATATGGATAACCATGACTCCTATTTGCAACAATTAGCCAATAAGCTACAGTTATGGCCTAAACTCCCAATATCAGTCTACGGTCGGGTGGCCTATTAAAGATGGTGGTTCTTCCAAAGTTACTATATATCTTTGGCAACATCCCCCTGTGGCCAGGGGGAGCATTCCTTTCCAAATTAAAATTGTTAGCCACTACATTTGTCTGGGGTCATGGCCTGGTGAGAATCAGCTGCCAACAACTGTCTGAACCATATGAACTAGGAGGCTTAGGAGCACCTGATTTCGAACTACACTACCTGACATCACAGGCTCAGTTCGTAAGGTACTGGTATAGTGACGGTGACACAGTGGTACATATACCCTTAGAGAAATATGGGGAGTCCCCATCCGAGATTCCCTCCATAATATTTAGCGATAGATACAAAGACTCCTGTGCCTTTGACCCTGTGAGAACAAATGTTGAGGCCTGGTCAAGGATCCTTAGGAAAATGGTGGTAGCTGTTCCCTACTGCCGGGAGAGTCCGCTGTGGGCATATGGGGCATCTCCCCTACATTTGACAAAATGCTACAGAGATCCTGGGATCCCCTAGGGCAAATGAAGATTGGTGACATGTTCCCAGGGGGACGATTCGTGTCCCAAACTGAATGTATCAAAACCCTGGGGGGCAGCCATTCAAGGGTACTCCAGTATCACTGAATGCAAGCTGCCTTCCATAACAGATGGCCATCCTTCCCGGCAGAGCTGTATCAACGCTTTGGTATCAAACGATAACATGAAATGCAGAGCATCTAGGTTATATAAACTAGTGCAGGCACACCTGGCCTCGCACACTAATGTCAAATAAGTGGTGGAAAAACTAGTTGGTCTAATGATAGGGGACGAGAAATGGAGAAAATAATGTCAGTTAACCAAGTCAGTATCTCTGAATGCTGGGCTACGATTGATGCAATGTATGGTTTTGAACCAACTACAATACACCCCCGCCAGAGTGGCCAAATCGACCCCAAACGGCACAGGTGACCGCTTGAAATGCGGGAGTCCGAGGGCAGATGCCTTCCACATGTATTGGGGATGCCCCCGGTCTTGACGTTCTGAGGTAGGGTGGCCGGGGCTATCAAGGTCATAGTGAAAATCCCATCTTCACTCGCTCCCCTTAAATACTTGTTTGGGGATATTGGGAAAGCCACACAGACTACAAGGAGATTGTTTAATGTTGCTTGCGTGGTTGCGAAAAAGTGTATATTAAAATGTTGGAAGTCCAAAAAAGCTCCAAGATTTGAGGACTGGCTGCGCGAATTAACATACGTAAACGAATGCGAAGAGAAATGTGTTCTGTCAGTATCCTCAACATCCCACCCTAAGGATATTTGGGTTCCATTCAGACAGTATCTGACCGAGTCAAACTCTGAAACCGGGAGTACAGGAGCCACTGCTCCTCTGTAAATGCAATTGATACTGTGTTATCGTGACTATGCCATGCACCTAATGTATTTAATTGAGATTGCATGTGGTGAACACATGACCTTTGAATAAATAAAGTTTAAAAAAAAGAAATCTAAAATATTGGATCAACCCCTTTTCCACAATTCACATTCCACACTTCCCTTCCTCCCCGTTCCCCCACCCCTAATAGAAAATCTAATATATTGGATCAGCCTCTTTGCCACAATTCACATTCCACACTTCCCTTCCTCCCCGTTCCCCCACCCCTAATAGAAAATCTAATATATTGGATCAGCCTCTTTGCCACAATTCACATTCCACACTTCCCTTCCTCCCCGTTTCCCCACCCCTAATAGAAAATCTAATATATTGGATCAGCCTCTTTGCCACAATTCTCATTCCACACTTCCCTTCCTCTCCGTTCCCCCACCCCTAATAGAAAATCTAATATATTGGATCAGCCTCTCTGCCAGAATTCTCATTCCACACTTCCCTTCCTCCCCGTTCCCCCACCCCTATTAGAAAATCTAATATATTGGATCAGCCTCTTTGCCACAATTCACATTCTACACTTCCCTTCCTCCCCGTTCTCCCACCCCTAATAGAAAATCTAATATATTGGATCAGCCTCTTTGCCACAATTCTCATTCCACACTTCCCTTCCTCCCCGTTCCCCCACCCCTAATAGAAAATCTAATATATTGGATCAGCCTCTTTGCCACAATTCACATTCCACACTTCCCTTGATCCCCTGTTTCCCCACATCTTATAGGAAATCTAATATATTGGATGATTCTCTGTAGCGATATGGACACACTATCAACATATCAAACGTAACAGGAAGTACAGGCTCTGAGAATTGTACCCACATGAGGAGCTCTGACAAGTTGACCAATGGCAGGCCCTTTTGGTTTTCCCAGGCGGTGCGGGTTATTTAATTATCATTCTTAATACTAAAATAAATCACAGTCCTGCTTCCTTTCAGAGAATGCAATGATGCCAGAACCATGGTGGAGATGCATGACGCACAATGGCTATTGTCTAAAGAATTAGACCCTGACTGTGTCTTTTATGAAGCTGTTCCCAGGACATTGTGTCTCACACAAGGTAATAGTTTCTGTCCTTTGCGTAAGGCAGACATACACGAGAATCACTGAAGAGCATCCCTTCCATTGTGAGCAAAGACCTTATGTATACATAATGCCAGAACCTTAGGCCAGGCTGTAGTTCTACTGCCCCCTATCGAGTCTGGGAATGCTGGGTACATGGCAGGGTGGCGTCTGAACAGTCACAAATATGAGAATAAATTCCTGAGGAGCAGGTGCCTTAACTATGCTTCTCATGAGGCCAGCTGCTTTCTAAGAGATAGCAAGCCTTGGACAGAAGACAGTGTGCCGGAGACAGTGATATGTCAGACTAAGATAGTTGCAAAGGTATGGTACAACTTGAGGAGCTGCAAGGCCTGAGAATGAGGACTTGCCAGTACAGGTGGCTGGTCCCATTGGAGAGAAGCTCACCGTTTCAAGTTTGTTGCTACAGGTGTTAGTTTCACTTTTTTCGGCTGATTATGCATTTACGACATCTGTATGGGGATGCACTCACTATGGAACTAAGATTGCACTAACTAATGAAATACCGATGCATATAATGTGTTTAGGTACTCACATAGGTGGTGGTCAATGGGGATAGATATGATATGATAGGTTGTTTATAACACGCTTAATACCCAGAGGTTTCTAAGCATGGACCCGGGGATCGAACCTGTGGTGCTCCATGTCGTCTTGCTTCCAAGGTGAACGCATTGCCCATGAGCTATCCTCCCGAGACTGATGTGGGAATTGAAATACACTTGATATTTTGTGTTGTATGTATATTTTGTGGTTTTTGTCCTTAAATACTGTAATGTAATGTGGATGTGTTGAGAGTCTCTCAGTCTTCCTGTCTTACAAGACTGACCTCCCAGAGGACTTTTCTTTTGCTTTAACTTGCATTAAAACTGTGTTTTCTTGCAACTCGTGTGTTTGCTCATTGTTTCCTGTAAATCAATAAGGGTCTAAATCTCTTTTCCACAATTCACATTCCACACTTCCCTTCCTCCCCTTGTTCCCCCACCCCTTACTGAAAAGTTAACATTTTGGATCAGCCTCTTTTCCACAATTCACAATCCACACTTCCATTCTGTTACATCCTGTTCTCCTCCACTTGGTTTGTCTGTGTATCTGAACCTGTGAAGCTGTGATGTGTCAGAATGTATTTCATGTGCATATGCAGGAGCCCAGAATGTTGTGATTTGGTTTGGGCTCCACCCAGGGCAGTTTAATGAGAGATGCAGCCTGGGTGTTACGAGCAGGGATGTCATTTGGGGGTCGACATGTGTCATGTTGCGACCCCTGAGGTCTCCATTGCTACCTCTGTGGTCTTCCTTGCTACTTGCTACCCCTAAAAAAAAAAAAAAAGAAATGATTATTTTTTATTTCTTTTTTACATTTAAGCTCCAGGGCTCTGGTCAACGCCTTGTGGCTCTTTGCTTCTGGAATGGATGGCTTTCTTATTCAGGCCTCTTTAAAAAAAACATAGGGATCCACAAGTCTAACGCTTTGAGCAGTGACCCCAAATAAGAAAGAATAGGAATAACAAATAATTTGTCTTTCTGGAATTGTATACAATAATTCCTATATTCATTAAAGGTTTATTTCAGGCACACTTCAGGGGGTGAGTCAATAATTTAGTCTGTTCTTAAACACCTCACTTCAGCCTATCATCCTTTTGAGGTTGATAAATGAGTACCAACACAGGTTGGGTGATATTGTATATTTGTTATATATAAAGCGCTTAAGAGTAAGTGCTATATAATAACACATCATTAACATTTGGCCTTGGACGTCTGCTTGCATTCGCAGTAATTTGGTAATATGGGCCTATACCCACTATTATTAACGATACACATGGTGAATGAAATGTTTATTACATAATAGTATCGTAACCATAATTATTTCGTTGTGTACATAGGAACAATTCTGTGTGGTGCCACCTTCTGTTTTGTCAAGGGGTGAAATTCTGTGTTGCATCGTTTGCCGTGATGCCACTTTGAGATGGGGTCAAATGACATCACTTCCTGTGATGTCATCAGAGTTCAAGGGTCGGGTGAGTTCACTTCCGATATCCCTGGCATTTTGGTGAAATGACGTCCCTGGGTGGGAGTCAGTTGGCTTTCACTGTAATACTTAAGATCCTGCAGCCTTCTCCTGTCCCTGATGTTTCTAATGTAACCTGCATCTGTGCAACTTCATATAGTAACTTAAGGACTTTCCATGATGCCTCCAGAACTTTTATTGTAAGACATCCCTCCTCTGGTTTACTCCGCCTTTATAAAAACAATACATTAGGTAGGCTCCTTTTCCACTATTTCATTTCCGTTCTTCCCATCTCAGGCCTTTATTTTCCTGGTCCTTGATTGGACCAAATTTGCTCCCTACTAAGCTCCCAAAAAGTGAACACAGAAAACATTAAAACCGCATTATAGAATTGGATCCCTTAACCCTTTTTAAATTATTAAGAGGAATGACTGTGTTTTTAAGCTCTTTGCTCTGCCTCTGTTTTCCTAAATGTGCATAGTATCACATTTCATACTCTCCAAGCAGGAGCTTTATTAGCGGAGTACCGTGGATGCACGTGTTGCATCAGTCCAGAGATGCAGCTATAATTACTTCGCCCTGTCAAGCCATTACTCAAAGATTCTGGGCATTGGTGACAATATACATGATTGTCTCATAAACGTAATGAGCCATATTGATTACCGCGGGCTAAGGAGCACGCGACCGCATGTGAAACCCGCTCCCTCAATATGTTGAGCTGTTAATTTTGAAATTTCTGCTCAGATATGGCACTGAAATAGGAGGCGGCCATTATCATGTCTAATGAGTACAGCGGGGTGCTTACTAAATACACTGATTCAATTGAACTGCCACCAAATTCAATGTGACGCGTCGAAAGCAAACACATTCCCCGAGAAGTGGCCCTGTGGTGGCGCTCCCCCCGTCCCTGGTGTAGAAAATTGGCAGAGCCTAGTGCCAGTAGCTACGAAGATAGAGCAAACAGCAGCTCTGTGTTTCCTATACATTAAGCAGAGTTATGAAGAGTGATATACAGGCTAAAATACCCCCCACTGGAACCACAGACTAGAGGAATGAGACTGGGAGCTGAGCTTATTTTTTTTTTTTAAATCAACTTTATTTATTCAAAAAGAATATAACATTCAGATGTTATATAGGCCAGTGATGAGCTTATTTTTAAGGCACTGCAACAATATCCTTTTTACGTATGGTAGGGGGTATTTTATCCTTTATAATACAAGGCCGGCCCATCATCCATTTAAATACTTGGTCTCAGGCTTACTCTAATACAATTAATATTTCAGCTGTTTATACATCTAATCAATATAGCATCAGTTTGGAATGGAGCAGAAAAACACTCCTCTGCCGCTGATAATGTGTTGCAAAAGTTAAGTGATGCAGTTTAATTCTATCGCGCTCTGAAACACATGTGCATGAGCGCGATACAAATAAAATATCAGTATCGATATGTCATTGAAAGCCAGTTGTCAAGTTACAATAAGCGATAGAATGCAGAGCTCACTGCTCCTCTCAAAATAAGGATAGTTCCAGAAAGAGTTCCATTAATGAGCGCAGAGTGTCACAGAAAGAGAGACAACATGGAGGTAATCTGAAAAACAAGCCCCACCCTTGTTTAAGTGCTACAGTTCCAGTTGGAATTGTGCTGCGTGCTGGCTCAAGCAGCAGACATTGTGATGTCACAACTCAACTGAATGGCATAATTCCAGTTACAGAGGCAATGGCATTTTTGTATGATTGGTGAGCGGAGATTTCTATACCAAATGATAATATATAGGATAAAGTTGAAGTGGGAGAATGGGACAAAAGACTCCCCCCAATCTCCTTGCGCCCCTGGCCTAGAGGATCGCGACCCAGACACCCGCCACGAGATGAATTTGCCTACCTACCAGACGACCAAATACCCTGGTACAGAAACATACGGATGTGCCCATCAGCCTGCCCATCAGCCTGCCCTGCTCAAGCCGACACCTGCGGCATGGATGAACTCGACTAAACCTTTCAACAGTAAATAAACACATCGTTAGAGATGCCATGACGACCTAGCCAACTGTCAGAACACCCGTGCAACCATGGGCACTGGACACCCCCACACCAATCCACACAAAGAACATATTCAGTGCTATGACGTAGGTGACGGACACACTCACTGACGCGCATCTTTATTATTTTTCACATAGGGTTTTCAAAATGCAGAAACGCAAGACGCACAAAGCACTCACCTAAAATGCTTGCTGACGCTTCTCCTAACCCTTGCATTGTGATGAAAATACAATGAAGACATGATACTGGATATGAAGCAATGAGATACCGCAACTTAAAGTGCTGTGCATTAAACATCCCCACCTATGCACGAGGCCCAAGTAGGCCACAAGCAAGAGCCTCCACGAACATTGAACGAGCAAGAGTACAATTGCTGACCCTGCAGAATGAGCCCAGCGAGAACTGACAGCCAAGGGGCAATGTTACAACTCGCATGCCACAAGCCGAAGCCAAGGTCACACCTGCAAACTAAGCCAGACACACAGTGGAAAATACAACATTAAATGTGCAGAATTCTGCCTCAACCACGGTCTCTCCTCACGTGACCAAGCCGAACCTGACAGGGTGCCAGACCCAGGAGGGAGAAGTCGCCTAGGTCCCACGTTTGAGACACAGGCTGTAACAATGAAATGACCCAATGGACACCTACAGCGGTGGGAATCGTCTGCTCTCAGGCATATGAGCAAATCCACGCATTGTCTGCACAAACACATAGTTACATATTGTTGCAAATGACAGGTACACCGCGAGCTGGTAACAACGATGGTCCCAGGCTGGGGGGCTCGCGAGTGGACCAATCAGAACATGGGGCACTCATCACTGACGCCTTTAACATTAGCCAATCATTAGGGGTCTTCGTGTAACAATTTTCATGTATCTAATAGAAGGGACAACCCAAGTATACCACCTGACTGACCCTTAACCACTAACAGCGTTCTCTATACGTATGCTATACTAACCCTACCACTTGAGGAACCAATCCAGAGTGGCGATAGGTTTTTGCTAACTTTCCCAGGTGATGCAAGCAGCGCGTCATACTGAGGCAAAAAGGGGCCTGCGAGCCCCACGAATTTCGAGAGTCAGGACGGACGCGTACGATCCTAGACCCATCCCTGCCGTTATTCAAAAAACAGCAGAATCACCTTGCTTCTTGTGTGTGTCTCAAACTCATTTTTGGGATACGCGGGAGGAGTTGGGGCCTCCCAGCCCGGAGGTCTGCGGAAGGCTCAGCCGACCCCGGGAGAAACCCCCCGACAAAGTACCCCCTACCGTAAGTTACCAGGCTATTGCCAGCCTCTCAGGAGCTCTGTGATCAGATAGAGGAACGAGATTGACGGCCATGTTCCTTGACAATGTAGACTTTCAGTATCTTTTCGATGCATGGTAGTGGGTATTTTATTCTGTGTAATACATGGCTGATTGGCAATTTGGTAATGCATCAAATCTTGCTTACTCTAATGCAAGAGATCTTCCAGTTGTTATTATACGTACAACTAGCACAAATTACCCGTACTCCGCATGCTTTCTGTAGGCAGACATAGAAACACTTTCTTGAAATTTTGGAAATTAATTATCTATTTGAACATTTGCAAACAACCTGTGAAGTAATTATTAGGAGTTTGATGTCATGTTGTGAGGACGCACATAGGTTATTTACAGAGATGTGACCCTGTCCATCCATCTCCACCTTGTATCAATCAAAATATTAAGGGTTGTATCAGGAACATCCATACTCACTCAAAGAAAGAGTAGTGTGAAATAACTTCAGTGATATATATGTTTGATGTCCATTTACAGTTCTTGCCGAGTAAGGATATAGATGTATTTTGACATTGTGGCAATCTATTAATTGGGGGATTTGGGATACACAATATGTTTTGTTTTTCCCTCCGGTGCATAAACGTATACATGTTTAGGCATGCACACTCTGGAGCTAGAAACATATAGTTGACAATGTGAAAAGCATGGACTTTCCAAGTTAATGTCTGCTTTCCCGAGCGACTGTCCTTGAGCTTTGTTCATAGTCATTGCAAATGCAAGGTGCACTGGGAGTTGCAGTCCCTTAACATCAAAGGGCATATCAGTGGGTATCAAAACCCAGCCGACTTTGCCTCACTCTGGTGTGGTGCAGTGCGTTGCAGCGCAAATATCTCGGAAATGGTGCGTCATACGGCCTTGAAACGTGGTTTTTGAGAATTTCATTTGTCGCGTCGAGGAGCTTAAAATTAGCTTTGTCCGGTCCTTGTACGGCCACATTAATGTTTCGCCAATTTTAGGCTACCGTCCCATGTGTGAAGGGGCTGAAATCCAGGGAAAGGGGTGGGTTGTCCAAATGTCATGTAGCCAGTATTGTCCAGAGGATCGAAAGTGGCCGGTTCTAGATCCAGAGCTGTTATGTTTGGAGAGACATAGGTCTGCGTCCATGGGGCATCCAAGATTTTGGATATTGCTGGCTGATATAAATATATGATAATGCTATTAACGTAATTTATTGCACATTTTGTGCAGCATGCTTGCAGCTTTGTATTCACTGCAGGCAACTGAGTTCCTTGGAAGACTGTATGGCTGAGACATACCAGTCAAGATTTTATCCTGTAAGGTGCAGGTTGGCCGCAGATGTTTTTTTATTTTTTTTTAATTTTTTTTTTGTTGCAGCAGTTGCATTTGCCCTCTAATTTATCTTAGTCTAAAGATCATTCCCCTTGTGGTCCATTGTGTTGAAATCTATTGGAAAAACAATGTGCCTATCACTGGGAATAGTAAATGCTAATAACAATTTTGAAACATGTCCTCTAAATGAAGACATTATAAAATGTGACGTGTTTCCTGAACATGAGTTACTAGATTTGATTGGGGAATACACTTTACATGGACTGCAGGTGGTGGACAACATTTTGGATCCCTGAGCTCTCAGGAAGATCCAACGAGTGATGTGCAGACCCTCTCCACGAGTCAAGAAAGTGAATCGGAGACTGCCTGCCGCAACTGTCTCTTGGTGGCATTGCTAGCCTTAGATCGCTGCAGAGCAGTCTGTCAAAGTACTAGTGGAAACGTGTCTCAAACCTCTATGGTGTGGACGGGCAGCCCCATTGATGTGAGGTTGCCGTACCCACCCACCACGGCCGGACACTGGCAGTGAATGGTTGATGAGATTACCACTTTCTGGTGGTGCCCTGGTGGCTCCAGAACTCATCGACCCACCAAAATACTACTGTACACCACTCTGCAAAAAGGGTATGCTCAATATCAACGTCCTTGACCACACTCACCAGCTCGTGTCTGAGAAAAATCTGAAAAATTGAAAATCCTAAACACCACAACCTGAACTCTCCCTGTGATCCCACCACCCAACGTCCACTCCAATATACACGAATAGCATTCATCTGAAAAAAAGGATGCAATAATGTGTCATCTACCTGTCAACATCCACCACCTCTCTTTACAGAAAATCTCAAGAATGACTTTTTCTGGTACTCTGTACACCTACTCTTCTAAGGAAAAGCTAATTGAAGCAAGTCTAATTATTTGTTACAATATCATGATTTAATGTATTTGTTCTTTCGTTCGTTCGTTCGTTCGTTCGTTCGTTCGTTCGTTCGTTTGTTAGTTTGTTTGTTTGTTTGTTTGTTTGTTTGTTTGTTTGTTTGTTTGTTTGTTTGTTTGTTTGTTTGTTTGTTTGTTCGTTCGTTCGTTCGTTCGTTCGTTCATTCGTTCGTTTGTTCAGCTGTTTGGTTTGTGCCAAGTTTCTGCCTATAATTAATCTTTTCTTTACTCAGCATTTACTTATCTTGGAGGCCATCCAAGTCTTGAGGTGCTAAAGTTTCAATAAATCAATGAACCAAACCAAATGTTATAAAATGTGCATTGGGCGGAAGGCTGAAAATATAAGAATCCGAGGATCGATTGCATGCACATATTTTCTGACATAGTTAAACTGGGCTTGGATCAGTATCTACCTTCCAAATCAGAGATCTACGTCAAGGCATGTGCATTAAATCAACTGGCTCGGATATGTAGAATAATTTATTTAATTCCATAAACAATGCACACAAGTTGGAAATCCTCTAGCTCCCCTTCCTCTTACGGCCTTGTCGTCTGAATTTCTTGTTCATTGGCCAATCTCATCAATAAATTAGTCATTTAAGTCTTAGCAAATCAAATAATGTTCATAATCTATGGATTCTTAAAGCTGTTTTTTTGTATGATACCTCAGGGTAAGAGCTTGGTTGAGACTTGGGGCCAGCCTGCACTTCACATGTTCAAACCCCAGCAGAGCCAGCGCATCACCCTTGCAAGCTCCTTAAACTGACTACCAATATGCCAGTGCTTAGTGTGATAAATCAGAGATGATTCCCCCAGAAAATCTGCCTGGGACCCTTCTCATGTGGCAGGGAAAGGCAGCCACGTCCTGATAGTGACCCTGGGGGTGGTGTTCTGCAGGAGGATCGCATGAGGGAGTGAGCAGGTCAGAAGGAATGGGAAAACCCCTTTAACAACTTTCCCAGCGATCCTAATATCCTAATTGCTTATTGTAAAGTTGAAACTATGAAGAGGAATTAATTGAATATTGGGCACTTCAAGTCCCACAATGGCAAAAGTACTGAGACGAAGAACAGGGCTGCAGAGAGTCTGAACTGCAGGTTCCAGACCATTAAGGTTAAACCTTTAAGGTTACTCACCCACACCTGTGGGAGACTGAGAGGCATGAAAGAACGCCCAAGGGGAGGCCATAGAGAATAGCAGCAAGAGTGGAAGGTGGAATGTTTGCCATGACTCCACGTCAGGATTGCAGCTGAAGGAAAGCAGAGACGCCGGAACCGCCAATGTTAGCCGTACCGATGCCGGTCTCCAAGGATCTCTTCCGTCAGGTACTCTGTTTGCAAAGGTCATGCAGCAGGAAGCATTTTATTGAAGAGCTTTCCCCCTGAGGATCATGTTTGCAGAGATTGTGCAGCAGGAAGTGTGATGTTGGAAAGCTTTCCCCAAGGGACAGGCTCTGTGATAGGTGAGCACCTGAAAGCCTGTGGAGCAAGAACCGCTCCAATTTTGAAAAGAGCGGAACAAAGAAAATAGAGGGAAGCAGTATTCCAGTCTGCCCGCTGCAGAAGAAGCAGAGAGCCTGGTGGAAGCGAAGCGAACGGTTGTGCAAGCCAAAGCCGGTGAGTTAACTTGAATACCGTGATCCTGGAGTGCTCTGTGACCCCCAGCAAGCCATACTCTCAAGGGCATTATTTCTAAAAGCAAAAGCAAGCAACTTTTGCCAAAGCCAAAGGGCCAATTAAGCAATCAGCTGTGCATGGTTCCTACAGTAAAAGGGAAAATGAGGCAATAGAAAGAACTGACCTGAATAAACATTGCTGAAGTCAAACAAGAGCAGAAGTCAGAGAAACCCAGTATCAATACTTGGTCAAAACCAGAGTGGGAAAACAAGAGTGTCGGGAAGGCTGCCCTTCTGAGAGACGATGTTCAGGAGGAGAGAAGCATAACCTGCATTGCATGTGGCAATCACAAGTGTGGAACGAACAGCACCAATGTGTCTCATGTTTTCCAGAAGAAGCCATCAACATTGAGATTAAGTCAAAGCCTTTGTGAGTTGTACGAAGCAGAATTATACCACGGAAGTACTTGTCTCAGTAGTAGTTGCATGTTGTCCTGGCAGGAGAGAACACCAGGGCAATGGACCTTGTAGAACAGGCCTGGCATCTGAGCGGGCCAGGTAGAACTCATTGAAGTACTGTGGTATTATTAAAAGTGTTGAAGAAGAAGTGGCAAGACTATCAAAGCTCAAGATTAATTGCTGTGGAATTATCTTGACTAAGCAACATGATTGAAGGAAGTGCATTGTGAACTGTTGCAGAATCATCCTGACAGAAGTTGTTTTGTTGTCCTTGATACACTGTGCATGTACACCTTCTTGTTGCTCAGAAGTAGTTGAGTGCAACTCTCTATCATCAGTAGAGAGGCAAAGAGACTTGGTGAACATTTTGAACTGTTGGTTAATCACAAGTGGGATACTTACTGGCGGAAGAGGAACTTTATTGAACTCTATTATGATACTGGATTTCCTTATCCTTTTGAACTATTGATTGAAATCCTGATAGAATATGGAGAAGGGTAATTCTCCCAGATGACGAGTAGGAACACTTACCAGGTCTTGCCGACAACTGTTTATTTGTCATGTTTGAACTGTTATGCATTACCTTGTTGATTTTATTGTATGTACCAGTGAGAGGGACAGAAGCCTTTTGTTAGAGTGTTCGATTTAGCTTGTTTTATAGGTAGGGAAATCCTTGTTAGGCTAGGGATAGTGAGACATTCATCAAACCCTTTTGAGTTTAATAAAATGGCATCTTTTGAAAAGTCTTCACAAAGTTGTCAGCCTCCCATTTTTGACCCATCACATCTGAAGTGTGGGGGATCACAAAAGGGACACAGACACTCTTTGGACATGTTCAAGGGTTTCTCTTGAAGAATAAGAATAAGGCCTATCCCTCCCTATTGCTCTAGGGGTGTTCCCTTCTTACAAAAATTAACTAGGGTGCTCGTCAGTCCAAAACAAACTGCCCGCCATCCAACACTAAGCAAACTGAACCTACCACTATATTAATAACCAAGGTCAGGAGAAGGACTTCCTTGTCCTGAATTGAACTTCCTGTACCGCTCATTATTTCTTCTTTTAATAATGATCTTTCAGATAGTCTCTCATGACTTGTATAAACTCTTGAAGATCCTGCAGGGGATTCTTGACTCCATTCTCCTTCTTAATAATCAGTTTCCTGGCCCTTTTTGGTTTCATCTAAGTATTATCAATAGTCTCAAAGCATTTGAGCAAAGTACCACTTCGGTAGAGAAATTGACGTCTTGGATAATAGCAGTGCTCATTAATATCAGATACTTGGTCTGGAATATGGTTTATTCTATTGGTTTCTCTGGTTTTTCATATCCCACTTCAGGGTTTTCGTTTTCTCTATTTGGCACTTTTCTGCATTTGTAGTTCCTCAAGTTTTTTCAAAACTTCAATATTTATACTGGGACGAGCTTCCCCAACTGTGTAATTAATCCTGTTTTGCTGTCTGTTCTTCCTGTTACCTCCTTTAACATCAGGAGACTTCTCCATGCTCGCCCCACCTCTGGAACTGTCCTTCGTGTCTTGCTCCTCCTTCTTTCACTATGACGCTGGTAGGGGCCTTCCCCTGCATGCGTGAGCGTGTCTCCCTCTCATTCTCTTCCCCATTAAATATATACGCTCGCTCTTCAATGTCCTCGTCTCCATGGATTAGAGATTTTCATTTAATGAAGCAAGCTCTCTTTCTTGTTGCAAATGATATATGTTAACGTCTCTTTTGTACAAGTCTTGAGGCTTGAAGCTTTTTGGAATTCCAGAGGCTCCCATGTAGGCTATTATCTGTACTGGATTAGAGAGTTCCTCACAGGAACGGGTGTCCTTGTCCTCTAAGATGGAGTCGCTGCCAGGGAGGTCTGACTTGCCTCGAACCCTACGGAGTGTGTTGCAGAGTGGGCTCACCTCCCTAGCCGCACGGTGGGGCTCCCCCTTGGGATAAAGTAGCAGATTCCCTCAATTCATCACAAAAGTCAGCGGAATCCAACAAGAAGCTCTATATATGAGTAGACCTTATTATTACATGCTGTACCTGCCATAAAACAAGCCATCTAGCACTCTGCCAAGCTCCATATTGCTGTCTCATTCTATGGCTCTCTCTTCCAATCTTGGTGACTGTGGCGCTGTCAGGTGTGCATTTGCTAAAGCTACCCTAGCCATTTGCTTGAACCGCTAAACGCACCTTACACAGCGGACTCCGTGCTTTTTCATTTTTTACAACACTCATCCTATAATATAAAAATATCTGTAACCAGGTACATTAAATACTGAGTCGGACAGAACTCAGGATTAGAACGAGAGAAAAGAAGGACTGTGACATGAAACATGTCACTGAGTGCAGAGGCTGTCTGGAGAAAATGTTTTCTTTCCCAGAACAGAATTATATATATATACATATATACAAAACATGATTAGCCAGTTGGTGCTCTGCCTTCAAGTAGCTGGTGCTTAAGGGTATGAAAACCGGCTAGTTTTCTAAATATATCCACAAAACACACACTCTTCTCAGGTTGTAACACTACAAAAAAAAACAGAAGGTATGTACAAAAATTACCCAAGCACACAAGACCCTGCTGTCTTCGTAAAAAAAAAATCAAATAATCTTTATTTTAACATAATAGTGCAACACACAACATTGCAGGCACGCACAAATAGTGTGCCAACCCACATGACGGACAAGTCAAAAAGCCACTCAACCTCTATGGTGGACTAAGTACTGCGTGTTCCGCTCGTGTACTGCGCTTCCTCAGGCTGTTGTAATCCGCTCACAACAGCCTGAGGAAGCTCAGTACACAAGCGGAACGAGGGTGAGTGGCTTTTTAATCATGTGGGTTGGTGCACTATTTGTGCGTGCCTGCAATGTTGTGTGTTGCACTATAATGTTAAAATAAAGATGACTTGATTGTTTTTAAGAACACAGCAGGGTCTTGTGTGCCTGGGTGATTTTTGTACATACCTGCTGTTTTTTTGGGGTTTTTGGGGATTTTGGAGTGTTACAACCTGACAAGAGCGTGTGGTTTATGAATGTGTATATATATATATATAGATATATATATATTTGAAAAAAGAAAGGGACTGGAATCCAATCCTGGGAGAAACGGCCCTCAGGCTATGCTCATGAGGAAAAACATCACTCTTCTTCATAAATCCGACACCAAGCAATGATTTTTCAGTGCAGCCAAAAGTGTCCTTTATTAATAAAAGTACATGGACAAAAGAAGGCAGCAGCAGTTTAAAACAAAAAAAGAGAACTACGTGTTTCACCCTGCTTGGGCTTCGTCTGATACATATATATATATAATATTACATGGCCACGGTAGTGGCCGTGTAGTTATGGTTAAGTTGCTGTTTCCATAGGAAAATCACTTTTTGGGCGGCCTATACCTCCGCTCCCCCTGGACTAATCCTCACCAAACTTTGCAAAAAAAGTACATGGGCCACTCTGAATTTATTTGTAAAGTTTGGTGATGTTTGGTCCAGGGGGGGAAGTTATAGGGGGGTTCCAAAATGTCTTTTTTTCCCATAGACTGAATGGGGGAAAACTTAGCGTACGGCTACAGGGCAAACCGCTGGACAGATTTGCACCACATTTACGCCAGTAGCAGGGGCTTGGGTGCGAAAAGCGTGCTTTTGTAAATTTTGTGACAATCCATTCAGTAGTTACCTGAAAAACCAACAAAAAGTATGTATGTAAAAATTAGTGATATCTATGTCCGCTCCGCGGACACACTTCCCTGTTCGCTCCATGGACAAGATTGCAATTGGCTATTCCGTGGCGTGCTGCCTGCGATCATGTTGCGCTTGCACTGATTGGAAGTGCGTCGTAATCTTTTGATACGGCCGCCATGTTTACTTCGTTTTCTGTTGAACGCAAACATCGACGCTAACAAACCTAACCCAAGAAGACACCAATGCACTCGTTACACTTATGGAACACTGTTTGGAAAGGTGAGCATTAGAGAGACGTGGTTGACGAAAAACAAATATGGAATAATTATTGTTAGCACTGTCATACTGTATGGTGCGCCTTACAACTCATTGTACGAAACGAACTTACTGCGTTCATTTTACAACACATACACATCACTACTGCAGTCAGGCTGGCATCCTACTGTTTGAAATCTGAGACTGCCACCTGCACTATTTCGTACACACAGCCCTTCTGCACGTGTCAAAGATTAGCCGTGCTCAAGAATAGCCGCTGATATGTTGCTGCAAAATGAGAATGTATTTGCATTCAGAGTGAAGGCCACTGCGTTTTCTGTTTTCAATACGAGCTCAGTATGGACGCATGTTTGTCGACACCCATAAGGGTTCCTTGTTTTTTAACCTTGACGTACAGGGAAAGAGTAGAAAGAATGTAGGGAGTAACAGTTTGAAAAACATATCGCTTGATAAGGTTATGCTTCAAAAACATTTGCTCCAACCATGCAAAATTAGTTCCCGAAGAGCCACTGATCCCCATACACTACTGCCTGTCTGCAGCACACGCAATGGAGGCCGTCCAAATGATGTAAGTCTATGTCTGCCAACTATATAGCACATTGGCGTTATTTCTTCTCTTTGGCCGCATAAAAAAAAAATTCCTAATGATTTACAAGATTAATGTTCCGGTGTCATGTTTTTGCCCATTATGGACATTGCACATTGTCGCCGTTTGTAGGATACCACTACATTTTCCCAAATTATAATAATATTTAATTAAAAAGTATGTGTTAAAATTTTGTTTTGTAGAAAAGTTGCGTGGTGATACACGTTTTGTTTGCCATTCTACTGCGCTGCTACCTCCAAACAATAATTTTATTATTAATAACGACATTCCAGCTTTCAATCCCGCTCCATTTCTAACCCTGATATGGACATTGCACATTGTCGCCTTACATAGGGTCCCACTGCATTTCGTCCTATTGAATAAAATTTTCAATGAAAATGTTATGTGTCATAACTTTGGTTCATCCAAAGGTTGCATATTTATACATCTTTTTTCCCCATTTTCCCCATCAGATATTTCCTTCCCTGTTGTCATTGTCACGGATTACAGCAACCGAGTGATGGATTTTGCACCCGTCAGCTCCAATTGTTTATTTCCGGTTGTCATAATTCACTGGGATGATTGTGTCAGCCCTCTGTTTCCGTATGCTTCTGTTGTGATAAGACTTAACAGTCCATCCTTTCCGCTGGTGTAGATCAGAACGGTTGACGTCGTCTTGCACAGCAATGTGGGAGGAAAACAACTACTTTGGCAGCACCGCTTACTTTCTGTGTGTGTGTGATGTCATTAATCATATTTGTGATGTCATGTTTGATGTCCTGGGTGTTAGTCTTAGCAATGCACATAGATGGTGCGAGTTATGGTTGCTAAGCTTAACATAATGGGGGAATGTGCAGTGTTGTTTGGTGTCACTGTGAAGTATAACATCCCTTTAACAAAGTTTTTTTTTACCAAATGTACATATTTATATACGGCAGGGAACAAAAACAAAGGTGCTAAACATGTAATGTCGTCAGTGATGTCATCAGTGACATTTGAGAGGTCATCTTTCATGGTCTGGGTGTTAGTGTTAGCAGTGCACAGTGGTGATGGCAAGTAGGGGGGCTCAGTCTGCCATAACTGGCGAATTTCAGGGGTTTTTTGTTTTTTATTGTGAAGCATAAAGGGGAGGGCGAACATTTTTTGTAGTGAAGTATACAGGTTTTTGGTACGGCAACTTAACCGTAACGTCCCCTCAACAAAGTTTTTTTGTAGTGAATATATATATATAGTCTACTGTAAATCTGTAACTCCAACCAACTCTGTTGCTTCCCTGTGCTAGGTTCGTGCACAATAGACACTCAAAATAAATAAAAATAACAAACTTAATATTCAGTAGATTTTAAAATTACATAAGTGCCTTGAATTGCCTTGACTAGAATTTTGAAGATTTGATCAAGTTACAAAATAAAGTTTCTGAAGTAGAGAAAAGTAAAGCTCCATCGGTATTTTACAGCTCTTCGTGGCAAATCTTAGAGCCGCCTCGGGGTGGAGTGTCATTTCTGAAGCGCGTTGCGAGCAGAGATTACAGTGCGGAACGAGGCGCTCTCGGAATGGATTGAGAGCAAACCCGTTACACGAAGCAGGGGCTTGCATACAAACTGTGTCCTCAAGTGCTACGCAGCCCATTTGCTGGCAAGGCGCTAATTAGGCGCGTTTTTCACAGCTTATGAATATACAGGCGAGAGGCAGTTTGAGAAAGGAGAAATTACAGAGTCTGCGTGGTTCGATTTAAAGCTGGCCCTAGACTTGGCGGGTCTCTTTGTCTTCAAAAGACAGAAGCAAAAAAAAAAAAACCCCAGGCAGTGTTTTTTTAATCTCTATTTTACGTCGCGTTTACAGCATCATTCGATGGAGCCATTATAATATTGCTTCTGTCATGCCAGTGCTTTTGCACTGCATCTGCTTCCCTTTTAAAGCGCACTGCTATAGACAAAAAACATTGGCAATTAATATGCATTGTGTTGTCTAACACAGTCACTGCTTTTGCAGAGTTCTCCAGTTACCCCCATGCCATGCATGAGAAAGCTCCTGTGTGCCCCCTCCCACTTTGAATTCTAGGAATTGTTTTCCCTCTTTGATTCTGGGAATTGTAGTCCTGATTTCAAAATGGCAAAGATGAAACTATACAAAACTAAAAAGAAAGAACAGGATTGGAGGACTTTCACAGGCATGGCCAGGAGAAACCTGAGCGCTCGATGGTTAATGCAGCTGGATGTGTTTAAATGAACACACAATGAAATACTTTTTTGTTGTTTTTATTTAGCCCAAAATGCTCCTTCTCTGGCAGAATGAAGGTCCTCCAAATTGTGCTTAAAGGTTTCTTCCTGACCACAGACACATTTGTTAAAAAATCATGAACTCATTCTTTTAATAAGAATATCTGACTAGCTCAGATAGAAGTTATACTTTATTTGAACATTTGAATCCAGTTCAGATCCTCCCAATTTAGGTTAGAGGCAAGGTTCCAAGTATTCTACTCAATTCCCTATTTGCAAAATAAAAAAAAGAATAATTTTCCCGCAGTTTTTTTTGTTTTGGAGGGGGCGTTTGTAATGCATGAACGCCGGTTGGCCTTCAAGTCTAGACTGCTGAAATGGACATAGCGAAGGGCCATTTTAGAAGGGTTATAAGGATTAAGGGGCGGATTCTCAAGCATGTTGCTCTGACTTACTCCTGACTTGAACATACGGAGGGCTAATCAGTTCACAAAAAGTGAATTGTGATTAGCTCTGTCTTTTGGAGTAAGTTAGGTGTATGTTGGTGTCATTTATGGCCGAAACAAAATATGCCTGGACCTAGAAAATATTAATACTCAGGTCTTTTTGTGCAGTCATGTTATGCTACCTTAAGTTAAGAGTTTTTCTTAGACCGCGCCAGCCCCTCGTCATAGTGGTCTTATAATGTTCTGATGTGAGGACCATCTGGAAAGAGGTCCAAATCTTAAGTCCCTGGACTAAATCTTTGATTATCACTCATCAATAGATGCTGGGGCTACATTTGAAGGAGAATTGTTTACTAGATCTGAGTGGAGAAAGGGTCAGAAGTGATCAGTGACCCTCATATTTTTTATTTTTATTAGACTTAGAATATGTCATCCATTCATTCATTTTGTCATTTGTTATAGTCCCTTTCACCATAATTATTGTCCCAATGCGTTTTTGGTTGAACACCCTCGGAGGGACCGCAGTACAACATTTGGGAACGTTTAGGAGGAGCTATTATGCATGTGTGCATTTCAACCATTAAGGGTATGAGAGGGTGGTCAGGGCCCTGTTAGTCACCCATGTCTGAATGGAGTGTGTATGGGTGCAGCGGAGGAATACTATGGACTAAAGGGAGCGATTGTGTTTAAAACGATAGTTATGCGGGAAGCTACAGCTCAAATGTTTGCTGTTCTAAGTAGCTTCGTTCTTAAGGCGAGGTGATGTGCAATGGTGTTTGTGTTTCATGTGTGTGCAGGGTGTGTTGAGTGATGCCGTGCCTTCCACTAATTGTGAAGGTGAGGTATCCGTCCCTGTACAAACAGCAATGACTAATCCTGCGTTCCATCTATGTACAAGGAGCATTGCTTCGTCTCACAGGTGATTTAAGTGCTTGAAGAATGCAAAATATTCTCCCTCTGAGAGGTTCTCACAAAGAGAGAGAGTTACTACTAGGATTTCAAAAGGATCCTTATGTCCACTGACAGTGTGGATGGCTGCAAACAGGGAGGAGAACTTGGGTTACTTATGACCCTACTTCTGACTTCACAGCATTGTTCTCTGCACTCCACCATTGAGGTCTCACACTTAAAACTTAAATTCTGTTCATAAATGCATCACCTTTTAGCTGATTGGTGTAAGCCAAGAACATTTTATAATGGATCTGATCGACGAGTAAGATAGCATACGTTGAGTCTAGGGCTGAGGTGCACAACTAATTTTGACAGAGGGAGGAAAGTACCTTACATGATGGCCATAGGGGGCTGAAAAGTAAATGTGGGTGGGGCAGTAGGCTCGGTGGGCCGTGGCAGGAGGCTTTTTCAACCCCCAATTTTTATTAAACACATGGAAGAAGAATACATTTTTGAGGTGTAGCGATTTTTATTTGTTTTTCAAACTTACATTTTGTACTACACATTTTCCATTGTTATCAATACATTTCCAGGCGCCAACACATTTCGGACACTAGACGTAACATTCACTGGCTATCAGTCCCACATCGGATCTCTGTGAAACCTCTTGCTCTTACCCACAAATGCATCTACAACCAAGCACCCTGCTACTTGGCCAATAGATTTGCCCTCCACAATTCCACCAGACCGCGCAGAACGGCTCAGACTAACTGCCTTGTTATTCCACGTTTCAACCTTCAAAGATCAGGTGGAACCAGCCTCCCTGTAATGGCAGCTAAATTATGGAACACGCTCCCTAATGAGCTAAGACCAGAGCCCTCCTTCCTTAGATTCAAACACCTAACCAAAGCTTGGCTGTCTGCCCAAGACCTCTAGTCTTGGACTCTCTGTGTTATTTTGTACATATCTGTATTCACTGTAAATATAACTTGTCCTGTCTTCTTACTGTCATCTCTTCACCTGTAACCTCTGTAATTATTGCATTGTATGTCTATCAATTTGTAACTAAGTGATGCGCCCGGTTGGCCCTGGGCCTGGTGCGCTATACAAATAAATAAAATACAAATAAATAAACAAATACAAATCATGTATTTCTATTTAGTTATTGCATATCATCTGTTTAATTCAATTATATACATTGTATTGACGCTTGATTGGACATTCCGTTATTCTGGGCTGCCATACTTTGCTGTTTGGGTTTCCCAAGGGGAGTATGGCCTTCATTGAGTTAGGTTTCCACAAAAAGCAAAGGATGTACATCTCCTAACTGTGTCTGTTTTAGCTTCATTATTGAGTTCACTCTTGGAGTGCTATACAATGCCCCATGGCCGCCGTCCCCCAACCAAACACTGTGCCCCATGGCTCCCACCCCTCAACCAAACCCTATGCCCCATGGCTCCCACCCCTCAACCAAACACTATTCCCCATGGCTCCCACCCCTCAACCAAACCCTATGCCCCATGGCTCCCACCCCTCAAACAAACACTATGCCTCATGGACCCCACTCTCCAACCAAACACTATGCCCTATGGCCCACACTCCCCATGGCCCACACTCCCCAACCAAACACTATGCCCCATGGACTACACTCCAACCAAACACTATGCCCAATGGCACGCACCCCTCAAGCAAACGCTGTGCCCCATGGCCCCCACCCCAACCAAGCACTATGCCCCATGGCACCCACCCCTCAAGCAAACACTATGCCCCATGGCTCCTACCCCTCAGCCAAACACTATGCCCAATGCCAACAAGCATGCACCATGCATACATTCCCATACAGACACCAAACCACCCACCCCCACATACAGACTAACAAGCATACACCATGCACCCATACAGACCCGAGCCCCCTGCCCCCAACTCAGCACACAAACTCACAAGCATACACCAATACACTATGCACCCATACAGACCCGAACCCCCACACACCCCAACTCAGCACAAAAATTCACAAGCATACACCATGCATCCATACAGACCTGAACCCCCCACCCCCCAGCTCAGCACAAAAACTCACAAGCATACACCAATACACTATGCACCCATACAGACTCGAAACCCCACACCCCCAACTCAGCACACAAACTCACAAGCATACACCATGCACCCATACTGACCCGAACCCCGAACTCAGCACACAAACTCACAAGCAGACACCAATACACTATGCAACCATACAGATCCGAACCCCCAACTCAGCACACAAACTCACAAGCATACACTAATACACTATGCACCCATACAGACCCAAACCTCTCACCCCCCCCAACTCAGCACACAAACTCACAAGCATACACCATGCACCCATGCAGACCCAATCGCCCACCCCCAACTCAGCACACAAAGTCACAAGCATATACCAATACACCATGCACCCATACAGACCCAAACCCCCAGCCCCCAACTCAGCACACAAACTCACAAGCATACACCATGCACCCATACAAACTCACAAGCATACACCATGCACCCATAGAGACCTGAACCCCCACCCCGCATCTCAACATACACTGCACTTTCACACAAAAACAAACACTCAGGCAGACCCGGCACTCCCCCCACCCCCAATTCACAACATAAAATGCACTTTCACATAAAAACTAATACTCAGGCAGACCCGACACCCCGCACCCCCGCATCTCAAGATACACTGCACTTTCACACAAAAACAAACACTCAGGCATACCCGACATGGTGCCCACCCGCCCGCGTCACAACATACATTGCACTTTCACACAAAAACAAACACTCAGGCAGACCTGTCACCCCTCCCCCGCCCGCCCAAATCACAACATACATTGCACTATCACTCAAAAACAAACATTCAGGCAGACCCGACAACCCCCCTCCCCACCCCCTCATCTCAACACACAGTGCACTTTCATGCAAAAACAAACAAACACTCAGGGAGACCCGGCAACCCCCCTCCCACCTGTGCATCACAACATACACACACACAAACATACATATAAGACAGACCGACACACAAACATACATGCAGGACAGACCGACACACAAACATACAGGCAGGACAAAGACCCAACACACACAAACACCCCCTCATATGTACTTACTGGACATGCTGGAAGCCAGGCTAGCTGGAACGCTGGCGAGGTCTCTGGTACCTCGGCTGGCATGGCAAGGCCTTCCGGCATCAAGCCTTACTTAACATGCCAGCCACAGTGCTGGCACTCCATTGGTGCAGCACACACGCACTACGTGACTCGTAGGAGCTACGTGGTGCGTTGCACTGATCCAATGAGGGTCAGCGTTTTGTCTGGCAAAACAGCATGGCGGGCCACAACTGGCCCACGGGCCGTAAGTTGTGCACCTGTGGTCTAGGGTAAGAGTAACCTCTATAGGGAACTGGCCCGATTATGTTGAATTGTAATATCTAAGTATTATCTATTCTCATTGGAATCTGCGAGCCATGGGAAATGAGAGATGAGAATGGATAATTATGTAGCCATTAAAGTGAATATTTTATTTGGTCTTTGCATTGGATATTAGCACATGGAAATCGTTATTGACCTCCTTTCAGCCAATCAAAATGTTTAGAGTGCAGCCAATAACTACTGGTATTGGCTGGATTCTGTCTTCAGAAGCAGACAAGGGAACAACAATGCAATTTCAAGGCAAGATTTCTTTCAACAAGAAAACTTCCTCTCTGGGAGGACTTTTTTTTTTTAACTGCAACATAAAAAAACTGTTTCGCTCACCTGGCTCCCACAGGGCCATCGATCTGAACTGGACAGCTGCGGTCTCCACCAATGTGACTCATAGTGCTGAGATGACAGACTGGACTGGCCCACCTAGCTTTGTTTGCTTGGCCCGTAGGAGTATTTTTCTGCAAATGGAGAAAGGGAATTAACCACCCGTCCAGTTGAGTGTAAACCCCCCACCCCCACAGTTCTCCCCACCGATCACCTTTGATGTCCCCTCTTGTAGTCTCACCTGATGGTTTGGAAAGATGAGCACTCCATCCTGCATTGAGCGCAGGGGCGCTTAGATAACCAGTTGCTTCAATGGTTCGAAGGAATTGGTGAGTTACAGAACAATATTGATTCTGAGATATCCGGCAAGACGCCGTAAGTGTGTAGTTCGTAAGAGTTCAAATGTCTGACTTTTACTCTTGTCCGATTCCTTGCAGGTTGCAGCTTGACCCTAGCGAAGAGTTCCTTGTGGCAACCAGTAATATTCTGGTAAGGATTTGTATTATCCAACACAGTTCGATAAAATAAT
Source organism: Ambystoma mexicanum (assembly GCF_040938575.1). NCBI lineage: Eukaryota > Metazoa > Chordata > Amphibia > Caudata > Ambystomatidae > Ambystoma > Ambystoma mexicanum. The sequence goes on from NC_090938.1 coordinate 81,741,736, forward strand.
GTCAGTATGTAACCTGTTGCTTTCTCCCTTATTTAGGCGCTGAGAGAAAGTATGAAGTCTCGGGGAATAAGGCCTCCGGCTGTAAAATTAGGTAAGTCTATTGTGGTGAGGAGGTTTCCCCTTGTTTGTCCCTTTGTTTTACCTTGCCGTCCTTTTGTTCCCCTTAGGGGCCAGGGTACGGTGAGGATGCGGTGGAGGCTGCGCCGACCCGTGAAGAGGAATAGTACCCCCGGTGGTAAAATCAGGTAAGTCTATGGGGGGTGACTAATATTGCCTCTGTTTATTCCCTTGGCTCACCTTGCTGTTCTTGTATTTCCCTTAGGTGCCGGTGTGCGACAAGAACATGCTGAAGGATGCAGTGGATAGTGAAGATACTGCAGAGGCCGGTGAGTTCAGCGCGGCGCAGCAACAGGCGAGGCGACGCGCATAAAATAACTTCTTTCTTCCAGCTCGAAGGTGCGGTGGATCGAGAATTCAGGTAAGGATCAAAGGTATTGCTCTTGTTCTAACCTTTTCTCCTTCTTTCTCCCTTTTTCTAGGAGCTCCAGACTCGAGGCGGGCGTGGCAGAAGACTGGATGCAAACTTGCAGGCACGGTGAGCGTTACGCTGCTGGATGCAGAATAACGCAAAGTGTGTGCTGCTCTTCAGGCGTGATTTAAATAGCCTCCAAAGTAGTCCCAGGTAAGTATTCCTCCCCGACCCCACCCGAGTAAAAAATAGTCCCAAGGTAAAGTAGTCCCTTTCAAGCCTCTTTTGGCTTGGAGCTCTTGCAGCATGGTCTGCATCAGGTAAGTTTGCAGCATGGTCTGCATCAGGTAAATTTTAATCTATGAGCCTGGCGCCTATGGCGCCAGGACTGACCCTCCATATGAGCCTGGCGCCATAGACGCCAGGACTGCACCCAAATGGCCTCTAGCAGGGGTTGCTGGGCTTGCTTGTAATAACTTGATGCCTGCTTCCGGGGCTGCTGGACTTAATCTGGATCCCCAGGGGCAGGCATCATGACAAAAACATGCACCATGACAGAGAAAGCAAAAACATTGGACATGGTGTTCACTTTCCTATAGAGAACCCGTTTACTTTTTACATGATGACAAATGCATGCTCTTGTTAAACCTATTTCAGTTCAAGCAAGCTGCAATGAAAATGCTTAACTTATGAAGGTTGCCATATTATTTAAATGCTTCAAAATAAAACCACATATAATTGACCGAGTCGTTTTTACTTTATTCACTCTTATACTTCAACACTAAAACATGCACTGCTACACAATGTGCTAATTGCCTTGTAGACCGTGGGAGGGGCCATTATCGCGTTGCCATGGGCCATAACTTGGGGGCTGGTCATTATACTGCTGTTCTAAAGTCATTAATTCACCCCCAGTGGATGCTCTCTGTCCTACGTGAAGGTAGGTGAACCATCAGGTGCAATTTGGGTTGCTCTTGATAACCTGAGTCACCTTTTTACTTGAAATGTGGGAGACAATATAGGCTGTTTCATCTTACTCGTAAATCATGCAACTGTGCTACCTCGCCTAAGGTCACTGTATTGTCCACTTAATCGTGGCCAATAGCTATCCATCTACCTCATTAACAGTAAGGCAGTATACTTAAACAGTGTGTTTAGAAATGATCTTCAAAAGAGGTGTCCATCAATGGTGGCTGTGCCGCAACATGCTCTGTAATCCATCAATAGAGGTAATATGTAAATTGTAATGTGTTATTTATAACGTGCTTAATACCGAGAGGTTTCTAAGCGCAGACCCCAGGATCGAACCTGTGTTGCTCCGCATCATCTTGCTTTCAAGACGAGCACGTTGCCCCTGAGCTATCCTCCCGAGAAATTCACAGGGATGAGCGATCTGCAGTTGTGGGGTGAAGTGTTGCTGTTATAAAGAAGTGATTTAGGAGCATTCACTGAAAATAAAAGGTCAAACTGTTTAAGGGTCTACCGAGTAACCTCTCTGATGAATTCCGTTAGGTTGTCCAGTAGTGTTTTGTGATCAAATGCATCAAACTGCTTCTCATATATTTAAAAAAAATGTGTTAGCCCCGTCTATTGAGAAGGAAATTGGCTCAAATAACTTGTTGTATGTGATGTTTCCAACTCCGGAGGTTATAAAATCACATTTGAGCTCGATGTACCTTATTCAGAGAGGAAATATTCATTTGCATATCAGTTTGCCCCACGCATAAGAGCAGTCCACCACCAACATACTACAGAATTCTCCTCTGAGCGAGAGTACCATCAGCAACCCTAGACACGTGTTTCAGCCTTGTTGGGCCTCATCAATGATCTGAAGCTGAGATTCACCAATCCCAAGTGCGCAAAGGCCAAACCCCAGTTTCTACTTTACTTTTCATTCATTTGTGGGATTGCAAAATAGCCTAGAACTCCTCAGCTAAATATAAAGGAAGGGCCTTTCTAGTGATTCGGAAACATTCCATTGGGGTGTCTAAGGACAGAGTCCTTTATTATAAATGGGTCTGCCAAATACCAAAGGACTTTGGACATATGCTTCTGATTTATGTGGGAGTATTATTGTTGGTTCCATGTTATTTGGTCAAAGATAATCCATCGAATCCGTTTTCATCAAATTTGCTTTTTTCTTTTATTTCTTTTGGTCGATTTTTTGGAAAATGTATGCAGGGGAAGACCCCCCCACATCCTCCCCACAACCCTCCTACACTAAATCCTCCCCCCACATATACTTGGGACAAAATCCGATCAAAATAATGTGTTGAAAATAAATTTGATGGATTTTCCAATATTAAAACCTCCCTATCCCTTATTTGCCAATGGGGTTTGCACACATTTGTAAAGACGTATTTTTTCCCCTCACCATGACAGTTGTCCGAATAGAGCACTCTTGTACCGTAGTGGTTTCCAAATATTGCAGGGGCATGCTCCAGACTGACGATTGTGTTACAATATTTAATAGTGTTTCCAATGCTTACGGTCTACTGAAGTGATGCAGGTGTGGCCCAAACATGCCACAGGAAATGTCCCAGAGTGCTGCTCGGCAATTTCAAGGGCTCATTCAAATTCAATGATCCACCAATGCATATCAGGAGGATTCTAGTAAATAAAGTATGATTGGATATTAGGAGTGATAAAAGCTTATTGCCCGAGGAATGCTAAGCTATTTTCGCATAGGCGACTTCCCGCAAAAGAGTGTCAATTATTTCAGGACAAAGAGTTGCCCAGAATTCGGCACAAACATTCTAGATGGGCTTTCCGTAAGCTGGAATGGAATCATACATATTTAGGAGCTCTGATAAGTTGCATAGTGATCTCAACTATTGTAATGGTGTCCAGATAAAGGCGGTCACTAAGACATTGCACAGTGAATATTGAGAGCCACGGTCTGGTTTCAATATCCGAGAAATATAATTCAATTCAAATGGCTTTTCTTCAATGAAATTGTCATCTTGCCAAAAATATATATGTTTGAAATATAATTATAATACAATATATCCATATACATCCATATACTCACATCAACAATTCATAAATACCAATACATTACAAAGGTTAAACGATTGTTATTAAAACCATAGGTGTGTATCAGATATCAAGTAGGCTCATATAGGTACTCCAGATTATTTTAGTACTATACAATACATATGATTACAGGGGAGGCAAAATAATAAGAAAGAAAAAGAAAATCAACAAAGAAAGCGGATTGCTCATGACCCCAAAAATCCTTCTTTTATGAATTTAGCCCTTGTTCTCCAAGCCTGGATAAGACAGTTTGCTACACAGAATACCACTTTGACGTATTCACAGCTTTAGAAGAGCTGAATCGCTACACTAATGCAACATATACCAAACATATTACATGGAGATGTTAGGAACGTAAGTCGGACAACACAATAACCATCACAGAAGAAGAGAACATTAAGCAATGATTCCTCCTCTAAACCACAGACTGGGCAAGTCTCATTGCCATCTGAGACCCACTTCTTTCTGACGCTTGCCAAATTGAATTAGCTCTGGATCAATGAGGGGCCGGGAGATATTCTTGGCTTTAATTCGATCTCCGTGAGTGATGCCCTGAGGCTTCTGCCATAGGTCAACCAAACCCTGCACCAGCAAGTTTTTAACAAGCTGGAACCATGGCAGGGATCTCCCACCCCCTGCCTCCAGCATATGGAGTATGGCTTCTTTGTATCAATTCTGGACCGACCATAATATCAGCCAGAATAGTACCGGTCTAAAGATGGCCTCTTATTGGATTGGTCTAAGGCCTAATTCAAGATAGATTTGGGTACTCTGGCTTGATTTGGAGAGTCCCAAAAGTTTGTTTTAGAAAGGATCCATCTGCCAGCCCCAAATTATTACAATCTGCATGACCCCAAATATCGGCCCCATACACGGCTGTTGGTTTGGCTGGGATGGCAAACATTTTGATTGCAGGTGAAACAGGAACTTGGCCATGGGTGTGAACAAATCTCAGTATCCCTCCCCCGTATTTTTCCAACTACAGGCTGGATTTAATCACTTTGCTAGGCCAATTGCCTTGATCATTAAAAACTCAAGCCTAGGTAATCATAATGTTGCACTTGCTCAAGGGAGGTATTATTGATGACCAGCCTAAGTTTTAAAAGTTTACTAAATTTGGGGCGAAAAACTAAGAGCTTACTTTTCTCCATATTATTCTCCAGTTGGAGCTCAGAGCATTGCTCCACAAATGCCTCAAGAGTGGTCCTAAGGCCCTTTACAGAAGTCGCTAGAATAACTGCATCTTCTGCAAAGAGAAGCAATGGACACATTTTCATTCCCAGCTTAGAGGGATGAAGTCAATTTCTCCTAACAAGCCCTACCATCTTGTCGATATATAACAAGAAGAGAAAGGGGTTAGGATACAACTATGCCTCACTCCTCTCAAAACCTCAAAGGAATCAGTGAGTTCCCCACGTAATCCCCATCGGACTGAGGCACTGTTATCAAAATATACCTGAATTATTATCTTCAGAAGGCCCTTGTTTCTAAGATTGCCCATAGGGTTGCTCTTGACATGGAGTGGAACGCCGTCCTGAGGTCGACAAAGGCAGAATATATCTTAATATTTTTCAGGACGGCGTACTTCTGCGTTATCATATGTAGTCGGAGAGCCTGATCTAACGTGCTTATCCTTTCAGGGAATCCAGTTTGCAGGTGATCAATGACATGGTCTTGGGATACCCATTTCAGTAAGTGCACACATATTGCTTTGGCAAAGACTTTCCCTATCCCATCCAGTAGGAAAATGGGCCTAAAGTTAAATTGGTCCTCCCTCCCCCCCTTCTTATAAATTGGCATTATCATAGCCTTTCGCCACAAGGGGGGGACCCTGTTTTGCCTAAGGCTTGCATAATAAAGGATCCATAATATTGGCGCCCATACCATTACTTCATCTTTAAATAAATCTGTGGGCATGAGATCGGGACCTGGTGCCTTCCCCCACTTCTGGGTTGAGATCGCATTACAAACCTTGCTAATCTGCAATTGAATTGGTTTGGTTGGGTTCCCACAAGCCTGAAAAACATGAAGTGCGCCCTGGTCAACTATGGATTAACCCATTCTGTAGAGCTCCTGAAAGTGTGCCATCCAGGAATTCGGGCTTATCTCGGACGCCACCCCCTATCTCGCCCTTCATCAAGCACGCTCACTAACCTCCAAGACGTCCGGGAATCACCAGATTCTTCTGCCTCATGTAATTTGTCCCATTTTTGCCGAACATGAGACTCTTTTTTAGCTTTCGTCAAAATGTTAAATGTTGCCCTAATTCATCTAGCTCTGTTTTGGCCAGATCTTGTTCACTTTTTAGACAGTTTAAGATTGCAGTCTTCACAGTCCTACATTCCTTGTCATGCCAAGGACAAGATTTAATTACATGTTTTTCTATTCGCTTGCTAGATTTCGTAACAAATGATTGATAATCATTATCTTTGTCAAATGATTATAATAACTATTATATGCAGAGAAAATATCAATATCCACCATTTCTAGCAAGGAAAACTGTCTTATAAGAGGCAAAATAGCCTCATAGATCTGGGGTTTCACTTGAGTTAGGTCAAGGTCTGACCATTTGATCCATTGTTTGTATTGGCCCTGCATGAAAATAGGAATGCTAGGGGTACTATAAGAATCTTTCGGGTGGCTACCCCAGCTAGAAAGCTTCAGGTCTAAAGGCTTGTGGTCGCTACCCTCTGTACTCAGGACTTCAAAGGCTTTCATATTACCCCACAATTCCATTGATTTATGAGGTGGCTGTTGCAAGCCCCAAGCCCCAGTCCCAATAGCAGAGTAGCATAACTAATTGCCAGAGGGTGGGATCTCCTCCTTGGAGATGGGACCAAGGGGCGTATATCGCATGCATCGTCTAGGTCATCCCAAGCCCTCTCAAAATTAATGAGGGGCTCAATTTGGATATTTAAATTGCTAACAAATATAGTTTGATGGTTTGGATTTGCTGAACCCAGCCTTGCCAATACAAGGTCCCGGGCCAATTCAATAGTATTTGTATTGGCCTTAGGAGAGACTCTATTACATGCGTTGCATAGGGTTACTGGATGGGCTCACTTATGAGTCATGACCAAATATTGTACGTCCGGTGAGCCAGATTCTACAGATCCTATTTGTAGGCCTTAGGCTGTACTAATCCACAAGGCGAGCCCTTCCATAAGGCGTACACTTAGGACCTTTCCTTACTCGAACCTGGAAGGCCTCATAACCCTGAAAGATGGTGAAATCCAGGTCCCAAGTCTCCCTCAGACAAATCATATTGTAACCCCGGACAAGGTCACACCACTCGGGGTCCACCAGATGTTTCTTAAGCCTGTCTATATTCCAGGATATCAGGCTAATGACTCCCTCACTAGCCCGGGACCTTAGTTTGGGGGAGACAATATGTCAGTCTATGACCTCACCTGACTACTTGGGGTGTGTAACCACCTCGTATTCATTTGGGTATCGGTACATAAGGGGGGCAAATAAGCGGAATGCCGCACATCATTCCTCTAGTTCCTAACTGAAGGCCTGATCAATATTCTTGTGCCCATAGGTGGGTATGTTCTAGCTTCTATGGATAACAGGCGATCAATCAACCAAGCATTTTTTAAATGGACCACTATCTTACCATCGCCATTAGGGGGCATTCTCTGCCTTATGCATTTCACAATGTCACTTCTAATGTCACTTCTAATGACTGATTTACAGCCCCCGTTTTTCTTATGCAATGAATGACCTTATTTATCAGATAGTCAGGATTTTCATATGCCCCCAGCACCAATTTCCCTGTATTAAACAAGGTGATGGATGGTCCCGCCAACTGTGGCCTTGCACTAGAGCAACTCAATGGTGGGGTGGTGACACACCCACCCTGGTTAAAGCGTTGACCTCCCACTCCCATGGACCCCAACAGTGTTACATTTGGCACAGAAATCCAATGGGGGGGTTACCTAAAGAGGGATTCTGGCTTGGGGAATGCGTTTTACCCATTGCCCGGCCCACAGTCCCTCCCCACTTCTCCTGTGGTCTATATGGGGGTGCTACTAGAAGAGTTCCCCATGCCACGCACAATGAGGAGCCTGGCACCCCATCCCCCCAATCAGACCACTGTGTTTTTGGTGCTCAATCCTGTTTTGTGCTTCGGTATTCGAATTAAGAGCCGGTGGGGTTTGCACATGACTGGGAGCGTATTGGTTGTTGGCCGCCCATTGGGATCCCATTTGACTCAGGCCCTATTAGAGGTCTTGCACTCAGCATTTCTTTAATGGAAGCTAGATCTGCTACAAACATATTAAAATGAGTCCTAATAATATTTTCCAAATTTGTAACACATGAACTCCATTAAACCATGGATTTCCCCCAGTGTGCCCAAACCATTCGGGTCCCTCCCCTTTTCAGAAACTAAATTTATATCTGCTCCTTCGGTCTGAGTCCCCATGTCTATGCTAATACAATGGTTCTTCGAATCTGGCAATTCCTGTGCAAAACGCTTTATTATGACTATCAGGAGAAACGGTGTTGTGCGGAGGGACATAGATACTTCCCTTAGGGGGTTCTTCTTCCAATACCTGATACTGATTTGAGGTGGGAACCATGACTTGGAAGACTCTGTCACTTTCCTTCATGGAAGTCGCAATAGCCTCTCCCACCCCCCTTTCCATATTGGGGATCTGGGGTATTCTCTTCATCAGTTAAAACAATAGGGCTGGATGGAACTAATAGATCCACAATATTTCTGTGCAATTCGATTACTTGCACAAATTCCTCCCCGTGCGCAACAATGGGGAGGGCATAGTTTCCCCCCCTCGAGCCCCTCATAGGGGCCTGTTTCATATTTACCCATATGATCTTTCGGTTTCCTCCGTTCCCGCGCATAAGGGGCTGCGAAAAACCTTCAGACAAGATTTCAGGGTCTTCCATAGCAGATATACAGTGTGAAGCTGCTGCTGCCTTCCTAATGTGTGGTTCTTTTGTTTTCTTGACCATTGGACCTTCAATATCACACAAAAGGCCTTTCATTTCTGTAATAAGAATATTGACGTCATTAATAGGCTCCAGCATGTTGGGCACCCTTTTGCTACGCCGCTTCGGTGAGATGGATTGCACTGCCTTCCGTTTGGACATATTACCAGAATAAGGGAAGGATTTTGAAAAAATAAAATAGAGAAGATCACAAATACGCAAAATTAAAGGACGGACAAACTACAAATACGCCCTGTGATATGATATGATAAGGCATTTATAACGCGCCTATACACAAGTGTTTCAAGGCTCCACGAGGCAAGGGAGGGGGAACAGAGGGAAGACAGAGACAGCGATCCAACTAGGCCAGGTGACATTCAGATCGCCTGTGAATAGGCAAAGATGAAATGGAGAAGCTTATTGCGGCTGATAATGGAGGTACTCCAAGCACTCAGAACCAACTAATGTAAAAATGCAATCCAATGCGAAAACCTTGTTTAAGACATGTGAAATTGGGCCAGCCAAATGAAAAAACCTTATTTTAAAAAGCATAATATAATTTCAAGCTAAAATAATGAAACTAGTAATAAAATTAAGGCTTTCCCTAGATAAAATTCGAAATCACAAACAAGGTGAATGAGCGGGCCCAATCGAGAAATGGCGAGCAGAAGCTTATGAACTTGGCATGCCGCTCAGGACCGCTGAAAAGTCATCAACATAAATAAGAGAAACGGCGGCCAGGCAACGCCTCGACTGATTAAGGAGCTGCCAAAGTCCCACCCCCACCCCCCGTCCCACCTTCGGCACCTTCAGGTCACGCACCTCGGGAACTCTGTACATAATCACTGCTTCTCAAACTACTAAAGCGTGAGTCCTCGACACTCCGACCTTCCAGTTATCCCACAGGGACTCGGTTGATCGGTGTTAAGCCTTCCCTTGTCAACACTATTGCCAAACCCAGAAAAGTGAATAGCAGCAGTCCATCATGGGTGAGTCAAAGCTTCAGTCCACACAATCTGCATACAGGGTTGGACTGGGACAAGAAGTAGGCCCGGTCGCCCAAAAAAAGCGGCCCACCCCTCGCCTCAAAAAAAGTGGCCCACCCCTCACCTTACGACGCTTGACCTCTGATGACATCACTCTGATGAGCACAGCTTGCCTGTAGCATCGGCACGATAATGAACCGTGCTGGTGCTACAGGCATCCCCATTCCCATTGAGCCCTATGGGGATCAATGCGAATGAAGATCACCCGATTCTGGCCCCCGCGAAAGGGCAATTACTGGGTCCGGCAGGGCCGGAATACCCCGGTAATTGCCCCATTCGCGGGTGCCGGATATTTTCGGAAGTTTGGCGGCAGCCTGTCGGTTTACCAGCAAGGCTACCGCCAAACTCCGAATGAGGTCCAATGAGTGTCAAGACACATGTGTGCATCAGTGTATATATCAGATAAGGTATTCTGAGAGGACCTATCAAGCTGTGGCCTTCTATTCGACAAGCTAAATGAATAGGCCCTGCATAGCCTACATGAGAATTATCTGCGGAAGTGTGGTGTGATATGAGATGTCAATCTGCAAACTGCATTGAAAATTCATTGATTTTAAGTCGATCACCAATATGGACCTTCAAGTCAAAGGATAGAAATTACAGAATAGGCAAATTAAGGTGTCACCTGAAAGACCTATCAATCAAACAGAGGGTTTTACTCTACTCAATAATCCCTTTTTCTAGGAATATTTTACCTGGCATCAATGAACTTAGTTAAGAACGATATCACGCCCCGCGTAGCGTAACGGAGTGAAGAGTAAAACAATAAAAGAATTTTTATTTTAAGCTCAAAGCAGATGCAATGTATCCATTACAGAAGGAAATGAGTGTTTTGCCACAACATCTGGCTGATGGCCTATGATCATCGAGGAGTCAGGTGATAAGGCAAGTGATTGGGTGCACAGAAAATGGCAGTCTACCATGATAGTTGACCCGAACAAAGCTCACAGCATTGTCATGCTCTGTTCTAGGAAATTACAATAATATGTTCATGATTCCTTCGAAATGAACGTTCATATCATTATGTTTGATAGTCAGATTATGTATATTCACGGTCACGGTCTAATAAACAGGCTATATTTAGAAATCAAATGCTGCTATTCAGAATGGTAAGAGAGTAATGCAAATGACCTTTAGGATGAACATAGGTATGTGAACATTAGTTCATGATGCCCTTCAGCAAAGTTTCTCAACTATGATGAGGAATGGAAAGTAGAGAGTGTCCTTCTGCCGAACCAATCAGAGAGGTGGAGATCAACCTCGCGGACATTCATTGGAAACATCGCAGTGATTGGACTAGTGATGCAATGGATTTACGTCACTTCAGCTCGCCTACAATGTTTAAGGAGAGAGATCAATATTTATTGTCAAAACCCTAAGGTGAGAGGGTCAGATCAGATATTTTTGCAAGCTGACAACAATGTGACAGAGAACATCCATAATAACTTGCAGACAGGGATCTGAACCGCACTGATTGGAGAAGGATTGCTTCCTGAAAGCCAGAGGTGGTCCTTTTACCATGATCCAATGGATGGAAAGGGGATAGAATTGCCAGTCACAAAGGTCCAATGTTTTGCCGTGTTCCATCCAGGACAAGGTGAAAGCAGCAGCAGGGCAGTACTGAAAGCTTCATCAGTAAATGGCAACACTTGTCCAGATCTCTACCCAAAAATTGGGAGAGTATGTTAACAGTATCCATTTTGTGTATTTAAACATTTAATTGTTATGTACACCTGTTACATATTCTATATATTACATTTTAGAAACTGAATATGGTAGTTGATGTCACAGAGTGAAAGTGAATTTCGGAGATGCTGTGCCCTGTAACAACTTTTGTAAAATGAACATCCCAAATAATCATGTATTTTCTTAAAGTTTAAAAAGGGCAGGCGGACCTTGCCTCTTAAGGGAATAGACACTCCTGATACAGTGCTGCAAATTAGTTAGGCTTCCACTTGCCATTACTCTGAATCAAATATCAATTTGAATGCAACATTTTACTTGCCTTCACCCAACAGCAAATCTTTGGAATGCACACTTTAATTTTCTGTTCTAATTCTCAAAAGCTTCATAGCGGAGTTGCTTATAATGTATTGTGTTATAGACAAAAGGCTGATCTGCATACGGCTGACATAGTCATATCTTGGCAAATATATCACTACTTTGAGTGGCCTGCATTGAGTTGATAATGTATGTTCTAGGTGTTTATGTGCTAGATTTTATTTCTGTGTCTCATGCTTTATTTAAGTTGATAGGTTAAATAATAATGTCTTGGTTTCGTGCAAAGCCTGCATTTACCTACTGTGTTCTGAGTGGGGTCCTTGTATTGTGAGGTGGGGCCTCCTACTTTCAAATGTCATTGCATTTTAATAAGAGAAATATATCAACCAAAATAGTTTGTTTTTGCACCAAATTGTGGGGTTATAAAAGTTAACATGGAAATTAATGAACCAGTGTTAGTCCTGTCTGTCCAAGGGTCCGAATCTATTAACACTGTGAACGTGTTATATTTGTATTTATTGGGAAGTGTTAAATTGCCCCGAAAAGAGTTGTTTCTCGTATCTATGTATATATTGTATAAAATCGAATAAATGTTGACACTGCCAAGTCTGTGTTCGTGCACAATTATTTAATGGGGCTTCTTAGTGCAAGATTGCTGTCAAAATAATCAGCTGGCAATGCTTGTGTCAACATGCTGTTTAGATATTGAAGTGCGTGCACTCCCACATGGTGGTAGTGGTGCTTTAGAAGTACTCTACCAAGTAGGGGCCTAGAGCACGAGTGAAACATTCCAGGAAGAAGTGGGTGATCGCGGTTCGGGTATGTGGGCATTGCTAGACTGTTGCTAAACACGTCTGCCATGGGTGGCTTGCCAGTGTTAGAGCACTGATGAAATGCTGCTCAGAGCCAGGTCAAGCTTAGCCAGAGTCCTGCTCAGAGCCAGGTCAAGCTTAGCCAGAATCCTGCTCAGACCCAAGTCAAGTTTAGCTAGAGTCCTGCTCAGAGCCAAGTGAAGCTTAGCCAGAATCCTGCTCAGAGCCAGTTCAAACTTAGCCAGAGTCATGCTCAGGGCCAAGTCAAGCATAGCCAGAGTCCTGCTCAGAGCCAGGTCAAGCTTAGCCAGAGTCCTGCTCAGAGCCAGGTCAAGCTTAGCCAGAGTCCTGCTCAGAGCCAGGTCAAGCTTAGCCAGAATCCTGCTCAGAGCCAAGTCAAGCTTAGCTAGAGTCCTGCTCAGAGCCAAGTCAAGCATAGCCAGAGTCCTGCTCAGAGGCAGGTCAAGCTTAGCCAGAATCCTGCTCAGAGCCAGGTCAAACTTAGCCAGAGTCATGTTCAGAGCCAAATCAAGCTTAGCTAGAGTCCTGCTCAGAGCCAAGTCAAGCTTAGCCAGAGTTCCTGTCATAGCCAGGTCCGGTTTAGCCAGAGTCCTGCTTAGAGCCAGGTCAAGCTTAGCCAGTGTCCTGCTCAGAGCCAAATCAAGCTTAGCCAGAGTCCTGCTCAGAGTCAAGTCAAGCTTAGCCAGAGTCCTGCCCAGATAATAGCCATAGCAAGTGGTGATGTTTTTGTTGTCGATTGCCAGAGAGCTGATAAAATAGCTTTGGATGTTTTCAAGCGTGAAATAACAAATAATTGTCAAGGTGGGGGGGCCTTTTGTGCAATTATTCCACGTACATGGGTGCTAACATATTTAAGCCATTCACACTAACCGGCACACTCACGTCCTTTGCTCTGCCGAAGTTGGTGAACATGGAATGGGCGAGTTTTTTCCGCCAGTATCTCATGACACACTCCATTAACCACCTTCAATTTGTGATGGTGTTAGGGGGTGAGTCCTAGCGGTTCTACCCTGTGATCAAGATCAGCCACTAGGTGTGGAAAGAGCGTGACTTGCTCCAAAAGCGCTGGTCTACGGCCGCTCTCTTTTAGAAAAGTCAGTTTTTGTGGTGGAAGGTGAACGCGCCAAGGCGTGCCTTGAGAGATGGTGGCGCTTCTCCTAACAATCGCCCCAGCTCTGATGTTTGGAATTCCCATTCATCGGTAGCCGGAAACACCAGACTGTAAGTCATTGAGATATTGCAATTTCTTTTTGACTTATTGCTCATTTCATAGATGTTCCTAACTCAAAATCTAGCCTTTTCAAAATCAGTCTCTTGATATACCTACGGAGGAGCACCATTGTAAATGTACTTGAGCGTGTCGCTATTGCGTCAACACAACAGGCGTATCCATGCTTATAAATAATGCTCTAGCAATACTCTAGCTGGCAAAATTATAATAGCATTTGTTTTGTTCTTCCTTATGTCTTGACTTCCACAAGCTTTGATCAATTACCGCGCTCTACATCTTGACTTAGACCAGCTTTGATCAATTACCGCGCTCTGAGGACATCTCACCGTGGACAGCCTGGAGGAATGGCCCGTCTTTCCTTGTTCATGATGGGCGAATCCTCCGCTGGCGCGCAGTAAATTTTGCTCCGCTCATATAGCAGCGCGACTGTGAAAATTAATTAGGTCACTGAATTTTTATGGTCAAATCGAACTGAAGAGAAAACTGCGTAACTCAGTTTTACAGGTCTCTTTGCAACTGTCATCAGCGCGCTGTCTTCAGTGAGTAAGCGACAAGTTTCTCGGATTCAACTCAGGTGTGGTGTGTTGTGTTACAGAGGCGTTGTGTGACTTGTGCTCAAAATAGGCAATTCTGCTAGCTTTTGTCGCTTGTCGGCACGAACAAGTGTGAAGAGTAAATTACTGAGGAAAGTAAAGAAGTAAGCCCATGAAAAGAAGCAAGCCATGTCTTAAATCTTAATTTACAGGTGGTAAATGAACTGGGGATTTCCATGCATTGGAAAAAGCAAAAGGTTTTAGTGTAAAAAATCCTTCCAAATTCTAAATATGGCTTTAATGCCCACCTCCGTGCATCTACATGTTTGTATTTTTTCTAAGAAGGAATTTTGTTTAAAGGAACCATCTTATGTTTCTGAACAAATACATTGCAATCATCACCAACATATTTTGCTATGGAGCTTATGCATCTTCAATAGTGAATTTATTGAGGAGTCACCATCCAACACCTCTCTCCAGATTTCGATTAAGAAAGTGTAAAAGACACTCTTTTCCCACAAGTACCCTCTTGGCGGTAATGCTAGGTGTGCATGTAAGAGTGATTCGAGACTTGTGATTTAAGTATCAAAATGTCTGGAAAAGATTGCAGTTGCTCACTTGTTCCTAAAGAGGGTAGGATTCCGATCTCGCCAGTGGCTCTTGGAACAATGATCCACCGATGGGGCGAAACCCCTCTGATGGGTCATCTAAATTACTGTGTCCTAAAGCATGCCGGGGTCAATAGTAGTCAGAGGGTCTGAGGACCTTGAGGTTCTTTCCGGAGCAGTGTTGCTATTGAAAGTAGAATCATTAACTCCATCAGCGTCTTCTACTGAATGAAAAAAATATCTTGCAAATAATTACTTTCCAATTCTTGTAAAACAGAGGTACTCTGAGTCAAGCTTTCCAAAGGAGAACACCTCAGTTATCACTCCCTCGAGGATAGAGCGTGCAAATCCTCCAAAATTATTCTGCTAAATTCCGAACGTCACAGGTCCAAATGACCGGTGACCTGTGAAATATTGCAGGTCACTTTTTGGGGTGTACTCAAGCCCCCCCCCCCCTCATTCTCACACCTCTCCCTGTGGCTTACCTCACCCCTTCCACGCACCCCAAGAATGGAACACATCTTTTGACACTTTTTCCTATTGTTACTGCTAGAAATAGAATAATGTTTCATAGGTTTGTGGAGGGGGGTATAACCCGCCCTCTCCCTCTCAGGGTCCTAGGTTTCGACCCCTGTATAAACTCATGCTTTTCCAGATGATTCTCCAGAAATGTTCTCAAGGTTTTTGGGGCTCTAGCATTTGAGCTCTGACTGAATTTGTTCACCCATCCATAAATGGAATTGCAGATTGACGTTACGCACATTGTGATATGAAGGACGTATCCATAACTTACTTCAGATTCCATCACAGCACACCCTTGGGGATTATCACTCTTCATGACCCCACGCAGGATTGAGTTCAGGGTCCTCTAGGAACGTGCATATGTAATTGATGGAATCGCACCAGAATAACGGAACCAACTCAGGAAGATGGCAAAGACCTGTTTTATTAACAAGTATCTAAAACGGGAAGGTTACAATGAACATCAATGGATGTATGCTCAGTCTCCCAATGATCTTTACACAAAATATGCTTTTAATATGACAAATACGTCAGAGTGACATCATACTATATGGCAAATAGTGAAAAACCTATTAAGGATCGGGATTGGTTAAGAGAGACATCAAAGTGTACATTTATATAGGAGATAAGATTGTTATTTGCTGTCCGTTATCAGGTGGACAACCTATGCCTTCCTCTAAAAAACATGTAGTTTCAAAAACATTAGATACACAGTTTCTCATTGGTCTTCAAACTATAAGGTCTTTTGTTACATGCACTGCAATTGGTTGGCACGATTGTGCCATGTCTGGAACCTTTGGTTCATTTAGCAGCACATAAGCCCAGACCCAGGTGCAAGGAGATAGGGCATGGAACTACCCCACCACCCAATTATCCCAGCATCTCTCATCGCCCTTGCCTTCTGCCATAAAATTGTCTTTGTACTTGGCCTTGCAGAGACTCAGTGTCTTTGAGAATGCACAGGAGTGAGGGTACTCGTAATCGTGTCTGGAACTCCAAGTTCACCGTCTATTTCCATCATTGATTCACATGACAGGAGACCATGATTTGGTCCATTTTGCAGATTTTAAATGCTTTGAACGAATTAAAGTTGCCATCCTTTGTGTTCTTACTTGCACCTTGGCGTGAGAAGGTTCATCCTCCACATACTTGTTTGTCTTCAGAATAGTTTTCCTTTCCTGCTTCATTGGCTCTGGCTTACTAAATTCAAGTTGCCAATGTCAAGTTTTCTGTGCAATGGCGGCTTTGCCTGTATGATATGATATGATAAGGCATTTATAATGTGCCTATACAATGTGTTTCAATGCGCGACAAAGCAAGGGAGGGGAAACAGAGGGAAGACAGAGTCAGCGACACTACTAGGCTAGGTGACGTTTAGATCGCACAAGTGCATGGGATGGTGGAAGGGGAAAAGTGCAGAGGGAAGGGAGGGGCGAGTGCAGTACATAGGGTAGCAGTAAAATAAATAAGACAATACATAAAAGTGCAGCCAGCTGGTGGAAAGTGCAAGGGTAAGTGCAGACAACAATTCTTAAGTGCCAGTATGGGCTGTAGGGATACAGAAACAGTCCCCAAGTGCAGGGTTGCCAGGGGGCAGTGCATGTGTGCAACTGGTGGGGGGGGGGCTGGGCTACAGATCAGAGTGTAGCCAGGTAACCAGTGCAGTTTCAGTTTCAGCCAGGAGATCAGCAGGGGACAGGAGGAGAGAAAGCAGAAGCAAAGAGGAAGGTCTTGAGGTGCTTCCGGAACCAGAGATGGTTCTCAAGTTTCAGAGAGGCAGGGAGGCTGTTCCAGAGGGAGGCCCAGCAGAAGAAAGAGATCTACCACCAACTCGCTGCTTGGAGAAGCGACCAACCCTGAGGGAGTTGGAGGTGGATGAGCGAAGAGCTCGAGAAGGGAAGTATTTAGGAAGAGAGAGTTGAAGATATTGAGGCCACAGGCCTTGTGGACAATGCAAAGGGTTCAAAATGTAAGCCTTACCACCACTACGAGCCAGTGCAGAGATTTCAGCCATGGAGAGATACGATCCCTGGGCTTTTGGCCAGGACAAGTCTTGCATTCGTGTTTTGGATGAGTTGCAGAGGGCGGAGAGTAGAGGCAGGTAGATTTAGAAAGAGGCTGTTACAGTAGTCCAACCTAGAGAGAACCAGAGCTCCGGAGGCAGCGAGCTTCTGGGGCAAGGAGAGGAAAGGAAGAATACCTCTGAGGAGGTGCAGCTGGTAGTGTGACTTCTTAGAGACATCAGAGATGTGAGGAGAGAAGGAAAGTGTGGAGTCGAAGATGGCACCGAGGTTTTTAGTCTCACAGGTGGGAACAGCAAGAGGGCCAAAAGAGACCGGCCAGAGAGTGACAGGAAAGGAGGGAGCAGGTGTGTCGATGAGGAGAATCTTCATCTTATTGGCATTAAGGCAGAGATAATTGGCGGCACACCACTCCTGGATGGCAGAGAGACAGATGAGAGAGGGAGAAGAGGTGGCAGAAGGGAGCCTGAAAATGAGCTGCATGTCATCTGCATAGCACTGGAAGTTGGGGCAGAGAGCGGCAATGCAGTGGGCAAGAATCGGCAAGTATTGGTTGAACAGCCAGGGAGAGAGGGAAGACCCCTGGGGAACACCAGAGTTACAGGAAGAGATAGAGGTAGAGGAGAGTAACAACCTAAGTTGGACCTGGGAGGGTCGATCGGAGAGGAAAGAAGTCAGCCAAACCAGGGCCTGATCGGTGATACCCAGGTTATCACGGAGACGGTTCAGCAGGATGGCATGTTTGACCGTGTCAAAGGCAGAAAAGAGATCAAGTAAGATGAGGACACAGGGGGTATTGGAATCGAGGTTGGAGAGCAGGTCTTCACAGATGTTCAGGAGAGCAGTTTCCATGCTTCTGGCAGTTCTGTAGCCAGACTGATAGTCATGGAGACAACCAACAGATTCAGAGTGAAGATTAAGCTGGGAGATGGCCAGCTTTTACAGGAGTTTGCCCAGGAAAGGAGTGATTCTATTTACTACTTATGGCAAGCTTCTCTGGTGACTTAATCTACCTTTCGTTTCAGCGTCTCTACATTTGTTGAACGGTTGTCTTTCTGTGGCACTTTGTCATGTGTAATTGTCATTTTGTGCATTGAAAGCTCCCTTGATTCTTCACTTCGTTATCAGTTTCTTCAGGATCCTCTCTGGCAGGTATCTCAGGACGTCATGCACACTTCTTTATGACGTAATTAATTTGTTGGTTGGCTTGCTTTCACGCTCCTTTAGCATTTTCCTACTGTAGGTTATCATCACGTTGAGGGTACATTCGGTAAGGTTGTCTCAATGGGTATCTTGTTTCAAACACTCACTGCAGTATTGTTACTACGGCTGGTGTTAGGCACAGTGCGATCTCATGTCTCCAATATACCGGAGGTAGGGGGGCGGGATCTGCTACAAATGGACACAGCTGCTCCTCTACAGGATGTAGCAAACTGGTTAGATGGTAAGAGAATGGTGAGATTGGGAAACTCAGATGATCCCTAAATTAGAGAATATGTTGACAGGGAAAAGCATTCCCATTATGCTTGGTTTAAGTAATTAGTCTGTAACATGCTGCACCAGACGTACCCCAATCCAAGAGGGGAGCCCCTTCCTATAATGATAGGGAAGTGAGGCCAATACCCAATGGTTCCACTAAGGGTAGTAATATGCGGGAGGACCCCATGGGGGTGGGGGGATCACCTCTTGGGGATAAGTACATCCACCTGGGGAAAATCCTCCCTAAAGCCCTGTCACATAACCCCTACCCTCATGGTCACCCCTTTCTCCCACCATTGATAGTGGAATCATGTGTTATTGTAAACCCATGACTTTGACAAAACATACTGGGACAAAGTATGGAGCATCCTGTATCAAACAAAGTGTATCAGGAGTCATCTCTTTCATTGCAGTGGCCACTCCAATACCACTGCTCACGCAGAGTGCATAGCGTTCCATCTCCCTCGTTGCAGTGGTCAGCCTAATGCCACTGCCAAAGCAGAGTGCATCGGGAGTCCTTTCACTCATTACAGTGGTTCAACCAATATCACTGATCAAGCAGACTGTGCCACGAGTCATCTCCCTCGTTGCAGTGGCCCACACAATACTGCTACCCAAGCAGAGTGGAACAGGGGCCATCATCCTCATCACAGTGATTCACCAAATACCTCTGTTAAAACAGAGGGGTTCAGGAGTTGTCTCCCTCATTGCTGCAGCCCAACAAATGTCATTGGAAAGCCCAAGAGCTTTGGGAAACAATACCCAGAATATGATATAGAAACCAGTAGAGAGACATATAAGAAAGATATAGCGAACCCTGTAATGGATATCCAACTTCAGAGCATAAGATGGAAGCCAAATAAGGCTATAAGTTGTTCTACTTCCTGGAAGGAGTTAAAGAGACTAATACATGTTTTCTGCTAGAGTTCTTAAAGAACACTGGGGAGAACCTTTAAAGAAGGATTCCCCTGGCGCCTTGTGATGGGACATTGAAGGAGTGAGTTCTACTATAAGACTGAAGCCACCAAGAGAAGGGAGTCATTCTCCCGGTGAAGGAAACACATACTTCACTTTAGTTAAAGACTTCCCAATGAGGGCGGCAATTTTAACAACAACTGGACAGCATGATAGTGATTCATAGTAAGAGCGTACCGAGGCCAGAGGAAGTGTTGGTACCACAGTTTCATGACATTGGTGCTCAAGATGATTGGCTACTAATCCAAACAGCGTTAGCCAGCAGACTCAATATCAAGGGACCATGCAAGCTGTGTTTCAAATTATCTTGAGGGTTCCAAGTTGAAACCCCCTTCAATTAATAAACAAGGCCTAATAGCAGATGAAGTAGTGTTAACTACTAGCCATGCATGGGCTTACAAATCTGAAACCTTGAAAGGGAAATTGATTGGTATGAAATGTATTTTGAAATGTGTTGAAATTAGCAAGTTCTGTCTGCTCATAGCAACAATAACGCAACTTGCGATTTCCACAGAGCTCTCTATAACAACTGGGTTCAATTGTATGTTCACCAAACTCACGTGTTAAGGGATGGAATGGGTTAGAGGATATTCTGTTCCTTTAAATGTGATTAATGAAATTAAAAAATAAATGTAACAAATTGGTGATGTGTTATAGCAATAGGTAGGTAGACCACTCAGTTGTAAACCAATGTGGTGGAAGATGCCCCATTGGGCAAGAGAATTTAGTTGGCCAGGTTGATTTCTGGGGGTAAACCTTCTTTGCAGAGGTCTATGGAAACAATAGGTATCTGCATGAAGAATCTAATATCCAGAAGTTAAGATATCTTTGTTCATAATAGTAATTCTTCTGACTCATTATTAAATGCCTCTGAACAGCCATCTCCAACATCTAGAGGTTTATATGAAAGATTGCAGATTCTCTCCAGAGAAAGAGTCAAGGTTGAACAGGATCGTCGTTCACACATTTTTGTCTGAAGTGGAAAATCTGGTTTAATATCACCCCAAATGGACTGTGTGAGGTCAACAACTGATAAGCTCTGGGAATTCCTCTTCTGATAACAAACAATCTTCACATGAAACCTGAATTAGATCGGAAGATCCGGGCAGATAACCTGCACACACATTTTTTCTGGTAAATTACAACCAGGTATAAGGGACGATGCTTTGCACACTCTATTTAATACTGATTCCCAAGACGTGATACTCCTATATTTCAAGGAGGCAATCTCCATGTAAATCAGGGTCAAGTCTCTCCACAGCAAATGTCCCATTGCTGATAATTGCCCCAACGGCAGAGCACGTGCTCTACCACTCTAGGAGTTGTATACAGAAAGTGCATATGCTGGAAGAAACTTTAAACAATGCTCTTACTGGCGAGTCGCGCGTTGGTGGGGACGCTGCAAGGTCTTGAACACACAGCCTTGGTCCTGAAAAAAACTAGAATATTTAGTTAGCGGTGTGTGAACTGAATGGGCTAAGAAGCAGTACACTTTTCTGGTGGGCACCAGTGGTGCTGTGGCCTGAATTGGAACTCATTGGCATTCTGGTAGATTGGGTCATCACGCTTATTACCTGTGGAGAAGAGAATGACTTGACCACTGTTGGGAGTTCTATTATTTGAAGATGTCATCAATAAATTGCAGGGCAAATAACAGAGGCTGCTGGATTTGCCTTAACTTTAGAATATTTAGGACTGATGATTTTCTTCTGTTCTTCCATAGAAAGAAGTCAATTAGGCAATGTGTTAATGCTTTGTGTAATTGTTTGCATTGTGATGTTGTTGTTGGTCATGTAGGCCGCATATGATTACTTTTGTGTTATGTTAATTTATGTGACAAAGCCATTTTGAAATGTTTGTTACACCAAACATGGTGATGAGAGATGTATTCTGCTGGTTTAAAATAATAACGTGGAAAGTTAAATTATCTTTATTTGGGGCACATTTTCTTTGTGAGTAGAGGGCCAGGGAGTTTCCCTACAGGGGAATACTGTTATTGATGGGTTTGTGCAACCTTGCTTTATATAGAAGAAGGATCTTTCATGTTCTCCATTGACTGTTAAACTAGAAGGGCATTCTCAGGTAGTCACGCCAATCCAACGTTCCAGAAATTGTGTAATTGCCCCCAAAAACACCTTTCATGGCAATGCAATTCTCAAAATTTGTTTTGAAATCGGCTGATATTGTTCCAGCTCCCTGGCACCATTTCTTTGTTCATCTTTTGCGACCACTTTTCCCCCTCCAAAGTGCGCTGTGTTGGTCTTATCAGTATAAAGCATGATCGGTGAAATATCAGTAGAAAGATTATCCATTACGGATTTTACATTTTCCATGACCTTATCTAAGTGCACTTATATTTACATAATTATCACAGATTTCTTTTCTCTGTTGCCGTAAACACAACACTGCATTAAGTGTGGCTGCATGGAGGAGCGCATGCAGCTATTGTCGTGGAGTTGTATAATGGGTCACCAGGGTAATAATGTATAATGCCTCCTGTGAGCTACCTCAGGGCATACTCACTTCCTTTACCTCAATATCCTCTGCTCAGGTGGACAGAGAAGGGCCATCGCTTTTGGATCCTGAGCCTGAGGGTGCATATGCATTGGAGGGTTTGGGGTTGAAAGACCTAATAAGAAATGTTCGAGGGAGAAAAGACCGAAGATTATTTTTTCCAAAATAATCTTCGGTCTTTTCTCCCTTGAACATTACTGACTAGCCCAAACCCCTACCCACACCCCTACTTACCTTACATTCCGTCTCGTTGTGTCCCCGCAACGCCTGTTCCCTTTCATCTCTATGATCGGGAACCGGTGCTGCAGGGTCCTTTCCTTTATTGTAATTTTTTTCTGGGACAGCTGCGGGGGTGTCCCCCACAACCCCCACCCACAATACAGTGAGAAAGGGTGCAGGGGACAACCCTGCAGCCCCCAGCAACGAATGCATGATTTGGTTGAACTTTTCGGCAGTCATATTTTTCGAACGGCTGAAATTCGGCCAAATCACACATTCAGTATTTTTTATTCTGTCATTTTGGCCAAAACCCGTGAGAGGATCACCAGGGTAGAGGAATGGAAGGGGGATGTCCTTAGGTGAGAGGCAGTTTCTCACATTTCCAATATATTATCAACCTTCAGTCCGAGCAGCCTTTATGTGATATTGTCATGCTTCTTCCTTTTCTTCCTTACAGGATGACCCTGGAAAATGCCCTCAAGGTAGTGGCACTATAAAAAGGTTGAATAGGAGGATGTCTTTAGGTGAAGCGTGGTATCCTCCTTTCCCTTGTGTTAGCGTGGTTGCCGGTGACTTCCTCATATTTCCCCTCAGTCACACCACTCTAGCACTGGGACGAGGAAGAAGTGACTAGGAGTGATGCACACTAACATTAAGTTACACAACTCCTCTGGTACTGAGGTGAGGAAGAGGCTTGGAAACTAATGCAAGGGTCAGGCATGTTCTTTGAAGATAAGTCATTGGAGTCAGGCAATTGAGTTGATGGGCTCGCACCTGCAACCTGGAAACAGGTCACAGGTGCATAAAGGGTGGAGCAACCAGTGTGGTGAACGGAGAGACCAGCAGGGAGGCCAGCAGGAGAGAAGCTGGAGTGGCTGTTATGGGCTTGAGAGGGGATAAATCCTACTAAAAAGGAGGCTGAATTGGAAGGTCCTGCCTGGCGGTCCGAAAGCCAGCAGTTGTCACGGAGAAACTGTGATGCCGGGGTCCGAGTGGGCCATGAGAGGGTCAAAGCTGTCAGAGCTACCTTGGTCATGTGCCCACAGCCAGAGCTGTGAAGCATAGAAGAGACACTACTGCTGCAGGCCATCGGTAGCATCCGCGAGTGACAGGCGGAGCTACCGGCTATCCACAGCGAGATTTCCGAAAGGAAAGCGCTGCTCGCAAAGCTACAGAAATGTGCATGTGGAGCCGAGAACAAAGAGAGAGAAGACACGCGGAGTAGCTGCCAAGGACCGGTGAGTGAATCAGAGGGAACACTCATACTGAGGCGCTCCTGGGGCTAATACAGGGCAGATGTGACTGTGGTATGAACGGAAATATATGTGCAATTGAAAGTGAACCCAGAGTGAGGGGTTTTATTGAATAATACGAGCAGTAGAACTGTAAGTGAAAGAACGTGTATCAAGCATTAATGAATGCCGAAATAAAGGTAAGTGTTGATGAGCCTACGAAGGGAATGCAAGCATGTAGAATACTGAAAGACAAAGAATGAGTCTTACTGAATAAAGTGAAAAACAACTAATGAACATTGCTAAAGATTGTGAATGTAAGGTGGTGATAGAGAGTGAGCACCACAGAGTGAATTGTGTGGAAGAACAAACTGGCAAGGAAGAAAGCACATTGTGTCAAAGCCAAGAGACTAGCAAGGAGAAACCAAAGTTAATGTGAACCAGAGCCCAGGTGTAGTTACAGAGAAACCTGTGTGGGCAAGAAAGCCTAGAGTTACTGGTTGCATGATCTGTAGTGGGTGGACCGTGTGGTCTGACAACTGCACCTAGATCGAGGCTACCCTGTCTGAAAACGTCAAGGAAAATACATCTTCACTTATGAATTAGATTGCTGAAGTGAATACAGAATATAGCAATTTGTGTAAACAATTGAAGAGTCTGAAGGAGTTTAAAGTTGACCGGGAACTGGTTTTGAGTATTAAGAGACTGGAACTGATTGTGAGTTGGCAAGCTGGACAAGCTGACATCCTGCGGAAGGGAAACCTAAGACATTGTGAACTTTGTTGTTGCCTTGGGCAAGGGTATCCCGAGGCCCTTTTCCCTGGGGAAAGGAACCCTAAGGCCTTTTTGAAATTGTGTAATCTTCTGGAGGAAGAAAACCCTGAGGGCTTTCTGGGAAACTGTACTATTATCTTGAGGACAGGAAACCCTGAGACCCTTTTGGAATTATGTTGTTGCCTTGCAGAAGGGAACTCTAGGGCCCCTTTTGATACTGAGTTATTTCCTTGGGGAAGGAAACACTCAGACCTATTTGGAATTGGTTTTGAAGTTGGGGAAGGGAACCGCGAGGCTCTGTGGAATCGTTTTGAACTTGAGTAAGGGGAGCTGGAAAGTAAGCTGAGACCTCGAAGAAGCTCAGAACCTTATTTGGAACACTACTTATTTTGCTGTTGACATCCATAAAAAGTGTTTAGCTTTAGTTGTTACGGCAAGTATAGGTTTTGACCACAAACAGACTTTTTAGTTGAATTTACTTAGTCAGACTATCCTCAGTTTCTTTAGGTAAGGACATTCCACCTTAGCACAGGGCAGGTTAGGCCTTACACCATCCTGATATTTAAGTTAATAAACATATTTTGTTTGAACGTTAAATCTGTTGTCTGTGTCTTGCTTCATGATGCCTTCACACTCTACACATCTCACTATGGGTGTTGTGTGTTTGCTCTTTGCAGCGCCCTATGTAGTACAATCATATCCATGCCACATTCTAATGTCAGCACATGGATGAGCACTCTGAAGGTGCCCTGCTGAGAATCCTTCCAGAAACGCAACAATAGCACCAAAAACTATGGCACAGGGTAATACCTCCAGCAACATTGCTGGATTATCTATGCCTTTGTATGTGTCTGACTCAAAAGTTTCCTGATTTCCTTTCACCAATTAGTTGTATCATGCAATGTGGTAAAGGGCAGTATTATTGGACAACCCGATATATAAGGGTCATGTTAGTGCAGCCACTTAGGACAATGTCCATAAAGTCTAATGACAGTGACTGGGCACTTTTATGTGCAGGTATGATCTATGCATCAAACCCACAGAAATCGCAGCAGTCAATCTTGAGGCTCTCTAGCTGTGACCCCACCCCCCAGTGTAGATTCTCCCATGGATCTAGAAAATACCATGAAGCCCTTTACCACACAGTACTGAACCAGTAGGCACGCCACTTCTCTAGGAATGCATAATCTTTGATGACGCTGGGTCAGTGATGACCTTGTTCCATTTGAAAGTCCCTGCCTGTTTATAGTACCTTGCAAGGGACAATTGGGGCCAGGCACAGTACTGCATAGACTTTGTTTCGTGGGGAACAAAGATAGCTGTGCCTACTAGTTCATGTAAAATTGCCCTATGTTTGATGCGTTAATTATCATCATTCTTTACACAATGTTAGCTTCTTATTTGTATTAATTTGTTCTTCAGTTAGAGATCCACACTAATGTTGCAATGTTGTTTTGTGAGCTAATCTGATATCTGCTCATGATGGATGGTCCTTCAATGACAAATAGTGGAGTTGTGTCCTCTTTGTCCATAACTTTGCGTGTTTGACTGTTTACTTTTCACCTTACTTTTTTAACTATGCTTGTTTCAGACTATCAACCAAATTATTCAAATATATATCATGAGTTAATGTGCTGAAACCGGATGCATATTCTCATGCAGAATTCATGAGCTGCTCTGATTCAGTCAATTGTGCTTGCTCATCAGCGGTAAACCTTTCCACTCAATTATTTCAATGCAATGTGAGCTTCCGCCTTGGCCATGGCATGACCCACCTGGAGATTGAGGCACCAATAGGACAAAGTAGTCTGTGATCAGTTCACAGTGTTCACAAATCTCCAGGTTTGGTTGACTTAGCAAACCTGTGCTATGACAATCAGAGTCCTTGTGGATTGGCCACATCTAAACATGTGGTTGATTACATTCCACACCCATACTCTTAAGCTACAATGAGGTCCACAGTTCTCAGGCATCTGCCATCCTGTGCTAGACAGGAAGATTGTGTGTCAGCTGTATTTCTTCATAAATATATTTCTCCAACTGCGTTATTGACCAGTGAACACTGCCGCAGGGGTTAGAGGTCTCTTCCAATCCAAGTGCACAGGTGTTCCCTACTCCGGAATCCACCATCATTTCTCCTCTTCAAGTTTTCTAGTCTCAAAAGAGGAAAGCAAAGAATTGGCAACTAGTCAAAGGTGATCCACCAGAGCGAAAGCAAGGCGCACATGGGAGATTCTTCAAGTGATATCACCATTGCAAATCATGTTTAAGGTCAATATCAGAAAATAAAGGGATGCAGCTTTGTAAAAGCCACGCTCACACATAACCGCACAGCACCTCAGCAAATTATGTGTACAAAGTCTACAGGATGATGGAAATGAAGGAGTTGAGAGATCTGCTTGCTTTGCACAAGGGTCTACTGGCAATACAGCCCTGCAAATGTGCGTATTGTTTACACAACGGTACATTGGCTCAAATTACGTTGAATGTAAAGACTACACAGACCGATACACAAGGAAATTACTCTGAAAGATTAACTTTGATTTATCCTTGATTTAAGCCTAGAGAGGGCCTCTCGGTTCACAAAGAAATTATTCCGAGATGCTTAATACTTGTTTAGGCTGAATTGTTCAGCGCTACTCCTGGTTACTTCTATGTGAAATTAATAGACATCTACAGGAGTAACTCACAGTAACAGATTTGTGAATCCGCCCCAGAAATGCAAAATAAATGACCCTTGACTTTCTCCTCACCTATATATATCACGTGCATGATGACCTATTGGTTATTAGAGGCCAGTTTCTCTAGTCTTGGTTCTAGATGTCCAATGTCAAACACAAGTTTACTTGAGTAACCCTGACTTAGTCCCAACTTACTGCTAGCAAGTCAGAGTTACTCCTGGAAACATGTCTGTGAACTGACCCCTTATTAATTCTTGCCATAGTGTATTTTGGGCATTTCAGAAGTTTCTGAAGGGCGTTCATGAAAGGGGAGAAAGAATAGGGCTGACAGAACAGCTAGAGGTGGGAAGGGGAACAGGAGGACACAGCTCCAAGGTGCAAGGCGGAGAGGCAGAGTAGGTTTCTTATGGAAATAGGGGTTCAAAGGAGCCTGCCAGTCACTCTTTCTCAAGACGTGAATCCAGGCTCTTTACATTACTCTTCGAACCATATTAATGTAATGTGCACAAATAAGCCTTGCAGAGCACACAATCAATGTGAAGTCCACGCGACGCGATGAATAGCATTCCCTTGTATCGTTAACCACCCCTTTTTGTGAGCACTAGTGTCAACATTGAATGTACTCAGAACAGAATGTAATGCAGAAAAAAGAAATTGTCGTGATGTGCACTAGTGTTTTAAGAACTCAGAATAGATTTGAATGGAGAGATCAGAAATTAGTGTAAAGTGCAACCTAGCTATAGACATTGAAGTATATCAAGAGAGAAATATTTCTCTTAGCTTGAAACAGTCCCTTGTTCTGTCTGAAAATCCTGGCAAAAGACCCCCACCCCTTTATCATCGGATTTTATGATTAGAAAATATCAGTATATCCCACATGAGATTTACGAGCCATCTGATTGTAAGGGCAACACATTAACGCTGTCTTGAGGAAGCCTCTTTCAGCACGAAACATGTGTAGGCTGTACTTCCTTTGCAATCAAGGAAACCTTAAGCATTTATTAAGTATGAGTGTAGGCCTTCTGTCTTTGAGTATGTCATGCTTGCAGTGCACCTTGACCACACGCTAATAGTATTTTCTTCACACCTATAGCGATTCACATTAGATGGACTTTTTGGGATTACATAACAATGATATGGGAAATTAATCGAACATCATATATTAGTGTTAATATTATTAACACAGGGACGTTCAAACCATTGACAAAATAATGAATCACTATAAATCGTGAAGGGAGAGCGTGAACCTTTGAAAAAAGCTAGGTTGTACAATTAGTTGGATGGTTTAGAAGGAACATCGTTTGCATGGAGATGCAGTTGCCTTGAAACGTGTACTGAATATTTTAATTACATGTTTGTATCTTATATGTTTCGACCAACCACAAAAAAAGGGGAACGGGACAAACCAAGTGGGCTGCTCAAACCCCCTTCCTACGGTCACACTTAAATACTTGTTGCAATCACGAGCCATCAGAGCACACCGATAGTTGGACGTTTTTTCGCTGTTTGATGCTGACACATTCTGCTCCTATTTCTGGCATACAGTATATGAAATTTCAGCACACTGCATTTCATTAAACAAAGTGATAATTACCAACGGCGGGTGAGGTGCTTGCATTCAGCAGTCTTTGGAGAACAATGACAACAAGGCTTGAATTCATGTGCATAATTACCAATTATATGTTCCTACTATAATAAAAAGGGAAACTTTGGCCCAATCAGTGATCTGGAACTCTTTAACCACTGTGGCTGTAGGATATGCAGACAGGGACATGTGAAACTGAGGGGGAGCACATCAAGGTAAGAGGTGGTCTGTGCAATTGAAGCAGGCCCAATGGAACAACTGCCAACGTCTCTGAGAGCAGAGGGGCAGAGTGGGCATATTGGGGTGGTCTTCCGACCCATCACACTTCCAACAAGAAGAGAAGAGCATGGCTGAATCCAACCACCAGCAAGCACATTCGGTGCAATCTTCTGCATAAAGGCTTTTTTTCATATTTGTTTATGTGTGCCTTGATTTATTTATTTATTCATTTATAGGGAAGAACGTACAATAGATAAGATATCAGATTTGACGGGAAGCAGTGAGCTTCTGACAATGGGGTGCGCTTGAGTGACATTCTGACCAGCTTGTGGTGGGGGGAGAATGGAACAGTGACCGTGGACAATACATGGCTGGACTTACGTAGATTAAGGAGAGTCAACATTAGACGATTTTAAGTGCAGGTAGGCGGTTCGGCCGGCTGTGTTAGGGATGTGACCCTGATGGAAGAAGTAGCAGAGTGGAGGGAGAAAAAGTGGGGGGCAGAGGAGGGTTGGGGTGAGGAAAAATCATCATAATCAATAATCATCAATGGAATGGTCCACCCAATGAGAATGGATGGATGGTCCCAGGCAATTTAATTGCAAAGAACGTTGATGTGAATGTCTGAAACTCCTCTTCCTTGTCCAATCAGAAGAGGTAAAATTCTCAAGCCACTTTCATTGGATGACACAAACTGTCCTGCAGCCACCCATCATGTGTTCCCTGTGCCATAGAGCAATAGCCAGAGAAGTGCTTAACACCTTCCACTGACAACAGATGGAGCACATTTTCACACAGCAATAAAGGCCATGATTGATGCTTGATGCTTGACCAAACACATCCAGATGACTGAAGACAGTAAAGGACATTCAAGCAAGCAAGGCACGGACGGCAAAATGGCTGGGTCACAGCATCAGTAGGAGGGGGTCCAAGTTGCTTTGTGATGCTTGCTGGAACAATGTTTCTGTGTGGAATAGTTGATATAGGCGGCATTCTAGGGTAGGGTCAGTGTTGGAGGCTACTGCCATGCTTCTGTAGTGAACTAGTGAATAGAAGCAAGAACAATAAGCTGGGCAGATTTTGGTGGTGAGTGGATATATATATATATATATATATATATATATATATATATATTACATGGACGCGGTAACGCGGTAGCGTCCATGTAGTTATGGTTAAGTTGGTGTTTCCATAGGAAGAGCATTTTTTGGGTGGCTTATAACTTCGCTCCCTCTGGAGGAATCCTCACCAAACTTTGCAAAAAAAAGTATATGGCCCACTCTGGATTTTTTTTGCAAAGTTTGGAGAGGTTTGGTCCAGGGGGAGCAAAGTTATAGGGTGGATCCCAGCACTTTTGTTTTTTCCCATAGACATAATGGGAAAAAAAAATTTGCGCACACCTACAGCCCAAACCGTTGGGCGGATTTACACCAAATTTGCGGCAGGAGTGGGGGCTTGCTCCTGAAAGCGTGCTTTTGCAAATTTGGTGTAAATCCGTCCAGTAGTTTTTTTTTAAAATGACCAATATTAGGCACTTATATATAAGGCACTTCCCGGTTCGCTCTGTGGACAGTGCCCTGATTGGCCGTTCGGCTTGCGTGATGTCTGCAAACATGCGACGTGTTCGCTGATTGGACAGCGTGGGGCATGGAGCGCGTCAGATTTTTTTTGGCACCCGCCATCTTGCATTCGCCGACGACCGTGGACAGCGCGGTGAAACTTGGATTAAAAATTGTATTTAGTGGAGTGTGTTGGTGTGTAAGAGTGTTTGGGGAGGGTGGGGGAGTATGAGATAGGTTCAATGTTCTGTTTTTTTATGTGCTAGATGCTTTTGTTGTGGTCAATTTTTTGGGGACAACACGGCTGTTCTGAAAGGTTCGTAAATAAACAGAATGGATTCAGTGTCAAGTTCGAAAGTGTTCTAAGAAGACTCGTGGTGTCCTGGTATGTTTGCAGGGGATGTCCTGAAGACATTGTCTGTATTGTTCGTTGTCAAGCTGAAAGTGTTCTAAGACCACTTGCGGTGTCCTGAAATGTTCCTACATAAAGAAAATGGGGGTGTTCTGAGGACGTTGTCCGTATTGTTCGCTGGCAAGTTGAATGTGTTCTAAGAACACTCGCGGTGTCCTGAAATGTTCAAAAATAAACAAAATGGGGGTGTTCTGAGGACGTTCTCCGTATTGGGTGCCTGCTTAGGTGTATCCAATGAGGGAATGGCACAGAGAGTGAAGTGGAAATGGTAGAAGGGCTGTCTAAGAGTTACGCGGTCCACGGACAGGGCGTGCTACATCCAGCAAATCCAGCATGGAAAGAAGACTGTATGGATCAGCCAATCAGATGTTGAGGTTGTGGATTTGTGTTCAAAGAGACTGTGTGTAGTGAAGATGGCAGAAGTGGAGAAAGTCAGGGTGTTGGTGCTTGGAGATATGTTTGTGCATGGTTTACAACAGTATGCTCAATGCAGGCATGTTGCAAAGAATGTTGATGATAAAGGAGTGGAGGTGGTGTGGAGCACTGTGCCTGATTGCAATGTACAGGGAATTGTACACATTTGTGAAGATATGGGCAGGATCAACAGTCCCCATGTGGTAGTTTTGCACTATGGTGCTTTCCATTTGGGCTATGTCAGTGCCCCTACTTTGTTGGCAGATTTGGAACAACTGGTTCAAGCAGTAATGAACATCCTTCCAAATGCCAAAGTAATTTTTCTGGATTAGTACCTAGGGCAATATGGGACACTAGTTCAGTTTTTTGTCCTCAGCAAAACAATGCTAGGCATGTGTGCTTTCATGCTTAGAGCTGGTATGTTCTTCTGTAATAATGAGAATATTGATTCCAGTAATGCTGTTTATTTTAAAGAAGATGGCATTTCCTTATCTTTTATGGGAAATGCCATTCTGTTCTGGAATGTAAGGGTTGCTTTGGAGAAGGTTATGTGAAGATTTTAGGAGTAAAGTAAGAAAAAAAAATACAAAATAACAGGTGTCTGTCAAGCATCTTCAAAAAACAAACAAAAAAAGGCTCTTTTCAGAGCCAACCTCAATGTCATCAATGACATTTGTGATGTCATCTTTGATGTACTGGGTGTTAGTGTTAGCAGTGCACGGTGGCGCGAGTTATGGTTGCTTATCTTACCATAACTGCCGAATTTCAGGGGGTTTTCAGTTTTACTTTGAACCATAACGTCCCTTTAACAAAGTTTTTTTACTGAATTTGATAGGTTTTTAGTAGCGCAACTTAACCATAACGTCCCTTTTAACAAAGTTTTTTCATTGAATATATATATATATATATATATATATATATATATATATATATATAATGTGTATATACTATAGTGTGGTGGTCGTATAAAGTTCCATAGGTAACCCTAAAAAGGAGTTGATAATATCTTTTGACTCGAGAGTGATGGATTGGGCTGAAATTTTGCAAGCAGAATTGTTGTCACAAGCCCCCAGCCCCCGCCAACCCCCCCCCAAGCATCACCAACAATGGAAAATTTCGGAAAGATGCATCCAAAAATATAAAAGTTATTAAGAAAGTAAAAAAAAACGCTGTTTCAGCCTAGTCCAAAACGTCAACATTTTACTCCAGCACACAGCACAAACAGCTGAACAGAATGTGAACAAGTAGGAAACAACTTGGGAACAAAGCACCGATTCGATTTCTGGGGTGGTCTTTGGTTATTCTGTCCAGTAGTTAAAATATTTGACAGAAGCAGAGGGTGTCCCCTTCTCCCAAAAAATAGCTATATCTCCAATGGTGCTTTAAAGAAGAGTTGCTGAGAGGGTTTTCAGAAATGAAAAAAGAGCCATGTTCTTCCCAAATTCTATTGCTAATACCTTTTGCTAATACCTTTTGAATTGCTGGATGTATTTGATTGAAGTTTCCAACACAGAAAGCTAGTCAAGATGCCTCTCCAAACTGCACATTTATGGAAGAAAACGTTATAAAATGAAAAAGTCATTAAGAAAATAAACCACCTCAGTTTCACAATTTTCAACCCATTCATTCTCCCACAGAGAAAAAGTGCAGTTTTGGAACAGCCATAGTGTGAAAACCACTGAGAAGAGTTGGACCGACCAAATGAGAAACAACTTGAGGACAAATCTATTTCTTGACTGGTTCGGGGTAAATTTGTCTAGTAGTTTTTTAAATATTTGACAGAGACATGCAGACCCCCTGTTCCTTAAATCCTTTATGAATATCAGCCCTGGTGATTTGCAGCAGAGAGGCTGAGAGGCTTTTCAGAAATTACTTAGGGATCCGCAAAATGAAAGAACTCAAAACGCTATTTGGAAGAAGAAAAAGAATGCCATGAAACTGCGGAATGAACTCCCCACAACCTTACAGAGTCTAATAACGTTCTCGACTTCACAGAGAGACACAAATATCTTCTGCTTATGTAGTCACTTCTGTGGCAACACTGAATTCTTTGAACCACAGGGCTTAGGTGGCCTGGCCGCTGGCTCTCTAGCAATGGAAATCACATCAGGCTAGAGGTTGGGAGTGGGAAAGGAGACACCATGTGTCACTGGGGATTTGGGGGTGGGTTAGGGAACTATGCATGATGCCAGTAGTACTGCAACCAGTGATGTCATCATTGATATCATGTATGAGGTAATTAGTGATATCCCCAGTGATGTTATCTGTGATGTCACTCATCATTGTGGTTATACGCTGTGCAACAGGGAGTTCACAGTTAGGGTGGACTTGCTCAAAATGCAATTGCTGAATTGCCTCTTATCCACTTGCCTTCTAAAGATGCAGTTTCCAGGCCGTTGCCATGCAGGATGTACTGCATAGGTATTTAACATATAATATGGATATTTTATCTTCGGGGCTGAATTAATGTAAATACTTCAAACGTAACAAACAGAAATGAATTATTAATGGAAATGAGTGATTATAATTGCAAGCCCAATATGTATGAAAACAAAACTGAGCCAAAGCCAGTCTACAAATTCTAGTACAAGATGGCCGCTCGGCTTTAAACATATTGAATGGTATCACCAATGGGCCCCATTATCGGATGAATTACATTTTAGTTCCCTGTTTGTACAACATATAAATGGCTGTAAGATTAGCCTGAAGAAGCCCCCAAGCAGGGGTGCAATGCAGAATAGCGGCAATGGAGTCCAGAAACTAGTTTGTAAGTCATTGCTGACATGTACTGTTTTAAATGTTTTTATTACATAATAAAAGTACAATTTTAGCACATTTATGTGTGATTGAGCGCTTGTGTTCTAGGTTGTATAGTTGTTTTGTGTCTGATATTTAGTCACTTCCCACACTAATACAGCATTGTGTGTATAAATTGTTGGTTTTCTCTAACCTACATGAGCACCTTCTGAAAGAGGTTTTTGAGCACAACTAGAGAAGGTTTTTGGAGTGAAAAATATATATTACATGGCCACATTAGTGGCCATGTAGTTATGGTTAAATTGCTGTTTCCATAGGAAGAGCACTTTTTGGGCGTCTTATAACTTTGCTCCCCCTGGACGAATCCTGACCAAACTTTGCGAAAGAAGTATATGGGCCACTCTGAATTTTGGAGATGTTTGGGCCAGAGGGAGCAAAGTTATAGGGGGGGTCCCAAAACTTATTTTTTCCCATACACTGAATGGGGGAAAAACTTTGCGCACGGTTACAGGTGAAACCGCTGGACAGATTTTGACGAAATCTGCGGCAGGTACAGGGGCTTGGTCCAGAACGTGTGCTTTTGTAAATTTGGTCACCCTCCGTGCAGTATGTTTCCTTATAATTATCAAAAAGTAGGTCTGAAATAATTAGTGATATCTATGTTCTCTCCGCAGTCACACTTCCCTGTTCGGTCGACGAACAAGATACCGATTGGCTAAGAGGCTGGCGTCATGACCGCGGACAAGCGAAGTCTCTGCCCATTGGCTGCTGCGAGACGTGTTCTGCGTCAGATGGTTTGGATGCGCCCGACATCTTAGATCCGCGGAAAGCGGAGTAGCAACCAGGGTACACATGCTTTTTTCATGAAACTGTGCTGTGTCACAGAGCATTGGGAAAGGTTCAGACACCAAGACATGGGTGATCAAAGCATTTGTTCTTCAGTCGTCATGATGTAATTTCTATGGACACCTTGTACGCACAGTAAATGTGGGGTGTAATAACGATAGCACTTCAGTCCATGTAGTGGGCAGGAAATTTGTAACACTTCAGTCCATGTAGTGGACAGGAAATTTGTAACTGTTGAAAGCACACGCGTATTGGTAGGCAACATTGAAATTGACAACATCCGGCAATGGATTATTTTTTCCAATGGCTATTATTATATTCATTAGTACGCCACCATGGGTGGCACATGATACGGTGGTTGTGGCCAGGGGCTAGAGTCTTAAGATATGGGTGGTCAATGCATTTGTTCTGGGGGTCGGTCGTCATGATGTAATTTCTATGGACATCTTGTACGCACAGTACACTTATACCTACTTAATGACGTATGTTCTATGGCCTCCTTGTACGCACAGAAAATGAGGGGTCCAATAAGGCCAGTATTTCAGCCCGTGCAGTGCACGGGGGAGTTGTTACATTTCTAAGGACACGTGTTGTGTTAGGGAACATTGGAATTGACAACATGCCATGAATGCATTATTTTTTCGAATGGCTATTATTATATTCATTAGTACACCGCCATGCATGCACCCGTAGTGTTGCATTCTGATTGGCAAGTTGTGGGGAGTGCGTGCAGTGTTGGGTGCATGGCCGAAGTAGAGGTAGAGGTGCTGAAGGATAACACACGTATAAAATAACCCCCACTACCACACATCACCTAGGTGGTTGTGAAGAGACCCTGCTCTTTTGGGTGCATGGCTAAAGCCCATGCACGCAAGAATGAAGTCATAAGCAATAGAGTTACAAGTCAATATGGGTGTGCTGGAATGTGCTAGTTGTGTCCATGCAACCAAGAAGAAAGTGGTAAGTACTAGACATGGAAGACACTGCACACCCATCTCATGTGAGATCTAGAGACATACAGCTAGGAGGGAAGCCTCTGGGCAGAGGTGCTGAAGGATAACACACCTATAGAATAACCCCCACTATGACAAATCACGGAGGCGGTTGTGGGGAGACCCTGCACGCAGTAATAAGCCGTGGAGTTACAAATCAATATGGGTGTGGTGAAATGTGCTAGTTCTGTTGATGCCCTAGTGTCTTAACTTCATGGCTGTAGACGATGGTCCGAAAAGTAAATTTGTAAGCAGCTAATTTACAAGGACCATGGTTTCCATATGCAGCGATGGTTGTGGATAGGAACTCTATTCCTTGTACCTTGGTTGTAAGGCAAAAGGTGATAGGTTACTCACCAAAGATGGAAGGGCAGCCTACAGACACTGCAGCATATTAGTACCATAGATTAGACGTGTAGTTTCCCATGTGTAGAAAATGCTTGCCAATATACTTACTCCTTACTTTGTTCAGATTCCACATACTTCTTTTAATTGGCTATCGTACATGGCGGAAGTATCACTTTTTCCATTTCTGTGATGAAAGAAAAAGGTGTGTTAGTGTTTGCATTTTTTTAAAATTTACTACATTGCATAATAGACAGTTAACTTTTTTTTTTTTTTACCCTCATATTTAGTTTACAAACCAGTGCACTGTGCATTGCGCTCACTTTCTGTGTTTGCTTTTCTAATCCTTGGGTCTGGGGAAAAAATCCTTGTCAGATTAATAAAAACCTTCATTTCATATGGTACTAACTACTTCATTTTTTCCTTTCAGTGTTTTCTTCATCTTTCTGATCAATGTTATGTTTGTTGCCTTCCTGTCCATTTTTAACAACAGTTAGATACCTATAGGTATATTCCACCTGTGCATTTCTTTCCAACGATCTGTGATAATCATTTATTTGTGTCATTGTTCCATCCTGTTGTTAGATACCTGTGGGCATATTCTAACTGTTTGTAGTCTTTCACATGCTTTGTTGACAATTTTGAAGTACACATTAATTTGTACATTTTGGCTTCAAGAACATTAAATACGCATGTGTTAGGTTAGCTGGCAACCTCTGCTTTAGAGTAATGGTGCAATCATTACATTCAAATCATCCAGAATTCTTTTTAATGTATGCAGTGTAGTGACCTGCATTGGTTGTTGTTCCTGCATGGTAAATTATTCCTACTGTTGTAAAGGTTTTCTTTCCAAGTGACACTTGACCGTGTGTGAATCCAGTCAGTTTTCAGTTGTTGCTGGTGCCATCTGCCTTATAACGTAGAAGCATAAATATTATGTAGGCACTATGTGATTGTATCAGTGAGGTAGAGTGAATGTCTGAATTGCATAATCTGCCATGGTTTGCATTTTGTACAAGTTGCTGAAATGGAATGCTCTCACTATATGGTATGGAAACATACACAAATCTCTCATTTGGGATTTCTTCCTGTATCACTTTGTTACAGAGAATGCATGTATGTTTCCACATGTACGAAATTTGTAAGATTTCATTTACAGGTATGCATTTGTTTTCCAATACTAATAGTATGTACATTAGAAATTCTTGTGGATCTTCTTGTGAGTTCATAGTGAATCTCACCATTCCAGCACAGTCGTCCAATTGTTGCCTTACCCCATGAACACTGTATGTGTTGTCAGTATTGCTTGTTGCATTTCTATGCAGCACTAACATTTCCAAACACAATTGGTCTATGCTGTGCAGGTAAATATTGTTAACAATTGATGGCAATTGAAATAGAATATTCATTGCTACATTTGCATAGCAACTTACCCCACTTTCATTTGTAAATTTGAATGGGCCAGCAAGTTCTGCATTTTTCGTTTTTTCTGTTGCTTCTTTGCCGACGTGCCTGGTTTACATTCCCTAAAAGGTTCTTCGATGTTTGCGGCAATTGATGAAACTTTAGCTTCTTTTCTTTTCTTTGCGGAATTTGCTGTTACATTCTGTTGCATTTCTGTTTCATTTACTTTTCTTTTACCACGTTTCACTTTATCTGGAACAGGGTATTGTTTCAGATGAGGGGTGTACAGTGAACGCAATCTATTGTATTCTAGAATGCAAGGAATATCAGCTTTGACTTTACTTGAATCAAAGTTTATTAGCAACAGACCGTCAAGTGTCCGTAAGTGTGATAGTGCTACGTAGCTCATGCCTTCCTTAAACACTGTCTTTCCTATATCTATCAATGCTTTCTCTAGGGTAAGACCTTAGGATTAATGAATGCTAACTGCATATGCAAGAGTTACAGAAAATTGCTCTCTAAGTACATACATGTCTTTGAAGAGAAGAAATCGAGCAATTGAGCTCCCTATCCTTTTCACTTCTGAAACTTTAAGCAAATATTTACAAACTGAATGTTGCTATCACGTGGGTATGATTGAAAGCCAACAAATGTGCCCAGTGCTCCATTAACTAGCCCTTGCTCTATGTCAAGGTTACGTTTAAGCATTACTCTACAATTTAATGATAGTTTCAATATTTTTTCCAACCCAGCTGTGTTGGAGATTGTATTTAGTCTTGTTGTGGCTTTCTCACACATGGGTACTGTCATACCATGTACGACTAGATTGTCTGTGGCGCTAATTTCTATTATTGCTTGCATTTCTTTGTTTAACATTGTTTCATTGAATTTGAAACAGCTTGCAAGAGTTGGCATTAAGGCCATACAATTGACATTTTTGTGCACTATTTGTTCCATAATATCAGTTGCACATGCATTATCGCCACAAAGTGCATTTACATGCCACTTTTTCAATACAGCTTGTGCTTCTTGCGATAATACACCAACTATAATACTTTTTAAGATGTTGGCATAAGTGAGATCTGCAGATTGCTGCATGTTCTCAGTTAATTCTCTGTATTGGAAATGTTGCCAAAGGTTAAAATTACCTATGCTACCAACAGTTTTCCGGCAGAGTTTGTGGCCTAAGGTTTTAAAAATCGGTTCACCTTTCACTGGTGTCAATTGTAGAAGATCTCTGAAAACGATAATGTGTTTCCCTGCAAAGAGTTCTTCGTTATTACTTTTAAGTACTTCTTGCAATCTGAGATGAATCAAAGCCAACATTACGTTGGAGACCATGCCCACTTCATCTATTAGTAGCATTTTCATTTGTTTCAATACTCTACGTTATTCCATTGCAGCTTCTGCAGAAAGTTTGTAGTAGTCTAATTTATTTTGATGTTCTACTGGAAGCAGTAGTAATCGGTGTAAAGTCACACTGCCTATGTTGTAGGCAGCTAAACCTGTGGGGGCTGTTACAACAGTTGACAGTTTGTTGTTTGTCAATTGTTGAAGGAACTTGCTGATAATTTTGATTAAGAATGTTTTCCCTGATCCAGCTTCACCACTGACGTACAGCAGTATAGGTTTGTAATTTTGGCAGGTACATTCTTTATTTTCGTGTTGTACACCATGTACAATTTGTTTTGTTACGTCTTCAAAAATGGTGCGCTGATCGTTGTTAAGTTTTGCTTGTTGTACAGTTAAGACATCTGTATCTTCTTAATACTGATACATGGTGTTTTCTACTTCTGCCATAGCAACTTCAGCCTCATTTGCTATTAGTGGTTGTCCTAATGGTTCTTGACTTCCGTTTATAGAAGATTGACTACTGTCGGAAGAGTCTTTATCTAGTTGGGCCTGAATTTCTTCTTCCTGTTGCTGCTCATTGTAACATTGTTTTGTACTGCGTAAAGTTCACATCAGTGATAGTGCTTTCATTTGCTTTGAAAGCATCTTCATAGCACTCATAATTATCTAGTATGTCTTCCTCTTTTCTCCATGGTTTGAAAAGTTGTAACAGAGACATGTAATATAGTTCTTTCTGTTGAGGAGTTTTTAATGACAATTTCACATGATTAATTAAGCTTCATTTGTTAAGTTTCACTAAGCTCCCTTCACAATCGGTCACTCTATATCTACGTTTGCTTTCATCAGGTTTTACATTATTTTTGTATGCAAAGTTTTGAGCTATGTGGTATAGACACATGCTTTCCAGAGTGGTACTCCTGTTCGGATAGTATGTATCCAGTAAATTGTTTTTTAGAATGTCTTGGCTGTTGGGATCATTTCTGGCAATTGTTTCTATGTCCTCATATGATTTTAGCACTCTTTTTCTAGATCTTGCAGGACCAAGACTGAGCCATACTATGCTGTCTGATTTTCCATACAAAGCATTGCCGGTTAAACGATCTGCTGCTTCATAGGCCCCACATTCTCTATGAGAGAGCATTTTTATGCCTAGGCTGTACAATTTGCCTAGGCTGTACAATTTCTGTGATAATGTTTTGTCTGATCCCAGCGGTCTTGAAGCTCTGTTTTTTCTGCTTTTGTTAAGTAGGCTGTAACATATTGTGCAACAGCAGTTGAATTG
Source organism: Ambystoma mexicanum (assembly GCF_040938575.1). NCBI lineage: Eukaryota > Metazoa > Chordata > Amphibia > Caudata > Ambystomatidae > Ambystoma > Ambystoma mexicanum. Next base: position 81,782,031 of record NC_090938.1, read on the forward strand.
TCTTCAATGTACTGCACATCTATGTTTGCATTCCATAAAAGGGCAATGATTGCATTGTAATCATTGATATATTTTGATTCTTCCCTTCTTTTTATGTAATACGTGTTTTTAGGTGATTCACCTTTAACACTATGTCGAACTGAAGACATGAGGTTGTTTATTTCACCTGTTTCTGTAACTGGTCTAGGGAAACCAAAGCGGCATTTGGTGTAGTATTTATCTTTGTTTTTGTATTTACGGTGACAATATTTGCCACATTTGTGTCTTTGAAATTGTAAAATCTGCCCATGCAGCTCACTATGTGTCTATTGTGAAGGGATTTCACATGTGACATATTTTTGGGTAAACTGCAAAACAGTCCTATCACTGTCGTGCCCAAATTTTGGTGCACCTTTCATCCATAATAGCATGTGAATATGTGGCGCTCCTCTCGCTTGATATTCTTTTCTCCAAAAGAAGTGTTGCACTTCTCCAAGAGGAGGAACAGTTTTATTGCAAATAAAGAGTAGCATTGCAATGAAACGATGATGGAAATATCTTGAGACATTAACTGGATCTAGAGAGCAAAGTTCTCCAGGTGTTAATATATCTATGTTGTTTTTGTTGCTATTTGCTATGCGTAGGAACTCATGTAAATCTTCCCATGCATATTCTGCACAACTTAGAGTAACAAACCAAGTTGGTGGTCCAAGGTTTCTGATCATGCAACACACGTCTCTGTGCCGTCTGAACCAGTATTCCTTTGTACCATGCATGTTTGCAAACAAATTTGTTATACTTGATTGTAAAACCTCATCTTTTTCTTGTACTTTTTGTATTAACTGTGTAGCTGACATATTTTGAAAGTGCATTCCAGATTTAAGAATGTGTGCAACTCTGTAACATAATGTTCCTAATTCACTTTCATAGAGTAGGTGGAATATGTATTCCACATTTTGTCTAAATCTGGGATCTTGCGAATACATTCGTAATGAGCGGTATTCTGATGCCCCAATCTGAGTGGGTCTATCATCGTTTCTCCCACCTTTGCCAGTAGGAAATAGCAGTGGAGAAGCACGTGCTTCTATACTTTTTTCCCAAATACTCATTGGTGACCCTTTGGTTTGTCACATTTGGTAAGTTTCTAGTGCATCATCTATGCTTTCATTGGAATTCAATAGATGAATTGTGTAATGGTCCAAAAGAGTGGATACTGTAGCTGGATCCAGAAGTTCGAATTGTCCAGTTTCTGATGGCTCTTGAATTATTTCAGTTGTTTGCCTTAAGCTTTCATCAATATTTATTTCCTTGTAGTACTCATTATTGCCTTTTAGATATTGCAATGCTTGTCTACCTTTGTGTAAGTCCACTAATTGTTACCAAATTCTTTTGTCCTTTGTTGGTACTCCATTTACCAAGACTATTAAAGTATGCTCTATTGAACGCTCCACTCCTAGAGTGTGTACATTTTCCGTTAGATCTAATGGCAAGTAAACTACTTTGCCATGAATGCCTTTCACCAATTCAGAGGAAGGTCATTTTGCTGTTTTTGGATGAGTGCATATAATTGCTTGAAATGGGTGAACTGTTTGAATTATTATGCTCTCATACAAATTGAGCTGTTGCAGGATTTCTGGTAATGGAAACAATTCCAAATTATTTGTAATAGCACGTGAAGGAGTGTGGTTGTTGTCTAATTTTGCAGTACAGTAACTGCAACATATTAGGCATTCAGTTATTTCATATTTGTTTTCAGCTAAAAGGTACAAAGCTAATTCAAACATTTTAGTAGGAAGAGGGTACACAGCTATGTACTCTCTGATTTAGTAAATTTAATCAATGCAAAATTCTTATTATTAAAACAATTGTTTAGTAGGGTGCAGCCCACTAAATAGTGCCTCCGTGCTGGGCTCTCGTAATGAACTGAAGAAAAAGGACCTAGGCTGATTAGCCATCCGTGCGGGCTGCACACCTGTAATTACCACGAAAGGTTAAATGCTTTATATTATACTTTGTCAAAAAATATCTAATGAAGAGTCGAACACAGTTGAAAATGATTTTGCAATTATTCTCTTTAATCCACTGCTATGTGAATTAATAAAAGCTTGTCATTGGTTAAGAATCACCAATTTGTAATTTGCTGTTTTGTAGGCAAACGATAACCCTGTGGCTAATGCATTTCGGAAAACCTAGTTTCCTTCTTCAGAGCCGGGTAAATCTAGTCAGGATTACTTAAATTGTTCTACCATCATCAAAAAAATCAAAAATTATACATTCATATTTCAATAGACGTATTGCAAGAACATTGAATAATACAGGGTACCCACAGGGGACAAAAACTATTGACAAATAACACGTAAAGAGAAAGAGAAAACAACATATGCCGCTGTTAGTGACTTGTGTAAAAATACCTATAAATGTATGCAACATCCATATTTAACTTATTCCTTGCACACTCATAATGTAATAATGAAACTTGATAATGATGAAACTTGTTCCACGTGTTATTACAGCATAGAGAACCATCTACCCAATCTTCTCCGTAGTCTTAAGGATCATTATACATTTCATCTAGTCAATCTGTATTTATTCACACTGGTAGTTAAACTAAACATTGTTGGCTCTCACCAAATGTTATATATATCTGTTCTTCCTTATGTCGTATGCGTGCACTAACCTGCCAGTGCTTCTGTATCCCAGGCGCGATTAGCGGCTCTGGTCAGCGTTGTCGGATGCGTTTGTGTAACACTGAAAAAAGGTTAAATAGTTTGAGTCGAACGCGTGCTTTAACGTGTTCGTGCTGATAAGGAGCACTGCTGCTCTTGGTTCTTGTTATTTCATAGTGCTTACCTAAAGAGCTTTGTTATCGGTAAAGCGTTCCTTTCGTGCCTTTCCTTCCGAGCTGCTACCAGTCCCGGGTGTCACAGAAAAGTAAAGCGTTGTCTAGGCAACGTGTATATCTAAAATTTCCCTCGCAGTCGAGCCCGACAGCTATATTGGTGTGGGCATCTCTCTGGTGCTTAATGCAAATTGCTGTGCTCTGTCTCTGTAATCTGTTAATCAACTAGATGGTGGGTGTCAGGTACCTAAAAACTAATTGTAGTTGTAATTTGTATATGTGCAAAATATGCTGCAATGCTGCAATTATTATCAGTAAATAAGTGACGAGGTACGTGCATGATGCGTGAATGCTACAGAGAGTGTAATAAAGTTATGGTGTTGCATGGTATGCTAGTCGGTGCCTGTGTGAGTGAGTAATACTCGTAGGTGATGATCTGCTCAAAGACAGGAGATACTTGAAAACAAAATATATACATATATATATATATATATATATATATATATATATATATATATATATATATATATATATATATATCTCTGAACCGGTCAATCTCTATCACTCATGCAAAATGTAAGTGTGTGAAATATTAATTGTTTAGAGTCTTCATTGTTTTCTATTTTGTATGCTATGTCCACATTTTTTGTGTTCCTTTTGTAAAACGTTCTGCGGCAACACACACACATGGTTTGGTACTTCAGCCGATGACCTGTTACTATTTCTTTTCTGTACGTGTGTAGTAGAAGGTTGCTAAGTGCAGAATTGTCGCTATTATGTTCTAAAACTGTTGCATTTTCTACGTGGCTCTCACTTCCAAAATACTTTTTCTGGATACGGTCCATTTCTTCTTGTAAGTATTTGGGTATACCATGCAGAAGAGTGGTATTTAAATTGCCTAATTCTGAAGCTGGATCTTTTGCATAGTATATTTTATGCACTAAATTTCTTACATTGGAATGATGTTCTGATATTCTTTTGTTAACATGGAAGGTACTTTTGCAAATAGGCCCAGAAATGCAGGCTAATGAATGTCCTTTTAGTCCTGTGTCTTTCCGCCCTGCACAAATATCCATATTTTGCAGCACTTTCATTTTACTTTTGTCTTTACCTTTTACATATTGATTGAGAAACTGACGTAAAGATTTGAAAGCTTTGTTTGGAATGGCACATATCGATGTGCACGGCCATTTGTATACTGGACGGTGTGGTTCTACTGAATCGAGAGGTAATTATGAGTTTTCAGGAGACAGTTTTGTAAGCAGTGTTTCTTGTTCCATGATGTAGTATTGATTTTCTCATACCATCGACCACTGCTATGGATGGCAATTGTGTTTGTTTGATTTTGTTTGTATGCTTCTTCATTAAAATATGGCTCTGTGGTTGTTGTGTGACTCCATTCACCACCACAAACAGAATCATCGACAGTAATTTTGAAGTGCGCAATGTTGATGACAGAGTTAAAATTAGCGATGTTCTATGTGATTGGTGGATGATTGTGCGACCGCTTAGTTGTGTCCAATGAGGACTCGCTTTGGTACCGCTGTAGAAAGGGTGGAAGGACTGGGTAAGAGTTACGTGCCGCACGAAGGCAACACTTGTCCGCTGGTAGGGCGTGTCACATATGGGTTTCTACAGCAAATCCTGCATGGAAAGGTGACTGTAGGCATCAGCCAATCAGATGTTCACATTACTCTTTTGTGTGGAAAGACGGTGCGCACACTGAAGATGGCAGAGGTGGAGAGGGTCAGGGTTTTGATGCTTGGAGACATTTTTGTGCAAGGCTTACAACACTATGCCGAGAGTAGGCATGTGGCACACCATTTTGATGTGCAAGGAGTGGAGGTGGTGTGGAGCGCTGACACTGATGCCAATGCTGCGGCAATTCTCCAAGTTTGTAGAGACATGAGTAGAATGACCACTCCTCATGTGGTAATTTTGCACTACGGCGCCTGCCATTTGGGATAGCTGACTTCACATACTTTGTTGGCAGATTTGGCACAGTTGGTTGAAGCACTCATGACCATCTTCTACAACTAAAGTAATTTTTTCTGCTTTACTCCCGAGAGTACAATGGAACAACACTTCTGTTTTCTGTCCAGATCAAAGCATCGGGAGGTGTATCATCAATCGTGGCATGCGTGCATTCATGCTATGAGTTGGTATGTTTTTTGCAGTCACAAAAACATTGCTCCAAGCAATGCGCATTACTTTGAAGGAGATGGTGTTGCGCTATCTTCTTTGGGAAATGCGATGTTCTTTTGGAACGTAAGGCTTGCTTTAGAGAAGGTTCTGTAATGTTTGCAAGAGTAAAGCAAGGACAAAAAATTTAAAAAAATACATAAAATACCAGATGTCTGTACGGTATCTGGCCAAAAAAGAAAATAAATGGCTATTTTCAGAGCCTACCTTAAAGGGGGAAAAGGTGAATAGTACTTTACTGTACCGTCGTCACGCTCTGATCCTGTACATGTCCGCGAACATGGCAGTAGTTAGCAGCCAGCACATATCACCACCGGGGATTCAAGGGTGGAGACGCATATAAATGAGAATGAGCGGCGCTAGGGATTGGTCCAAAAGTTCAGTAGGTGTGTTCTGACTGATGTACTTTAATAAGACCGTCTTCTCCCTCACAGGAGACCACACAGCCATGGCTGTCCATTCTCGAAAACAGATTATATGGATTTTGGGAGACTCATGGATACATTGGTTGAAGGTGCATGCAGAAAGCTGCATTTTATCTACAAATCTTGGATTTCCACATGCGGAAGTGCACTGGCATGGCGTGCGTGGCATGAGATGGCTGGACTTGGTACCTCTTTGTGTTACTTTACTGACAGAGCGTCCTCCAGATATACTGATCATTCATTGTGGAGGAAAGAGTTTAGGCCATGTATCTGGAATTCCTTTGCAATTTGCAATGAAGGAAGGACTCGCGAAGCTCATGCACATGTTTACAAATTGTCAAATACTTTTTTCCCGTATTTCTCAAAGACAAATATGGCTGCGTTCTTCTGCGTTTAGTCCACAAATGGATAAAGCGAGACGCAATGTGAATAAGGCTGTGTGCATTTTTAAGAGATGTTGGCATGTCCTCTTTCCACATTGAAAACATTTTGGTTTGCAGCACTTTCATTTTCCGCATAGATGGAGTCCACCTCACATATGCTGGCAATCAGATTTTTCTTCGCAATGTACAAGATGCATTGCAACCTCTTTTGCAATCACACTAACCTATCTGACAATCCGTTTTCCCTAATCCACTGTTTTTGACCCACACAACACACCACCGAAAGGCTCTTTTCAGAGCCGCCACTAACTCTAAACGTACACTTTATTGCGTTTGCTCCGCATGCACCCTCCCTTTTTTTCTCTATGACTGTCTGCAAACTTTCTCAGAACCCTGCAGGTGTCTATGGCCGTCACTTCATAGTTCTATTGTTATACTGAGAAAGGCGGCTCTGAAAAGAGCCTTTTTTGTAATTTTTGTTGTATTTACGTTCATTGCTTAACAGCACATGACACACTAGGAGAAGAGGCGAAAGGAGGGTAGTAAAGGCACACCAGCCACGGGGATATAAAAGGGCAACTGAACAGAGAAAGATTTAGGGTGAGCTTTATTTAGGTAAGGAGCAGATCTTCTGGTGCTCGGTGACTGCAGACTCAAAAGCACTTCGAAAACTCTCCCCCCTCCAGAGTACTGCGTCACAATACGTGCACACTACTGTCACCTTTGAAAGGTAAGGGTCAACAGCATTGCGAATGGCTTGTGAGGCAGCTGGAGGAAGGCGCTCCCCCACAGCAGTGTCTCTTGTGGTGGGAGGATTGGATACCAAGTATGCTGTAGAGGAACTCAAATGACTACGCTCTTCACATGGCACCACCTTGCAAAAGTCTGCAGAGTGGAACGAAGTGAGGTGTCGCTTCATGGTTGTCGTACCAAAACTGTACGCTCCAAATCTCCAGCAACTCAACACCACCTTGCACTGGTTACACTTCACCAGGTTTGCACGTGCTTTTGGTACATTCTCGTAAATGGAAAACAACCGCCACACCCACGACTCCCCCCGAGTGCTCCTAATGCGGAGTTTCTCCACTTCATTCTCTTCCTCCTCTTCTTCCTCGATCTCTACATCCTCACCCATATATTTCTCTACAGGCCCTTGGTGAGGTGGTGATGGCGGGTTTGAGGATGGTGCAGAGGCTAATGACCCAACAGCAGCCATGGAAGCCATACCGATTAGTTTCCTTTTGGTCACTACAGCAGTAAAGGCAACACACCTCAATCTGCTATAGCTAGAAGGACAATGAAGATGCGCCCGGGGGTGTGGCCTTTTGTAGAGGTGCAGGGGTGTGCCTCGTTACTGTCTTCATCCCTACAAAGCGGTACACAAATTTTACACAGCAAGTCCTGAGGTGGCCTATTGTTTGAAATGTGTGAAATTACATTTTTACACTCTACAATAATTTGCTTTGTGTCTACAAGCTCATTTGTATTGTTGTGGAAGCACACCAACCGTGGAAATTAGTCCCCACATTCAGCGTAGGTGCAATCACATGATGACATCCTCAACACATCCCCCCAGTAATGAAAGTCTCCTGGACAGCAAATGCAAAGAATCAAATGTGCGCATGCGCACAAGTGTCCTACGGACAGTGTTCAGGTTCTCAAACTACTTCAAAGTGCGACACAAGTGAGACAGACAGTTAAGAACATGCGCGATGTTCGCAATACTTACGTTTCTACTGCGCATGTGCACGCATGCTATGTTCACTGTACGGACAGTTCCTGTGTCCTTAGGACAACTCCATTTTGTTTGCCTACGAACTTGCCAGCAATCGTGCCTGTTCTACGGACGGCACCATTGTGGCTGCACCCGATACGGACCGCTATACTGTCCTTCACACACTCCCATTTTCCTCATTTACACCCATTCTGCACATCAGGTGTGTTCTACGAACATGTATTATCTCGTTTCCAAGCGGTACACCGAGGTAGTATATCCTTTGGACACCCCTTTCTGTTTATGCACGCACAATTTCAGCAGATGGTGCAGTTACACATCACATCCGTCTTACTTGACATTACACAGCACCCACATTTCATTCCTTGCGGATAGGTCAAACAGGCGCACTGTTCGCGAACATTTTACGTCTTTTTAAAAAAAAAAATCTACACACAAACTCTTTCTGTACAACTACTGTACAAAAAGAATTCCAACACATACACACACACATCAATCTGAAGAAATAGCGGGGGAAGCGGACACTGAAACAAATATGAGGCAATTAGGATTCAACATGGGCTGGTTATGATGAGAAGATTTGTGAGGGGAAGAAGGGATGGATATTTCGTCAAAACGTCTATTTTCCTGTTCAAGGTTTGGGGATGGTTCACTAGGGAATGGAGAAGCAGGGCAGGTGCAGGTGGGGCAATGATAACAAACTTTTCCTCTCACACAGTCCTCCACAAACTCCCGTAAACTTTGAAAATTGGCGTTCAATATGTCCATTTTCTCCTCTATCTTCTTTATCCTGTCTTCTTCTGTCTCGTTTGTTGCCCTTTCGTCTTTTTTTTCCTGGTCTGTTCAAAAGCTGAAATACATAAGTTGAATGCCTCGAAAATACTGGTCACTATTTTGCATATGCAGAGCAATGTGTACCATTATTTTCGCTGTCTTCAGACATTCCCCCTTGTGGCAAATACTCCTCCAGCCACTCCAAAGTATTACCCATTTCTGAGTCAAAACAACAGAAAGAAATTATTATTTATGCACCACATACCAAAAAATAAAACTCACGCATGTAAAAAAATGATCTGCACTCAATCTTTTTCTGTAATCTCCCTTCGTCCTACTGCATTCGTCCACTGTCATTCCAGGCTGCCGAGTTTCTGTGCAGTGATTACGCTGGAGGCATCCTTTTTTTTTTATGGTACCATCCACTTCATTCTACATGCTTATTAAATTTGTTGTTTTCTTTTCCCAGCTTCAGGTTTCCTTATTTACTTATTACTTATAATATCTTTATGTCCTTCTTCTACGTTGCACACTTTTTGTGTAAGACAATAGTACATTTTCAGCTACCCCCCGCCTCTTTGGGTAATGTTGATCCTGTCCAACCCCGTCCCCAAACAGGCGCTCAGTCCGTACCTTTCCAATATCAATAGGGAGGGGGTTCTGTATGTTCCATGTTAAATGTATGTCAAGTACGTACTACATATCTCTCAAAATCACATGAATACAGTGTATATCCTGCTCACCAACTTCATTGCCACAATTTCATGCTTACCTTTCACCTTCCAAAAACGTACACAATTCCCTATAAAAAAAACTTTGTTAAGGGGACGTTATGGTTAAGTTGCCCTCCCAAAAACCAGTGAAATTCACCACAAAAAATACTTTCGTGAGGGGACGTTATGGTTAAGTTGCCCTAACAAAAACCTGTACACTTCACTAAAAAAAACTTTCCACTTGCCCTTTATGCTTTAAATTAAAACCGGAAACCCCCTGAAATTCGACAGTTATGGTAAACTAAGCCCCCAAACCTGCCACCACCCATGTGCACTGCTAACACTAACACCCAGACCAAGAAAGATGTCATCTCAAAAGTCAATGTTGACATCAATGACATCACTTGTTTAGCCCCTTTCTTTTCCTTCCCTGCCAAACATATATATGTACAATCAGTAAAATAAATTCACTAAAGAAATGTTATACTTCACAGTGCAACCAAACACCACTGCACATTCCCCCATTATAGTAAGCTAAGCAACCATAAATCGCACCATCCACGTGCATTGCTAAGACAAACACCCAGGACATCAAAGATGACATCACAAATATCATTGATGACATCACTGATATTTGTGTTTGAATTTCAGGGCCATACGTACACATTCTGCATCAAATGTCTCCAGCTTAGAACAGTTTCTTCTGATGCGCATTAATTCGCCATAATGTATACTCCATTTAAGGGAGGTGGGATGATTGCTTTTGGCGTGTAGCGGTATATTCAAGCTTGTCGGCTTCCTGTACAGTTCTGTGACAAGTTCATCCTGAGCCACCTTAACAAGAATATCCAGATACACGATAGCAGTTTTGTTATGGCTCTCCATGAACTGGATATTTAATTAATTTGTATTCAATTTCTTGACAAAATCCAGCCACTCTGAGCTTGTTCCGTCCCAAATAATGAATAAATCATCTGTATACCGCAGCCAGAGTATTATTTTGGCTGTATCACAATTGTTCTCTGTGATCCAAACAACAAACTTTTCCCACCAACCCATAAACAAATTGGAGTAAGCAGGGGCAAATGTGGTCCCCATGGCTGTGCCCTGGAGCTGTACATAAAATTCTCTGTTAAACAGGAAGCAATTGTTAGTCAAACAAAGATGGATCATGTCTAGTATCATTTAACTGTGTAATAAAAAGTTCATAGACCTTGTTTGTAGAAAATATTCACACGCCCGCAGACCATCATTATGCTTGATGGAGGTGTACAAGGATACCACATCTAGGGTGGTGAGCAAGTATGTGGGTTCCCAAGTGATGCCATCAATATATATTCTAATGAAAGTCTCATAATTTTCATCCATTCTTTCCCAGATAAACTGGAACAAATTACACTGTTTGACACTCCTGCTATGAGGAAAAATAAGAAACATTGCATAGAGGACAACTCTATGCAAACTGGTACGAGGAGGACCTCTGCCGATTAATGGGTCATACAGCAAAAATCCCAGTAAGCAGTCTAGCCTTTGCACAATCCCTGAAATCAAGTGGGGAATAAAAACTGAAGATGGACATGCTCTCAATAGGAGAAGCAGTATGAGTAGTAGTAGTAGCAGTGTTCCATATCAGAGAAGTAGTTGGAGTAGAAGAAGTAGGCAAGGAAGTAGTAGTGGTAGGGTGCAGAACCGAAAGCAACACGAGAGAAGGAAAACGGAAGAAGAAACCACAAAAACATTGTCTTGTCCATGGTTTGCAAAATAAACGGAAAGCCAGTAAGGGGAAAAAGAAAAACACACCCGACGGAGTCCACTCGAGAGGATGCGCTGCCAAAATGAGCTGGTACACTGGAGACTCGTGGGTGTCAAAGCCTCAAATTTGTGCACCAGCAGGGCGGACCACCTTGCCAGGGAGATTGCTTCCTGAGAAGGCAGGAACACCTGTGAACATCGCCGATGCGAGTCAGGCTGTCGAAGCCTTGCACCACCTGCGACAGCGGAGTCACATTGTAAGAAGAACTTTGCGGATGCTGACACAATGAAGACGCCCAGAAAGATAGAAGTTCTTGAGCCGTGGAACCCGAGTTGGAGCGGCAGGGTGGAGCCAAGAGATCAGAAGTGCGGGAAGCAAGAGACGGAGAATTGTCAAAGAAATCCAGGAACCACCTGACAAAAACTAGATGCCTTTCCAACCAACATGGATTGTGCCTTTGTGTTACTCTACTTTGTGTTGAAATTGTTGAATATTTCATGGACGAGCCATTGTGCGCTTATGTGCAAATGGAGGTGGTCCCTTTAGTGGTAATGTACTCTTGTAAAGAACTTGACCCCCTAATCTAAGACGTCCCTGAAAGACACTATAGGATGAGAAGTGCATGTGATGGTCCCCCACCACTGACGCCAATCATGAAGGCATGTTTCACATCCACGGGGATGTGCCATTCTGCGAAAAGGAACACACTCTGTATGTTGGCACTGATGGACTTACTTGAAACATATTTCACTAAATTGAAAAGATGCCAAACAATTACATGAACCAGGATGTGGTAATGGGTCTGCCACATAAGAAGGATGAAGTCTGTGGCCTTCCCAAGGGCCGGGAACAAAGAAACAAAGCTGCCGCCGATTATATTAATCAATAAGTAGGCATGGGCGTGCGCTGGAAGGATTCAACACACAGTTATATGTATCTGCAATTGCCACAGAGAGAGCTTTCAGTGTTGCAGATGTTGCTGCTTTGTCTTAAATGGTTTCTGTAATGTAGGATATTTTTTGTATTGCTTATAGCGCAAACCTAGCTTAAGAGCAGAATAGTGTTTTACAACAGGATTGTGCCAGAACTGGGCTTGGCATTTTATACAGTAGCACAGTACTGTTCATGGAGGGAGAGAGGGATTTTTTATTCCTCCAGCAGGTATTGTTGAAAAGGTCACGTTTTTAGTGTTTTGCAGAACTGGAAGATGGTGGGGGCATTTCAAGTTTCTCATAGATAAGGTTACGAATTTACATTAGTAGAAAAATGCATTGTGAACAATAACACTTCAAATATGATATAAAATGGCAAAGCAATCAAATTTCAAGGAGCCATCCCATACAAAAATGCCTTATAAGGTTCCTACACGTAGCTTACTAAAACCTGTGTGAAACTAGTGGGGGTTTGAGAAAAATATTAGGAACTTTATAAGAACTTATATGACACCTAATTACTTATTGGAGTCTTAGAAACTCTTATAGGTTTGAAGTTGGAGTTATGTATGATGGTGAGACACTGCTAAGATACTTATAATACAATCAACAAGACATTTGTGTAGAGTTCAAATAAGTGGTAGGAATTTAAGACAGCAGATACCAAAACAAAGATGTAGTTACTAAGGAAACATATTACAAAACATACAGTGGTAAAGATTCAGGGGAGAAGAATGGGGCACTAGAGCCCGCAAGGAGAAGGGAGGTGTGTGGGGCACCCGCAACCATGAAGGGGAGGAGGGAAGGGGGAAGAAGTAGCCAAGACAGGAGAGTGGAGGAGACAGAGGTCTGGAGTCACTCGCAAGCAGCCAGGGGAGGAGTGGATAGTGTGATTACTCAGAACTATCCAGAGTAGGAGGAGGAGGTTAAGGGGAACCCAGAAGCAGCTACAGCAGGGTTTTGCAACCTGTCGCTCCCCACATATTGTGGATTACTCCCATGATTCTGCAACATTGACTGAGCTGGCTAAGGCTGCTGGGAGTTGTAGTCCAAGAGCAAAGGGCTGCAGACTACTGACCTGGGAGGAAGAGTGGGGGTGATAGGGGTAAGAGATGAAACCAGAAAAATCCATGCAAGTAGGAGGGGGAGTAAGTTGGAGGCATCTAGATCCAGCTGGGAGAGTTGGGGGGCATCCAGAGAATGAGGGTATGAGAAGGGTGGGGTGATGCAGCACTGAGAGTCAGCTCATGAAAGAATAGAAAGAGGATTGGCCATAGGAAGGTCATGCAAGTATTTGTAGAGTGGTCATCCGAGTGATGGTCACAGGGGTTTTAGCGCTACACCATCTTGGTGTCCTGTCCAAGAGCAAAAAGGGGCAAGGATGACATCCAGAATGTCAAGATAATTACCAATATAAATGTGCTCTAGAACACGTAAGCATCCTATGTGCTCGATTTGTAGAGGAGCAGCTGCAAGCCTCTGCAGGAATCCCTGCTGCCCTGCCTCCCATATGTTGGAAGTCTGAGATGGTGCCGTGTTTGACACCAGCAGTTGTGCCAATACCACATTGTATGTTTGCAAGAAGATGCCCTTCGAGACAACTCTACCAAATGTATCCCCGCAGTGATGACAACCTAAGGGAGGAACTCCCTAAACCAATATGAAAAAGAGCAAAGAAAAGAAGCCTGTGATGTCACTAGGGTATGAACGACGTCTCGATTCAATGGCTGAAGAAAACGAATAACGAAGTAAAGAATCAATTGAACTTTTAAATACGAAAAAAATGACACATGCACAAAGTGCTGCAGAGAATCAACCATTCAATAATTGTACCGATGCTAAAACGCAAGTATATTAAGTCATCATAGAAGCTGGCTATATGTAGTGAATATATTGCAGGCAAAACTGCCATTGTATAGTAGATGGACATCAGTATCATGAATTTAGTAAGCCAGGAACCATGAAGGGGAAAGGGAAAACTATGTTGCAGCAGGAATAAATGAATCATTGTGCTACATGGCAAGCCTTCCAGGCCTGGAGTCAAGATTGAAGAAGCCAAGGTCCGCTGTCTATTCTGGAAAGGAGCAAACGTACAAAGGATGAATCATCCCTTTTTAAGGTGCAAAGAAGGAATGCCAAGAGTGCAAGTTTAATTCATTTAAGAAATTTAAAAGCTGCAAAATGGTAAAAGCTGCAAAATGGACCAAATCATGGTCTCCAGTCACGTGAGTCAAGGATGAAAATAGAGTTTAAACTTGGAGTCCTCAACATGATAGTGAGTGCCTTCACCCCTGTGTATTCTCAGAGGCAATGATTCTTTGCAACGCAAAGTTCAAAGATAAACTTCATGGCAGAAGGCTTGGGTGACGAGAGATGCTGGGCTAATTGGGTAAGGAGGTAGAGTCATGCCCCATCTCCTTGCACCTGGGTGTGGGCTTAGGTGCTGCTAAGTGAACCGAATGTTCCAGACATGGCACACACATGCCAACCAATTGTAGTGGTCCATATAATGAAGGACCTTATAGTTTGCAAACCAATGATAAACCGTGTATTTAATGTTTCTAAAGATCACATCTTTTAGAGAAAGGCACATGTTGTCCACCTGACTGTGGGCAGCCAATCACAATCTTAATTCCTATAGATAATATAATTAGATGTTCCCCTTAAGCCAATCCTGATCTCTAGTTGGTTTTTTCATTATTTGATACGTAGTATGATGTCACCTATGATGTATTTTTGATATATAACATCTGTTTTGTGAAAAGATTGCTGATCGAAATCAAGCGTATGTCCATTGATGTTTGTTGTAACCCCCTGTTTTAGATAATTGTTAAAAAAACAGTACTTTGCCATCTTCCTGAGTTGGTTCGGTTATTTGGACTCAGAATAATTCTGTGTAAACCCATGCATTTCATGCACATTCCTAAAAGGGCCTTAAGCTCATGTGGTAATGGTGCGGATGGTTCAAAAAGATTCAAACTAGTTCGTCTCCAGAGTTTGGGACGATCGGGCAACCTCAGCATTAGCTTCCCAGAGTTTCCTGTGGAGTGCGGCCAGATAGAAATAAACTTGCAAGAAGAACCGAGACAGTGGGCAGATCCCCATTTGAAGAAATCCCTGCCCAGTTTCCATGGGCACTATGCGGACGAAAGTTGAAGTGGTCGGATTGGAGGAAGAGTCAATACTGAAGGCATCGAGTCGATTACTGAATAGTGAGTAGACTAAGGGGAATGGCAAATAAGGGGACGGGATTGTTATAATCTTGAGTAACGGGAAATATTTGTAGAGAGAACTGATACCAGCTAGAATTCCTAATATAAGGGAGTTAGAAGGAGACATTTCAAACTCCAGCAAGTGTAGGGTGAAATATAATATGCATAGTCAGGACTGTGCAAGGTAATGTCTCAAACCCTGTACAGGGTAAAAAAGTAAAGGTGAAGGAAGAAGTGATCACAGTGTTTTCTAAAGTGTAAATGTCTGTTGAGTAAAATATCAAAGAGTGATAGAGATTGTGAAGAATTGGACAAATTAACAGTGAGTAAAGAGAAAGTATAGTACAACGATTGGCACCAATCAAAAAATAGATAGGCCATTGAAACCAGAGGATTGAGCAGCTTAATGAATAGCCCTTGTTTTTTTACTTCTGAATCACGTGTGAGGAGACCACCACTAATTAGTCCATGTTGACCTTCTATTTACTGTTATTTGATTTAATTGTGCTGGGTGTCACTACTTCTCTTGGCCTCTGGAGACTTGATCACTCCACCTTGCTTAAACTTTTCAAATCTGTGATTGTCCAGTACTTGGCACTTGCAACTGTTTTCTTCTTTACTTTATCTAAGAGAAAAATGTTTTATGTACAAGGTTTATCCTCTTGGCTCCCCTTGTGCCTTGTAATTATTCCTTGATGTGGCATCCTTGATCCCAGGCCAATCGACTCCACTTTATTCCTCACACAAAGCTGCTTTTCCAGCGTCTCCTGACTCTGCAGCCCTGGTCTTTCTTGGAGGTGGCTTGATTGGTTTCAACATGAGTCCTACGTCCATCTTTCCATCATGACCGCCTTAGCCACATTATGTTTTCTTCTAGAGCAAGCCTGTATATATCTCGTCTACCTTGCGTTTCAGTGTATATACACTTATTAGTCAGCTGGTTACTTTATGATCTTTGCATATAAAATGTATTCTTACTTGTGTGCATGATACTGTGTTTCTTCAGTTATATCTTCACTCTTAAGTATTTGTATATCATTTCAGTGTTTCTTTGTTTCTTCCCTTCATGACTTCATTCTGCCCTTTAACGATTTCACTTATAGCTCTTCAATGTCCAATGGTGTGTGCAGACATCCTCCCACCCTTTCAGTGCAAGGGGACATTCAATACGGTTGTATAAGTGCATATCGTCTCTCATACACTCAATGTTGTACTGGGATAATACCTGGTGTCCCAAGAAGGGCTCTTTTCCTGTTGTTACAATATGATGGAGGTGAGGGGGCAGGAGCTAGAGATGACCTGCCAGCTGCTCCTCTACATAACATTCTTTAATGTATTACAAGAACACACATTTCATCTAATAACCTAGCTCCTGCTCCTCTACATAACATTCTTTAATGCATTACGAGAACACACATTTCATCTAATAACCTAGCTCCTGCTCCTCTACATAACATTATTTAATGCATTACGAGAACACACATTTCATCTAATAACCTAGCTCCTGCTCCTCTACATAACATTCTTTAATGCATTACGAGAACACACATTTCATCTAATAACCTATCTGAATGCTCTGAACTGGCTGTATTGGGGTCATTATGAGTTTGGCTAATGTTCATGTAAAAAGAGTACATGTGGTAATTACTGTTACAGCATGTGGTAATCGGAGGTACACGGCATAATGCTGATTAATCTGATGTCTTTGAATTAAAACAAATAGTGCATATGTGGCCAATATTACTTTGTGCAAAAGTAATATTGCATGTCTTAAAAAGGTATGCATGTGGCATTTTCTGGTACAGCGTTTGCACAAAAACAAGAAGCAGTTATAAGAACAATCTGTTGCCAATCTTCCACATCCTGGCACCATGCGGGGACGGTGTCTGATGGTGCTGGTGACGTGGGTGTTGGGTATCAACGCAAAGTTACCATTTCTAGCCAGGATCTCAGCATGTGGTGGAGGAGGATGGACATGGGCCAACTACCTTCCAGGCTGTATCATGAGAAAAACTGCAGCCAAGAAAAAGAGCTGAATTTTGTCACAGGTCAGAGACGGACAGTTTCATTGATGTGTCCAGCCACTATCATAGCCTAGATAAAGAAAAGGAAAGGTCATCGACCTGAAGCAGCAGGTCTAGACGCTCGGAGCAGGACACTTCCGGTGGTGCAATGCTGTAGGGCAGGCACTGTGCTGATGCTGGACTGCGACCAGGTGGTAAGGTGGCCGCCATCTTGGAACTCTATGGATTGGATGAGACAGGAAGCCAGGAGGTGGAAGCGGGTACCTCAGTAGCAGATGTTGAGTACCCATGCAAATGCAATCATGGCACGTGTACCAAATGGAAGTGTAATGATAAAATGTGCATTTTACAGCAAGTCGCTCTATAGGGCTCAATGGGAATGAGAAGGGAGCTAATAACGGTACCGCAATTTGCGGTACTGTTATTTGCTCCCTGGTCCTTTTGCGGCTCCCGCTAAGGGTGCCTGGTAAAACCAGGTGCCCATAGCGGGTCCCACTAAGGGACCTCGTAGTAGGGTGCAAAGGGATTACCGGCACCGATGTCCTTAACAGTGCCCGGTATCCCTTTGTGCCCTACTCGGAATGAGGCCCATTGTCATTCCAAGCTCAATGCACCCCGTTCACAACAAGGTGCATGTCTTGTCTTGCCATACATTGAGATGGTGCACTGTCAGATACCGTTGTGGAGTGTCTTTGAGTATTGAAATCACACGGTTAGAACAGAGGAGGTTTGACGCGGGTACGAAGTTGCCCTGTGACATGTTTGAGAGCTGCACGCAGTCCCGGGTTTTTCATTGCTTTGCATTCTGGGACTTTTAGTTCTGCTTTTCTGATGTAAAACACATCTTAAGCACTGCACAGGAATGCAAAATGGAATTAAGTAAAAAGTCTGGGTTTTTAGAACATCCACTGCATATTGTTGTGGCGTGAGTGTGAACTAGGAGGTGGTGCACGTTGATAAAAGTGGGTAGTCATTTTTCTACACTGCTCATCTGCAGCATAAACACTGAAAACAGGAAAACCCTAATTATGAAGCACAGGACAACTATGCTGCCAACCTTCAGCATGCTGTATTGGGGGGGGGCACCACCTGTATGATGCAACGACCGAGACCAGGTTTTTGGGAGTCCAAATGTCCACTCTGTGGTTTAATTGGGACCAATGTGCACCCGGTTGAAGTTTGCCCCCTGGTAATTTGTGGTATCTCGAATGGGTGACCGGAGCCTTGAAAAGACTGGCTATCCCGATGCGTGCACCAAATCAAAATGAATATTGTTCTTGTTGTGGTGGGGTACTGTAAGGAACTCATGGTGGCAACAGTAAAGACAGGCACAAGTGATCAGAGCTCAAAGGTGTTTATTGCAAATGCAGGGTGGAAAGACAACTAATCTAAACCTAAATCTAAGATGAGAGCAAGCGTTGACCATTAAATAAAAATAAGGCAGTCCAGGTGGCATTGTGTAAAATAAAAAAAGGCCTTTACTAAGGAAAACCTATTGCCAATTCCTTACAACTAACTACACAAAGAATGTGGGGTAAGGGTTAAAAAAAGAAAGAAGTGTTTTCAGATAAGTCAGGATGTGATTGCCAGGGCTCTCCCTTCCCCAGGTTTTCAGCACGGGACAAGGTGGGACCTTGGAGCACAGCACATGCTCAAGCTTTCTCAGCCTGTGCTAACAGTTCATTTCCAGCTATCAGGTTCTTTGATGGATAAGTCTCTTTTCAATAAAAAGTATCTTGCCTTTGAGGGTCTGATGTAGTCCACAACAAATAAACAAACAAACAAAAAGTTCCTTTCTCAATGGACTTTGGGTGAGGACTTTTCACCCTTGGATCTCCCTCGACCAGGCTCAGAGCCACGTGATAAGGCAGACCATTCACTTCCCCTGGTCTTCTAATGCTTCTTACTTTCACAGGTCTTAATCTCTTTTTAAACAGTTCTTCAGGCTTCGCCTATGATTGTCAGCTTCCCTCTGCCGGGTTCACTCTCGCCAACTTTTACAGTTCACCGTAGACAACCCTTGGTCGGGTTCACTTTGCTTAACAGGTTATTCTGGTTGGCGGCATCCCTCCGCCGGGTAACTCTTGCCAAGTTTTAACAAACAGTGCACTATAATTTTACAGAACAATGCGCTTAGAGCAGTGTTAGGTAGTCCCAGGAGAGCCCACATCACTGAATTTAGAAGAGCCAATAACTGGCTCTCAAATCATGAGAAAATCCAGCTAAAAGTGGCCACACTTGTTTACAAATGTCTAAACAATGCCGCACCACGCTACCTTTCTTCGAGATTCACGGGAATAAATCCAACAAGACTCAGCAGATCCTCTAACTCCAACAACATTTCAACACCTAGATTCAAACTGTCCAGAGTTGGTGGCTGTAGATTCCAGGTCAAAGCAGCCCAACTATGGAACTCCCTACCAACCACCCTATGGACAGATCAACCATACCCCACTTTCCGACACAACCTGAAAAGGTGGATCAAAGACGCGGACAAATAACAGACTACTAACTGCCTAGACCTACTCCGCATGTCCCTCCACTGTTTGACTATACTTCTGCACATCCACCACTCAGCATTTACCGCCTGTCTGAGTAGGACTGTAAATATTTGTACCATTATTTTGCCTTCTGTGTATATTTATTGTCGCCACATGTGCCTCTGTGTTTCTGTAACTAAGCTGTAAATTGTCGTATGCAATGCGCCCGGTTACGCTCGGGTCTGGTGCGCAATACAAGAAATAAAACAAACAAAACAAACTATGGGACATTAGACTTCTCTGCTTCTCGTTAGCATGCCTCTGCCGGGTTCACTCTTGCCAATATTTTACAAACAGTTCACTATAGGACTTCAGACTTCACCTCTTCTCGTTAGCATCCCTCCGCCGGGTTAACTCATGGCAACTTTTAACAAACAGTTCATGTACTCGTTTTCACCATGAAGGATTCATTTCCCTTTCTTTCACAATCATTGATCAGTCAAAGACTTTCATGATACAGAGGAGTTTACAAGACCCCTGTATTACCACTTTGACCTCTCTTCATCTCTTCACAAGGCCTTCTGGTTATGGTAGTCTCTTATCATCGGGTAATCGCCCAGAGGTTCCTGTGTGAGCACCCACATGGTGCCAGTCACCTCTGTTATGAGTTTTCCAATTCATTCTCAAATTTAGCTGCTTGCTACTTTTCAATCAACACAGTTCAGTTTCTTCTAGACTCTCCCCTCGACTCACCAGCTCTGATGAAGTGCTTGGCTTTCTTCTCCTTCGAGTCCCAGTGAGACAAGCGTCTTTCCCCGGCTTGGGTATCAGCAGAGAAGGGTCTTGTGCACCATAGACATCTGCTGCAAGACAAGTTGGCCTTTGTTCGTTGTTTTATGTTTCCAATTGCAGAGGTTTCACAGGCCTGGATCGAAAATGGCAAAGTCACATCTCTCCTGCCACCCTCTCGGTATTTGCCATCTTTCGCCTCCTCTTGAACTGCCATGCTGAGTTAGCGCTCACATCGTGCGTTCTGCTTTGCTCTTCCTTTGCTCTCATGTTCCACCTTCTATCCGTCTGGGAAAGAGAAAAGGCGTGTGTGGTTCTGGTCAATTGCCTGACTTTGCCTGACCCTCGTATTGGGACATGACAGGGAAATGGCTCTGGTGTTAGTCCGTTGTCTTTCGTGTTTTGCAAAAATGTTTGTCGGAAAAGAGGGGGCAGGATTTTAGATATCCTATGTGGTAGGATGGGGAAAAGATGTTCAAAGTAGGGGGATACCGCGTCTCACCCATCGGTGTCGCACTCCCGCTCCCCAAGGACCCCTCCATCCAGGTGATCCTCCCTCACGGGTCCACCCCCAGGAACTGGATCCATTAGCAATGGCCGTGTCCTGGCCACCTGGATGACAGATCCCCGGGGACTAGCCAGGGAGACACTTTCAAGTTTCTCACAGGTACCCCAACCTGTATTGCAATTCAAGTTACTGGGGATAACTCCTTGCTTACAGTCTTCCTCTCTGTGTATGGAAACAAAGCTACTGTCAACAATTTCCTCTACTGGGTAGGAGTATGGGAGTGTCAAGGGCAAACTGGTGAGATGGTTGCATCCTGTATCTACTAACAAGGTCTGTGTTGGGCTCAGAGACTCCATGTGCAAGCGCAGGATGATGATGCGTGGGATCAATGATCGTAGATTGACGAGTGAGGCACAGACTGGCATTCAGCGATGCCTCCACCTGTTTCAGAATGCCTACCACGGTGGTGAGGGGGAATGCAATGTGGGACCAGTCGAAATCCACCAAATCTTTTTAGAAGCCATAAATGGTAAATAAGCTGGTGTAGGCAGCATTCATTTGTCATGGAGCGTTGCGGCTGCAGATGTGTTTATGGGCATTGGGCATAACGGCATCTAAAATCTGCCACAGTACAAGTGAGAATGTAAGCTACCACATTCCATCGAGCATTCCATCCATATGCTGGAAGATGCCAGTGGAACAAAGAGGCAAGCCTGTCAGAAACCTGTGGAGAGCGGTCTACCTGTGCAGATATGCCGGCTGCTATTAAACTCACTCTGAATGAGCTTAACATGGTGGATGATGGCCAGGCTGCCCAGACTGTACAGGGTGAAGGTTTGCTTCAGGGAGATGGGTTCACCCTTGCCACTGGAGCCCCCACCTGAGTCTCTGACTCCTCCGTGGCACATCTCCTCTGGTTCTGTCTGCATAGCAGCATTAAGCCTCATACTTCACGAGCGGCTCATTGACATTCATGTTAATTCTGTCACCCAATAACATGTTAATACCCGGCATGCATACACACCTTCGATACACTGTCAGCTTTTTTCCAGGCGATTGATTCCACCTGGGGCCTACCCGGCTACGTTCCAATCATTACATCTGCCCTTTGGCTGGATCAACTAGTAGTAGTAATAATGTTGAGTTTATTTTGAATGCAATATTCATCAAAATCATAATTATAATGATTATATATGTTTTTTTATAACACGCTTTATGCCAGCGATTGGTTTCTAAGCGTGGGATAGGGATTTGAACCTGTGTTGCGCTGCATTGTCTTGCTTCCAAGACAAAGGCGTTGCCCCTGAGCTATCCCCCCTCATAGATAGAAATAATAAAACAGCAATCATAAAATCTGAAATAAAAACAATTACTATGAAACAACAAGAATAGTCAGTCTGTCAATTTCGGCAAAAATCCATAAAGGGATGCAAAACATATAAATAGAAGAATCAGCAATTATTTACAGACATGCAATTAAAATATACAATAAGGTACATTTAAGAGTATTCAATAAAACAAGCAAATCCATGAACGTTTTATTATAACCTCTTATGCTTACATATATGAAATCAACTTATACATGCATTAACTATATTGTAAAAATGTCATTCTACCGGCAAATATTATCATTAAAAAAGATGTAACTGCATCAAATTTACAGATCGAGTCAGAGGTCTTAAGGAGCATACAAGCATCGTTCTTAGACCTGATGCCATGTGAATTGACTATTGGTTTATTTCATTTAATTCTTATATCATGGCTCAATGGGCAAGTAAACAACATGACGGCAGTCATCCTCATCCCAGGTTTTACAGTAAGAATATTCTGATCTTCGCAACGACTGGTAAACCTTGCAATTGACAATATGTTCATACTTCACAAAGAGTATTTTCTGAACAAGAATAATAATGTATACAGTACCAATCTCCTTTGTTCTAATTTGCATAGCACAAAACAGCAACCATTCCAGGGATCAAAAGATCCAAGGATCGTGGGCTTCCATGAGGACAATGTACGCCCTAGAGCATTGTCTAACATTTTGTGATCTTAGTACTGGTGATAAAAAGCGTTTACAAGAAACAATATACAAAGTGCAGAAAAATAACAAATTCATGTTAGATTTAATCCAAAATAGTATTGCAAATAAAACATGTACATTGATTCTTAGCCTAAGCTGTCACCTTTAAAAATAGTGGAAGTCTATCAAATTATAGATGAGTTACCAATTTTCTAGCATAACTGGTAGATCCGATATTGAAATAGTTGTCTGTGTTTGAATAAGCAAAAGGCGCATGAGGTAAATATGACGATTTATGATCTTCCGATTATGTAAAGAAAAGTTCTTGTTTGGATTTAAAGACCTGACTTAGCAATTGTTTGGAGTTTTCATGTATTATCTCAAGCTGATTGTGGACATCACCAATGCCAATGTCTATCAAACCTTTTTCAACATACCATAGCCATGTAATATAAGTATCGTTTCCTAATCTCAATACATCATTTATTTTAAAATGATTTATCATTGGCCAAAACTACAATCCATAAAAGGGCTGGTCATAGTAAAATGTAAAAAATATAAGGACCAAATCGGAGTCGTAAAATAGAATTCCTCATCTATAGCAGAAGCTGGAGGGCCATTTTGGAGCTATTTTTCTGAATTTTTCTTGGGTGATCACACTCATAATCAAGAAGTTAATACCATGTGATGGACTTTAGGAGTAATGTATCTGGGATTGAACTCATGCACTGCCCTGGGAATACAGTGGCACATCTTCTTTGCATTCGGCATCTACTAATTGCTTTTAGGCACATGGCAGATAAAAACAGGCAGTAACTCAATGACCACCTGTTTCCACCGGTACTGCTTGGTTGATAATGAGAAGCTAAGCAGCGATGTAACCCTCCTTTCATCCATCCCTGCTTAATTAAACAGCTTGGATTCAAACCTTCTCAGGTGGGCTTTGATGGTAACCGCCCATCAGCACAATGTATGATTGGCTCAAGCAAAGCGAGTACCTCAGTGAGGGATCAGGGACAATACGCATGAAGACTCCGGGTGCCAGTAGTGTATATTTATAGATATATCAAAAATGGCAGATGCCTATGAAATGAAAACCGGGGTTCCGCACCAAGCCAATCTTTCATTTCAATGACAGCTGGTGGTGTGGCCATGGTGGCTGTGGCATCATGGGCAGCAAGAGGGGTCAGGAGGAAGTCAGTGGGGGAATCCCTGGTTAGTAAGTTTGAGCTTGCTTCTCCAGGTAGCAAGGGAGAAAGGAAGTTGGGGGAAGCAGGTGGGTGGGGGCAGCTGCAAAACAGGCATTTTTAGGGCATGGCATAGCAAAACGGGAAGTCGCCTGCTGCCAGGAGCAAATGTGCGATTTCACTGGCTACTCGCATCAGCTTGTGGAAGCTTCTGATTGGCCAGAGCATTCCTCTAGAGTGCTATTATGTAATAATGCTCCACTAGCCAATTAAAACCAGAAAAGGACTCATTATGATCTCACAAAATACTTTTTGCAAATTAGCTCCCGGAGCTAGTGCACTGTCCAGTGAGAGCACAGGCTGTAACAGTGAGTGCAAGCTAGCGTCCCATCCCTCATTTATTGTCTACTGATGCTTCCTTTTGACAGCAATTCTCAGTTCCTTTTCTATCTCCATGTTCTCTTCTAGCAGAGACACGTAGCACATCACTCTGTTTCCTGCAGTGACCCTTTGGTATTTTGCAGCTCCCTAATTCCTGGTTTATGTGTCTTTTAAGGTTCCATCCTGTTATGGGTAATGGAAACTGAAAAGAGACTTCTCTGGTCAGTTGCGTTCTGGTTTACAGGGAAGTCTGGAGATTTCCCTGAGGGCCTCTGCATCATGAACCTTTTTTCTGAAAGTAATTTTGATATTGTTGCTTGCAGCACACACAATTAAGATGCTATTTTCACTTGCCCAATGTAAAAGGGGGCCACTTTGAACAAAAAATCCAGGACCTCTTTTGGCCCACAGTCCACTCTGTCATGTCGTAACGTGTCTCCTGTAGCCCTCACACATCGTTATGTGGGTGGCTCTCAGTTCGGGTCACATGGCAAGAAGATGGACCTTGGGCTAGGGAAGGGGACAGGTACAGAGGGGTCACGTGGGTCTGGGTTTTGGCAGTTTGCCACTTAGTAAAATAAAGCAAAGATGTGTAATCGATCCCACTGTGTCCGCGTACTTTATGACCATGTTGGAGCCCAGATGATGTTCCGTGTGAGATAGCCTCTCGCACTGCCTGTGTGAGGGCTGCCTGAGGGCTCTGACACACTCCTTTCTCTGATTCGTTCTCCCTACTCTGGCACTCCTCCACACCAGGTGGTTTACTATTTACCTTGCCTTTAAAACGCATCAGTGTAATGGTAATACTGACCAGTGCCAATTTTTCACCATCTGGTAATGGTGTTGAGAACCTCGGTTATGGATATCATTTTGCCAGGACCATTACTAAATGTTATGTTACTTGTTATGTTATGTTATGTTGCTTGGCATTTATACAGCGCCTTATATATCATTGGTATGACCTCAAAGCGCTGCCAGGGTGGTACAGGCCAGCTCCCCACATCATTATCCCCAGAAAAATAATATATTGTTAGTGCTTAGGTAAAAGCACAAAGCCAATTTGAGATTATTATTTCAGATTATTTAAACTATCAATTTACGATGAGCAGGTCCTAATAGGATCTAATAGGTTCTAATAGTGAAATGAATATATTGGCAGTATAATTATGTCAGCTTCGCTGTTCACACTCATTACACAGCACGTGACTGTGGTTGAAATCTGATAATCATGCACTATGATTTTTCTTTACACTATCTGTAGCATTGCACAAAATATCTGTATAATAACATAGTCAAACTAAAAAAAGGAACGCAATACATCAGTGGAAACACATCAGGAGATTATTTTGTAAATGATAGTACAATGGTCACTTGTAAAGTCGCGAAAGGCAAAACAATAAGCTTCCAGAAGGATCCAAGACTTAAGGCTAGCTGGGTGAGGTGATTGCCTTTTTAGCATTCAAGTTACAGACTTTCTCTGATTCTGAAGAGAAGCTCAGGAACCCCACGGAATGACAAGCTTAAAGCTGCTACTACATATTGGTTTAAGCCAGACAAAGGGCCATTTATTCTTTGTCACTCTGACGACACCGGCAGCGAAGGGACCGTGATGGTTTCTCGAATAAAGGATGCGGACAAGGTTATTTTAGATTATCTGGCTAATGGGAACTTAAAATTGGCATCAAGGTGAGAAAGCTAAACTGCGCCTCCTTGGACAGCGTAACTCAAGTGCGAAGAACCGTCTCTAGCTCTCAGATGGAGCTCGCGATGGATTAAGCGATAACACAGCCCGAGGTATGGCCCAAAGTTTAAGGACTTGATTGACAAACAATGCTCCGATCAAGATGCGACCGGCAGAGTGCGCGTCACATCCCGCGGCTGCCTCCATCCGCTTGTCTGCTCCCTGATTCACCATCACTTATAGTCAAAACTAGCACAATTGTGTCACAGTCTTCGGGGATTGCATGGCCATGGACTTTCAGAAGGTGGAAAAATAATGAAACAACACAATGAAGCTGTGTGTCCCTACTCACATGCCCTGTCCCTCCAAGCTGTATGTACTTCTGTGCAATATTTTCATAGTATAGGCGGTGCTCACCACCTAACAGCCAACAGTAAAAAGCAAATACGGGCAAAATATCCCTCTGGTGCTGACATGTGCCTTGAAAATGAGCTCTGTTGCTGCAAACATTTGCTTGCCACCTTTTCAAACTAAATAATGTTGTTCATGTTACAACTGCTTTTATTTTGTGCTTTTCTGTTTCATCAATTTTTAGTTTGGGCTATTAGGTGGCGCTAAAAGCGCTACATTTTAGCCAAATCTATTGTCATAAGCATAAGAGCTTTAACATAGGAGTTTTAAATATGGACTTTGAATGAGGGTCTGTAATGCATTTCAATGGAGATGACATTTCAGGAGGCATGCACGGTTGTTTGGTAACTGAAACCCTCCCATTCCATGGCCATAGCCATGCTGATCCCTATGGCCAACCCCACCCATTCCTGCCCATCTCTGAACTCTTTGAGCTCTTCCATGGAGGCAGCCATCTTGGATGACTGTCTCTTAGGAAGTTCTCCGGAAACAAGCCGAAGCTAGCGGCCATCTTTGAATGCGAAATACACCATGCATCTTAGTGTGGAAAATCTGTATTCTGAATAGGTGTGACCTTTTTTTGCTGAATACGATGCAGGTCCACGCCTTCACATTGATCCGTTTTCCTATTTAAAGGGGTAGTTCACTCCAAAATGTTATGCTTTAAACATTGTGGCTATAATAACAAATACATATTGGCATTATTTCTTTTAAAAGTTCTGATGGAAAATAATTTTTAAAATGACCATTCAAGTGTTGATTCAAAGCAGAAAACCTATTTAAGTGGAGAGAGGGAAGAGCTGATCTCATCGGGGTCATGTGACGCTTACTGAACAGGTCTATTGTTTGATAGTTTATTTGTATACCGCCTATACACAAAGTGTTTAAAAGTGCTTCAAGGCAATGGAGGGAGCAGGGGAAATTGCAATGACATTCTTACAAGGCCTTGAGACAAGAATGTGAAAAATTAACCTGCTGTGTTTATTCATTCGTGCCTCGAAAGTGAGGTCACCCCAGAGGAACCGACCAATACATGGAGCAAGCAGATACATCTACACAATAAGCTTCAATCACACTGTACCGAGGCATGGCGCCAGCACAGAGTTCCAGCTGAAACATAAAGCTGAGCGCTGCACCACCATGTGCCAGTTTTCCCCACTCAAAGTTTCACTACAAAGCATTTTGGCAACTAGATGTCATGCAGAATTTGCCAAGAACACCACAGTGCTCACGTCGGAGCCCTGAGATCCTCTCTGATGTGAGCACTGTCCTCTGTGTGTTTGCAGGATTTTGCTCGCATCCAGGATATCTAGCTCTCCGCTGCCGGCAACGTGGTGTATGACATGTGCCTTACACATGAGTTATGTTGCTGCAAACATGTGCTTGCCACCTTTTCAAACTAAATAATCTCGTTCATGTTACACCTGCTTCTATTTTGTGCTTTTCTGTTTCATCAATTTTCAGTTTGGGCTATTAGGTGGCGCTAAAAGCGCTACATTTTAGCAAAAACTATTGTCATAAAAATAAGAGCTTTAACATAAGAGCTTCAAATATGGGCTTTGAGTGAGAGTCTGTAATGCATTTCAATGGATATGACATTTCAGGAGGCATGCACGGTTGTTTGGTTACTGAAACCCTCCCATTCCATGCCCATAGCCATGCTGATCCCTATGGCTAATCCCACCCATTCCTGCCCATCTCTGAACTCTTTGAGCTCTTCCATGGAAGCAGCCATTTTGCTCGCATTCTGGATTTCTAGCTCCTCGCTGCCGGCAACGTGGTGTATGCTGGCAGCAGGCAGCTATAAATCCATAGTGCAAGCAAAATCCTGCGCACACACAGAGGGCAGTGCTCATGAATTTTTAGCACCGTCCTCTGCGTGGGATTTTGCTCACACTTCAGATTTCTATCTCCCTGCTGCCAGCATGCGCAACGTTGCTGGCAGCAGGGAGCTAGAAATACTGAGTGAGAGCAAAATCCTGCAACCACACAAAGGGCAGTGCTTTCCCTCTCTCCCAGTGCCAACATGCCCTTGTTCCCTTTCTCTGCCCCGCTCCCCATAAAGAAAGACTGACACTGCCCCTCTTAAACACCCCCCCCCCGACTATGCATGTAGCCATCCCCCTTGGCCTCCACTCCTGGTCCAGCCACCATGCGACTCTGGCTCGGGCCCACGTTGGGCTTCTATAGCCAGACCCAAAGGCTTGGTCCTGGCTTGGCACTACCCAAGCTCGACTTTAAGGCTCCTGAGTGTTTTGTATATGAAACGGTTGCCTTTTGCTTGGTGAAATGACACAAGCACCCAGCATAAGACCGCCAATTGGCTCCCTCAAACAGTGGGGGTGATTCGACATTAAAGGCCCACCTTCGGAGGAAGCTTCTGATCTCCCTGCTCAATGGGCGGCATTGTCTTTACCAGCCCCTGCTCCTCCATTTTCTGCCTTCCCTCCAGTCCAGCCCCTTCTCCGAGCACTTACCTTCTCTGCCAGCCTGTGCAATCTTCCTCCTTATGCGCGGCCCCAATACACAACAACAAAGGATTTGCCCTGTCGGGTCTATGGTGGCCATCTTTCATTGGGGAATTGAGGGGTGCACAACTACGCATCCCCCTACATCAAATGAACATGTTTCTATTTATTTACCAAATACACACTATCACATACCTTCTTACATTCTTAAAAGCAAAACCCGGGAATGATGTCACCCATGCACTACCCCCTTCCCCAAGACTCCGCCTACCCGACTCAACTACTTAAAAAAATAACGGCTGAGAGGCACACGGACACGCAAACAAAAGAAAAAGAATAGTCTTTTTGTTTTGTTTGTGTGAGCACGGATGTCACTCTCTTCACATTAGTGGGGGAGATGTTGCTAACTGGGCACCGGCCTTCAGTTTGTCACATATCCTTAGTTTATGGCCACACCTCGATGTGATTGGCCACAAACGGTGTGTTTGTAGTCAATCACATCGGGGCGTGGGCGGATTTCCTTGGATTGCAGGAAACACCAGAGACTCCACGCTCTTGCCTGGAGACTTGGAGAAGAGCTACAAACCTGGAGTCTCCGGGGTAAACCCGGAGACTAAGCAGGTATGCACTACCAGCACCCCAGGTACAAAGCTGTGGTGCTCGTAGAGTCAACCCACAGGTTGGCAGGAGGATTAACGGCATGCAGCTCTCAAGAGGCCATCGCTCGGTCGGGTGGCTCCAGCTGAAGGCCCATTAAAGGCGATAGCCACGCGCAGCCACCTGTGTTACCACTACATTGTTAAAGGTTACAAACCTTTGTGATGTCACATCTGATGCTTGCTCTCCTTTTCATTCTGCTTCTTCCCAAGCACTGTTCTTATGTTGGAGCTGCCGGCGACATCTTCGAGCGCAACACATCATTCTGCGGACTTTGTAATGTCCAATATATCTGCGTGTTGTCAACACTGAAAACAAACATCTTTGGGTAACGATATTTGTTCTCACCCACTGAACACCCTTGCCAGCATATCTCAGGACTAGTGCAATTATATAAACAAACTCCAGTCCTAGAATACGTGGGGAAAGTGTTGGATGGTGGCTGAAAAAAAAGATTATTTACCCAACGATGTATGTTTTGAGCGCTCAAAACTCTACAGAGTATCATCATGATATCAGCATGACATCAGTAGGTGGGTGGGATGAGTGTAGCGTATTGCGCCCTTATAGCATAACTGAATGTACAGTGCCCTACTATTGGAAAATATTGATCAACGATTCATAGCCGTACTTTCCTTTCTGAATGGGTGGTTTTCTATTCTCCATTCTTACTTCCATTTTCTGCTCAGTGAACAGCCAGCCCCTTGAGTCTCTCTTATGCCTGCCAAGCGCATGGAGAGGAAATGTTGGGATTACGTCCAATTACTGCCAACATTACACTCCATGTGGGTTTTTACTTTCATGTGTTTCATTAGATGGAAGGAAACAAGAGTCCATTAATGTCC
This sequence comes from Ambystoma mexicanum, assembly GCF_040938575.1. Lineage (NCBI taxonomy): Eukaryota > Metazoa > Chordata > Amphibia > Caudata > Ambystomatidae > Ambystoma > Ambystoma mexicanum. Next base: position 81,812,429 of record NC_090938.1, read on the forward strand.
AACGCAGGTGAACCACTGAGGAAAAGTGTCCCCATTCGGCCCCAGAGGTGTGGGAGATTTATGACAAATGCATCTCTGGCAATTCCATTAATATGGATTTTAGCGGCATCTAATTCAGTGTGGCGCCTTCCTTTCGCTCAATGCTGGGAAGCCGCGCAGCCGCATGAGCAAATTGCGCTGTGCAAAAATCTATACTAACGACGGTCCCCGAGTGGTACTTGCGGAGAGCCGGATGCACAATTATCCTTCTGCCTTGCCCCACAAATGATATTGCCTCCACTTAGAACACTATCGCCAGATAAAATTCTGTTGCTGCAAATTAGGTATAAACAGTTGGCGCCCCAGAAGTAATGATAAACAGTGCAGGCCCTTCCACCTCCTAAGCAGCTCCCTACATTCGAGAGAGAGACTGGCTTCCATCCAGGTTTTCTAAGTTGTATTGTATTGTACTGTTTATTTATAAAGCGCTTATACACAAAACAAGTGCTTCAAAGTGCTCCAAGACAGGGGGTTGGGGAGGGGGTGACATGAGATACAATAATTCATAGGGCCTTGGAAATTTCAGAATGATATCCAATAATAGTAAGCATTCTAGGCCTGACGCCATTTCGGCTGATTCAAGTGTGTTACCAGGTAGTTGGGGCGGCGCGGGGTGGCAGGCGAGGGGGGTACAAGCATAACAAACTGACAATAATGCAAGTGCGGGATCAGCTGTTAGGATAGGAGGGGATATGAGTAAGGTTATTGTGCCTTTATGATGTGTCATAACACAGGTGTTTCAGGTGCAAAATGCAAGGGGAGAGGGGAGACAAGGAACAAACAATGAGTGTGAGTGATGGGAGAAGGGGAATTTGCCAGGTCGAGGAGGGCCGTGTTAGTGCAGAGGTTTGTCTCTTAGGGAAATGTGTAGTACTGCAAGTAGTGCGCGGGGATTTGAGGCAAGTGCAGGGACTGGTGTGGGCGCCTGGGACCTCTAAGATTCTGGGGTGAGCCAGGTGACCAGTTAGCAATCTGAGCAGAAGGAGGCGATGGCAGGTAGAAAGCGAAGGTTAGCAGGGGAGAGATAGAGAGAAAGCAGAGGAGAAGAGGAAGGTCTTGAGGAGTTTCTTTAATGTAAGGAGATCTGGCTGGAGACGGAGAGTGGCAGGGACACTGTTCCAGAGGGTGGCTCCTGTAGAGGATAACGATCTACCCCCAAGTGTCTGCTTGGAAAAACAGCTCACTTTCAGAGATTTGGAGGAGGATGAGCGAAATGCTCTGTAGGGGGTGTATTTGTTAGGGTGTGTTGTAAATAGTGTGGGCCCAGCCCCAGAAAGCCTTGTGAACTATGCAGAGGGTCTTGTACTTGATCGTTGTAGCCACGGGGAGCCAGTGGAGGGATATCAGTGCCAGAGAGATGTGGTCCCAGAGCTTGAGGCCGAGGATAAGTCTTGCAGTTCTGTTATGGATGAGTTGTAAGGGTCTGAGTGTAGAGGTAGGGAGATTGAGAAAGAGACTGTTACAGTGGTCAAGTCTAGAGAGAACCAGAGCTCTGAGACAATGAGTCTCTGGGGAAAGTGAGAAAAGGTAGGATACCTTGGAGGAGGTGCAGCTGGTAGCTTGAAAGGGGGATGAGTGTCATCTGCATAACTCTGAAAGTTGGAAGTGAAGGAAGAGATCAAGTGGGCCAAGGCGACCATGTAGATATTGAAGAACCAGGGGGATAGATTAGATCCAAGAGGGAACCCACAAGTAGAGAGAGTGATAGCAGAGAAAAAGGGCCCAAGTTCCACCTTGGATGGACGGTCTAAAAGAAAGGAGGTGAGCCACGCCAGTGCTGGATCAGTGATGCCCAGGGTATCACGAAGATGAATGATCAGGGTGTTATGGTTCACCATGTCGAATGCGGAGGAGAATGAGGACAGAACGAGAGTTAGAGTCAAGATGTGAGAGCAGGTCCATACAGGTGTTTTCAATTAGAGTACTTTCTGTGCCTCTGGATGCTCTGAAGCCAGACTGATGATTGTGGAGACAACCAACAGATTTAGTGTGGCGAGAAAGCTGAGAGATAGCCAACTTCTGCAGTAGTTTGCCCAGGAAAGGAGTGATAGAAATAGGGTGATAGTTTGCTGGGGTCGGCAGAGGGTTTTTTGAGTAGTGGGTGCACCAGGGACTGTTTGAGAGAGGAAGGGAAAACTCCAGAGGCAAAATAGACTTTGCAGAGGGTGGGGCTAGAGTATCAATGTTGTCCTTGATACTTTTGGAAGGGCATAGATCCACCTGTTTGGAGGAGGCTTTCATAGACCGGACTAGCCTTGTGACCTCCTCACATGTGACAGGGGAAAAAGCAAGAAAAGGTAGAGGGGGAATAATATGAGAGGCCGAAGAGGGCTCAGAGGATGTTGGTGCATGTGTGGGTGAAGGAGTGAGAGAGGAAAGGATGTCCAAGGTTTTGTTGGTGAAATGGCCTACCAATGGTGAGCAGAGGGCTTGGGTGGGTGCAGTGAAAGATGAGGCTGCAGAAGGGTTGGCTAATTCCTTGCAGACTTTGAAATGTTTGGCCGTGTTGTTAGATGCCGCAGAGATGCAGGCTCGAATATGGACTTTTTTTGTGGACCAGATGCAGAATCTATATTGCCTTTGGTGAAGGCGACAGGCCAGTTTGTCAGTTGGTGAAAGGCAGGTTATTAAATATGAAGCATCACAGCCATGTACTACTGAGGGTTTTTTACATTAAATAAACATGTTCTTTTAAGAAAAACGAGTGTTCCTAGAAAAGGAAATGCATCATAGAAGAAGGTTTTGCTAGAATTTACTTTAATGACTAAATGATTTACTAAAGCAATAAAACCTGGAGGGCATTACCAATTTGGTAATGCCTGTGGGGCGATAGTCACAAGCCTGAGCGGAGCCCGTGTCTGAGTTGTAGCTATTACGGCTTAGCAACAAAGTGCAAAAACCATTTAGATATGCCCAGGAAGGGCATGCTGACATATTGTCTGACTTGCCATAAAATGTAGAATCCAAAAATATATTAGATTCATGTAGTTATCTGAAAATTAGCATAGCTGTCATGTTGTTACATTTTCAGAACCCAAAAGGTAAAATCCACCTGTCATTTTGAAATTATGTATTTTTACTCCTCCTTCAGCCTACATCATACACACCCCCCAACTCCTGGTCCTATCAGTAGCCAGTGGGCGTCTTGGTGGGAGGTGATAGGAGAGTGCCAGCCAATCCTTATCGTGTGAATTATGATAATGTAGAGTGTCATCAGCCCTATAAGAGGTCAATTTTGCATCAGAACAGGGCTTTTCAACTTGATTACTGGAGGTAGTCTACTGCGGGACTCCTACATTCAACAACTAGCAGAGAGGCCTCAATCCTTGCACTGGAGACAGTGACAGGTAAATGTAGAAGCTAGCTGGGACCCCGATCACAGGAGGCAGTCTGGGTGCAGGAGAAAATCTTTGACTGAAGCCCTTGACCAGATCCATGCATTTCAGAAGAGCCCTGCTCCTGTTTCCCTGGATGCCCCATAATCAAGGCCTCCCATGTAAGTAGATTAATCTAAATGCCATCAAAAGTGTCGGGGGGAGAAACTGCCAGCCTTAATCCTTATCTCGCATAGTGGGTAGGGGGCTGGTACTGGGAAGACCCTTGGACCATTTTATTAAGTCTAATTCAAATAAATTCACTGTAGAAAATCACCCTATCCATTTAAATTGAATTGTTTTGGACCGCCTGCCTTTATCCTTTCCATTAAATTGTGGGTAGGGGGAAAGCTGTGTAGATCTTTAGTACATTGGATTGAAGTTAAATCAATTAATTCCCATGAAGAAAACCACAGGATGAGTGTTGTTAGAATTCAAAACTAATAAAGTTCATACCCAGTGTCTTAAAGCCGCTATATTCAATAACGTACTTGGGTGACTCTACCTTTCTGAAACCCCTGTCTTCTGTACCAAAGGGAAGTGTCCATAATCCTCATATAAGTAACCCTAGAAAGCTGCTATTCAAGTGTATGTACAGGCTGCAAAACGAAATTCCCCATTTATTACCGTGCATCCCAAACCAAAAACCCCAAAGCACTGCATGTCCTTTCAATGTGAGTTGAAAAACGATTTTCCCTTTGAGTTCTTTTTCCCAGCCTTGCCTTTCAAATAAAAGCCTAAAAATGATTTCCCCATTTGAGTTCCTTTTTCAAACCTTGCTTTTCAAATAAAAGCCCAAACGATTTTCCCACTGATTTTCCATTGTATTGTGAATGTTTTCTATGGGTTAATTTGCAATTAAATTGGATGTAAGTTGTGACTGCATATTTTAAAATTCTACCTGGGTTGTTTTAATAACGGAAAGTAATTTGGAGTTGTGATATGGTGTAGTGCCATAGCACAGCTGCTCGAAGTTTTGGTTTTGTATTCCATTTTGCCAAACCTTAAATTAAAATATATATTCTACCACCGGGGGTATTTGCCCTACCGCCAAACCCCCCGGCGCTATTAGCGCCGGATCATGGGTTTGGCGGTAATAGAATACCCCATTCCCCATTGAGCCCATTCGGGAATGCCCCATTCCCCATTGGGCTCAATGGGGAATTTTCGCGCTCTTACCACCTGCAGATTTCCCGCCGGTGGTAATAGCGCAATTTTACAGCAGATTTCCCCCCAGCTCAGAGCTGGGGAGAAATCCGCCGAAGCCCTGATTTGGCGTACCCTTAAATCTGGCGGTAATACCGCCGGATTCAAGGGTTGCCGCCAAACTCGTGATGAGGCCCTAAGTCTAAAATACACCATAACACAGTGGGTGCTTGCTGGAAAAAGCATGAATAGCTTTAAATATTATTTAAAGGTATGATGCATCGGGATTGTGTATGTTTCGCCTCAACTAAAGCTTTTCCAAGGCTGTCTTCTGCTGTATTTTGGGGATATTTTATAAATCACAAAGAGTGCAATGTTCTTAAATTGACAATGTCTGTGATTCTACCCCATATGTAAATTTATCTAAGGATATCTGTGAATTGGGGAGTGGGCATGTTCACAGCCATTCTTACCCTGGGACCCAGTTTCTCTTCTCAGCCTGTTCTAAAATTCTGCAAGCCCAATGTAGTGTTCAATAGCGCATGAATATTTATCCTCACCTCACAACTATGTGACTATCCAAATGAGTATATATGGTTATGATTTCAAACACTTCAATATTAGGGTGAGGGTTATGAAAAATGAAATGAGCATCAACCCCAGTGTGCATTATTTTACTAAGCGATTCAATCCTACAACCCTTTTATCAGACACATATGTTCATATATAAAGATTTGGGGTAATTCTAATGTTCCCAAAATGCTCTTTGATTTTATACAAAGCAGCCAGGAACTGTTTTTGGTACTATTTGTGTGAGTCCACTTTCTCATAGAGCTGTTGTGAAACAGTACAGTAGGAGTATACCAGACTGTACATCTTGAAACAATCACCTTCTATCAGAAAATATGCATACGGTTATTTGACATTTTGATAATGACTACAATATATCTATTGGAAGTTTCATTCGAAATGAACATTGGTCAATTGTAAAAATAACAATTTCACATTCTCACTACAATCAAATTATTCCTTTTTTAAAAGTTCTTTTTTTTTCAAAGGATGCATAACTTTTTGTCTCCTGAAATATCCTTCATTGGTGGAAAGGGAAGCGTTCAGAGTAAAACCAATAAACCGGTTCTTCTACGAGCACCAGGACAATGTTCAATTTTCTGTACCAGTCAGTGATTGCACAAGTACTAATAATTTACATAAAATCTAAAATAACAATGCAGTTTAGGACCCTGCCATCCGGTCCTCTAATGCCATGCAAGGTCTGTGAGCACTCAAGGGGACCTGCAGAGCCATTACCCATCCCCTTCACCTACCTCATATGGATAAAGAACCCTAAATGTATTGGTTACATTCCTGCAAGGCATGCAATGACAATGCATGACTCCAATGACAGGCCAGACCCCACCTGGAGGGAGCCCTCTGCAGCTCCTACCCGCCAAATACATTAAATTAAAAAATAGCAGCACCTCCCCGTCCACAATATTTACGTTTTTTCTCTGGTCATGCTGCTGAAAGAAAAAGCCAGAATGGCTCTAGAAAGTAAGCAACTGACAAGAGAGAGAAAGTGTGATAGCGCAATAACGAGAGCACAGAGAGAGAGAGAGAGAGAGAGAGAGAGAGAGAGAGAGAGAGAGAGAGAGAGAGGTAGAGAGAGAGAGAGAGAGAGAGAGAGAGAGAGAGAGAGAGAAACATAATGTGAATGTGTGTAGGGGGGGAGAGAGAGAGAGAGAGAGAGAGAGAGAGAGAGAGAAAAAGAGAGAGAGATGACATATGGTATGCCAGGTTCAGCTAGCTATTGCATAAACGTTATCATACAGTAGGGGTCTACAACCTTTGGCTCGCCAGATGTTTTGGACTACAATTCCTCTCATTGTTAACCATCACACCTAATGAAGAAGGATCATGGAAGTCATTGTCCAAAACATCACGAGAGCCACAGATTGCAGACCGACATACAATTTTGCTCATCAAACTGTGATATATTTTAAACATCAGGAAACACCATGATGTTACTTTAGTGTGAGATTTTTAAGTGCTGGTTAGAAAAAAGATATTTAGTCTTATGCATACCCTATTTAGATGTTTTAAAATGTTTTAAATCTGTTCTATTTGCAATATCTTCACAACCTACCAGAGGTACCTTCTAGCCCATGGCTGAATGCGCCTATTGAGGTGTCAGATCACTCAAAGAACTAAAGAATAGAACAGATACAGCGACCGTGACTCACAGCCCATCCAAGTGTCATCCCCCACGCTCTTCATCTTTCTATCTTTAAAGGTTTTTCTGAAGTGCTCTAATCATTTTCAATTACAGCATTGCAAGCGGGCACTGCGCTGGAATCACTCAAGTCCTCAGAGTCCGATTACGGCAGCCCCGCTTATGAGTCGCACAGGGTCCGGCGTCCGTACCTGCCAAATGCCACTAACCAAGCACATCGCTCAATCATATTTAAAGGCAATATGTTGGACAGGTTTCCAATTAATTCCAACGGGACCCTTTCCGGTGACACAGCTAACTGACTGCAATCTCCCCCCGCGGCGTTGTGTACTTTGGGTTGGTGGGTAAGTGGTACTGGTTTAATAAAGTTTTCTGGCACACATCCCATCTTCGTACTGCAAAGGGAGGCTGGAACTTATTGGGATATCATTCATTATTTTCTTATTTTAAAGAATTTTAAAACAAAGTGTTTTAAAACATGTTGTTAAAATAAACAGAGGAGTAACCAACACCACCAGTATAATTCAGTAGTTAATCGTTGCAGCCAAATGTGTGGGTGTGGGGAGACAACACATGATGAAAAGCTCACGTGAATGTATCTAGATAATAATATTTGAGTTGTTATGTGATTACATCGAGCACAGATAGTTTGTAGTCTTGTAGTTCGACTCTTGGAATTCAACTTTTTTTGTTTCGCTTTTTTAAAAGGGGCGTACCACCATACTCTTTCACCCAGGGATTATAACTTGATAATGCCAAGTTCCAAAAGACCCTCCAAGCTCTTCCAGTGAGGTTAGTTTGGGAAAGATGCTCAGGGGCAAACGGTGATCCCTGACTTCAGGGTTTCACGGAAGAGATGTTTCCAATAGTGGTTAAATAAATCCATACTCACAGATTTGTCCGAGCATTTGCTTCAGTGTGAAATTTACAAGCAATTCCACCAGAATGCATTTTCCCAGTTCAGAATTGTCTAAGAATAATACAAGTACAATGTTAATAAATAATACAAACAATACAAATATACATATTAATATTATTATTTATCATTATTATTATCATTAGAGTATTTATTGAGCATAGACCTGGCTGTGGGAAGCAACGGGGCGCTTTACAATCATAGGGGGGAGAACCCAGGGAGGGAATCAGAGAAAAAAGGAGCAGTGAGCTAACAGGGGAGGCAGAGGATGGGCAATTGGCAGCAAGGGATCTACAAGCAACCAGGCGGGGGGACAGTGGGGAGCAGATCACTGAGTCTCAGGTGGGTTGGGGAGTACAGGGTGTGCGAACCTAGGTGTTAAGGAGGAGCCAATGGGGCTGGGGTTGGGGCAAGTCTGATGTTGATGCGGAGGAGGTTCCAGAGTCTAGGAGCGTAAACAGAGAAGACCTGTCCCTAGTTCTTTCTTTCCTGCACTGGCGTAATTCATGACTGCTCATTTCCTTCCTTCTGTTGGATCACAGGCCTCTGGCGATGCTGAGTTTCTCAGGTATCTTGGGGACATAAGGGTGACAGCCTCAAAAATGATGCAACAGGATTTGAAGATGATACAGGCTTGCAGCGGGAGCCTGTGCAGTTCAATGGGGTTTGGGGTTATGTGGTCAAATTTTCAGAGTCCTTTAATGACTTTTGCTGCAGCATTGCGGACACATTTCAGGGGTGACAAGGTAGTCGCCGGAAGGCCTTCCAAAATGGTATTCATCCAGGTGGGAGAGGGCCAAGGCTTGGACAGTGGACCTGAAGTCGTTTTCTGAGATGAAGAGCTTGATTTCCCACAGAAGAGAAAAATGGTACCAGGCCATTTGTGTCTTCCTTGCTATGTGCTGTTTGAACGTGAGGTGTCTGTTGATGTTGAACACAAGGGACCTGGTAAATAATCAATGCTTTATTTTATATGGTTTACCCAAAGTACAATCAATTAACATTAAGATGTGTTGGGTTTAAACTGTTTTTTTAATAAATGCTGTGTTCATTAATATTGCCACATAGCCAGAAGCAGGGCCATTACAATGGCATAATGGCCTGCTCCCAGGTTGGCCTGGGGTGAAGCCAATGCCCATAAGTTGAAAACGGTCATTATCCCAATTGATAATGACCCCTCCTGAAGCATTAAGGGATATTCACACGTATGTGTAAAAGTTGGAGTTGTGGTCGTGAAGTAACACATGTCATATTAGTAATCAGTCAAGTATATAAACTGTGTTATTGAATTAAAGTGCTTTCATTGTGTAATATTTAAATGACCAGGTTGTCTTTATAAGATAAACATTTTAATGTAAACTTTGTTGAACTGGAACACCTTTAGCAGGAACTTGCTTTAGCGGCAACATTAAAGAGAACCGTTTTTATTTTCAAGAATGAAAGCATTTTATCATGTTTTAGTCTTCATTTTGTTGCATCAAATTAGGATGGAGTGTCTTGTTGAGAGAAATCTTTCTGCGAAATTGCATTGCTGTGTCTTGAATACAGTTAAATTATTTCTGTTGTTTCCCTGCTGCTTCTTTTTTACTCAGAATATTTGGAATACAGAAAAAATCCCAGTAGTTATTGTCCACATTCCAAATATTCTGATTGGCTAAGAGGCAGTCAATAATAACTTTCATGTGTTAATTAAGCAATATTAACCGAGCCGGGGTGGGGGGGGCATTCCCGGGCCATGTAAGGCTGCCCCTGCGAGGGAAATATTGCTATTTGTACCCTGGCAAGTTGGACTGGAGTACTAATAGTGTTTTTTCTTTTTAATTGAAAAATTACATGTTCTCTGTTTCTCACCTTTAAAACACTACGAAATAAGATGGCAGCCATGGATAGGGGAGAAGGGAACTACGCATAGTCCCTTATCATGGAGCCTAGGCTCGTGTCGGGGACGAGCTGGCAACACTACTGTTCACGGCACCGATGAGGGAATGCAGTGCAAGACAAGAGGGACAGAGCGGGAGGAGGGCTAAATATATGGAAAAGGGGGTGGTAGCAGGGGATGGGGATGTGGGTAGTACAGGGAAACACCTGATTATTTGGCGGTGTACATGGCAGCCTCCAGTTCCAAAGAGGCTCGGAGCGGGGACTTTACAATGTGGTAAAGCCCCCGTCCTGACCCTCCTCATTGCCTGGGAGGCCAAGTCCACGCCCCACTGGACACTGATATATTTTATAGCTTGGGTGCTTTATGGTTTATGTAGAGTTACCTTACTGGCCGAAGCGGTGATCAGGCACTTCGGTCGTGCACCAATGCCAGAAAAAGAGAAGATTGCCGCTGGGTGAACATTAGTGCATGTGCTATGATCGTAGGGTCATCAGTCACTGAGCAAGACCCTGAGAGCGTTTCAAGACCCTCAGTGCCATTGTAAAAACTTGCCTTGACTTGTAGACGCAGGGTCCAATACTTTCTAGTAGAAAAGATCAACAAACATGCAAATCATTTCCATGGAAACACAAACTCAATGATTTCTTGCCATCCATCTTCATCCAGTGATATTCTGACATCCCAACAGTCAGTTGTTTAATTCTCAAAGTGTTACATGTCCTGGCCTTTCCATCCTCCGCAGCCCAGCCATTAGCTGCCTCCTCACAATTGTTAGCTTGTTGGTGTGCACCCCTCCTTTGGGGCAGACAGGGCTGATGACATGCATCCTGATTGGTCCAGCCGCACCCAACCCCCCCCCCCCACTGCCAATAATGCTACATTGACATGGCTTATGCAGACCCAACTGTTGACCAACACGATTCCTGAAATCAGCTTGCTTCCCCGAAGGCTCCATCCTTCTCCTTCTCCAGGGACAAAGGGAACACAAGTGGACGATAACACAAAGCCAGTGTTAGAGAAACAGTGATTGCCTGTGACGTCATGTCTTTTACTCCTAGACCAATGATCAGTTCCCTGAAATATTGCTAACGGCTAACACACATCTTCAACATGAAATACAATTTAACACTTGCCTAAAGTTTTTGCTCCAGTGAATCATCTGTTTGTGCATGTTTGAAAAAATGCATCTTACTATAGCTATCTGAAAACATTGAGGGCCTCATCACAAGTTGGGTGGTATCCTGGTGGTAATTGCACTGGGATACTGCCCAATGCAATTAGCATTACCGCTACATGGTCCGGCGCAATTTGCACTGGATCATGAGTAGTGGTAAGGCGGTAAATCCCCATTTCCCATTGAGTCTGGCGGTAATAGCGTTGAAAATGCTTATACCGCCGGCACATTCACCTTCAGCTCAGAGCTGGAGGTGAATGTGTCCAGGTAGGGCCACTCGCAGGATTGAGCGGAGCAGTAAATGCAGCGGTAATAGTGTTACCGATGCATTTTCCCGCTCCGTCCAATTCCTGATGAGAACCTGAATAAGTAAATTAACTTAAACTATGTCCCTACTGACATTGGGATGTATGATGTTTTAGAAACTATAGGACTGATTCTTAAATAAGGAAAACAAATAATAATAATAATCATTATTATTATTATTACTATGGTACAATATCAGGCTTTTCTATAGCTCTGCATGCTAGTCTCCTGTAACAGCTGATATTGCTTCCCAACCTAAAGATCCTCAATTTAGTGACCTCAAAAGGATGAAGGGCTGAATTGGACTTGATGGCTTTTGAACTTGCAAAGACATGTCAGAGTGGTCTGTTGACCAATGAGCTATCAACCCAAGGCCCATAATGTGTGAAGCTTATACATGATTTTTTATGCTTTCAGAGAGCAATGATTCGCAAAAGTGCTATCCAGCTTTTAAAATTCGAATTGGACAGGGTGTGAAAAAGTTGGCCTGACGAGGGACTCTAAATGATCTCCCTTAATATAAAATATGTTACCGTCCAGAAGCAAGAGGAAGAGGGGTGGCATAGGGCTGCCATTGTATATCATGGAATATTCCCACCAATTCATTAATGGTGCGGATTCATGAAAAAGTAGTCAATATTTATCCAGTCGTAGCGTAGGTCCATATATGTCAGAAGTAACGTTAGGGAGAATCGGAACACAGGACCACGTCCGAGTTGTTGGAACGTTCCAGCGACTCATGACAGCGACTCATGAGAAGAAGCATAAGGAGAATGAGCCAAGAGCAGCCATCTTTGTAATGGCGGCCAAAGGGACAGTGAGGGCACATCACATCCCACCTTGTGTGATAGTAGGCAGAGAATTCGAGTTTAAGTAAGTTAATTTCAACAACTTCTGCCCTTTGTCAAAGAACACCGTGCATTGCATTTCCTGGTAACTGGCTGATTTCAGAGAAAGCTTTCAATTGTGTGTTGTATTCGTACAACAACTCTGAGACTCTTGGTCACAAAATGACTCACAATCTCCCAAGTTGAAAATTAAACTCTGAAAAAACAGGATCGGACCAAAATACAAATCATTTACCAGTTGTGCGTTTTTATGTTGTATAGCTCGTGTCCAATTGTCTGGAAATGCATAACTCACTGGGTTGAGGTCATACCCAGAAAACACAGTTCACAATTTTCCATAGATACGCAAATCCTCCAGTTTATTATGGGTTTTAAAAAAAGAAGGATTTAAAAAATGCCTGCTATTCATCCAATAACTATAATCTAAATTGTGATATTTAATGGTTAAGGCCTATCTAGTATTTTAAATACATTCCGTTTTTTTCCACCCGCCCATCAATGTAGAGTGAGGCTGTTGTTGGCTTAAGGCGTGGAAACAGTTTACAGAATAACACAATCTGCTGAATTGTAGATGGGCTGGCACAACTGAGAATCGTCCATTTTAGGGTCCTGACTGGCATCAGTCTCTTGTGTGTGGTGAAGTGCCCTTCAGCTCCTTAACCACCCCCTGTGCTACTCCATGATCTTTATGGGGTATTGTTTGAATGCCAGGCTCACTCACACTTTCTTGATAAAGATGTTTTAGTTGGATCAGATTATTAATATCCTTCTTTGTTGCCAGTCAACAGTCAACTGACCCTCTATAGCATCCTATCCCTCATGAGGTGGCAAAGTTCTGTGCACGGCAAGCGTATTTGGACTGGTCCTTTGCACTACTGATATAATCTGTAATAAACAACACAATTCCCACCTTCAGATCATGAGAACAGGAAAATCGACCACAAGTACACTAAACACACAACATTAGTTCACTGGAGTGTGATTAGTGCCAGGGATGTCAAGACATACATTTAATGAACATATGTGGAGGATCTTTGCTGACGCGCTGCTTGTCCTTCATGCTATTGGCTGGTACTTCAGTTCATGATACCTTGTTCCTTTCACAGCTATGTCCCTGCCATTGCCTCTGGACACCTGCCGAGGACATTTTACTTGCAGTCTATTCCACACCTTTTTCCTGTGCTATTTGGGGATTGTACTGTCCTCATGCTGCCTCTTCAACTTCGTTGTGCTCTCTTAATGTTCTCCCTTACACTCTTATTTGCCTCAATCATGTGCGACCCTCATATCAGTACCCCCTCTGCCCCTCATAAAGCAAAATTGGGTGTACCAGTGGTGCTGTGCCTCTTCACCATGTATGCTTGCAGCATGTATCTGCTCCCTTGCTTGATGGGACTCTCTACCCTACCTAACGATTAGATACAGCGTTAAACCATTTCATTGACCCTTTCAAGGAGCCTGTTATTTTGTGGGTGATACCTGCAGTAGTGACATGAGTAATGCCCTTCTGCAAATATTTTGTTATCTCTCTTGAAAGTAATTAAGGCCATTCTTCATAACTAGTGTTTGGGCTACACCTTCCCTTGCAAGCAGTTCATCCAGAAAATAAATTGTTTTCTTTTTGGTGATTTCTTCCCTGTATCTACTTCTAGCAAGTATCAGAAATAATCAATCAATACCAGGCGAAACCTCTTATCCCTAAAACGTATTCAGAAGTGAAATATAAAAGTATATTTTGCCATGGTCAATAGGGGATTTTCACAAGTCTGTGAAGAGTGGAGCAGAGTCATGTCGCTGTTCTAGCACTCGCGCAGTTCTGCAAAAATTGGTTCTATATCTACCCCGGACCACCAAAATGACTCTATTGCTCGTGTTTTGGTTGTCAATATGTCAGCATGTCCTGTATAGGTTTTTCCTAAAACATTTCCTCTTAGGCCTTCTTGCAGAATGCTTCTCTTAGCCGTTCAAAGAATTCCTGTCTCAATGTCCAAGTCATACAACATGAGAACATATTGCCTCTGTGTCTCATCTATGACTTTAATAGCCACCACCCTTTTAGTTTCCTTGCCTTATCTTGTCATACACATTTTTCCTCCTTCTACTCTTTCCTCATACTTCTCAAGACCTTCCTCTTCAAGGAATGTTTCGTCCCTAACACCTCGGTCCACACCCTCCACTCCCCACCCTACCTGAGACTGAGGGATCTGCATCCCCCTGTTTCCTCTCCTGGTTGCTTGAAGTTCTCTTGCTGCCAAATTGCCCGCCCTCTCACTACCCTGATGTTACCTCCCTGCTGCCTTGCATCTCTGCATTACCACACCGTGTGCACCCTATGAAGCACTCTGCTGCTTACCGGAGCTAGGCCCACATTCAATAAATACCTGAATAATAATAATAATAATAATAATAATAATAATAATAATAATAATAATAATAATAATAATAATAATAATAATAATATTGCTTATCATCTCTTCCCCAGTGACTGCTCCTCCCTCAGAGGTGGATGTCCCTCACACACACCAGGATCTCTTCTTGTCCGCCAATGTCACATACTTGGAACACGGGTTGCTTTCATAGGCTATCATCAGCTCAATAGCATGCCTAATTTCAGTGAGCGTAGATTCTGGGGAATCCATGCTGGCCACACCCACTTTGTACACATGAAAGAAGGGCTCGTGAACTGTCTTGAGTGTGAATTCTGCTCCCCACAGAAATTGACAAAAGAAAGTATGTCACAGGTACATGCAGTTCTTGTTTGCATCATCAGTGAGCAGGAGGGAAATGCAATGGTGAGTTTCTTTTCTCGTTGCATTTTGGAAAGGAATTCCCCTAGGCCCTACACCATAGCTTCTGCAGTGACAGATCAGATGTCTGAAAGTGTCAATGTTGCATAAGGAGTTTGCATGCTAAATCGTCAATCTTTCAAGATGGAAAGCGTCCTCTTGCTTAGCTCCTCATTGGCAGCAATCACATTTGTTGACTTCAGCCTGGACATGGGCTAATCTAAATTTACAAACCCAGCGACGAATGGAGCGTAGTATTTACACATACCCAAAAATGAAAAGACTTCTAAGTTGTTGGTGGGAGTCACAGCCCCATGGATAGCTGAATCTGTGGCTCTGTGAACTAATGCATCCACTACAGAGACAGTCTTTGGCCTCATGGTCACAGGTTCGGATCCCGGCAGGTCCGCTCAGCCCTTCATCCTTCCAAGGTCGATAAACTGAGTACCATTAAGTTGGGTAACAATAAAGAACTGTTATTAGCCCAAGGATGCCCCTTTGGGGGTGAATGTGCACTTTATAAATGCAATTGTTATGTTATGCTCATCACTGTGATTTGTTTTGAAGAAGAAAAAAATTATTTATTTCGGGCAAATAACACCCATAAAAGACAGCGTTAAAATCATAAAACATATATCACACCAATACCACAAATATGAAATGTATACGGAACAGAGTAAAAACAAACATTGAATAATACTGCAAATACTAGTAAAAATCCAATTTAAAATCATTGGTGCTGCAGTTAACAAATTCTTAGTCCCAATGCGGGCTCAATTAAAACAGTGTGTGCACAATTTACATTATGGAGTGTTAGAATCTTGTTAAAAGGTACGGATAAATGCCTTGTCCCCCAACTTCTCAACATTGGTTGATATTTACACCTCAAAGTTGCATTTGCCGGTCTGACAAATCTAGCGACGCCGCCACTAACTCGCCGGGGGAAATCTCCCCTCATGTTGCCAGGGCAAGGCAGAAGCTACCTGACTCTGACCCTGGGGGTGGCTATCATTGGGAGGACCGAATAAGGGAGGACAACCCTCGGGGATGGGAGGTGAGTTCGCTGGACCAAAGCAGACCCGTACTTGTTTTTCTGGGTAACAACCACTTACCTTTTCCTGATTCTTATATGGTATATTGTAATGTGGATAGAGAGTCTCCAACTATAACTGATCACCAACCTTACTTACATCCCCCTCTACTTAATAATACTGAGAAGAGGAAAAGGGCTGGAGTAATGGAGTAATGAAGATCACTAGAAGCAGGAAGCCAACGCCTCTTATATGTGGCTCACCTGAACAGAGCAGCAGACTCACCTCTCCCGGCACTGACTGGGTGACCGAAGGAAGGCAAGCCCAGAGAAGGAGATTGGAACACTGGAGTGCTTCAGAGCGAATGCTGCATACAATTAACACATCAATGGAGCTCAAACAAGGAAGCTGCTACATTAGGAACTGCTGAGAAAGGGTTGCTGACCTAGTTAGTGTATGACAATTACAATAAACTGGATGCAAGAGAGACTGATTAATGATGAGAAGTGTAAATTGGGGTTTGCACCCACATACTGACTCACCTGAAAAAGCCCTGGCAGGAGAGTAAACCAGGGATTGCAGAAAAGGGGAAGAGTACCTGGCATGTGAACTGTTGATCTGATGGTGAACATTGCCTTGACATGTGGAATGGAGAAAGTCTCAAAGGAAAGAATCATACCCCTTTGGAGTGTGAACCTTGTTGAACTGTTAAACTAAAGGAGTGTCAGGGGAAGGGTCATCCCCTTGAGAGTGTGGAGTATATTAAAGTAACATTGAAAAGCCAGAGAAATCAAGGGGAAAGGAAGGACCCTTTCTGGCCAACATGTATTGGTTTTTCTTTTCTGCATTTTAATAACATTAGAATGAAGCTGCATGTGTTCAGCTAAAAGACATCCCCATTTTCACGTTAAATTGAGTTTAGTGTGTGAGTATCAGCTTAGGATTTTGGACACAGGCCAGCAAACTCTTTTGATCTGGACATTCCAACACTAAGGCTCCTTAGTTTTGTTGAGGCAGGAAAACCCTTCCTGGAGGTTGGGGTAGGTATGATTTCCACAAACCCCTCTTTTATTTCATTAATAAAAGTTCTTTAACCAAAACAATAAATGCCACTGGGTCCCGTAAACCGGGCATAATAACTAGGCGTGCAATAATTCATCCATGGCACGTCATTCGCAAAAGTATCTGCTCAATCCTTTACCCCGTGTGAGCGCAGTACCTTTTGTGAAGAGCATGTTCGTTGTGAAATGCAACAGGCGCACCCTCTCATAGGATCTTTAAACTAATAGATAAAGGCAGAGGGACCCAATAATGGCCTTATTTCTGAGGTCTTGCTGAACACTCACCCTATTCTGCTGAAGATCTTCTCTCTGATTTTATTCGAGGGCCATCAAGGCCTTCATCACTCAACATAAAGCTTCCTTATTAATACCTGAACTATGGTGAAAATATTCCATCAGGGTTCGCACATAATTTAGCCATGTAGACCTATGGTGAACATCAGAGCCCGAGATGTCTGCAATTAGCAACCTGGTTAGCAGCAAACGTTGTTTGTCCCACAGGCATAACCCATATATCAAAGGCTGAAGTTGACTGAGGATCTGAAATATACGACAGGCTACGTTCTTGATGTAGCAAACAGCCTGGGTAGGTTCAATGTTGAAATACTGAATTAAAAATAACGAGGTCAAAAATGCAGAGTTTTTTTTAAATTGAATTTTCAAAATGCCTTTTTTTTTGTTGCACTTTTTTATTTTAAATGTGGGAGGACACTCCCCACAGTCTCCCCCACATTCCCCCTACCTTAATGTATTCCCTTACCCAAAGGCCTACCCATTTCTCTGTTACAAAGTGCAAGAAATATTGAGATTAAAAAAAAAAAATTAAGTGTACATGGTTTATTGCAAACATTTCACTGTCTACAGATTGATTTAAAACAACAGGCATAACCAAGCAAAAACAAATCAAATTGCAAAAAAATCAATATTCAATTGTTCTAGAAAAAAGCATAACAAGCATAACAAGAATTATTTTTACTTAAAAAATTAAAAATAAAGGTTTATCTCATTGTCTGATATATGGTAAGTTTTTTGTGCCGGGTCCTGATTTATTATCAAAGTTTATCGGCAGTCCTTATTTCCATCTGCTTTTTTCAGAATCTTCCAATGCCTTAAATGTTTGTACCAAGAATTTGGTTGTTGCATAGTTTATTCTTGGATTTCTGCAATCATATATCAGATTCCACCATTTTCCTGAATCAAAACCACATAAGTCTCCAATGTTACTCCTGAGATATATATTTCTTGCTTCTCTCGGTTCTGGGCAGAATAATATCAAATGGCTTAGAGATTCTTCATTTCGCTTCCACAATCTATATTTTATGCATGTTATTTCCTTGCTATATCTTGCCAAAGTCGATTTGTTATATAGAACATTTAGTCCAAACCGCAGCAATAAATGGGGGAATTTTCTCAAATATTCAGGTGTTATAGTCATCACACCCCAATTTGTTTTTAACAATGTCTGGGTTTTGGATGCAGCACTTTTTGTCTCAGTTTTGAGCCAATCATCAGCCCATATCGTTCGTTTAACCAATTTTGGATTTTCTAATAGAGTGTTTACATCAAGTCCCAAATCCTCAAACATCTGATCACACCCTTTTTTCCATTCCTCAACTACCTTCTCTGTAAAACTGTTACTGTTCTCTCGCAGCACCTCAAATTGTAGTGGTACATTGCTGATCACTGTCTTTCTATATAACATAGGCTTATTATGTATAGTGTGCGCATTAAGGGCTGTAAAAATCAAGTTCATGGTGGATCACAATCATCGGTATGTCTTTTGTTACTGGTAAGAAGGTTTTCCAAAAAAAGCCCTTGCAGGGCGTTCCAGAAGTCTTCTCTGATATTCATGCATGTGTCTCCACCGTATACTAAAGATGGTATTACTTTGTGTCTGTAGAATGTAATTGCCAGTTGAAGAGAAAATTTGCCATACCTTTAATTGATGATTTTCACTTGGGCAATCAATTTATTTTGCTTTGTTCTTTAGCATCTTTTTCCATGGATCTTCATTCCTTCCCCAGCTTAGCTGTACTCCTAGGTATCTTATTTCGCCGCTGCTTAGCTCTATTTGGTCATTGTTCAGTTTCCATTTAGCACATTTATCCCTTTTCCATCTCCTATCACCAAATAACAGGATTTCTGACTTAGCTGCATTTATTTCTAGATCCTTGTCAGATACATATTTCTCAACCTGGTTTAGAGCTTGTTGTAGTCCAACTTGAGTATGATCTAATATGATCAAATCGTCCGGATATAAAAAAGCGACAAACTCGAGTGCCATTTATTCTTGGCGGAAAGGATCTTTTACTGTCAAGAGTATATTGTATGTCTTCAATGTAGAAGCAGAAAAGAGTGGCAGCCAATGGGCATCCTTGATTCAGGTCTTTCGTTGTCATAATTTCTGTAGATAGATTGCACATTCATCCAATTTAACTCTTATTGATGTGTTGGTGTATAATTCTTTTATGGCTTTTAGAAGATCAGAAGGGCATCCTTTTGCTTCTAGTTTCTTCCACAGTTGGTTTCGATTTATACTATTGAATGCTTGACAAAGGTCGATGCTAGCCAAATTCAATTTTTGTTTATTGGTGAAATCTCTTTTTTTATCAATGCTAGTAGCAAAAGATTTAGGCTATAACTTACTTGTTGAACAAAACCAGCTCGGCGTGTGTCATAGACATTTGTGTCTCTAATCCATTTTTTTAGGCGAATTAGGAGTAGGGAGGCAAAGATCTTTCCTATACAGTCCAATAGAACGATTGGACGATAATTCTGCGGCTCCATACGATTTCCTTTTTTAAAAATGGGTATGATAATAGCTGACTTCCATGATTTTGGAATTCTTCCAAAATTGACAATCCTGTTCAAAAGCATCTCACAGTATTTAGACCATTTCTCTGGGTCAGTACTGCATTAGATACGTTATCTGTGCCAGGGGCCCAGGAATAACTAGCATTTGTAATCAAGCTCTTTATATCTTCGTATTCAAACTTTATATTCCATGCTTCATCAGCTTGAGCTTGATTTTGACTTTTAGGAAAGATTCTTTCTGGATCAATGAACAATTTATCAAAGTGATTGATCCAAATGGTTTCTGCGATGGGATTTATAAGGGAGGAATCTGTTTGCTTCTCATTCAATATATCCCATAGATTTCTGCTATTTGCATTTAACATGGCTTTCTGCATGTGTTCTGCATCATGTTGCAGTATTAACGCTTTATGCGACTTCTGCCAATTTTTATATTTTTCTTTTCTTTTCCTTATGAGTTCCTTTTTTTCTGGATGGTTCAATTTTTTATCAAATATATATCTTTCCACAATTGTTTTTTCTGTATCATTACTTCTGTATCGTATACATGCATTTTCTTGAATTTTGAATTTGGTGCTTTGCATGATATTTCTCTAAAGTTATGTAAAGTCGCATTGTATTCTACAGACATTACTTCTTTAAGTTGCCATTTTTCAAGGTTTAGTATTACGTTTTCTACATCCTTGCATTTTATTCTCAGACGATTCTGACCTGTTTCTAGTTCGACCTTGTTGCCCACACCTGTTTTTTCATTTGCATCCAACGCAAAGCCGTAGGAATAATTAGGTCATGATCGCTGTGCGCGGCTGGAATTACATTAAAGCTCAAGATCTGTGTTAACAGATTTTCTGAGACAAACACGTAATCTAATATTAGTCTTTTTTTGCCATTTGTCCAAGTGCCAGTGGGTGGGATGTCTCCTTCCATATTTCCATTTAGTCTATGCAGTCTCCTTACTTCCATTTCTTGATTCCAGTTTTGTCCACGTTCACTTTTCCCTTTTTACTAACCATTCCTGTCTGATGTTTCCATATTTCATTGAGGTCGCCACAGATGATAATGTCTAAGTCCTGATAAATCTCTGTTTTGGAATCCAAAGAATCCGTAATTAGATCTATAAACTGTTCGCCTTCTTTCTTTAAAGGATTTGAATATACGTTTAGTATTAGTAGAATCTGATGCAATGTTTGTGTGGTTGCCTCAATTTGTACTATTGTTGACTGCATATATGAGTTTATGTTTACAGACTCAATCACAGTCAATCCCAATCCATTTTTGATCATGGTCATTAGGTCTGCGAAAGGCCTCCCGCTAGTGCCTCCTTTAGCTGATTGAATAAGACAATATATCCATTGACTAAAGGGGGCACTTTTAATCATGTCTCTTGCATACATATAATTTCAAGATTACTTATATTTTGATTGAAATCATTGAAGAAATGCGAATGGCCTCTGGTGTTCCAGCTGCCTGTTTTCCACACCTCTTCATTCGTGCTCTGAATCAGCAACTTTTTTTTCTTCATTGCAATATTCCAATACCAATATTTAGGATCGTCCTTTGATTTTTGATTCGAGCCCAGTTGCTGATCGATATTCTGGGTACTTTTGATGGGCTTATTTTAATTTTATTTAGATGATCCTTATCATAACTCGTTGTTTGGGTTTCTCTATTGTCATTTTCTGAGGACGGCAATGTATTGTTTTCTATATTTAAGAGAAAAATTAGTGGGCACCACTTAGTAAATATCTGTTAGGATTAGATAGTACAAAGTTCTTATGGTTTCGTCTTGTTCAAAAACCGTTTTGCAGGAGCTGGCTGTGAAGAGTCTGGAGACACCCTGACTCTAAATGGCGTTTGTGTTAAATGTGCGATGCAGATGTGGACAGGAAGATCTCATCCCTCTGCAGCTAAATGTAGAGAGGAAGACCGCTATCATTAAGAGGATATGTGTGGTATTAACCAAAAACATCTCTAATGGATGGTAGACGTACCATGGACTGCACGGGTGGTCACAGATCTTCCGTATGCAGACGAGTGAAACCTCAGTCTGCCGGGTTGCCGTGTTGAAATGTTGCTACGGCGACGGTACTCTTAAGTAACATGTGATCGCCTCGCTTCCCGATTGGGTACGGGGTGACAAAATCATACTAATACTGTTAGTAAGGATCACAGACTATGAAATAGCAATCCAATCAATTGTCGAGCAACATGTGATGATAACACTAATTTACATGGAACAGTACAAAGAGATAAAAAAGATGGACATGGAATAAATCCTGCGTGAGATGGAGGAAGGTGCTGAAACTAAGAAGCGAGAAAAAATAGTAGAAAAAAGAGAGCAAATAAATAAAAGGGAAACTACTTGTTAAAAAATAAGTTGTGTGAATAATTTGGGCAACATTGTCTGTTTTGGAATCCAAAGAATCCGTAATTAGATCTATAAACTGTTCGCCTTCGTTCTTTAAAGGATTCCAATATACGTTTAGTATTAGTAGAATCTGATGCAATGTCTGTGTGGTTGCCTCAATTTGTACTATTGTTTACTGCATATATGAGTTTAGGTTTACAGACTCAATCCCAGTCAATCCCAATCCATTTTTTATCAGGAGGGGCAAGCGAGCCGCTCAATACCAGAACTTGCATCATTTCATTGTTTTCTTCTGCGTATTTAAGCAAACATCTCTCTCTTTTTTTACTTTTTGTCAAAAATTCCAGTGTGTCATTGTTTTTCTTTATAGGCATTATGCATACCTCAGCTGCTTCATATGTGTTGAAGTCTACAATCTCTCTTTCTTGGTTATCATTTCCTAGCGACCCCTCTGACTCATAAACAGACAGGTTGAGCTGTTCCTGGATACTAACATTGTATATGCTGGATTCATCAGAAGTTGGATCCTGAGTCGTCATTGCCATGGGTGGCAATCCAATCATGGCTCTAGGTTTATTTCCACAAAGTTGAGGTGTGATAGAAGTGCTTGGAATTGCTTCTTCAGTCGGTATTTTAAGGTTTCTTAGAAAGCTTCTTGAGCCACACTTTTTTTTGTATCTTGTTTCCTTATGTTTTTTGACTTACACATTTTTTTAGTCCTCTCTTTTGAACGATTACCAACTTTTTTGTTTCCGGTTTATGTGAACCAGTTTGATCAAATATTGAAAATTGATTTATCGAAGCACACTCTAAAGTCTTAGCAGGTATTTCCTGTGGCATATTAATCACTTCACAAGCCATTTCCCCTATGTTTCATTACTTGTAGGTTTTGAGATCGGAAGCCTGTTATCAGAATCCTCTGGAGGCACTTTCTCATGCGTCAAGGGTCCTGTTTCTTGGGTTTCAACAATTTGACAACTGTTCAGATCACTGGAAATATCAGCAATGTTTGCTTGATTTCTCTTTTCGGATGCTTCTGAGTATTTAAATTTTAAAGATAGATTTGATACAATTTCACGAGTGCCATCTAAGAAGAGTTGCTTATCTGAATTGCCATTCTGCAACAGATCTATCAATGTTTTTAGAACTACTCCATCCATTTTTTTGTCATGGCTTCGCTTCTCCTTAATAGCTTCCATGACTGATTCAACATAGATCATTTTGCTATTCATAAAAGCGATCATGATGGATTGATCTAGCTGATTATCGTTAAATTCTCCTACAGCTTAAGAAAAGGCGCAATGGTTATGGCTAGTGACGCAGTAATGGATTCTTGTAGCTCTTTAATCCATCTTAATTCTGTTGCTGCTCCTTTTTGGATGTGATTCTTATATTTTCTTTAGAAGCTATTTGATTTACTCTCATTTTCACTGGATTCAGAAGAAGTAGAAGTGTCATCCTGAAGTGAAAATATTTCTTTGGAGTTGACGGTTGTATGTCATGACAATTTTACATTTTTGGAATGAGATGGTCTTGTGTCTGATTTTCTATGAGGACAAGAACACACCGGATCCCTCTCGTCAGCAGACTGTGTCGTATTACGCATTTCTGGATCGACATGATCCAAATGTAGCTCTCTGTGATGTGGTGCGCAGGTTTCCTTTTGATTTTGGTGCTCTTCCTGATCCAATGTTAAGGCTCCATCTGAAGGAGACGTCATTCAAGGTTGATTTGGAGCCCATACTCCAATCTGAGCTTTTGGATCTTGCCATTTCATTGTATTTTTTCTTTCACTTATTGTTTTTGTCAAAATTTGGTCAGTAGACACTTCTTCCGATTCTGCTGTGTGAATATTGGTTGTTGTTTCGGCCGTGGGTTGGTCGATGTGTGCATCTTCCAATTCAGCTGTATCTGTGTTTGCAAGGAGATCTTCATCAGTTATCTCTTGGGTAGAGTGTGACTCCAGCGGTCCACTTTGGTCATCTAGAGGTATTTTGAATTTGTCCTGTGAATTTCCATGCAGTATTGAATGCACGTCATTTGAGATCTTTGCTGCAGCAGTAAGTAGTGGTTTGCCTTTGAAGTGCCACCTTAACGTTCCAACATCGGAACTAGAGTGGCATATTTTTTTTAGGTTGTTTTTTCAAAGTCAATCGATCAGACTTACCTTGATCTTTGGGGCATTTAAATTTAGGCAGAGTTGTGCTCTTTTCTAAATTGGCGTCATTGATGGACTTTGACTGTCTTTCATCTTGGCTTTCTCTTGCCACGCTAAGCATTGATTTTCCATGTGGCACTGTCGAAATTTCATGTAAATCGCTTGGGTTTTCAGGAAGTTCGGGGCACGGTGCACTAAGTCTGGCTGTCAGAGCCAATGAGTCCACATTTCCTTCGGATCCATTGATACCGCTCTGACACGGGGGCTCGCAAGCGGGAACAGCCTTGCTCGCACTTGGATCGCAGGGGGAGAAACCACCATCACCATTCCCCGTGCAGAACTGCTGATCCCCGGCGGGTCCCCGGGCTCCCTGTGGTACTCCAAGGACCTGTGGCCCCAAAGGCAGTGTGAGCAACGCCCACCACACACAAGCCATCGGACAAGTTCCCCAACAGCCCCAAAGATGACGGCAATCCAGGTGAGTTCATTTCAGAGCACAATAGAGGACTCTGAGATCCACTGGAGAGAAGGGTATCGGGGACCAACAAAGAACAATTTGTAGCAAGGCTTTCAGGAACATTTGAAGGCGGTAGACTGTAAGAGGCAGTCATTCCGACTTAAGTCGCAAATCCACTAATAGGAGTCAATTGAAAATCAGAATTGCATAGTTTTTGCGCGAGGTCAAAGGCACGTAGCTGGCTTCTGGTTCTAGAGTTCGTCACATCAGGCTCAATTTGCCAAGTTTGCTCACACATAGGTGAACACTCGGCAAAAACTCTGCAACGCTCCGCGTCTGGAAGTGTTTTTTTAAAGGCTGATGCTGATGGCTTCTGATAGGCACTGAAGACAGACTCACTGCAAAATAATTCACAGTCCAAGCAGGTAACAGTGGTGCTCCTTCTCCTTCCAAACACTCGGCAAATATTCTCCGACGCTCCACGTCTGGAAGTGTTTTTTTAAAGGCTGATGCTGATGGATTCTGATAGACACTGAAGACAGACTCACTGCAATATAATTCCCAGTCCAAGCAGATACAGAGGTGCTCCTTCTCTTTCCAAAAACTCGGCAAACACTCAGTGATTTTAAAAACTCTGCATTTTCAGCCTCATTATTTTTGTATTCTTTTATTGCGAGACTATTGCCTGGGAGACCGTGATCTACTCCCAGGATTGCTCTAAGGAAGCAGTTCTTTTTCGTTTGGACAAGATCTCAGCATTGATGTACACAGAATGCCGTGCCATACGTAGCTCCTGGTACGGATTTAGTTCTATACATCCATATGGCTTGGTCCATTGTAAGGCCCACCGATTCATGTCCGTATTGTATTATAGAGACATTCATTTGCACAGGCTTATTTTCTTGAGATTTAACACGAGTCTGCCACTTTAACCCTTTCATTATATTAACACCTAAATAACAAAAGAAATAAACCCTCTCATAGTTGTTATAAGGATGTCTTTTGGTTTTACCATACACCTGACCGGTGTATGATGACCTAGGCAAACAACCTCTACAACCTACATGCAATATTTGTCTAGCTTTAGTAGGAGCCTGTGTGATCGCAAAATAATCAACATTGATTCTAAGGCTTCAGTGTGTACTGCCATGGTCCCTGTGCTCACCAGTTTGCTCTCCTAGAAAACCAATCTTTTGCAGGCATTTGACAATCTTGCCAATGAGAAATGGATGCCAGGGAAGATAAGCTAAACTTCACCATGTTAAGCCTGTAAAAGCCGAAAGGGGTCATGAAAGCTATGAGGTCATTGCCAGCCTCCACTAATTCAGATAGAAGAGTTGTGGAGAGGTTAGTCATGAAGGAAGCATAGATACAACAACAAGAATATACCTGGTAAAGTGCCACACACTCTGACACCCAGTCTTTGGAGGATAGCTCAGGGGCAATGTGCTCGCCTTGGAAACAAGACAACACAGAGCATCACCGGTTCGATCACCAGGTCTGCACTTAGAAACCTCTGGGTATTAAGCACTTAATAAATAATCTATCATCTCATCTTGTGTCTTCAATTGGCTGTGCACAAACACTTGAACGCCTTGCCTGCAGCTAACCTATTCGCTTTCCTCGCCAAAATAGAATTAACAATCCTTGTGGCCTTACTTTACTTCCCCATCCACTTGTGTATTTCTCCCCCTTAACCAAAAAATAGTAGCACAAACCTTGAAACCTGTGTCTACCCCCAATGGGAATCCCCCTCTCCAGCCAGTACAGCATTCATCCTTAACTGAGTGGGGGCTATGGGCCTGCCACACTGATGGGCCTGGGGCTCCCGCTGCACTATACAGCACCACCTGCATGTGAACTCTTGGAACTGGGATTAACTGCAGAAGAGGGAGAGGTAGCCTCCTCCTTTTTGAGATGTTATTTCAGTGAGTTCCCCGCTTGTGAGTAGATGCCCGAGAACAACAAAAAAGACCCTTTTTAAGGGACTCCCCATGTTTTGACCAAAGACAGCAGTGCTTTAGTTGTACCAGGAGTACCGTTGCGAACAATAGTAGCTTGAATGACAGACCCGGGACTGAGCGTAGCAATGCTCCCTGACACAGTGGGAGAAGTGATGTACTGGAGTAGCCTTTTGCCCCCTGACACTGCTGCTGCCAAGCAGCTTGACGCTCCAGAGTCAAGGCACCCAACTCGGTTGATTCTGAGTAGTCATTCTAATTCACGTTCATGACATCACACCATTAGATTATGACTTTAGTTCTATTTATTGAGATTTATAGAGCATTTTCACCAAAGCGCCGTACACATTTTACATTAGCGGTTATATTAATAGAAATATAACATATAACCGCATAAAGGGAGAATTGCATTTGAAAAGAGTGAAGAAGATGAGTGGAGAAGAGAGAATAATGCGGAGACGAAAGAGCCATGTGTATAGCTAGTGGAAGGATCTTACAATCAGGAACGCAAACACAGTGTAAACGAGATGGATGACAAGTGGCTGAGGAACAGCAAAGTGTGAGGAATCTGATGATGGCAACCGCTACCTGATCCTGACCCTGCGGTGGGAGGACTACCGGGGGTAGGCGACCCTCAGAGGGATGGACAGGCATCATCAGATGAGACATAGTATACCCATTTCCCTTTTAGGGATACCCCCTCCATTCCCCATGCTTTAATGGCATATTGTAAGAAACCTTCTCAACATCATATAAAAGCTGCTGACAGACTTCAGGAGCATTTTCCACCTTGTGACATAAAATGTACTGAGACGAGGAAGAGGACTGCAATGAGCAAGAGTGTGAACCATAATGTGCAGTCTAGGGTTCTGAAGAAAGTGATTCGTCCAAAATACTTTCCAGCCTGGAGGCGGGAGTTGAAATCAGCTACCGTGATAAAATGGAGAAACCTTCAATTCCCAAGCATCGGCTTCGAAACTGTCGAGGGGCACAGTGTCCAGGACAGAGCAGATAGTCCCAGTCCCAAATGTAGGCAAGTGGGGGGGGGGTGAGAGAGGGAGCCAACCCAAGCACTGACAGCCCGTCGGGCGAACCAGGAGTAAGACGGGACCGAGAACTGTGGCTGCAAAGCATTGCTGGCTAGAAGAGAGATGGAAAGGCGAGTTCTGGATCGGGTGCGTTGGGAAGCAGTGCCGGTTGTCCAGGAGGCGCCCAAAAAAGAAGGAAGTCGTGGTGGGAACTCGAAGCCAGGATGGGCTTCGATACGATGCAAGGAGTGAGAATGCTTTGTGCCGCTAACTAGGGAAACCTGCTTGAGTTCATCGGATACCGAGGTGAGTACCGGAATGTATGCGAATGCAGCGAGAGAAAGCAGATGATGACATCGATCCCAGATGGGAGAAGTGAATGTTGAAACTAAGGCAAGGAGAACCTGAAAGAGTGAATTGGCTTCCTAGAGTGGGAAAGAGAGTGCTCTTCATTGGAATCAATGTTTTCTTCCTCGTCACAGTACTTTGCCATAAAGTAACTTGGGGAAGACCCATGCCCCCTGGTACTGAAGTAAGAAGGAGAGAATTGAACATTAAGTCCAGGCAGGAGTGTATACCAGGTGAAGAGCGGATCTGGAATCCACACCCATAAAGCATTGTTTTGTATGAGATAACTTGGCAGGGGAGTATACCTCATGTATTACATAATGTCCTTGCAGCAGAATATACCAGGTGAAGAGCGGATCTGAGACCGCACCCATAAAGAATTTTGTTGTGTGAGAGAACCTGGCAGGGTCGTATACCAGGTGTTGTGCAAGCCTGGGACCCACACCAAAGTTGTGTTATCTTGAAAGAAGAAATTTAAGCAAGACTCATGCCTTTAAGATTTGAAATTATATTGAATGTGAAAAAGGCCTGGGGAAGGGAATCATTTCGCCTATGAAGCACAGGAGGAGGGAGATATCCTCTTGAGCTAGAAAGAACTTGGTTATTCTTTGAACTTTCATTTTGGTGGAGAGAATCCTGGGGCAAGGAGCATTCCGTCTGGAACTGTGAACATTATGCATTTGGAACTTTTGTTGGAGTTACACATTTTGTTGAGCTTGAAGATGTGTGCACTTTCTAAGCAAAAGACAATGGCCCTCATTACGACCGGACCGCCATAGCGTAAATAGCGTTTCCGCCATTGCACGATGGAGCAAAGTGCGGCTCATTCCGACCCATCGGGCACGAGCACCACGCCATGGCGGAAGTGCAAAGTCCGCGATGGCGGAAATGACCCCAAAACGGCCCACACCGCCGCCGTACGGCGCCCTAGGTGCAATACCGCCACCCATCTCAGCGGACACCGCAGTGAGCGCCAACCGGAAAGTACGGTGACCGTAAATATACGGAAACGGAAGTAAAAGCATGGTCCCGGAACGGGAAACATCCCGCCGTACACCTATAAAACCACAAATTCCACACAACCATTAAAAATACTACCCTGAGACACATCCCAACCCGTCATCCACCCTAGTGAAACCAAGAAAAATGGGAAAAGTAGCGAAGAAAGCGTGCGACCGCAAGCGGCAGGTCCACTTCTCCCGTGAGGAACTCACCGTGCTCACGGAGACCCTCCAGGAGAATGCTGCCGCCGTCTTCTCCACGCAAATGACCAGGACGGCACTTGCGAACAAGAAGGCCATATGGGCCTTGGTGGCACAGCGGGTAAGTGCGGTGGGGACCGCACCCAGCAACCCACAGCAATGCAGAAAGCGATGGGACGACCTGCGGATACGCGTCCGTAGCATACTTTCTGCCAACCGCAACATTGCCACAGCTACCGGGGGAGGATCGGAATCACCCATCAAGTTGACCCCCTGGGAAGAAATCTGTGCCTCCACCATTGGAATGGAGAGCATAGAGGGAGTCGGAGGGATGGAGAAAGGAGTGCAGACATCCGAAGATTCAGGTAGGTGTCCCAAATAAAACAATGCCAAAACCACAACGTCCAATCATGTGAAGTACCACGTGCCCACATAGTGCAACAGGAACACATGTCCAGGAGAACGTCCACATACATAGGCCTGATAGCACACTTTAAAACTCAAATCAAATACATAAATAATTAAAAATCCTAAAAACACCCTCTACACATGCAGCAGGCACACCCTAACTGCAGGCTGCCAAACAACTGCACCCACACTCCACACACAAATGAAACCACCTCCAAGGCCCCGACCCAAATCACCCTCAGGTACCACCCCAATGCATGTGATACATTGCCATTCCAATTCCCACAGACCCATTAATAACGCTCGCCCTCCTTTACTCCACCACAGGGTCCGTTCCAAACGACGAGCTCCAGGACACCCCTACCAGCACACCTGCAAAGAGGGCCAAGACCAACGGCCAAAGACCCTCCACCTCAGCTGCACGCATCAAGACACGGCAGCAGCACAAATCAAGTGACAGCACACAGGAGGGAACTCCAACAGGCACCCCAGCAGCCAGCATGCCCACAACACCACCACCACAGGTCCCCCCAATGGATGCCACAGTAGGCACTGCTTCTGGTGGCAGCAGCACCATAGGTGATACTGCATTAATGGCAGCATGCTCCGACACAGAAAACGGGGATGTCGAAGTTAGATCCATCCATGACCTGTCTCAATCCCCCTGTCTGTTCCATCCCGTACACCATGAGGATACCACGCAGGGGCACCCACAAGACGACGACTGGCCATCCCCCACAAGCCCTGTGGCAAGGCAACATGAGGTGATCAGCCCCTCTGTGACACAACCGCAAATGGCCATGGCCCAGCAGAGGCAACAGTCCCTCGACCAGGTAATCGTGCAACAGCAGCAACTGGCCACGCTCCTCAAGGACCATGCC
Source organism: Ambystoma mexicanum (assembly GCF_040938575.1). Taxonomy (NCBI): domain Eukaryota; kingdom Metazoa; phylum Chordata; class Amphibia; order Caudata; family Ambystomatidae; genus Ambystoma; species Ambystoma mexicanum. The sequence goes on from NC_090938.1 coordinate 81,842,847, forward strand.
GATGAATGTGGGGGCACTAAGGCAGACATAGAAACATCAACTGAGACACTTAGGGCACAAATGGAGAGTAGCACCGAGAGCCTGAGAGTACAAATGGAGAGAAGCACCGAGAGCCTGAGAGTACAAATGGAGAGAAGCACCGAGAGCCTGAGGGGGGAACTGCATGCGACGTCCAAAGACGTATGTGCCGAACTTGCCGCAGTGCGCCGTGTGCTCACTGAGCTCTCACAAACCCTTAGGGACATGCATGGACGTGAGCAGGCAGAGACATCATCCGTTGCAAGTTCCGTCCAGGGCAGCCCCCAACGTAGATCTGGGAGGAACCTGCGCTCCACAGGCAGGGGTGCCCCTGATACCCGCAGAGGGGGCTTGCAATAGCGACAGCCCACTGACAATGAGCATCTTTGGACACTGGTGTTCGGGGGGGAGGTAGGAGGGTGGAGGGGGTGTGTTGGGCTCACTTGGGTGGCGGGTCGATAGGGTGTTTAACATGATATCACATATGCCATAAACAATGCACGATCATGCAATGAGATGTGTGGACATTGATCTCTGTGTACGAGGCCATTATAGGCGTACAGTCCATATTGTGCATGTTCCAGACACACACAGTGCCACGAGTCCCGTGTCCATGTATCAGCCACCAGGCGTGAGTGCTAGAAGCATGCATCTATGAGATGCTGACGAATGTCACGGCCCTCCTGTGCCTCGCAGACTCCTTGAGGTGCTGCCACATCCCCACCCTCATCATGACCATCATCAGGTGCTTGCAGTTCTGCGTCAGGGGGCATGGGCACATTTCTACGTACGCACATGTTGTGGAGCATGACACATGCCATGACCATCTTTGCAACCTTCACATGGCGGTACAGGAGTGCCCCGCCAGACCTGCTGAGGCAGCGGAAACGAGTCTTCAGTAGGCCGAATGCCTGTTCTATGACTACACGGGTACGTGAGTGGACATGGTTGTAGTCCTCCTCATGCTGGTCCCGTGGGTTCCGGACTGGTGTGAGGAGCCATCCCTTCAGTGGATACCCGGCATCACCTGTATGTGGACAAGTAAGGAATTTTGAGGAATGCCATTGCTACGTACGCACCCCCCCCCTTCCTGCCAGGTCATTGCCGCATCACATACCCCACATCATCATGCATGAAATGAGACTCACCGAGTACCCAGGATCTGTTCCCTGCGTGTCGCTCCATGTAGCGTGGTATAGTAGAGTTCCTCAAGACCATAGAATCATGGGTTGATCCAGGAAATCGGGCACAACAATGTGTAATGATCCTGTTGGAGTCACACACCATTTGTACATTCAGAGAATGAAATTGTTTTCGGTTGCGGTACTGGGCCTCCATGGCATGTGGGACGACCAATTCCACATGGGTGCAGTCGATGGCACCAATGCAACCCGGTATGCCGGCAAGTGCATGGAATCCCACTTTAGTGTTGGTAATTTCCTGCTCCGAGCGTGGTAGAGAGATGTAGTCGTCTGCGTGCTTCAGGAGGGCATCGAGCACTTGCAATAGTGTCCGTGAGAACAGTGGCTGTGATATGCCATGCAACTGTCCGACTGTGTGCTGGTAGGTGCCTGTGGCCAGGAAGTGGAGTACAGACACCACCTTCAGTAGGGGTGGGATGGCGGTTGGGCTATCTATCATGCTGACAAGGTCAGCCTGTGTCATGTCCACAATGGCGGTTATGGTGTCCCGGTCCAAACGGTAGAGGGTGTGGATCTGCTCATCAGTGAGGTTGAACGGATGTGCTCGGAGGCGTGGGATTGCGGGCTGCCTGCGTGGTGGTAGTGGCTGTGCTGGCGGCCCTTGCTGGCCCTGCCTTGCCCTCCTCCTCCTCCTGCGTCTCCGCCGTGCGGCCGGTTGTAGTTGGTGTTCGTCTTCTTCTTGAAGTTGGAGTACTTGCAGTGCTATCAGGTCCCCCAGGGCCAACATAGCTAGTCCTGCCGGTAGCATTTCGGAGTGGGTGTGGTTGTGGGAGGAGACTGGGTGTGCAATTTATGTGTTTTCAGGCTGTATGGCCTCCACCTGTGGTGATTCATTCCACCTGTGCAAGCTGCACTCCCCTTTGGGCGAGCACGTCCCGCACACAACGCTGCAATTCGACGAATGGCATCTTGCTATTGCAATCATGTATTTGTACCCGATGGCAGTGTAACATTGGTTGATATGTTCATTCGGCTATGGCCCCATTGTTTCACATACTATCTTTGCAGTCGCGAACAGACTTGTGAAGGGTCAGTGGAACGTAGTACTCGAGTAACGGTGGACCCTCATGCAACACTGTACCGAGCTTCACCGACGGGCGGGGCGTCCCATTTGTGAGTGAAGGCAGTTGCCATTTTCACACACAGCCGCACTAGATGGATTAATTTGTGATTTCAAGCGGCCACAGATGCCTTTTCGACGTGATGTTGCAAATGAGGAATTCGAAGGGCGGCGCTTTCGGTTTTCAGCTAGCGGCGAGGAGATGCCCACAGGTCTGACTGCAAATATAACGTTCTATTGTTCAATGTCCTTGGGACAGGGGCCATGGCGAGGATGCAATGATTGATATGAATAGTTTGGGATGCGCAATAGCGACGTGGGCGATGAGGCCGGACGTTCCCAAATACATGTTACTTCACAACACTGGAATTACGGGCTGGGGCACAGTGGATTTTGCAGGCTGCATAACGCACAGACTCAATGGAAATTTCACATGTTATGTGAGTATGGAAACAGGCGTTTTCATTACGGGATGAGGGAATGATGTATGGATGCATGGACAGATGATTTGATACAGAGTTTGCCATGTACAGGGCTTCTTGGAATCTATCTGCCTCCCCTGCGCTATGTGATGCAGGGCTGCCATAGTGGGACCATCGTCTATCTGGCCTTGTTGAGCCCTCCCTGTCTCGACGCGCCTTCAGACACTTGTGTCTATGCACGTTACCAATCCCATCAGATGGATTCTGTTTTAACAGACGCATGCACAGGTACACTCGTTTGTGATAGTGTTTTCACCTCGATATAGATAGTTATGATTCGCAAGTGGTTTTTGGGTGGTGATGATCCTTTGGAGTGGGCTAGCATGCATATGGCTGTAGATTTGGTGTGATCATTGAAGTGAGTAATTCAAATGTAGTTCTGATGGCCATACTATTCTTTTTCATTTCATTTGGTTGACAGGTATCTCCTCCCCTTTTGCCACTGCCATCTGTATGCCACTCCTGCAGATGGATTTTACTCCCGACACCTGCTGCTTCGTGTTAATCAGTGGAGCAGCATTACGATCTTATGGGACGATCGCCAATGGGCCACATGCCCTTACGCAGTACTAGTGGCTAGGAGCAACATTTCGGCCTTTCAGCTGGACTAGTGCCTCCCTATTGGGACGGCCCTGCGGTTCTAGGCGCTTCCATGTTGCCTTTTCGTACGGGAATGTAGCCCCTGTGTACCATGAAGGAACAGGGCGTCACACAAGAAGTAGCTGGTCATTTATTGCGGTTGCAGCCCACAATAATGAAATATATTTTGGAGTTCATGGCCTAATGGCTGTATGGGCTTGGAGAATTTGTTGTGCATTAAATTTCTATTCTGATATGAACCGTGTAGCGTTCTTCTTTGCAAGTGATGTGGCATATTACTATTTGGGGAGCGATGTATTGTGAGGAGATCTGCATTGGGTTCCAGCTTCGGGGTATAGTTGCGTGGTACTGTGCTGGGCGCGTTTGCCTACGAAGCCCAGTGAGGTCAGGGATGAGGGCTGCCATTATGACTGTTTTGATGATGTCATGCTCAGGGGCGGGGGATTAGCTTTTGTGTAACAGATGCCGGTCAGCCAGTTCGATAGGTGGAATGATGTGATTATCGGAATATTGCTGGTCACAGGTGCCTGTGTTTGCGTGCGTTTCTTGGTGGGAGACTGAGGTCATGTCCATTTGTATGGCTTCTGTATTCGTGCCATCTGTGCCCTGCAGCTCCCATTGGGCCCTCTTGAGATTCATTTGTTCGTTGGCAGGCATGGATGACTAGTACATTTCACTGGTTGCATTGTGTGACTTCATTGCACCTACGGGGGGTTGTACAATGTGGCCAGGGAGCGGTGTACAAGCACTCAGTAGGGCCGTTTACGGTTGGTTCGCGATGCCGTACTTCTCACCATGGCGGAATGATACTTTCCGCCGTGCTTGATGGCGTTAGGTGCATGTCCGCTAGGGTCGGAATTCGCGTACCGTTACGCCATGGTGCTAATTACGGTTTGGCATGGCGCGCGCGCGCGTACTTGGTGCAGTTAGCGTTGGCGTTCACTACGGTGTCGCTAATGGCATCGTACTTTGCGGTGACGGGTCATGATCGCACCGAGCGCTATTCGATGGCGGTATTGCATTTCCGCCATCGTTTTTCAATTTCCGCCAGGATCGTAATGAGGCCCAATACCCTTAACACCTTAGAGTTAGTGCTAGAATGTGAGGACTGGGATAGGATTGGATGTTTTGGCTGTGGAAATCTTGACACTTGACAGACCCTTAGTTTTGGTTGAAGTAGGGAGATACCTCCTAGATTACGTACAGTGAGGCAATTTCCAACCCCTTTATTATTTCAATAAAAGTGTATAACAACCACCATGAATCCTCTGTGTCTGTGTCTCAATCCTGGCTTCTCATAAAATGAAACAAGGATGAACAGCTGAGTGTGCGAGAAGATGTGTGAATTGATACTAAGCTGGAAAGATAACTTGGGGTACGGCCATGGACGCATTTAAAAACAATGTATAAAAAGCTGAACAGTAGACGGGCAGGAAAAGACAACATCAAAATGAGGTCAGAGATGGAGAAATATGAGAAGGCGGTGGACGGAAATAAAGAAAATGGACTACATAATTAAAAATGGACCAAAGAGAGTGGCAGCATAAGTTGGGACACCGCCAAGAAGAGAAGAGCAATAGTCAAGACAGGAAAGTACCACGGTAAGAGTAAGAGTGTTAGCAGTGTAAAAGGGACGATAGTGACAGATTTCAGGAATGTTATAGAGCAGAAAGTGACAGGAACAAGCAAGACTGGTAATGTGATGCGCAAAGAAATGAGAAGAGTCAAAGATAACGCCTAGGCTGTGAGCAAATACAGAAAGGGGAGGGGAATCAGAGTGGGGAGAAATAGATGAAGGAGGAGACAATCGCGGCAGAGGCATCAGGAATACAAGAAGATCCTCCCTTTTGGAAGGAGTGTGATGTAGAGCGCGAGAGAGCATCCATACCTTGACATCAGAGACACGGTCAGATAGAAAAGGTTGATCATTAAAAAAGAGGAGAATGAGAAAAAAGTTCTGCGAATCCTCGGCATAGAAATGATTATGAAAAGAAAATGGCTTCCTGAAAGCGAAAAGAGGATGAGTATACACAGAAAAAAGCAGGGGGCCAAGGAGCGAGCCTTGTAGAACCCCGGACACCAAAGGTAGAGAACTGCAGATTTTCCAGAAACAGAATACGTGTGATTAGATAGGAAGGAAGAAACCCAGGACAGAGCAACAGGGCAGAGAAGAACAGAGAATACAATTATGCAACTTATTGAAAGCAGCAGATCAGTCAAGGAGCATCAAAAGAGAAGTGTGTTGCACAAGACGATGAAGAAGCGAGAAGGTGGCCTGCAAGAGGCTTGTTTCAGAGAGTAGAGTGGGCAGGACAGATGGGTAAACACAGATTTGACAAGAGGATAGTTGAGAAGAGTTTAGAGTGGACTACAGGTTCCAGAAGCCTGCAAAGCCTACAAGGAAAAGGAAAGAAGAGCAGCATGTCGAAAAGGAAGAGAGGGAGTAAGAGAGGGTTTTAGAGGCATCGTAATAGCTGTTGGAATTCGCAGCTAAATATCTAATAATATGTTCCAGTGAAAGCCATTCCCATCCTAAGAATTCACTGTGCAGTCTTTTTTTAATATGATTTATGATGTTGGCAGCTGTTCCTCCTTTGCTTCAATTCCAGCTAATTAGAATGTATAGTCGGTGATGAAAAATATATAATTAAGCTGCTCACTATATCGTTGTCGAGAAATTGTATAATGAAATATGTCAGCAAAATACCAGCATAAAACACCCCCAGGTAGGGCGCCCTCTCATTGTAAGGGTATTCCAGTATAAAGCACCGCAATTAATATAGGACAGCCTGGAAATGACACAATTATTAAATGTTAAATAGGATTTTATAAAGACGCTGGCTGTGTCGCGGGAATGTGTAGGACCACCCTTGGGGACACTGGGACAGCTTGTGTCCGTGTGTCAAATTAGTAGGCTTTTATTAATCAACAGACATTGATTTTAATCGACATTAGTCGAGATTGCAGCACAAAGCGCTGCACTAGGCGCTTGAATGTTTGATGAAACAGGACCTATAAGTCATGACTCACATGTATATATTGGTAAACTTTATAATTTACACAACTGCCACTTATTGGCCACCTTTGCATAGCCCCTGCTGTATTATCAATAACCTGCCACCAAAGCACTAAATGCTGCTTGATTCTACATAAGGATTTATGACATCTTTATAAAGAATGTACACTTCTTGCATGCATTCATCTTGCAGGCTATGGCCGATCCCTTGGCTGCTCTCAGCCCACTGCGGTCTCACATAGGAATGCATTCTGGTACGTGAAGTCCTGTGCTTTATACTTGCAAAATATAAAACTACAATTACCCTACTGTACTGAGGGGTGTTAGCTAAAAAAAATAACACAACTTTCCAAACACCCATCATTTACCAAGGCCCATCTCGAAAATGTTACATGTGAAGGGCACACTTTTGCACAGCGCCCACTCAGAATAGCTGGCCATACAGCCAGACGTCATCATTTGTCCATTTATCAAATCCAGGGCAAGCCATTACCATCTCATTTTCTCTGGATGCAAAAATCGGATCACCTATACAAATGATTCTGGAAAGCGTGACATAGACACAGAAACGTTCTCACGCTTGGTTTAGAGACTATCAGGTTTGCCCCATCCTGAAAATAAGTATATTTATTGGGAATTAGGGCACCTATAATGCTCTATTTTCCTTAAGCTGGATATTGCTCATGGCACCACCACTTGTGAGTCATGGCACCATCACTTGAGAGCCATGTCAGCATCTCTTGAGAGCCATGTCAGCATCACTTGTGAGCCATGGCACCATCACTTGTGAGACATGTCACCATCACTTGTGAGCCATGGTACCATCACTTGTGAACCGTGGCACCATCACTTGTGAGCCATGGCACCATCACTTGCGAGACATGTCACCATCACTTGCGAGACATGTCACCATCACTTGTGAGCCATGGTACCATCACTTGTGAGCCATGGCACCATCACTTGCGAGACATGTCATCATCACTTGTGAGCCATGGTACCATCACTTGTGAGCCATGGCACCATCACTTGCGAGACATGTCACCATCACTTGTGAGCCATGGTACCATCACTTGTGAGCCGTGGCACCATCACTTGCGAGACATGTCACCATCACTTGTGAGCCATGGTTCCATCACTTGCGAACCATGGCACCATCACTTGCGAGACATGTCACCATCACTTGCGAGACATGTCACCATCACTTGCGAGCCATGGTACCATCACTTGTGAGCCATGGCACCATCACTTGCGAGACATGGTACCATCACTTGCGAGACATGTCACCATCACTTGTGAGCCATGGTACCATCACTTGCGAGACATGGCACCATCACTTGCGAGACATGTCACCATCACTTGTGAGCCATGGTACCATCACTTGTGAGCCATGGCACCATCACTTGCGAGACATGTCACCATCACTTGTGAGTCATGGTACCATCACTTGTGAGCCATGGCACCATCACTTGTGAGACATGTCACCATCACTTGTGAGCCATGGTACCATCACTTGCGAGACATGTCAGCATCACTTGTGAGCCACGGTACCATCACTTGTGAGCCATGACACCATCACTTGCGAGACATGTCACCATCACTTGTGAGCCACGGTACCATCACTTGTGAGCCATGGCACCATCACTTGCGAGACATGGCACCATCACTTGCAAGACATGTCAGAATCACTTGTGAGCCATAGCACCATCACTTGTGAGCCATTGCACCATCACTTGTGAGACATGTCAGCATCACTTGTGAGCCATGGCACCATCACTTGTGAGCCATGGTACCATCACTTGTAAGCCATGTCACCATCACTTGTGAGCCATGGCACCATCACTTGTGAGCCATGGTACCATCACTTGCGAGACATGTCACCATCACTTGTGAGCCATGGCCCCATCACTTGAATTGGAGGGCACTGCAGGTCGCTGATGACTATTCTTGTTTTACAGATTGATACTGTGGTTGGCAATAGAGTCGTTTGGATGTGATCCATTTGGTGCATTTTCTTTCGTAACACCCGTCCATTCATCTATGGAGGTAATTCTGATTAAACTTCTGGTTCCATTGTGTTGACGCCATTGATATGTTATTTCTGGTCTGAAACAGAGCATGTGGTCTCTGTTTGTGGTTTGTCTCTCTTAAGTGTTGTGATACCTTGGCGTACTGTGACACCCATTGATTCATTGGTTTCCCATTGGCGAGAGACCAGCAATTTGTCACTTTCAGACGCTCATACAAGGTTCACCATCTGAAGGTTGATCGCAATGGTCCATTCTTTGGGACTTACAGAGGTTGGCACAACTATTTGGCTTGCCTCCCCTTTACTCTTTACTCCGTCCCCCCTTAGTTCAATAGTTTCCTCTGTCTCTCTTCCACAGGCCCCGGTGTTTTTTCCATTGAGGGTGCCAGAAACAACACGGTGTTGAGGAGATTTTTGGATGTTTTAAATTATCCCCTGAAGAATGTTCGCCCTAGATAGGTTGTGAAGAACAGAAACATGTTGGGATCGATATTTTAACGACACATTGAGATTGTTGTGTTTTGTTATGGGATATCTTTTGTGTCCTGTGTATTTGTATGAATTGTGTTTCATGCTTCAGAAATTGTTTTTTCTATTGTTAGAAGTTGCACTGTGTTATGTGAGGGTTGTTTTTATGCTTTAATATTGGTTGAAATACTTTGAATAAATATTATTTTTGTAAGTTCATTTAAGCACGCAAGTCCGTTTTCTCAGGACTTGTAGTGCCGGAAGATCCAACAGAGGTTCCTAAACGAGGTGGGAGGGTGTGAGTGGAGAAAAAGAGTCATCTTACTCTTTACTTTATTATATATACACCATCACTTGTGAGCCATGGCACTCTCTTAACAGACAAGTGAAATAAATGGAACACTACAATGCAATCGTGGTGAGGGGTCCGGTTTTCCTGGGCATTGACATGTAGGGAGTCCACCAGACCGATTTAATCTTAGCACCCCCTTATCATGGTAGACACATTGTTATGGGGTCTTCATCTGCTGCACAGTTTGTGAGTGGGATGGTGGAGAAGAAAATCATTGTAGGCATGGGGTTGCTTGGCAAACTCCGAGCCATGCCACCTTCTAACATTGCTTTCATTTTCTACTCACTCCCTTCCCATCCACCTGCTGCTCCCCGTTTTTGCCTGCTGGGGGACTGGGAAGAACTCCCCTAGGACTTAAGACCACCAGGAATCCAGTTTGGTGTCTACCCATCCCTTCCCAGCCAGGAGGGCCTAAACCAACTCAATGTTACCTCTCCCTGAGAAGGATTAAATGGTTTGCTGTGGCACTAAGGTTGCCCAGAGATCGCAGCTTCGGGTGCATCAATCAGCTGAGGTACATTTCAAATTATATTCAAATATGGGGTGGTTTCATATTCTTGAGGATAGGTGAGAAATAAGGGCGGATTAATATCTGAGAAATGGAACTCAACATAATAATAACGTAATACAACGTGATGGATGCCAAGCTTTGAATTAATCCTGGCCACTGTCATTATTTAGACAGGCTTGCATGGCATCATCATGTACTGTGTCTGTCCCATTACAGAAGAGAAACAGCCATTTGCAAACAGGTCTTGGTCCTGCCACCAATGTTTGGTTTGTAAGTGTGCCCAGTTCAAGGCTTGGGGTTCTGATTCATTTAAAACCTTCTATCCATCACTTTTCAGGTTTTGTGGAAACCAAACTGTGACTAGAAAAACAAGTCCTAGTTCATGCATCACCCACAGACAGGTACATGAGACGTCACTTCCTGAGATGTCACTTCCTGAGACGTCACTTCCTGAGATGTCACTTCCTGAGATGTCACGTCCCATGGTATTACCTGGGTGAAGTCCTCTTGGAACTGGTGGATCTTATCTCCTCTCTGCAGAAGAATGAGGTTCATTAAACTCATTGCCAAAATAATGATCAAAGATGCTGAGTCTATAAAGCTCACCCCGGCCGCAGGTAAGTAAAGTGAGCCTCTCCATTCTACAGCTTCTCGATGCAGGTAGGTACTCATTTAGTGGTAGTGGCCTATGGTAAGCATACCTCAGTCAGCCTGCTTTGTCAATAAACGCACTGCTCGCAACACAGTGTGACTCGTTGCCAGCTGAAGTGACGCCTTGACGCTTGATGGATCAGTTCATGTATTCATTAAATCTGCTCCAAACTTCATCTCCAGACAAGGTTCTTCTAAATGTCACTGCCCCCCTGGGTTTAGAATCTCACCGGGCCTCTGAAATGCCGATGATGGCCTACTGAACAGATGAAAGGGGCACTCTGCATACATGGGTACGTAAGCAATTGGCCTAGTAGCAAAGTTCAAGTTTCAGTATATTTTTTCAAAAGGTATGGAGTGGGGTATTTGTGGTCAATGAGGCCCTTAAAAACCAGACAAAGGGGACAGAACTACTGTGATATACCTTGTATTTGTATTTGTAGGTTTTTCTGCATCGAACTGCGAGTCTGGTTGTTTTGCAACATGGAGTCTGAGGTGTCGAGGGGGTTCAACAACAAGGTGTGGCAGGAGGAAAGTCTTGTGGCCTGAAGAAGCTGGGAAGCAGGGCAGGTGAGGTTGAGTCAGTGGAGCTGAATACTCTGCCGGTCTCCGATACGTAGAAAGCAGAGAATCGGCTGAGGCATCTAACATGCTCAACCCAGCATGGCATTCACAGTACCACAAGAAACTGGTGACCAAGCAGGCTGTACTAGAAGACTTGTCGGGTCCTGGAATACGGAGAGATTGGAGCTGCAGCTTCAGAGCTGCTGTGAGACCCTGTCCAGGCTCTCAGAGAATAAGGTAAGTCGTTCTCGTGCCCTTCCACGCTCTGTCTGCCCAACCAGGAATCTTGCCAAAGACCGCTTTCAGGGATGGCACTATCAGTAGGGTGTGTCCAGCATGCCAGTGTCTCACTAGCAGTCAACTCTTGTCCTGCAACCGATCACATCAGATCACATCAAAGTTTCCTCGGAAGTCTTAGAGGAGAGTTCCCGATTCACCTCCTTGGAAAGTTTCATCTTCACCTCAGGGCTGCGCCCGACTAAGGTTTAAGAGAAACGAGGCTTCTTATTGAGTCCAAAGATCACTCAACAAAGTAGGGGGTCTCGCCCCACTATATAGACATGTTGCCATGGTGGGTAATGACCAAGCATCCTGCAAGGGGCCCATCCTTGCAGCCATATCAAGAGTCTGGCCAGCTGTGGTCAGCTCCCAGAGTGCTTAGTCTGGAGGAAGATGGAAGGTGGCGCAGGATGCGTTATGTGGCCAAGGAAGTTCCAAGATGTTGGAACCCTTCACCTGCGTGCAACTTCCCTCCTGGTATACAATAAACGTTTCCCTTTCCCGTCTCCCTTGGATGATCATTCCTTTCGTCATCTCCTTATTGCTGGCAGAGCTTCCTTCTTATCTGTGGTTCCCGCGCGGCCCCTGGGGGCATGTCCTGTTCCCCTTGGAAAGTGTAAAGCCTTCCGAGGCAAAGAACAAAGTGACCCTCTAAGACTGGGCATAGCATCCTGCGGTTGGTGAACCCCAGCCAGAGACAGTCATACACAAAGCTCTGACCGTTGCAGGGGTCACTAAAAAACGAGTTCTATAAAAGAAACATCCAATGGCCTTTGGCAATTTATAATGAGCCTCCCCATAGGCCACTGTGTCACATGGGATATCGCTGCATATGTATGCTTAACTAAACTGCCACCAGGCATTGGAGATACAAAGGTGTATATCATTTGGATCATGGGAGTCCGCTGTTAAGGGCAGTCTAGGGCTGAATGTATATTCCAAAAGGCTGCTTGTGAGGAATGTGAATGTTACTCTGTTGCTGCCATGTTGCCAAACTGCATGGCAGGTGCTGGCTTGTCAGTAAACAAACCTCAGCACAAAAAACCCATCCGCTATGCTGTTCAGCCAGCAGTATTAGGAAAGGGAGGTCTGATTAGCAGAGCTCACTTTCTGAGATAGATTTACCAGCATCATTCTCTGATGCATAAATTAAAAATGCTGGCTATTTCCATCACACGCAAATAGCATTCTGTCACAATACGACCCTGTTTCATTTGTTTGTATGCACTCTGAAACGTGTAGTGCTTATAAAACTACAAGTACCAGACTGAAAAGCAAGATGATAGAACGATGAGCTAAACGCATCCGACATGGGGCGATTTGACAATTCTATGGGAATGTCCTTGATAACAGCACCAGACCTTTTTTTGGACATTGGCATAATTAATGGCAATAAAAATACCATTTATTTTAAAAGTTATATATCCTGGTGGAAAGCTCAGAAGTTAAGTGCTCATCTCTGACATGGGGCCAGCATGCATGTAGCAAATTTGAAACCTACGGCAGGGTGGATAAACTCAGCAGCACCATTGAATTGGATGTCGGCTTGAATAAATAATAATAATAATAATAATAATAATAATGATGTTTATAAAAACTATATGGCCGGGTGGATAGCTCAGAAGTTAAGTGCTGGTCCATACATGATGCCAGCATGCATTTAGCAAATTTGACTCCTGCGGCAGAGCCGACTCAACCTTCTGAGGTTAATAAACTGAGCATCATTAAAGTGGGTAATGTAAACAGCTGTTATTATAGCGCTTTGAAGGTATTTTATGTTATGTTATTGGTATTTGTACCACACACCACTGCCATTTGGGAGAAACTTGCCATAACGTGTGACATAAAAACATGAACATGTGATCTTGGAATTGAAATGACATTGAAATGACAGCAACTAATGCTCAAAGCTTGCCATCATTTCAATGGGGAGAGACCTCGGATCATGGCGTTCTTCCATTAGGAATGGAATACTGATTTGTCGCAGTCACCCCCTGGATGTATGTATATATGCATACGGCGTTTAATGACAGTTCGTCAGTCAACTGTTGCAAATTGTGTGAGGCCTTAAAGCAGGGAGCAGTTGACAGTTTCCCCCAATTAAAGCGCCCAGTCCTGGTGTTGACAGCTCGTTGCATTGTGCTGTCTGTTTGCAAAGCTCGCTTCCTCCCTGCTTCCTTTCAACACCATAATCCGCTGTGTGTTCTTGGGAGAAGAGGAAACGTAATGGAACGACGTGTGATGCAATCCAAACTCAGATCTCTCAGTCCCGGGGTTTGTTCAATTCTCTGAAACGGCGCCGAGCAGGAACGCTATTGATGCATTTTTAATATTACCTGGGGATTTTTGTTCATTCCAGAGCTTTGAAAAGTTCGCAAGAGCGCCCACCAGTTAGAAGAGTCCCGATTGAACAGCCACACAGCGCCACCTAATGGTCAACAATAGAATGAAGGTTGGCATGCCTGTTCAGCAGCATCCACGCTTTGCTGGCAGTGTATTGCACTGGACTCTGTTGTGCGCTGGGCCGGTGCTAGGATTTGCAGGGCCAAGTGCGTCAAGTTAAGTACGGTGCCCCTTAATTTGCATGGGATGGCTTTACAGGAAGTGACATCACAGGAAGTGTATTGCAGCTTAGAATCATGGAACCGTAGAGCTGCAGGGGACCCCATGGAACATGATGACACACACATTGCTTGGTTGTACCGCAGAACAATACACACAATCGGCTTGTACAATATCCCGCACATCGAGACCACTGCTGTGGTAATGGGCTCAGAATAAATGCCTATTACAATGTATTCTATGTGTTGCTTTCTGGCTGGGGGGAGGGGAGTGGAGAAGTGACTGCACAGGCAGTTTTGGGGCTGCGAGGTAGGCTAGGCAGGTGTACAGGTAGGCAGGGGAGCTGATTTATGAATTTCCGGGGGGGGGGCAAATATAGGAAGTGACATCACTGGCAGTTATATGACCGCAAATTTGCATGTAGTCGACAACTTGGTGCGCAGAGGGTGGGGGCGCGCGCAGCGCAGAACAGTGGAAACATTGGCTAACGTACTGCATATACTAAAGTGAAGTAAGAAGGAGATTTAAGCCTTCGAGTTGCATTCCAGTAAGCCATCACTGCCCCTACTCCACCCCTCTATAATCATCCAGGTTGTAGTAGCCCTCCCTCAAAAGGCAGAGCAACACAACTAGGATGGGAGAATGAAATGCTTGCTAAACAGAAGGTACAGCTGCAAGGTGGAGTACATCCACCACCACCAAAAAAAAGTTCCCAATTCAAGCGTTAGCTGTTCGATCTTCATGGGCTCAGCGGAACTCATCAACCACATAAAGTGATACAAAAATAAGAGGCAGATCATTTTTGTAATCCAAATTGCTAAGAACACAAAAAGAACGGTCCTTCTACACCATGTGGGTGCATGAGTTCTGCATGTATGCAGTCTCTTGGAGCATTTGAAAGCAGAACGCTCCTCTCTTGGTTCAGTCCATCCCTCCCCTGTTGCTTTCATCCTCCCTCTTGTGCACCCTCTCATACCCTTAACCTCAGAGCTATGAGACTACTCTACCACTGTGTGAGTGCTGTACAACCAACATAACCAGCCTAACATGATATAAACACACTCTTGATAAACTTTCTACCATCAAGGTGCCTGTTATTATTATTATTATTTTTTGGCCACTCCATTCCCGTGCCTCCTGTTACCAACATCATTCACCTTTATACACCTGTCCTGGACTCTGCCACTCACGGCTCAGGCTTCGCAGTCACAGAATTAACATTCTGTAGTTTGACCTGGGGTAGAAAGTGTAGAGGTGCCCAGGCAAATAAGCCCAAAACTGCCAGTATAAACCAAGCACACTCTCGAGCCCCTCGGGAATCCAACATTACATTGTGAACTAATTATCACAACACAGCCGGATATATCCTTCGCCTCCCTTTTGAAGAACCATGGTCTACCTAACAGGACTGACATGCACCCCGGGGTTGCACCCATGACATTCCTGCCCACCCCCTTAACCATGGCCCACGTACCTTCGTGGCATGCAGCATTGATTGTTATTCCAGTACTGGAATCTCGCATGGCTCTTCCAATGCACCTCATTCCTGATATGCATCATTGTTTTTTGTTCCAGTGCTCCTCAAACTTAACCTGCAGCATCTCCTCTGATGTTATGTTGTGTTACTGGGATTTATACCACACACTACTGTCATTTGCATGGTCTGAAAGCGCTGTGGCTGATCTGAAAGGACGCAGAGGGGAGATTTTACAGTGAACCTTCGACGGTGCTTGATTTCAGTACTGCAATCTCTTGAGAGCTCGTCCAGTGCACCCAAATCGTGACCTGCTGAAGCGCCTTTTATTTCATAGCTGGAATTTTACAAAGCTCTTCCAGTGCACATCACTCTTTTCTTCGAGTATCATCTGTTTTTGGTTTGGCCTGTTAGGTGTGTGCTTGCACCACCTATAAGCTGAAACTATTGCATTAGAGTACAGATAGGGAGAAATTGCATATGAGGAGGGGCACAAAGCTGATAGGTATTATTTAGTTATTTGCCCACCCATTGACGAGCCATGGCCATGCTAATCCTATGGCCATTCCCTCCCGGTGCCTGCCCCTCACTGCCCAAAATACCTCCTCATAATAACTCTTTAAGCTTGATTTATTCAAGCCTTACTATCAAAGTATGCACTTGAAGTGCTTGCCAATGTTTTTTCAAAGCAGTCTTGTGAGAGTTAACAACTTAATTGGAGCTTTAATTGTGCTGCTACTGCAGCTCTAAACCTGTGACTGGTATAATACAAATATCGTAACCAGGTCTGCCTTCATGCACTTGATTTGGAAGCACTACGTCCTTCACTGAGGTCCTGTTAAAAACAGCATTGGCAAAGTTATAGTATTAGTTATGTATACGCATTAGGCATGGGGCAAGCACTGCTATTAGGTGCCCAGATACTCGCACCATTTAGCAATTGCTACCATCAATGGGCAGTTAAAAGCATACGGCACTGCTTTTCCCATGCTTACACAAAAGCCCAAACTGTTGGCATTGGCAATGCGTGTTTAATGACTGTAATCTCACAGAGCACTCCCAGTCTTGACCTGCAGGGCTGCCTGTTACTTCAGCATCACCTTTATGTAAGCTCTAGAGACTTGCACTACTGTGCGTTCCCGCTGCCTTGCTCCTCACACTCCATGAAGTCTGGTAATAATGTGGGGATTTATATAGCTCCTCGTGCCAGATGCCTCCTGTTCCAAGCACTGTCATAATTAGTGTCACTTTTATTACCCACGCTCTGTCGGATCTTGACCTTAAGTGCCCCTAAGCCCTCCCCTCCAGGACCATACACCAATATGAGTCCTAGAGGGGAGGGCTTAATCGGACATTCTCGCACTTTTACCCGGGCCAGAGTGAAGTGATGCAGTATCGATGGAAAGGGCCATCGATACTGCATCACTTCTCTCCAGCCCGGGGAGGGCTCAGCCCGACTTGATTTTGCCAGGGAGGACCCGGGCCCCGGAGCCCCCCCCCGTTCTCGGCGCACCTGCAGGTAGGTACTTTAGACAAAAGGCAAGGGGGGCTTCAAGGCACAGGAAAATGATGGATAGAACTCGGGAACTGCGTGGATTTCCGTAGGCACTTTAAACGGTCTACTATACCTTCAAAACTACTCTCACCTACTCTCAACTACTCACATCTTCAACTAACCTGCAAAACAAAATACCCAGATACGCATTTTCAGCATCTGTTTTGTCTCGTTATCTGTGTTCGTCCCAGGCATCCATGTATCTGTGCCCCGAGAGTTGCGAGTTATCGGCGCAATAGAAATGTTTAAATAATAAATAAATAATAATAATAAAAGGGAAGGGGTAGGATCAAAGAAGTGGGAAAAGAGCTGGATGTCACAAAGGTGGAACCTCAAAGGTAAGTACTGCGATGAGGAAGAGGCCACAGGCGCGGGGCCAAGTGCAGTCGCACATGCTGCACACGCCCAGCGCTGGCCCTGGTTGCACGTGTCTGGCGGAAGGGTCTGCTCCAGAGGGTGTGCCGGTTTATCGTCTTTTAGGACCCTTGCGGCAATACAAATGCGTTGTGTTAACGTGGAAAAGACTTGCCTAGGAGGTTTCAGAATGCTAACTACATGCCGACGTAGTCTAACATGTTTGCACATTATTTGCAGAATCCAGCACACAGCTCTCTACGCAGTCACTTCATATGGCGTGTTTCTGTAATGGTCGGGGTTAGTGGCCTGGCAAGCGCCACACTGCGCAGTAAGAAATACGCAAGACATGGCGCGTTTCTGAAACACGTCTTCTTATTTTAACATACGTCATTCTGCCCAAAACCCACCCTCGCGCCTCACTTCCCCTCCCGGCCTCCCGCCTCCTTAATCCCGAACAAGTGTCAACATGACATCTCCCCCCCATTTTAAACAACCACCCAACAGGCTCTTGAAGGAATTATGTTCACTATGCCATCTCTTCAATGAGGTGGCGAAGCGTGTTCCTGGCTCTCTGGGGTCGAGAGCTCAGCTGTTCAGGAGACCCACTGGGACTCCCGGCTTCAAACTGGTCCTCTTGGTCAGAGACTCTGGTGTCCACCGGATCACCTTGATAAGGATCATCAGACACGTAGTCAATAGGGATTCCCACTCTCCCACTTAGTGATAGTGGAATTTTCTTGAAATGGGATGAGTTGCGGGTGGTGGAACCAACCGCCCAATGTGCCGTGGCCATGGACCCCTTTTTCTCAGTGACAATTAGGGGTTCCTCATGAAAGCAAGCAATGTATTTGTGTGTCTGTGCCTGTCTCACGGCAACAATGTCACTGACTTCCAAACGTGGTTCTCGCGCTCTCTGGCGCTCATCCGCATATGCCTTCATGCGCTCCTTTGCGGCACCATCTTGCTCCCTTCTCCGTCCACACTTGGCCGATCGTCTGACAGCTTAGCTTGCGGTAACCTCGTCCGGATGTCCCTTCTGAACTTTATTTCTGCTGGGGTTTTCCCTGTTGTACTGTGCGGTGTGCTCCTGTAATCCGATAGTAATTGATGCAGTACCTGTTCATACGGTTGCCCGGTGAATCTGGTGACCTGCAATGCTCTCTTTAGGTTTGCCATGAACCTCTTGATCATTCCATTTGCTTGGGGCCTAAATGGAGTGATCTTTTCATGATGAAACCCCATGTACTCCGCAAACTTTGTAAAGTTATGTCCACTGAATGGGGACCTGTTGTCAGTCTTTAGTACCTTAGGGACACCATACGCAGTGAAGATGCGGTCTAGCACTGGTATCACATGATGAGCCGCCGTCGATGATATATGCTGAGCTTCAGGGTATCTGGAGTACTCATCCATGATGGCCAGAACATATTCCTCTCCTTCGATAAAGCCAAAGAAGTCAGCCGACCCCGTCGGGAAGTTCGGACATCCTCATTGGTTCTGGGTATCGGGTTTAGCGTGATGAGGCAGCAGGTGGGGCAAGCCTTTAGCAGGTCTTCTGTCATGGTGTCTAGATGTGGAAACCACACTTTTTGGTGCAGCATGCGCTTTGTGGAGACCACCCCTCAATGACCCTTGTGTGCGAGTTCAACAATTTTTCTCTGCAGCGATTTTGGGATTAACACCTTGCAGGCCTTCAGCAGCAAGTTGTCGTCCGACAGTGCCAGTTCTTCATTCACTTGCAGCAGCCGCTCTACTTCTCCTTGCACGTCGTCGCCTGCTACCCACCCTCTTCTCGTTGGCTCTCCTCCGCAGACCTGACCGGAGCCCATCCAGATGATCTGATATGCCAAATCAGTCTCCACTTTTCGGGCAAGCTAAGCTGGCTCGGTTCCCTCTGACACGGCCTGCTGAATCACATACGGAGGTACCGGTCCGCTACTGACAGTTCAGGGACGCACCCAGTTCTGGGGCGCCAGGTGAGAAAGTCAGCAGGGTTTTCGCCCTTCCCGGGTTGGTGCAAAATCTCGAATGAGTAGTCCTGTAGCCTCTACCCCGATCTCGCAACGCGGGAGGTATCTTGGCTTGGGGGTTGCTGTACAAGAACAGGAGCACCTGATGGTCTGTCACCACTCGAAACGGTTTGCTGTATGGGAAAAGATGAAAGTGTTTGCACGCCCAGACCACTGCTAGGCCTTCCTTTTCAGCCTGGGAATATGATTGTTCGGTGACTGAGAGGCTCACACTCTGGCGACCCTCACGCGGATGATCTCAAAGGCCCTCGGGCATTTGTACGACCAGTCAAACACAGCATCTTGCTTGGTCAATGCTCTCAGGGGTTTGCTCACTGTGGCAAAGTCCTTGATGTAACGTGTGCAATAGCTGGCCAGGCCCAAAAAATAACTCAGCTCTGATACATTGTTGGAGGGTGATGCGGCGTTCAGCGCTGCAACCTTTTCCGGATCCAGCGTCATGCCATTTTCCGAAACAATGTGACCAAAGAAGCGCAAAGTGCCTTTTCTGAACTCACACTTGTCTTGATTGAGGATGAGATTTCCACTTTCCAGCGCCTTGTATACCTTCTACAGAGTTTCATCGTGCTTGTTGACATCTGTCCCAAAGACTAAGATGTCGTCTCTATAATTTATGCAGTTTGGGATGTGCTTTGTAACATTATGCACTTCAGCCTGAAAGATTTCTGCCACTGAGGAGACTCTGAAACTCAACCTCTTGTATAGAAATAACCCCAGGTGGGTGATGAATGCAGTGATGGTTCTACTTTCTGGGCTAAGTACCAGCTGATGGTACCCTTTCTTCAGGTCCAGCTTGGAAAAAACCTTGGCTCTGTTCAAAAGGTGAATAAGTCGGTGATGTGCAGAGCCATGTGTCTCTCCCTTCGTATGGCTTGATTTGGTCGCCTCATGTCGACCCACATCCAGATGGCTTTGGATCCTTTCTGGGGCACTGGCACAATAGGTGACACCCACGTGGTGGGGCCCGTGGCCTGCTCTATTATGTCCTTATATCATTATGTTGCCGATATGTCCCTGTAGTACTGTGCTATGGGGCACACTGAGTAGTCTATATGTAGTTTCACTTGCCTGTTTCAGAGTCTTCCAATCCCTTTGAACAGATTGGGGTAGAGGCTCGTGATCATTTCGACCGGGTCAATGTACTTGTGGATCATGATGTTATAGAGGACATGTATGAGTCCCATGTCTATGTCCGCCCTGAAGCTGAGTACGGAGCCACTTCCAGTTTATGTCACTAGGACATGTATGGACACTATTTTTTATTGTCCCTTGTAGCGGCACAATCCCTCAAATTGCCCAAGGCACTTGAGTGGGGTCTTGGCTCCATATGTGTAGATGTCGACATTGGCAGGGGCGGGTTTTGTGCTCTGAGGCCATTTCTTTGAAGATCTTCTCACTGACCACGTTCACCATGGCCCCTGTGTCGATGAGGAATTCTGTCGGTCGTTCATTTATCTTGATGATCACTGTTGTGCTGTGCTCCTTAGCCACAGGGTTTCCCAGTGCATACACATACGCTTTCTTCCTTTGTTCACTCCCAAACAAACTAACTTCTGACTCTGACAGGGATTGTTCTACTAAGTAGTGCACGTGGCATCTGGATCTGCGCTCAGGTCTCATGCGGGTGACGTACATCCTGCGTTCCCTTCTGTCTCGTCTCTGTCTTTCCTCACCAGAATCTCGCTCTCTGAGCTCGGTATCAGCGTGTTTCTGCGGGCACTGCGACGTTCTGCCAGGAGATGGTGGTGCTGGTGGCGCGACCCTTGACTTGAACCTCAGAGGTGTTTCCCTAGTTCTCTCCCTCCCTTTTTCTCTGGAGAATCTGCACACCGACTTGAAATGCCCTTCCTCTCCCCCACGTAACGCATATATGGCCAATGGCGGGGCACGTACCTTTGTGTTGGTATTCGAACCCACATTTGTAGCAAAATGATTCCTCCAGTCTTCTTTCTTTTTTGGAGCCGATGGACCACCTTGGTTGGCGTGGAGGTATTGAAGCTCGCCACCTGTGAGTCGACGGCTCTTTCAGCTCGAACCAGTGTTAGTATCTCATCCAGTGTGTGGGATTTTTGGAAGTAGTTTTCGCCTAAACGCCTGCGATTCGCACCCTACGATGATTTGAGACCTCAGGGCCTCAGTATTTTTGCAGTTAGCAAAATCACAGTGCTTCATTTTTATTCTCAGTCTCATGACATATGCATCTATTGTCTCCTCTTTGGTCAGTTTGGTGCTATGGAACAGGTGGCGCTCACAGTCTACGTTTGTGTGCAGGGTGAAATATGCAGACAGAGCATCCTTTAGGTCTTGCATTGAATCAATGCTGTCTGCAGGCATCTCATTAATGATGTCACATGTGGCTGGCCCCACAGCCAGCTTGAGGAGGCATTTATGTTTTGCATCTTCAATGGGCCCTGTGGCCCCCAAATATAACTCAAAATCCCTTATCTATCGGGACCATCTGGGACCCATGTTGCTTGTTTCGGCAACGTCGAACGCACCTGGCATCTGGGCAGCCAGGGCATCAGGCAGTCTGTAAGGAGCTTGTTCAGGGGCTGGTGGCCTGCATGCTCTGTCCCCCATCCTGGGCAGACAGCTTCTCTTAAGTATGTGCAATTTGTCCCTTTAGTGTCCCAGTATCCCCACAGCCCCCTGCTGGGCACGAGCACCGTGTCAGGGCAAGTCTATGGCTTCATGCCCCTCCTGAGGGCTGCACTGATGGCCGCCTCCCCGGCACGAGCACCCTCTATGCCTGCAGTCCCTTCTCACCTCGAGTGGAAGGTGTCTTTCCTTTATGGTCTAAAGCATTATAACGCTTTTCCGAGCATTCGATCACGCCACTGCCCGGGAGCAGTATACACTTCCATGAACGTTCTACGAGCTTTCCGACTCACCGCTACAGCCCGCAGTGAACAGCTGCTCACGTGAGCTGTCCGGCGTGCCTGCTCCGATTCACACGCCTCTCCATGTCTCCCTTCTGCGGGTGTATTGCCTCCAGGCATCCGCTCCTGATGTGGCTAATCCCGCCGTGGGTTAGTGCAGGTGTCCAGACAACTGGTCGAAAAAAAACTGGTCGACTGCAATTTGGTCGACGCAATTTGGTCGAAAACCAAATGGTCGAATTTTTTTTTTTATTTATATATTTATTTTTCGGGTTTTCGTTTAGTTAAAAAATGGGTTTTTAGAGAAAAAAAGGGTTAAAATAAAAAATAAAAAAAATTCGACCATTTGGTTTTCGATCAAATTGTCTGGTCGACCAATTTTTTTCGACCAAATGTCTGGCAACCGTTAGTGCACACACGGCACCGCCTCATCGCCATTGTAATGGTCGGGGTTAGTGGCTTGGACAGCGCTTCGCTGGGCAGTGAGAAATATGCAAGACACGGAGCGTTCCTGAAGCACGTTTTCTCCTTATTTTAACCTATGTCATTCTGCCCAAACACCGTCCTCCCGCGTCACTTCTTCTCCCGGCCTCCCGCCTCCCTAATCCCGGAACAAGTGTCAACATGACAGTTTCCAAGCTGGTAATACGGCTGAGAGTGCAGCATAGACACTGGTCCTCAAAATGTAATAAGTGCCTCGGCATAGCCAATTCACCATAGCCAATTCATTTAAAGCAGATGTATGGTCATATTTTTTTCTCTGCAGTTGTTGGGTAGAGTGCGAGGCAACCAAACATCCATTGAACTTTCTGTCCACTCCATGAGACTAAAGCCCACTGCTGCATTCCTATAAAGCCCTGTTTACAAACATATGCAGACGCTGGATGGGTGCCTGAAAGGACTCCTTAATTGCCAGGCTATTATGCAAGTCTATGCAAAAAGGACAAGCATACTTGTCCTTGACACTTAAGGGGAGAGTGAATCAAAAAGGCAAAGCAAAACTTACCCCCAACATTCACTATCTCTACCTTCAGGGGTAATAAAGATATATTTCCTCAAACAAAGAGATAGGACAATACAATAATCATATGTAAATGTAATATTGGGAACCTTCACATGTTCTTTTGATTAAAAAACCACGTACTTGTACCTTGAAAAAATAGGTAGAGTACAAAGAGAAATACAAAAATATATAATTTATTATACATAAAAAATATGAAAATACAAAAAAACATAAGTGCATAGACCCTCAAATACAGATCACAACATATAATCATACAATCATACAATGAAGTTACTCGGTTGACATAAATAACTTATAAGACAACTAACATAAATACAACAATATCAGCTTTTTACAACATCACAAAACAAGTGTGTTTCAGATGAAACATCTGTTCCCCTCTGTTCCCAACATGTAACATGTTTCAGTTCTTGTTGCCCTTCAATGGCTGAACTCTCTTCAGGGGAGAGAAACACTTCTTTTCTGTCGTTTTCAAAAATCCTTTCAGTATTGTGCAGTAGGGGTCATAAGTACATCCACCAACGGATGTCATCAAAATGGCTGTGAAATACAAAGTCCAATATTATCTTAAAACCCTGTAGTCACAAATAGTTAATTCAAAACACATCACCAGCCACACACGTCAGAGGAAAACCTCAGACTACGAAGCAGGAGAGAACCCGTCACCATGACAGATATTATCAAGAGTCTAATGAGTCACCCTCGACGTGAGATCAAATCCACAATCTGAAACGAAGAGCTATTAATAAACACTTCTATTAGGGTGAAAGAACATAATAAAATGAATCGCCTAACCACTATAATTGTGGGCCATTGCATATAGAGGGTGGGCAAGTCACCTGCGGTATATAGGAAGGAACACACCATCACCAGAAGTATAAACTGAGAAGAAAGGATACCAGAAACTCAAAAAAGGAGTTAATAGCTGCAGAGTACCTGGAGTAATTCACAAACAGTGTACAGCTACCAGATCCCGTTACTCGCAGTCTTGAATTTGCAACGTCTACCATCACATTGATTATAGTCAATGGGCCTCATTACGACCCAGGCAGTAAGGGGTTTACGGCAGCGTAAACAGCGCCGACCCTTACCGCCTGAGTACGAGGTCCCTTAGCGCCATGGCGGATTTAACACCTGCTTTTAGCAGGTGTTAAAATCCATGGCGCTAAGGAACCATGGAGTTAATTACGCCACCGTAATTTACGGTGGCGTAATTAACGCCTTCCCCACTCCCATTATGCCCTATGGGGCAAAAATGGGAATGGGGAAGGGTAAATGGGGATTGGGGACTTACCGCCCCGCCAAGGTCGGAATGGGGCGGTAAGTCCGCCAACCACCATGGCGTAAACGTAGTTTACGCCATGGTGGTAAAGTCACGGCCCAGGCGGTAACTTACCGCCTGGGTCGTAATGAGGCCCAATAATTGGAAAGATAAGAAAATATACCCAGAAGTTGAGATTTCAAAAGCTTCTGTACAATGGATCTTATACATCCGATGGAGGATTCACCTATGTACTCTCCCCGGTAGTCGATAGGATGGCCTATAATTGATATGCATATAAACCCAACACTACACGGAATTCATTACGGTTCATAACACTGATGCGGGTTCAATGCGCTCATGTACAATTATGTTCGTTCTGAAAACCGCAGACGGGTCCCGCATTTGAATAAGGAACTCCGTCTCAGCAACAACAGGTGCGTGGTCACATATACACATTGCTCCGCAATGTACCATACTGATGTTATTAGGTCAATGCTTATATCTCAAACCACTAGAGCCATATGAGGGCCATCACCCACACTTACTTCGTATCCAAATGTCACGGTGTAACGCTGTCGTCTGAGGCAGACTGGCTGCTACCGGCCCTTGCAGTTTCCACGTCGTCAGAACAAAAAGAGCAATCAAAAGAGGACTGTCGCTACGCTCGTTTTTAAGAACAAGGAGGGCGCCATGTTGGAAGAAAGAATGGCCGCCGTCACACACTCCCTATCGTGCACAATATTGAACGGACCTTAGTAGGCATAACAAAACAGTCTAGGCATTAATTGCATCTAATCATCATTCAAAAAGAACTATTCAAATGATGAACAAGTATCCATACACCATTAGTTCAACATTTCGCTTCCCACATGTAGGAGAGGTTAAAGGAGGTACTGCAGTCCATAAAGAAGAGGCCCATTCTTCATAAAGGAAAGCACCCAAAGTGCAAGTTACACAATGAATTACAGTGAATATTTCTAGACCAACAGTCTAACATCGAGTCTCGTTCATCAAAATTAAGTCTATAGACATATCATCATAATCTAACATCATTAGTTCGAAATAAAGATTAAGGACCAGATCAGGATGAATATCCACAGATGGACCGCCTATGATATTCGCTGTATGTTATGCCACCCTAGCCTCATAGGTGGACCTGGTGCCAATCGACATTCTCATTCTGTCCTACCACATGACTTTGAAACTTGAATATACATTTTTGTTCAAAATTAAGCAGCTTCAGAACAATTACCTCCTCATTAGGGCCTTCAAATGTCTTCAGAATCACCGATTCAAAATTAGTGTGATCATGTTTCATATCCACAAAATGCTTGACCATAGGTGCTGTTAGCACCTTATTTTTAATGCAGCTACGGTGGTCTATAAGTCTTGTGCGGCATTTCCTGTTAGTTTTGCCGATGTAGCAAAGACCACAAGGGCAAGTAATCATGTAAACCACATTCTGTGTGTTACAATTGGTCATGCTGTTCATAGTCCATAAAACATCAGCATTGATCTGTATAGACTTAGTCACTTTAGTGAAATCACACATGATACACTGGCCACATGGAAAATGGCCATCAACCAGAGGAAAACCCCACAGAGTTGTTTGTTTCGCTGTCATTCTAGGTTTGATGGTAACATCATTTCTAATCAATATATCCCTAAGATTCTGGCTCCTTTTGAAAGCTACCATCGGGGGTAATATTTCTTTGTCGTTGTACACTTTCTTCCATGTCTTGTTGATTATAGTCCTTATTTTGTAAGACAAATTCGAGTAGGTGTTAACGAATACAGTGCCAACCTCTCTGTTTTCTTTATTGGTTTTTTCCAGAATCGCATCTCTGTTGTTGTTGTAAGCCCTTTTGGAAGAGGTCTTCACCAATTTGGCTGGATAACCCTTTTCCAACAGCTTTGGGACAGAATATCAGCACTTGAGACAAAATCTTCTTTGAGGCTACTGATGCGTTTAAGCCTTAAAAACTGTCCAAAAGGCAAGTTGGATTTAAGGTGGTTAGCATGGTGACTATTGTAATGCAATAAAGCATTTTTGGCAGTTTTTGTGCTATATGGTTTCACTTTGAGGACACCCAAATGATGAAATATGGTAATGACCAAAAAATCAATTTGTTGTTCCTGTATAGTTCAAAAACCTATTTTGTAGGTTGAGCCAATTGACAAAATCATTCGCTTGTTGCATAGATCCATCCCAAACTATACAGATGTCATCTATATACCTCAGCCATTTCCTCACAAACTGTTGGTAGGGGTTGACTGTGGAGTAGATGACACTCTTCTCAAAAAGCTCGACAGATAGATTGCCCAAGTTGGGAGCCATGGCGGCACCCATCGCCGTGCCCTCTGTTTGTAGGTAGAAGGTGCCTTGGAATTGAAAAAAAGTTCTTTGTTAGGGCAAATTCTGTGCACCACAAAATGAACCCATTGCTGACTGGGTGGCCATCCTCTCTATTCAAAAGGGTTTCCTCAATCACTTCCAGCATCGCTCGCTGGGGGATCATGGTGTATAATGACTGAATGTCAAGGCAAATAAGTAGGGACTTCCCTGGTTCGAATAGCAGATTTTTTATCTTATTAATGGCATCCGTTGTGTCTCTCAGGTAACTCGCCATTTTCAGTACAAAGGGTCTCAGATAGAAATCTGCATACTTAGACAGGAGCTCAAGGATAGAGCTGACACCTGACACAATCGGCCTCCCCGCAGACTTGGTAGGATGTTTATGAACTTTGGGAAATATATAAAAAACTGGTACTCTGCCCGTTTCCCGAATTAGAAAGTCGCATTCCTGTTTCTAAATCATTTCTGTCTCAAAAGCTCTTGTAACTTTTTCTCTGATTACAAGGCAAAGCTCTCTTGTAGGAGCACCCTCTAAAGCAGTATAGCTGTTACTATCCGATAAGAGTCTCTCGCATTCGTTAACAGAATCAATGCAGTTGAGCAAAACAGTGGCTCCCCCCTTATCAGCCTTTCTAATGATTACATCTTTATCTTTAGCCAGTTTGGTAATCAAGGTGCGTTGGGAACTTAAGAGGAGAGGACATCAAGACAGAATAACTGCACTGCTGGAGTAGCCAATAGAATGGGAGGTGGCCTTCAGCATGTCCAACCTCACTGAAGACCCTACGGTGTCCCGGGCAGGCCATTCTCCGAAGACATCAAGTGATAATGAGCAGTGGACAGGCTACCATTTTAGCTCAAAGACAAGGAGGAAATCTATGCATAATAACTGCAGTGAATGAGGGGGCCAGAGGGAGAGAAATGGTCGCCATTATGTCCAACCACTTGGAAGACACTCCCGTGGACAGAGGAGGGTCTCATCTTTTAATGGCCACCATAAGGAGGATAAGGAGATGACATGCAAATGAAACACCCAAATGAACACCATATCCATCCAGAATTGGGCGTACCTTCTTCCCAATGTGTTATTGTATTCAGACCAATGAGAGTTGTTGTGTCATCCAACATATGCAATGTGAAGGACCATGGGAGATGTAGTCCAAAACATCTGCAGAGCCGCAGGTTAGAAACGCATGGATAACTGTGCAGCATTTCTATTACAGTCATGCACCGCTTTTGAAATGATACAATGAGTATTTCGTTTTTAAAATGTTACTATTTTGTTCTACGATTAATTTTCTTGGCTTTGATCTAACTCGGTACCTATAGACTGAAGTTGAAGTAACATATTTTCTACAAACAAAATAGTTGCATTCGCACAGAAATGGAAATAAAAAAGAAATAATCTTCAGGGGAACAATGTTAAGTCAGGGTATATTCCTTAAAAAAGTAACCAGAATCCTGACTTCAGGTTTTGAACTCGTCGTGTAGTGGACAAGTTCTATTTGTCAATGTACCCGACAGAGAGGTAGAAAAACTCTCTGAACGGTCAATTGACCTAAAGATGAGGGGACGTCACAGGAACCGGTCAACCTGCAAAGGAACCGTACATTAGTGACAGAAGACAACCTAAACAGCAATGAATAGATAATCAAACTCTAGTACCTGAGAATTGACTGTAGTTGACTGAATGGCAATTCCAGAATAGTAAGATTGGCGTCAGGTTTCTAAGATAACGAAAATAACCAGTAATTCACCAGAACCAAAAACAAGGACAAAAACTTGAATTAGAAATATAGGAACAGTCTTACCAGTTGAGAGTTTCCAAGGAAGTACAATATCCAGAAGATGAAATGAAGAGCAGGAGCGATCCGCTAAAGCAGGAGCGTTGATCCACCTACCCACCGCCGGCACGAGGACGCCTAAACCAAGAATCCGACAAGCAAACATTGTCCACCTGAAAACAGACGGCACGCGGACGCCTAGTACACAAGAGAGTCTCAAGTTCCAATGGGACAATGAGGAAGTCTGTATCCACAGGTCTGTAGAAAGTTCCAGTTGCAGCAGAGTGGAGATGAAGAAAACCTGAGTAAGAGCAGAACCCAAGGCTTAACAAGTGCGTAAATTGCAGCGCAAGCCAAATGGGAAAGACAAGAGGAAATCCATGAATAGTTCCAAGAATCGAAAACCAAGTGGGTGAAATCAAGCAGACATCCGTGATCCGTAACAAAATCCAATGAGGGGTTCCGTAAATCGAGGCAATCCAACAAGAGGCACAAAAAAATGGAAAAACCAGCAGGATCCAGTTAACGATCTGGGTCAAACACTAATCCAACAGAAGCAAAGCAAGGTCTGTAGCGGCAAGAGAAATAACAATTTCAGAAGCAGCGAGTAGCAGGGAGGCGGGGGCATAAGAATGAAAACCAAAAAGTCACGTGAGTGTCTAACAACGTGCAAAGACACGTGACCTCAGGTACGCAGAGTGACTGCGTTTCCATGGTAAAGCCCAGCGATGCTTTAATGACACAGAAGGAACTGGCTGAGCAAACTTCCGTGTCCTGAACCAGCGTCTCTGTGACACAAGCGGAGGAAAACAAGGCGAGGAAGGTAAGCGAGCAGGAACGGAAAGACTGCCAGTATGCTTCCCTGAATTACGAATCCTGACAGCATCCTTCCCCAATGAGGCATTACCCCTCGAGAGGCCAAGAATCGTGACATGAGATCAGGTGCATGGATATTGGAAGCCGGTTCCCAAGTCCTGTCTTCCGGACCATAACCTTTCCAGTCCACTAAAAACAACTGCTTACCCCTGACCGTTTTAACATCCAGAATGGCCTGTACCTCATATTCCTCAGTACCCTGGACCATAACAGGTGGTGGACGAGGAGGGGAACCAATCGGTGAGAGGCAAGGTTTGAGTAATGAGACATGAAAAACTGGATGTATTTTCCAGGATGAAGGGAGATCCAATTTCACAGCAACCGGATTAACCAGAGAAAGCACTGGAAATTGACCCACAAAACGAGGCAAAAGACACCTGCGAACTGGTATACAGAGATTCTTGGTGGACAACCACACTTTGTTCCCTGGTGTAAACTGAGGGGCTGGTTCCCTATGACGGTCAGCATATTGTTTGGCATGATCCTTTGCTAATTTTAATTGACGAAGCACAGCTTCATGAACGGCTGTAACATCTCGTAGACAACCCTGTACTGCCGGATTAGCAATGTCTATGGCCAAATCCAGTGGAAGGGTTCAGGGGTGTTGGCCATACATAGCAAAAAATGGCGTGGTGCCGGTGGAAGTATGAATTGAGTTGTTATATGCAAACTCAGCATGGATCAGTACCGAAAACCATAATTCCTGGAACTGCAATGTCAGAGAGCGCAAATATTGCTCGAGGGTGGCGTTGAGTCTTTTCGGTCTGACCGTCAGTTTGTGGGTGGTAAGCACTAGAAAAGCGGTCATCGATGCCCAATGAATTAGTAAGATGCCTCCAGAACCTGGAGGAGAATTGAGACCCCCTGTCGGATATAATAATATCCGGGAGACCAAAATCGCGAAAAAAATGACGCAAAAATAGATCCGCAAGAACAGGAGCAGTAGGCAGACCTTGACAGGGAACAAAACGAGCAAGTTTGGTGAAATAGTCCACAATAACCCAAACCGTATCAAAACCCTGCACCGTTGGGAGCTCAACAATAAAATCCATGGATATCATCGACCATGGACGATCAGGGACGGGTAAGGGTTGCATAAGTCCCATAGGTTTAGTGGTGGATCCCTTGCACTGGGCACAAACAGAACAAGAGGAGACATAAACAGAAACGTCTCGCTGTAAAGACGGCCACCAAAACCACCGACGTAACAATTCTTGTGTCTTGCGTCTCCCTGGATGGGCCGCCAGCAATGAATCATGGCACCATGCATTGCCGTGTGCCGCGTAGCCAGATCAGGTAAATATAGACGACCTTGAACATATGGCAAAGAGTTGACGATGTCCATATTAAATTCTTTTAACTCACTTGGTTCTGAGACCAACCAGTCCCGGTTGGACGAGACTAGTGAGGGTTGTAAGGTACAGGCGCAAACTACCTGGTGACCCTGAAGAATAGTACCCCCCCAAGAACACGGTGCGTTTCCATGCAATCTTGACAAAGCATCAGCCTTGGAGTTCAAGGGTCCAGGACGATATGTGAGAGTAAAGTTATACATGGAGAAGAACTCGTGCCACCTAGAATGACGGGCCATAGTACAATGTAAGGATTGTAAGGCCAGAAGATTTCTATGATCAGTGTACACTTGCACAGGCAAGACTGCCCCCAGTAAGTGATGTCTCCAAACAATGAAGGCATCCCTTACGGCCAAGAGCTCCAATTCCGAAACAGTATAGTTCT
This sequence comes from Ambystoma mexicanum, assembly GCF_040938575.1. NCBI lineage: Eukaryota > Metazoa > Chordata > Amphibia > Caudata > Ambystomatidae > Ambystoma > Ambystoma mexicanum. Next base: position 81,873,974 of record NC_090938.1, read on the forward strand.
GTTCAAAAGGGGTGAGCTTGCGTGAATGATAAGCCACCGGGTGCAGCAAACCAGTGTCTTTACACATTTGTGACAAAACTGTGCCGACCGCGACTTCAGACGCGTCTGCTTCCACAAAAAATGGTTGTGTCGAATCCGGATGCTGAAGCACCGGTGCAGTAGTAAAGGCTTGTTTCAAAGCATCAAATGGCTGATGTGCCTCAGTATTCCAAACAAATGGCCGTTTACTACTGGTCAATGCTGTGAGTGGAGCTACTGTTTCAGAGAATGAACGAATGAAGCGACAATAGAAATTAGCAAAGCCAAGGAAAGACTGTAATGCTTTGATAGTAGAAGGAGTCGGCCAGTCCAACACTGCTTGAACCTTGACATTGCTCATCTTTATGCCCGTGTTTGTTATATCATAACCAAGGAACTCTACCTCTGTAACATGAAACAAACACTTTTCCAATTTGGCATATAAGTGGTTTTCCCGAAGACGTTGCAAAACTGCAGATACATGTTTGACATGTTCTTCAAAGTACGAGGAGTAAACCAATATGTCGTCAAGATAGACAACGACGTGGCGGTCCAACATGTCACTGAACACATCATTGATAAACCTTTGGAAAGTTGCCGGAGCGTTGCAAAGACCAAAGGGCATAACCAAATATTCGAATAACCCATATTTGGTTTTGAACGCTGTCTTCCACTCATCTCCTTTCCTCATTCTGACCAAATTGTAGGCTCCGCGTAAATCAAGTTTAGTGAACAACTCTGAAGAACCCAGCTGGTCTAAGAGAACAGAAATCAACGGAATGGGGTATTGGTTTCTGATGGTAACAGCATTCAATTCGCGATAGTCTATGCATGGCCTCAGATCTCCCTCTTTCTTTGGCACAAAAAAGAGAGGAGATGCGGCAGGGGAGCGAAAAGGACGGATAAAACCATTGGCTAAGGCTTTATCCAAATACTCCTTCAAAACGACATTTTCCTTTTGAGTAAGGGAATATATGCGTCCTGAAGGTAATTTAGCGCCTTCCAGTAGGTATATGGGGCAATCATAGGGACGATGAGGCGAAAGGGTATCGGCCCCTATCTTGTCAAAAACATCCTTGAACTCCTCGTATACCTTTGGCAAGGCTGAAGAAACGCCACCAATCACAGCGGCCGTATCCAACAAGGAGATACACGGGCCACAAGACTTCGTAGGTACCGACAGACAGTGTTTCTTACAATGGTCCGAAGAGAACGTAATACAACCAGACTGCCAATTGACCAACGGGTTGTGGCGCACTAACCATGGTAACCCCAAGATTACCTTATATTGAGGGGCGGAAAAGACATCAAAACTTAGTGATTCCGTATGGCCAGATTCTAATGTCATAGTGAGCTCAATGGTACGCTCCGTGACTAGACCGGACAATAGGGAGGTGCCGTCAACAGCGTTGACCACCTCTGGAAATTCCTTTGGTTCAACAGGGATCTTGCATTCCTGTAAATACTGTCCGTCTATGTAATTTCCCGTAGCACCTTTATCCAAGACACCATGGACAGTCCATGGATTAACAGATTGAAAGACTAAAGTAGCTGGAACAAAAAAAAGGACGGAGTGTCTGGAGTCCTGACTTCGTTTGCTCGGCAATGGGACTCTATCTATTGCCGGGCCCTGGAGTTTCCCTGTTTCTTGGGTTTTTTAGGGCATTGTCTCAAAAAATGTTCGGCCGAACCGCAATAAAAGCACAAATTACTTTTCTTGCAATGTTCCCTCTCCTCCGTGGTTAAGGGACCCCGTACTCCTCCTATCTGCATAGGTTCCTCGCTGCCTGGCACAGGGGCATTTATGGAAGCGGGAGCAGGAACGGGGCCTCGCTTTTCACCCTTCCGTTCTGCCCGACGGGCGTCTATCTGAAGGACTAGACCCAACAGTTCCGGAAACGTGGAAGGTACTACCGGGACTGTGGCCAATATATCTTTCAGGGATTCGGAGAGGCCCTTGTAAAAAAAGGGCTGCCTTTTTCTCATCAGGCCAACCGGCTTCTGCTACCAACTCGTTAAACCTAGCCAGATAATTCAATAACGTAGTGTCACCTTGTTGTAAAGAAAGAAGTTCCAGATCGGTGGCCTGGGTTTTATACCTGGTATCAAAAACCTGTGAAAGGGCCTTAATTAATGCGTCACAATCATAGAGTAGGTGACTACCCTGCTCCAACAGGGGATTCACCCAAACTGCCGCTGTGCCACCTAGATAAGACAGTACGAATGCTGCCTTGGTAGTGGAATCAGGAAATTAAGTAGGGCGGCACAAAAAGTGCAACCGACACTGATTAATAAAGGTCCGAAATGTTTTTGGATCCCCACGAAACCGCTCGGGCGGAGCCAGAGGGAATTGGGCAGCAAGAACCACGGGAGCGCTCTCTGGTCTAATTGGAGCAGACCCCGAACTGGCACGAGAACCAGAGGAGAAACCAGACGTGCCAGCCCCAGCAGATTGAATGCCCAGTCGCAACTCATGGATGTTGCGTTGTGTGTCCTCATGGGCTGCTGTCATGTCAGCCCGTAAATCAGCCACGAGTTGTTCCAATGCGGTTAACGGGTCACTTGTGAGGTCCATAATAGGCTTCTGAATATGTTAAGTCAGGGTATATTCCTTAACAAAGTAACCAGAATCCTGACTTCAAGTTTTGAACTCGTCGTGTAGTGGACAAGTTCTTTTTGTCAATGTACCCGACAGAGAGGTAGAAAAACTCTCTGAACGGTCAATTGACCTAAAGATGAGGGGACGTCACAGGAACCGGTCAACCTGCAAAGGAACCGTACATTAATGACAGAAGACAACCTAAATAGCAATGAACAGATAACCAAACTCTAGTACCTGAGAATTGACTGTAGTTGACTGAATGGCAATTCCAGAATAATAAGATTGGCGTCAGGTTTCTAAGATAACGAAAATAACCAGTAATTCACCAGAACCAAAAACAAGGACAAAAACTTGAATTAGAAATATAGGAACAGTCTTACCAGTTGAGAGTTTCCAAGGAAGTACAATATCCAGAAGATGAAATGAAGAGCAGGAGCGATCCGCTAAAGCAGGAGCGTTGATCCACCTACCCACCGCCGGCACGAGGACGCCTAAACCAAGAATCCGACAAGCAAACAATGTCCACCTGAAAACCGACGGCACGCGGACGCCTAGTACACAAGAGAGTCTCAAGTTCCAATGGGACAATGAGGAAGTCTGTATCCACAGGTCTGTAGAAAGTTCCAGTTGCAGCAGAGTGGAGATGAAGAAAACCTGAGTAAGAGCAGAACCCAAGGCTTACCAAATGCGTAAATAGCAGCGCAAGCCGAATGGGAAACACAAGAGGAAATCCGTGAATAGTTCCAAGAATCGAAAACCAAGCGGGCGAAATCAAGCAGACATCCGTGATCCGTAACAAAATCCAATGAGGGGTTCCGTAGGTCGAGGCAATCCAACAAGAGGCACAAAACAATGGAAAAACCACCAGGAGTCCAGTAAACCATCCGGGTCAAATACTAATCCAACAGAAGCAAAGCAAGGTCCGTAGCGGCAAGAGAAATAAGAATTTCAGAAGCAGCGAGTAGCGGGGAGGCGGGGCATAAGAACGAAAACCAAAAAGTCACGTGAGTGTCTAACAACGTGCAAAGACACGTGACCTCAGGTAGGCAGAGTGACTGCGTTTCCATGGTAAAGCCCAGCGCTGCTTTAATGACACAGAACGAACTGGCTGAGCAAACTTCCGTGTCCTGAACCAGCGTCTCCGTGACACAAGCGGAGGAAAACCAGGCGAGGAAGGTAAGCGAGCAGGAACGGAAAGACTGCCAGTATGCTTCCCTGAATTACGAATCCTGACAAACAACCCCAAAAGGTTCAATACAGAATAGAAAAGAAATATTTGAAGAACATTATACTCACAGACTAATGAGTGAGAGGCTGGGCAGGATGCTAAAGTGCATCATAATTTTAAGTTGAATAGGCCTTTTAGTCAAAAAGAAACACATGTGCAGCACCACCTAGTAGCTATTGATATTGATATTGATATTTTCTTTCTATCGCGCTCATACACAAGTGTTTCAGAGCGCGACAAGGCAAGGGAAGGGGAACAGGGGAGAACAAAAACAACAATCTTACTAGGCCCAGTGACATTGAGAACGCGCAAGTTCAGGGTAGAGGGGGAAGGGGGAGAAGTGCATGGAAGGGGGAACAAAAGGAGAGTGCGGAGCGAGAAAGAAAAAACTAAAATAATAATAAAATAATAAATAAAAAGGCAACAAACAATGGGAGTGCAGCCAGCAAGTGGCAAGTGCTGGGTTTATGGCAGCAGACTGGGTAGGTCTGAAAGTGCAGGAAGAAAAGGGGAGGGCTGTATGGGTACAGATACAGACACCAGTGCAAGGGGTGGTCCGGAGGCAGTGCGTGAGGGTGGCAAGATGAGCAGGTACCTGGGCCTGGAGGACAGAGGGTGGCCAGGTGCATGGTGCCGAGGGAGAGTAGAATCAACAGGGGAGAGGAGAGGAGAAGGCAGAGGCAAAGAGGAATGTTTTGAGGTGCTTCCGGAACTGGAGATGGTTCTCCTCAAGTTTTAGAGTTGCAGGGAGGCTGTACCAGAGGGAGGTCCCAACCAAAGACAGAGATCTACCCCAGCTCGTTTCTTTGAGAAATGACTGACCCTGAGGGAGTTAGAGGTAGAGGAGCACAGTGCTCGAGAAGGGGGGTATTTGCAGAGGGATAGCTGAAGGTATGTTAGACCCAGGCACCAGAAAGCCTTGTGGACAATGCAGAGGGTTTTGAAGTTAATCCTTGCATCCACTGGGAGCCAATGGAGAGATTTCAAAGCTGGAGAGATACGATCCCAGGGCTTGAGGCCAAGGACAAGTCTCGCAGTCTTGTTCTGGATAAGTTGTAAAGGGCAGAGAGTAGAGGCAGGTAGATTAAGAAAAAGGCTGTTGCAATAGTCCAACTTAGAGAGAACCAGAGCTTGGGAGACAGTGAGCTTTTGGGGGAATGAGAGGAAAGGAAGAATACCTCTGAGGAGGTGCAGTAGGAAGTTTGACTTTCTTGATACATCAGCGATGTGGGCGGAGAAAGAGAGTGTGGAATCAAAGGTGACACCATGGTTCTTGGCCTCGCAGGTGGGGATAGGAGGTGGGCCAAGGGAAGCTAGCCAGAGGGAGAGGGGAAACGAAGGTGATGGAATGCCAATGAGGAGGATCTCCGTCTTGCTGGCATTAAGACAAAGATCGTTGGCAGAACACCAATCTTGAATGGCAGTTAGGCAATCAGTGATGAGAGAGGTGGAGGAGGTGGCCGAGGGCAGCCTGAAAATTAGTTGAGTGTCGTCTGCGTAGCACTGGACGTTTGAGCAGAAAATGGCAATACAGCAGGCGAGAGTTGCCAGGTATTGGTTGAAAAGACAGGGTGAGAGGTTAGACCCCTGGGGAACACCACAGGTGGAGAGGAAGATGGATGATAGGAAGGACCCAAGTTGGACCTGGGAGGGTCGATCAGAGAGGAAAGAGGTCAGCCAGGCCAGAGCCTGATCGGTGATGCCCAAGTTATCCCGGAGACTGTTGAGCAGGATGATATGGTTGATCGTATCAAAGGCAGAGGAGAGATCAAGTAGGATGAGAACAGAGGGAATGCTAGAGTCAAGATTGGAAAGCAGTTCTTCATGGATGTTCAGGAAAGAAGTTTCTGTGCTTCTGCCAGATCGGAAGCCAGGCTGATGATCATGGAGACAGCCAACAGAATCAGAATGAAGGTTTAGCTGAGAGATGGCCATCTTTTCAAGGAGTTTTCCCAAGAAGGGGGTAATGGAAATTGGGTGATAGTTGGCCGGACAAGAGGGATCCGCTCTGGGTTTCTTGAGGAGAGGATGCACAAGGGAGTGCTTAAGAGGGGAGAGGAAGGATCCTGAGGCAAAGGAGTGGTTGCAGAAGTCGGCAAGGGCCGGAGCAAGGATATCAATGTGGTCCTTGAGAGTTTTAGAGGAACAGGGATGAACCTGTTTTGATGAGGCTTTCATAGATCGGACTTGTCTAGCGAGCCCATCAGGGGAGAAGAGAGGAAAGGGAGAGAAGGAGGGTGGGGGGTGGATGGAGGAGGGTCAGTGAGTACCGACGGAGAGTGGAGAGAAGAGGGAGTGGAGGAGAGTGTGGACAGGATGTCCTGGGTTTTTGAGATAAAGTGTGAGGCCAGGGCATTGCAAAGAACCTGAGAGGCAAGGGTAGGGGTAGAGACTGCAGCAGGGTTGGCCAGCTCCTTAAAATGTTTAAAGAGTTCAGCTGAGCTGTTAGATGCCGCAGAGACACGGGCTTGAATGTGGACTCTCTTCTTGGTACGGACAGAGAGACGGTATTGTCTTTGGAGTAGGCGACAGGCCAGTTTGTCGGAGGATGAGCAGGAATCCCTCCATATTCTCTCAGCCACCCTACACCTACGTTTAAGTGTAGCTAGGTCAGAGTCATACCAGGAATTGCACTTGGCTTTGGACTTCAGGCGGATCCTCATGACAGGGCAAGAACATCAGGAGTATCAGAAATAGAAGAAAAGAGAGAAGACAGGACTGTGTCAGGGTGTGAGTCAGCCAGAGGAAGAGGGGGTGGGGAGAAGCTGAAAGCAAAAGCCATGGCTGACACACGCTTCATGGGGCGGATGTCCAGGAAGGTAGGTGGCAGTGTTAGGGTAGGCTTGGCTTCGGGGGAAGAAAGAGAGAGATGAGAGGAGAGGAGGTAGTGGTCACTCCAGGAGAGGGGAGTGGAGAGAGGGATAGATAGGGGAAGGCTAGAGGAGAGCAAGATATCAAATGTGTGCCCTGCAGAGTGCGTTGGGCCAGAGGGGAGGATAGAGAGGGAGAGAGAATTGCAGAGGTCGCGAAAGAGCAAAGTTGAGGGACAGGGAGAATCAAGGTGAATGTTGAGGTCACCAAGAAGGAGGAGTTGAGTGGTTGAGGCCAGGAGAGAGGAGGAGGGGTCAGCCCACTGAGAGAGAAAAGAGGTGATTTGACCAGGGGGCCGGTAGAGAGTGGCAACAGTAAGAGAGTGGCTAGGAGAGTTTGAGAGCCTGCAGACGAGGCATTCGAAAGAGGAGTAGATCTGAGTGGGAATTATAGTGGCAGGAATCCACTCAGGAAAGTTCAAGGCTACACCCCCTCCAGGGCGAGTTGATCTGGGTGCAGAAAGGATCTTGTAGCCATCAGGGAGGAGATTGTCAAAGCTTGTGACAGAGCTGGCCGTGAACCATGTCTCTGTAAGACCAAGGACGTCAAGGTCAAGTTCTTCAAGAAGATGGCAGATGTCAGAGGAGTGTTTCACAGCAGAGCGAGAGTTGAGAGTGGCAAGATGAAGAAGGTTGCCATCCTTAAAGACCTTCCGGGGAGGGGTACAAATCAGAGGTACGCCCTGCGGAGTTGTGTAGGTAGCCAGAAGATGGGCAGAGCTATCACTTGAATTTCATTTTAAGATTAGATCTACAGAGGAAAGCACTATGAGTATGCAAATTAACTCTAGCTTGCATACCCATGGTGCATTGCTCTCTGCTTCTGATCTGGAGTTGTGCTTGCAATTTTGCCCATAGGTGTCGCTTGCATGTGTGGAGTTTTATTTGAAATGGCCTGTTCTACTAACACATAGCGAGGGGACATTTCTTGCTTTTTGCAAACTCACCATCATATTGATGGTAGAAGGAAAACATTATAAGTGTGCCCTAATGGCCACCATTGTTCTCCAATAAAAGTGTCAGTGCAGCCAGTTTTAGTTTGATATTTTTTAATTGGATATTTTTTGTTTTTTAATTCTACTTGGATTTTTTCAATATCTTGGAGGATTGGGGCGACTTTAAGGGATGATGTGGAGACCATATAAAAAGAAAAGAAAATGTAAAATCTAATAAGAAAATGGTGAGAAAATGCCATGTCTTGTTTACTGCAAATTTAGTGCAAATATCAAGGTTTCAATTGCTTTGTTTTTGACTAAATTGCGGTTTATGTACTTTAACCCTTTAACGTCTGTCAGTATTCAAGTTCCCACAGGTTGTCCCTGACAAGAAAAATGGTAGCTTTGTGGGCATTTTATGACAGACAATTAGTTGTTTGCCCTCTTTTTCGATCCTTTCCTGTACTACTTAATCCTGGTGTTCTGCAAAATGAAAAACTTGAAAATATCAGTTAATGCAGGAGGCTTAAATGCAAAGGCACAGGATGGCATGTTTCATCCAGAACAGACTGTTCAGCTTAGAGGGAAGATTAGAATTTATAAAGAGATCTTCTGGGATGCCTCCTGTATGCGTGCTCGCGATGGCATTGCTGGCACACCGTTCAGCTGATACCTCAGAGAAATGTGGTGTCGCGCTGCTCGAAGCAAAACAGTGCCGCACATATTAGATTAATTCAAAATTGATCATCACACATTCGAGTAGTCAAAAATTGAAAACAAGCACTAGCAAAGCCAATCATTTTAACTTTTCTGTAGATTTTGGATAGGAATTTTTCAGATTTTGTCACAACTACCTGGTCATTAGATGGCAACAGGTGGCAAACAGTGTTATGTTCCAGAGCATGTTATGGCAATGTCTAGTAAATGCATATGCCCTCCCCAGCGGACCATCTCCCGCGGCAGAGGCTGTAGTCACAAGATAGGGGAAAACTACCCCAGCACGTAACCACACTCAGCTGGACTGCAGCGTGTGCAGGGCCGTAAAAGTGAAGACGGAGTTGTAACTATGGGGGGGCAGTGCTGGAGAGCGTGGACACGAGGAACGGTCCCACAGAGGGTAGCCCACCTCTGATTATAGCCCTTGTGGGACCGGCAGTGGTGCCCTTGGTAATAAAGACAGTTAAGTGGGGGGGAACAAAGGCCTCACCACCCACTCTTGTGCCGTTGTGATCAATGCCTGGAATCCTAGTGTAATTAAGGCTGTGGCAACCCAGCACTGGAGAAAGCAAGTAGCTGAACAGTTAATACTGAGAGTGGAACTGCACCAGTTACACAAATTGGAGCCAAAATGCGACGTAGTATCTCTCCAGAGGACAGATTGACCTTCACATTTCACAGGACTGGTGTGATAATAGAGACATAAGTGGGACTGAAGGGACATGAAGACTGTGCTTGGAGGTGGAAAATTGGATCTGAGATGATCCAGGCCCATGGGGTCCTGCATAAGATCCTCCTGAAAGAAAAAGAAGGGAGCCAGGAGCAAACCACCTGCAAGAATCCCCCCAGCCACCGATAAGCTACATCCAGATCCAAAACAACGAAGACTCCACAATACTCTTGAGGGGGCGAACAGGTAAGAAAGTGTCAAATCGGACACTGGTAAAAGTGCACTCAACAGCCTGAAGGACGAATATCTGAAAGCCCTGTGGAAATGACTACGGATAAAGAAAAAGGAAAGAAGCCTGGCAACCAGACTAAAATGGAGGCACACATCAGGGGGCACAAAATGACTGATCACACCAAAGATACTGCAGGCGGATGAGTCTGGGGAAAGGAGAGACCGGGACAAGAAGGGCAATGCTGGATATCTTGAGGGCTATTCAGGAGGCAAAGACACAACTGGAACAAAGAATTGACACTGTGAGTATGGATATGGGAGTCCTGAGATAAGACCTTTGAAATGTATCCACAGGGTCAAAGAAGTCCACGGCCTCATATTGGCATTGGAAGACAGCATAACTCCCCTGCAAAGGAACACACAGAGCCTGCTAGAGAAAACAGAACAGCTGGAGAGCAGGATGGAAGATGCAAAGGAAGGTTGTGCAGGAATAACTTGTGCCTAAATGGCCTGCCTGAGAAAGCAGAGAGACCCTCCATGGAGCTGTTCCTGGAGAAATGGATCTAGGGCTGGATGGGACCTCTGGGACTCTCAAACATTTTCTCCAAATAGGGTAGAGAGCATAGGGTCTCAGGTAGGAAGCCATCTCCCGGGGACCGACCCAGATAAATTATTGCCAAAATGCTCAGTTATCGAGACAGGGATGGCACCCTCCAGATGGCAAGAAAAAGGGACTGTTGGAGCACAATGGAGCAAAGATGGCCTAATTTCTGGGCTTCACAAAAACAGTACAAAAGGCGAGACAATCCTTTGAAGCAGTATGAAAGAAACTCAGGGAGAAAGAAGTTAAATATGCTATGATGTACCCAGCCACACTGAGAGTTTGCGGTCCAAATGGAGTATGCTTCTTCAAGCGGCCAACGGAGGCTTGGGACTGGGCAGAGATGATTGACAGATTGTGGAATCAGAAAAAATACAATATTACGGCTGTTACACCAAGCAAAGGAAAATACACCGACACGGGCTTGTAAAGATTCCCAGAATCTTTATTACAAAACTGAACAGTATTCAACAAAGTACACAAATAGCTATTTGGCTGTCAATACATCACAGAGACCACCAGCAGGGTTCAATGTGAGCAGTGAGCAGAATTTCCTAGCTAGACATCAGAGTATTTATACAATTTGTTATAATGATGTCCAGCCTCTTACAAGTTAATAATACATTGGGCTAGGGTCGCGCCAGGTTCACTTTCGTAATTTACATATCTCGTGCGTGCGGTTTACTTTTGAATATATTTACTAACACACTCCATTATTCTTTAATTTTGACGTTACACTCTTTACATACTGTTTTAATACAGACCAAACAAATGTTTTGCATATTATATTCGGATAGCATTGCTGGTCTTGTATACTTGTAGTTTTACATTGCTAATTCAAGTAATCCCCTGCTCCCGAGGTCAACAAAGGACAAGGTCTACATGACCCTAACATGTAGCCTGAAGGCAGGTTGTACATTAACTCTCCTACAGAGGTTGAAGAGGTTAAGGCAAGAACAAGAGCACACGAGACGGCCATTTTAGATTACAGGGTGACTTTGTACAAAAACCCAAAAATAGCGGTTCTAACCTAAAATGGAGGCTTGATTCAAGATGGCGGCTTACATCAATTTCTAAGGTCAAGACCTTGCCGTAGTGAGTTATTCGCGTACAATTTTAAGCAACTTGGCGTAGGGCAATATACGTACAATCGTTACAATAGGAGGCATAATTTAATATTCCAGTTTGACAAACCCTCCTTTTGGCCTATGCCAAGTGCTAACACAACTTCTGATCTCCTTGCAAGTAACTCCATACGTCATCGTCCATACACCCTGAATCATTGTCTGACATATCTATTGCCATTAGGTCTGACACCAGAATTTCTTTTAACACATACTCTTTGGAAACCTTCTCTGGGGTGTATATTTTAAGCCCTAGTACACTTGTTGCTTGTGCGCAACATCCCCCTAATACTGAGCATATACCAGGGAGACACTGTATACAACAGCAAAGAAACAGAAAACTTTCCAAGATAATCAGCAGGGCCGAGAACAACTTCCATCCCCATGACCGTAGGAGGTCCCAAAACCATGTACTAAGGTCCCAGTTTCCCTCAGGAACATGTACCTTCTGAACTAAGAAAATGTAGATTTTGGATAGCCCTAAAGATCGTCGGAGAGGAGTCTGGTACGTAAACGCAGCAAGTGGACCCCACTAATTTACATACTCCTCCACGCTCGGCCAGAATGACATCTAATGCCATCCGGTTCTGAAGAGCCACTAATCTTATCGCTCTCTGCTCTAACGTCATATTATAGAGTATGTCAGTGGTCCGGTTGATGGTTCTCTCCAATATTCTCGCTAGTCCCCTGATATCTTCTGAATTCGTAATTTGCCCAAAAAATGGTACAAAGGATTTCATAATATCTCCTAGAGTTTGCGCTGGAGTATCCCCTTTCACACCTCGTCGTGGTCGAGTCTTCGAAACTTCTACAGTACTGGCAACAAATACCCCAGGTAATAGAATCCCTAAATGACAGGTTCCTTGCCAATCCCTGAGCAACCATGGAAATGCCATATTACCGCACACAAAATAGACAGGTTTGCCTACGTACAGAGGTCTGTTTTCACTAGTCAAATTCGTAATGTTGGCACACTTTCTAAAATTACCCATTGACTAGTTTTCGATTTTACAATAATTCTATCCGGTAAGGTTAATATCACTTGAGGTGGTCGTTCGCCAGCTGGCCTTTCTCTGTCTAGCCTAACCATGTGCATCCCATGTATCTCCCAACCAAGATATGTCATCTATAGTCCTAATCTGTTTCCATAAATCAACTGGCAGGAGTATGGGAAATAATAAGTCAATATCACTTAAGGTGAATACCGACGACTGTAAGACCAACTCTATTTCTTTATAGAATCCGGTCGGATTCTTTCTTATATCGGGAATAGATTGCTTCATGGTGTTTACTTCCTGTCTTGAAAACGGGACGTGAACAAACTGTGATACATAATGTGCGGGAATGTTCACAGCGAGTATACCCTGTGCAGCATCGGCCGCAACCTCAACCTTTGGGACAAATGTCGGAGGGACCTCTCTCATAGGCAACTGAGAAGTAGGCAGCTCCGAACGCTTACTAAGCAACAGAGCCAAATCAAGCGCTAAGGCAGTCGAAGAAGTATCAATCGAAAAGGCTCTCTTATAAACACTCAACAATTCTGCGGGACAACAAATCTTTCTTCTTACACACTCATTCTGCAGGTGCTTTACCATCACCTGTATCACTTTCTTTTGCATTTCTAACGTATACTGACTATATGTGTCATATACTTCATCTGGAGTTATCGACATATCCGAAATCCATCTTATTGCATCCTTTATACAAATTCGCGCTTCCTCTCCTTTTAATTCTCGGCGAGGAGAAAACCGTTTCTGTAAGTACATAATACCTAAACTACCACCATCTGCTTCCTCATTCTGTAACTCTTTCAACTCATTCCTATACTCAAAAATCCTCTCAACATGCTCATATACCTTCTACGCAGTATCTCTGGACAACGCTAAGGCGTTCAAATCCCGTAACCCTTGTGGGAAATCTACATCATTTAGTCTATTCCACATTGTACTCAAATAAGTCCCTAATCCTTCAATAAAAGCATTTTTCTCAGGAATACTTTTTACATTTTCGAGTGTGGAAAAAACATCGGCTTGTTCACCCTTCGCCATACAATGTTTAGCCCATGCAATCAATTCACTCTTTTTGTCTGGGGACACAGTATTACGAGTCACAACCCTTGGTCTCGCTCCCTGGTCTACTACAAGTGATGCAGAATCACTTGGAAGAGGAAGAGTAGGCACATTCTGAATAGCAACAGGTGAAGGCAAGGGGGCAGGCAAAGGAGCGACGGCTGGAAGAACAACAGGAGGAACAGCAGGGAGGACCGGAGGAACTATAGGAGGGGGAACAACAACGGGGAGGGGCAAAGCGCCAGGAGAAGGGACGTACCGAGGTGGCGCTGAGGCATCGAGCCTTCGTTCATGCAAAAGTTTATTAATCAATTCATCTGACGTATGAAATTCTTTTGAAGGGTAGATTTTCTGAATGCCTAATTGAAACGCCCTGTCCGTGTTCCTAACTGACTCCAATTGTTTATTTTGATCATATAACCGTGCCTTTTCGACACTTGTCATATGTCTACGCATATGTTTCTCTATACTCTTTTGTTGCTGCAAAGCTTCTGTTTTCCAACTGTGCAATGCGTCAAATGCTGCAGGTCTAGCCTTTTTCTTTACTAATACAGACTCTAAATATTCTATACGAAGGATTTCAAAACTACCATTGGTTGGCCACCGAAGATTAGAATTATGTCTGGTCTGTCTGTGCCAAATGTCATTAAATGCTATACTACCAAAGCCTTTCTTACAGTACATAGTACATGCCGGCGACCCCTCCTGTGGTGCGGGACGGCTATCTTCCAAAGATTGTCTGTCGCTGCGGAATAATGCCCTAAAGCAGGCAGACAATTTCCCAGGCATATCAAAGTTCTGGTGTTACCTGGTTAAATAATTGTGCTCGCGAGTACAATGCTCCAAATTCAAATTGTCAGGGTTAGATTAAGAATCGGGACACAATTCACCTGACCAAAGGACTGGGAGGCCCGATCGGGTTACTAAGGACAATGCTAAGGACCCACGTGTCTGGTGATTTTTGGCAAATTTACCCACCTCAAATATATGGACCCTCGTCAAGACGTCATCTCGGGCTGCAGCTCACCGTTCAGGGATCGGATCGTGCAGTTTCGTCGAGGAATTCGCTTCTCGTCTAGAGTGGCCATTTCTGTTGGCACCGTCCGATCCCGGTCCGATAGCCGAGCCAACCTTCAACGAGACAAAGTCAATCTTGAGGGTCCCTATTCGGGCGCCATCTGTGGAATCAGAAAAAATACAATATTACGGCTGTTACACCAAGCAAAGGAAAATACACCAGCACGGGCTTGTAAAGATTCCCAGAATCTTTATTACAAAACTGAACAGTATTCAACAAAGTACACAAATAGCTATTTGGCCGTCAATACATCACAGAGACGACCAGCAGGGTTCAATGTGAGCAGTGAGCAGAATTTCCTAACTGGACATGAGAGTAATTATACAATTTGTTATAATGATGTCCAGCCTCTTATAAGTTAATAATACATTGGGCTAGGGGCGCGCCAGGTTCACTTTCCTAATTTACATATCTCGTGCATGTGGTTTACTTTTGAATATATTTACTAACACACTCCATTATTCTTTAATTTTGACGTTACACTCTTTACATACTGTTTTAATACAGACCAAACATATGTTTCGCATATTATATTCGGATAGCATTACTGTTCTTGTATACTTGTAGTTTAACATTGCTAATTCAAGTAATCCCCTGCTCCCGAGGTCAACAAAGGACAAGGGCTACATGACCCTAACATGTAGCCTGAAGGCAGGTTAGACATTAACTCTCCTACAGAGGTTGAAGAGGTTAAGGCAAGAACAGGAGCACACGACACGGCCATTTTAGATTACAGGGTGACTTTGTACAAAAACCCAAAAATGGCGGTTCTAACCTAAAATGGAGGCATGATTCAAGATGGCGGCTTACATCAATTTCTAAGGTCAAGACCTTGCCGTAGAGTTATTTGCGTACAATTTTAAGCAACTTGGTGTAGGCCAATATACGTACAATCGTTACAATAGGTTTGGGACCTTTGATTACACCCCACCGACCGTGTGGTCTGATAACTGCACCTAGACTAGGGAGCACTCAATTGAGAAAGTTAAAGACATTGTGGGACGAGTCAAGGAGAAGCACTGTAAGTGAACTGTTAATGCAATTGCAAAAGAGTGTCATGTTGACCTAATGTGTTAAACATTGAAAGACTAAAGCCAAGTATAAGTTGATATGTTGGCGTCTTGGGGAAGGGAACTCTGAGGCTTGATGAACTGCAATACTGTCTTGAGGATGTAGCCCAATTACCCTTTTGTGTGTAACTGTGTTTTCTTGAACTTATGGAAGGGAACGCCAAGGATTTGTGCAACTTTCTTGAACTTGGGGAAGGGGAGCTAAAAAGGAAGCTCACAGCTGGAAGAAGCTTGGTACTTTGTTTTATCACAGCTTCTTTGTTTGTTGGCATCCCTACACATAGTTTAGTTTTAGTTTGGGGGCAAGGATAGGTTTTGGACACAGACAGACTTTTGAGTTGAATTTTTTGACTCAGACTTTCCTTAGTTTCATTCAGGTAGGGAAATCTCACCTTAGCACAGGGCAAGTTAGGCCGATCCGGACATTTGAATTACCAAATCACTTTATTTTGAATTTCAAATATATTGTCTGTGTCTTGCTTCATGATGCCTTCACAATACCTAAAATGCCGGCATGATATAATCAACGCACTGCTTAGGGGAGTATTATGGGCCAGTCAGACCCCGCGGATTGCACCTAAGACATGGACTACGTCAATGTGGGAAGGTGGACTAGGTTTACCAGACATTAGGAAGTATTATTGGAGGGCACATTTGATAATTACAAACTAACGGCGGTTTTGGGGGACAGAACTCTCCCACACCAGACTGGAACTATTGTGTGTGTCCGGATGAGATCCAATACAAGTGTTATATGGGCAACCACAGGGGAATCCCCTTCCCTCTGCAAGCCAGCGACAGGTACAGAGTTGGAAGGAACAAACTCAATGCATGGGGTGGGATGGGTAGATCACTAAGCAGTATCCCTTATGGGACAACCCTGGAATTAAGGAACTGAGCAGACTGGGGATTCAACCACAGTGAATAGAGAAGGGCAGAGAGACGGTAGGAAACATGCTTGAGGATAGCAGACTAATGACATTCCATGCTTTAAGGGAAAAATATGGTTTGGCACTAGAGTACACGTACTCACAGCTGTCTCACACCACGACTGTCCAATGTACAGATCAGTCACCCATGAAGATCAACCTACTCTCAGAGAAGTGGAAAATGAAAGGAATATCTCAGTTATACCAGGCCATTAAAAATGTCACATCACCCTCCCCCCCCCCCCGACGATGAGGAGGGACAATTGGAAGGAGGTGTAGGGGCCCTACAGACTGAGAAATGGACAGAAACATTGGTGTCAGCTAGGGAATTTAATATCTCTTCCAGACTGCAACTAATATAGTATAACATCTTACACAGAATATACCATGCAAGAGATAGGTTGTTTAAAATCGGTATACAGATATTGACAGGTGCCTCAAATGCTAAAGGGGAATGAGCACCCTTTTCCATCTGATCTGGGTGTGACAATAATCTCAGACATGTTGGATAAAGTAATACAGACACTTGCAAGGACACTACTGCATACAGTGCTGAGAGACTCCAAGTTCAAGTTGCTGCATATAAGGGGGATTATGAAGGAAGTAGGGGGAGAGGCTAATACATATTTCAGCAATTATGGTTAAAAGAGATTTAGCAGTCCAATGAGGAGCCCAAGAAACATCAATTTTGGGGTCCTGGAAGATAGGCATGGGACATTGATGAAGCATGGAAAAGACAGCTTACAGGAATAGGGGGCAGATGGGAAATATCAGAAGATATGGGAGAAATGGGAAGTCTATTTGGGAAGGGAGGATGGTAAGAGCCAGCCACACTGAGAATTCCATGGACTGGGAAGAAGCCTTGTGGATTGCTGGGAAGGGAATGATATGGTCTTGCGTGTGTATGGATTCAGCATTCTGTGATGGTTATTGCTATTATCTGATTGGAAAACAATAAACAAGTTTTTTTTTTTTTTTAAGATCCTAACACTCTGCAAATATACATCAAGACACTGCACTATGACAACATGGGCACTGCTTTACCACAACATCCTAGAGCAAGTTTGAAAGAAGCAGGCTGATCCTGCTTCTGTGTGCGCTCGATTGGTTTTTCCTCTCATGCATATGCTTAAGTCGTTGATTTTGGTCATCCAATAAATCAGTACCTATGAAATGATGGATATCCATTTCTATGGTTATTCTATTACAATGTTTGATGTTAACCAATGCACAATAATAGGTTCCTTCCACTATTTTACAATGCAGAAGCCTTATGACTTCAATCAGAAATCAGAGAAGAAGGAGGTTGTCTCTGGGGGTTGCTCATTTGCAAATGGAGAGAGCCCACAGGTCCTAAAAGAGAGTCTGTCCTTGCTCTTCACCCCCATCTATGCTCAATCAGACTTCACACTAGATACTCACTGACAGTGCAGTCAACCTGCCATATTCATGGACTACATCAGATTAGCGGCACTGCTGGTTCAATTCACACCGAAGGGTACAGTGGTATATCCCAATGACACCTGGGCAATTCACTTGTAAATGATCTCCGTATGTGGCTTCTGAAAAGATCTACTTGGAACGCACAGCGGTTGGTGAACAAGGAAATCTTGCCTTGCTAGTCCAGTCATCCATTGGTTTGAGGTCTATATCAGATCACTCTCTGGGAAGCTCAGACTTCCATCTGCAGCTACCTGACACAAGCTCCGAAAAGGTTGGCGACCATACTCTACCCTTTGGAAAGATAAGGGGACCAGGCAATTGATTGCCCAACAGAATAAGGCGCTTTTTCATTTCAATTCTCCAGAAATTACCTCAGAGCAGAATAACTGAGATGCTTAAAAGAAGTCTTTGAGAGACCGCCTAACATCCAGAGCAGCATTTTACAAAAAATTGGATTATAATTAAACTACAATTCCGGAGGCCTCCATCAGGAGTCATGAGAAAAAGCTTTGCTGCATTTGTTGCTTCACAGTTTCTCTGCAATTTCATATAAGCCAAAAAGGATGTTCTGACTTACATAAAAGAAGAGCATTTGTTCTTATATTGAATAGGTTTGCCAAGTATCACTCTGGTAAGAATAAGAAAGATGTGGGTCAACTTGATGCACTTGGGATCGCATACCCCAATTATGCTGACGATACCCAGGTGCTCCTTCCCCTAACAGGCTCCTATCACACAGATGCTCTAGCTCTAAAACAAATATACACCACCATTCAAGCCTGGATGGCCACAAATGGCCTATGTCTTAATGGAGAGAAGACAGAGATCCTTATTCTTGGCCAAAGGTATACACTCACTAAGTTAGATAGTCTCTACGCCAACTTTAACATAGACAATTGCACCACCCCTGTCCTTTCTTCGGTGAAAACATAAGGGGTACACATTGATGCATCATTGTCCATGAACAAACAGGTCAGCGCAATTGTCTCTGCCTCTGCACTAAGCACTAAATTAATTAACGCCATCAAACCCTTCTTAACCAAAGAAAACTGTCTCTCAATAGCAAGAGCGACAATAGGCGCTAAACTTGATTACTGTAACGTACTCCTAGCCGGTACCTCTGTAAAAAACTTAAACAGACTTCAGGTCACCCAAAATAATGCACTAAGAGAAGCCTTAATCATCTCGAAAAAAGAGCACATCTCACAAGAAAGACAATCCGTTCACTGTCTCCCTGTCAAAGATCGTATCACCTTCAAGGTTCTCACTACAACCCGCAAATGTCTCCATAGCACAGCGCCGCATTATCTCTCTGACACTCTCCACAGACCCAATACAATCAGACCCACAAGATTATGTTACGCTAACCAACTTACTGTACCACAAATCAACAAGGCTACTGCGGGAGGCTTAGGATTCCCGTACATAGCTCCCAGACTTTGGAATAAACTCCCCCCTACCCTAAGAGCAGAAAGCTCACTCACAGCCTTTAGAGAAAATCTCAAAACATCCCTCTTCAACTAATACACCACCACTCCTTTGCCAGGCAACTACACAATCAGCTGTACAGAGCTGTAAAGTCCTCTTTTTAGGGGCTGTGTGGATGAGGACAAAACAATCAAAAATATGCAAAATCTCACAAGGGCAGTTTCCTTCCTTCACGTCCTGAGTCAGTGCTTGGACCCACCTGACACCTTTACCTCCACCAATTCATCATATAATTAGGTAGACCTCCATGGATTTTCCAAAAATACACATATTTTATTATTTATAAAAAACAATTTCATCAACAAAATCAAGTGCTTAAAAAGAAACATGTTCATGCTTCATTGTTCTAGATCTTAAATCTAAAAGCTACACACCAACTCTTAGTATATCCTACTTATGCGTGCGTGTGACAAAGGAGAAACTACCCCATTGTTTGTTTCTCGTTCGTCTGCTAAAACAGACAACTCATTCCATCTACTACCAGAACTATATCTAAGGACTTCTCTTGTTATCGAGCGGAACAAAATGTGCCAACACATCATATGTGTTTGTAATACCAATGTCAACTGATTGTCATGCAATTTAAATTAATGTTAATCGCATCTCTTTATTGGTGCTGTCTTCAGGGCACTTATATTTTCATCACGTGGTAGTTTTCAATGTGTGGCATCACAGAGGCCTGTTGTCTCCCAGACATATCTATAGTTAAAAAGCAATATAAAACGGAATTGTTACCATGTGGGTACTCTTTGTGTTATGTCAGGCATATATGGGTACACATTTTGACTTGACCCCTATTTATTTCTAACAGAAGGACTGCAATTAATGTAAAACATACATTTTCTTCAGGAACATCATTCTACTGGAATCAAACCAGTATCTAGTTACAAGAGGAAGCTAATACTACTCCTGTCTTTCATTATTTGGTCGAACATCACAAGGCTATTCTATTTAATATTGCAAGCCTCTATTCATTATACTGGTAGCTTATACTTGCAATTCAGAGACCACTGATGCAAAAAACAGCGAATCTCTGCACATTTATCATATCCCTTTCTCTGTGTTGAGTAGATATATGTGGCACACTTGTGTCATTACTTCTCATGCCTTCATTTGGAGGTCATAGGCCTAACCAAGAGCCATTTCGTCATCCTGGAATCCTTTCGTGACAGCCCTCAGTGCTCTCTGTTCTTTCTTGATTGCTACAATTAAACCGAGATGTCCGGGCATTAGCCACTCATTTTCATTTCATACGAATAACCCCTTGCACTACAGAAGTGGTATGATAAGCTTACCATCTTGTTTTTCGCTATTAAGTCACATCTGATTATTTGCCTTCCGATCTGTTGTTGATTTCACAGGAGACTCCTAGTCCACAAAAAACTCTGCTTTCACCACGGGCCAATCACTAATCAAAAAAGAGAGGGAAAGCCGGGGGTAAGAAATAACCCTTGCTATATTCGTAAGTCAATATCATGTGCCTAACTTCTCTCTTTTGAATTCTGTGGCTCACCGTATTGATTTCCTCCACGGCGCGTTCACATTGTCCAGGCTGACACTGTCTTGCTGATGCAATTCTTTCCACAGCGTTCGTCTCAGATGCCAAAAATTACTTGTCGAGTCCCGATCACATGATGCATCAAGCCTTTTAACAGCTTGATGACGCTTGTAGGTGTGCCTCCCCGACGTTTGGCTGCTTTATTGTAGTCAAGCTATACTAGATGACGCCCAAACAACGTCGCCATCTTGAGGAAGGCGAATGTTAGATAAACTAACATCCTACCTTTACATCTCAAAAGGGTGTATTTTACCAAACTAAGTAATAAGTATTGCTTATCTTTCACAGAGAGCCAGCCTGGTTATCAAAAACACATCCCAGCTGGTTTAGACGAGTTCCTTTTTCAAAAATAATTAATAAACAGATTTTTGATACACAATCCTGTTGGAATCAGCAGAACCCGTATCGGACGGCGTACCCCCACTTGGCCAATGGATATTGCTGAGGCGAAATAGCCAACCCACCATTATGCAGGATAACTTTGTACTAGCGGAATTACCTTTGATGGCTGAACAATCCCCATTCAATTGAAACATTTAGACCCTCTTTCACCGTATTCAGTGTATAAATCCATTTTTGTTCGATCTTTCTTAATTTCAGGTCTCTGTCTCCTCCCCTAGCGTGAGGGTTGATACTTTCAATAATAAACCATTGGATATCTTCATGGTTATGATGTGCAGCTACAAAATGAGCTACCAAAGGTTTACCAAATGAAGGCATGAGAGGTAATGACACAAGTGTGCCACATATATCTACTCAACACATAGAAAGGGAAATGATAAATGTGTAGAGATTCGCTGTTTTTTGCATCAGTGGTCTCTAAATTGCAAGTATAAGCTACCAGTATAATGAATAGAGGCTTGCAATATTAAATAGAATAGCCTTGTGATGTTCGACCAAATAATGAAAGACAGGAGTAGTATTAGCTTCCTCTTATGACTAGATACTTGTTTGATTCCAGTAGAATGATGTTCCTGAAGAAATTGTATGTTTTACATTAATTGCAGTCCTTCCGTTAGAAATAAATAGAGGTCAAGTCAAAATGTGTACCCATATATGCCTGACATAACACAAAGAGTACCCGCATGGTAACAATACGGTTTTATATTGTTTTTTAACTATAGATATGTCTGGGAGTCAATAGGCCTATGTAATGCCACACGTTGAAAACTACCACGTGATGAAAAAATGACAAGTCCCCTGAAGACAGCACCAATAAAGAGATGCGATTAACATTAATTTAAATTGCAGTTGACATTGGTACTACAAACACATATGAAGTGTCGGCACATTTTGTTCCTCTCGATAACAAGAGAGGTCCTCAGATATTGTTCTGGTAGTAGATGGAATGAGTTGCCTGTTTTAGCAGATGAACGAGAAACGAACAACGGGGTAGTTTCTCCTTTGTCACACGCGCGCATAAGCAGGATATACTAAGAGTTTGTGTGTAGATTTAAGATCTAGAACAATGAAGTATGAACATGTTTCTTTTTAAGCACTTGATTTTGTTGATGAAATTGTTTTTTATAAATAATAAAATATCTGTATTTTGGAAAATCCATGGAGCTCTACCTTATTATATGTTAGATTTTTTAAGGTAATCCTGTCAATTGGGTCCAAGCACTGACTCAGTATGTGAAGGAAGGAAGCTTTCCTTGTGGGATTGTGTATATTAGACAACTACACAATGCAAATGTTTTTTCTTTAATCATTCATGTATGTGTTTCTATGTGTAACTAAGTTTTTGCTATTGCTGTAACCAGCGCCACGATGACTTTGGGCTGTTTTGTGCGCTTAACAATTATGAATAAACAAATAAAATAAATAAATACATTCTTAACAGGTGGCACCATTAGGATGTTATGTAACTGTTATTCAGCAGGCTAATCGGCGTTGCCAACCTACGGCTGCCTTATCTATCGAGGCAGAAAAAGCATTTGATAGGGTTGAATGAAAATATCTGATAATAGTGCTTGGGTGGAATTGTGAAGGCCTTTTAAAGCATGACATTATTTGGACGTTGTATGGTCAGCCCCTGGCGACTCTCAACACAAAATAGGCATTCATTATGCAACTTGGGGACTAGTTGGGTGCCAGAGTATGTTCGACACCCCTAATAATACTCACAGCTAAGCTGCTCCCATGCGATAAACATTCGCTCTACCAAAAGGAGACTGGGCGCCATCAAGGTATGTGATTCTCATGTGTGTTGCTAAGAAAATACTGGGGCCCACTATGGGGGTGGTGATTGGTGCCATAGTCAGGTAGGGTGCTATCTCCCCAAGCCACTGAAGCCCTTTGCCTGGAGCGCATTTCACCACATGTATTGCAGTATTTCTATAGGGGGTAGCCGGTTAAGGGGTAGTGAACTAGTGGAGGGGGAACAGCGATAAAGGGGGCTAGCCACCCATTTAACTACTGTAATAAAAACATGCAGTAACTTGTCCTTCCCGATGAATTGTCTCTGAACAAATAGGATCCCCCGTATCTTTGTTCATAATATTGGCCACGTCATTTGAAAGCCCTCTACAAACTATTCAGTTTGTTTGTTGCAGCCATTAAGGATTGGGATAAAGTTAGTGCAGACATTGGGGTATTTTCAGAGACAGAAGCCATCTTTGACCAGGAAAAGACTGGTGCTGGTGAATGGGTTTTGATGGCCGTATACCCTATGCCGCTTGTGGATCTGATGCGCTTTGGACCTTGGATACGTTGAAGTTAGGTCTTAAACTACATTCTTCTAAGGGATATAGTGGGTGAGCTCCCAGCGATAGAACATGTGCACACATCATACATGGTGTGCCGCTATGAGAACTGCACAAAGGGAAGACCTATGCGGTGCACAATTTGTTGAGTGAGTCGCACAAGATGTTCCTGACAAAAAATAAGTCAGTCATCTCCCTGTTGCTTCCATCTTGCTTTCCATACCTCCCCGTACAGCCCCTCTCCATTGGTGGTCCTTTCACCCCCTCAGTAGGGTGCTCTTAAAATTGGGGCTAATCCTTCAGATGGTTTTTTTCTAATGTTGCAAGGTGTCAAGCTTTGGTATCTGCAGTGGTGTAGCTTTGCTGAAAATGTTGGTGGGGGGATATGATATCTAAACGAAAGCGACCCCTGCCAAATGTGTGGAACAAAATGGTGTGCCACAAATGTTTGGGGGGGCACCCTTGTCCCCCACTAAACGTACACCCATGGTCTGTGTTTGGCCCACCTGTCAGTTTTATGTTATCCTCGTCTCGGGAGGATAGCTCTGGAACAACGTGCTCGCCTTGGAAGCAAAACGACACGGAACAACACAGATTCTATCCCCAAGTCTGCATTTAGAAACCTCTGGGTATTGAGCACGTTATAAATATCCAATTACAATTATTGGATACGTTCTTTGCACACGTGGCACAGCACTGAATTGAACCTATTGGCATGTCTTTTATATGAAGTTTGTTGTTATTAGTTGCTGGAAATAAATTTGTGATGAAATGTTCTCCTCTCCATTGCACAATTCGATCAAATGTTGTTTTACCCCCAAAAAATGCAGGATTTTTTTAAATTTCTTTTTCATTAGTCTAAATGTGTATACGGACCATATATATGCAGGTAAAAATCCTTCTTGCATTTGTTTTGGTGTCTTGGGAATGGGCAAATTCTCAAAAACTGGCGCAAATAAAAATGTGCAGATGTTGTAGATTTTTATTTGCATTTGGTTGAGAAATGCGCATGTCACCTTTTTCACAGTGGTGAATTGCGCATTTCTAGAGGGATGAGTAGCATCGCAAAAGATGCGCTGTCCAGCCAACTTGCATACATTACACACTAATGTACGACAGACACCCAGCACCCACTGGGTTCTTGGATCACGTTCCACAGTGCCAGGTGCTTGAAGAACCTGCCATCTTGCAATGTGTTATTGTTTGAGGGATAGAAATGCAAGAGTGACAACAATGTTTCATCAAGCACGGTTCCACTTAAAGAAATTACAGGACAGGGTCAGAAAAGATCCTTTAATGCCTTGTGCATCTCCTGTACCTGTTTCTAACAGGCACAGGTGAACTTGTTTCTGTGCATTTAAAAGTACTTCCTCTTGTTCAATTCATTGCACATTTCAGCATGCCCAGAAGCAGCACTTTACTTGTGCACTTGCACAAATTAAGTCAAACAGCGCCTCTATGATGTAATGGTTGAGCTGCCCTTCCACAATGAGCCACAACTTTATTGGCACAAGTGTTGTATTGTGAATCTGCCTCTACAGCCATGATTCATGGAATAATCTGTGTGGAAAATCCGGACTTTGCGTGCCCTGATGCAGGCCAAACCCTGTTCGTCAATTATTGGAATCAACTGTGTGGTAATTTCTAGGACTTGTGTGGACTTCGCGCAGGTCTGGCATGCCTTTGCGAGCAGTCGAGCGCCTTGCGCGAGACTCCTCTCAGAGTGTGGGCTGGGCCTATACAGAGTGTAAAAGATGGCGTCACTAGGGCGCAGCGTACCTGTTCATCCGGAAGTCGGCTTAGTAGACGATGCCAGAATGCCAGAAGTTCTGTGGTGATGTGAGAGTGACACAAGGAACCAGCCCAACTCCCGTCCAAATGGATACTGGACTCGAGGTAAACCAGCTCCCGATGCCACAGGTTAGCTCACCCCTGATTAATGTGGCATCAGGACAGTGCAAGCACTGACAGGGGGAGCCTGATAGTCTTTGGCTAGAAGTTCTCTGCAGACAACTGGAGCAAGAAGAGTTGCGAGTCGAATCCAGGAGCAGGAATCCAGGAGGCAGCAGAATGCAAGGGAAGGTGGGAAGGCAAGGGAACCAAGGAGGACCAAGAACCCAGAGGAAGAACAGAGAACAACTGAGAAGGGGGGAACCACCCCAGCAGGAAGGGAGCAAGGAGAAGGGAACCAGGGAGACCCCCTACCCGGGCAAGGAAGGGCAGGTCTATACAGAAGGGACTGGAAAGACCAGGCAGGATAGAGCGGAACTCAGGTCAAGGCAGGAGCAAAACAATGATCCGGTCAGACCACGTTGAGACGCGGTTTGATCAAACCGCCGGGCTCCTTGAGTAGGGCCTCCCACACCCGGGAGGCTTGGAACGCAAGCCGTGCTGTTTCCCAGGTGCTGGGAGGCCCAAAGTGAGGCTTGGGCCGCAAACCGGCCGGGAGCCGAGAGCATCGTGTACCGCGCATGCGCGGAAAGCGGGAAGGGGTCGGCCGCGCATGTGCGGAACGGCATGCCCCGGGAACCCGGAAGAGCGCGGGAACCGGAGCGGCCGACCGCGTACGCGCGAGACCAAGCGTCCCGAAGATCCAGGAGCAACCGGTACCCAGGACCGCCCCGTACCCCCAGGTGAAAGCGGGGGTAAACCCTCCAAGGCGTGGCACGCCGCATCAGGTAAGTGGGCTGGAACAAGCCCGGGTTGGGCGGCGTGACACCATGCCCCCTCCCAGAAAGACCCTGGGCCCCAGGCTTCCAAGGAAACCGGAGAAAAAAGACACAGACAAGGCGAGGTGCATGCACGAAGCCGTGCGGTTCCCAGGTACGGTCACAAGCAGGATAACCCTTCCAATCTACCAGAAACTGGAGCACACCTCGACGAATCCGGGAGTCACATATCTCCTGCACTTCGAATTCCAGAACACCCTGAACCTGGATTGAGGCTGGACGTGGGCTGGAACGTCCAAACGGGTCTTTCACAAAGGGTTTTAACAGGGAAACGTGAAAGAATGGGTGTACCCGCCAAGATTGGGGCAATACCAATCGAAAAGCTACTGCAGATATGCACTTGGAAATCTTGAAAGGCCCAAAAAACCGAGGTGCCAGTTTAGTGGGCAGATTACGTACAGGTAAGTTCTTGGACGACAACCAAACCTGATCTCCCACCTGAAATCTGGGTTCAATGGTCCTTCCCCGGTTAGCCTGCTCCCTCATTCGCTGTTGAGCATCTGCCAGGGCACTCCGAGCCAAATCATGCTGCTTCTGGATAACGCGGATCATCTGGTCAGCCGATGGGACGGCACTGGGTGGCACAGGACAAAAGGAAAACAGCTTAGGATGCTGTCCGGTAGAGCAAATATAAGGACTGACACCAGTGGCCGCGTGGGTTGCATTGTTGTAGGAATCTTCCGCCAAATCCAGGTACTTCATCCAGTTGGATTGGGTGGCGTTAGTGTAGCAATGTAGGTATTGCTCCAAGGTCTGATTCGTTCTTTCAGCTCTGCGTATTCCAAGGTGGCTGCACAACTGACGCCAAAAGGAGGAGAGGAACTGAGACCCACGATCCGAAATGATCTTCTCTGGTAACCCATGTAAACGGTAGATGTGATGCAGAAAAGCCAAAGCCATTTGAGAGGAAGTAGGAATCCTGGAAAAGGGAATGAAATGCGCAGACTTAGTGAAACAATCCACCACTACCATGATGCAGGTGTGTCCCTCTGATGGTGGAAGCTCGACGATGAAATCAGTGGCTATGGTATGCCAGGGATAGGGTGGTAGTTCAGTGGGTCTGAGCAACCCCAAAGGTCTTCTCCTGGGCGTCTTGGTCTGGGCGCAAACTGGGCAGCTCTCCACATATAGTTTGGTTTCCTTAGCCCAACCCGGCAACCAGAATTGCCTGGCAATCAACTCCTGGGTCGCCTTGATGCCACGATGACCTCCTACTTGCGACTCATGGAACCCATGGAGAATGTCCAAGCGAAGAGATCTCGATGCTATGTACAACCGGTGTAGGAAGAAAAGAAAACCTTCACGTTCCGTGATTTGTGGACGTTTCAGTAGATTGGTGCGGTCTGGGTCTGTCTGAGTCTCTTGGAAGATCTTCTGCAAATGGGGAGAGATCGTGAGAAGAAAGTGCTTGGGGGAAATCAATGGAATGGGTTGGTTGACCTCCTCCACCTCTCTTTCCAAGGAGTGGGATAAAGCATCAGCTTTTAAGTTCCGGGCACTAGGAATGTACGTGATGTTGAAATCGTAGTGGGAGAAAAAAAAGGCCCATCGAACTTGATGGGCGGTATGACACTGCAAACATTGCAAGTACTGCAGGTTGCGGTGGTCGGTGCGGACTTCTACTGAAAAGCGACCACCAAGCAAATGAAGCCTCCATTCCTCAAACGCTGTCTTGATTGCCAATAGCTCTCTTTCTATGACTGAGTAGTTCTGTTCGCAAGGAGAGAGTTTGCGTGAGTAATAGGCCACAGGTTGTTCGTCACCCGTAGAGGGATGTTTCTGCAACAGGACTGCGCCAACAGCAAAGCTGGAAGCATCGGCTTCGACGATGTAAGGCATCTCATCATTGGGGTGACAAAGTACAGGTGCAGTACAGAATGCAGATTTCAAGGCATCGAACGCCACTGATGCCTCAGTATCCCAGAAGTAGGGTATCTTCACACTGGTCAGACGCGTCAATGGAGCTGTGAGACGTGAAAATTGCGGAATTAAACGCCGATAAAAGTTTGCGAATCCCAGAAATCGCTGAAGTGATCTCACGTCCTGTGGTTGTTTCCAGTTCTGAATAGCCCGGACCTTACCGGAATCCATGCTAATTCCTGTACCAGTGATTACATATCCCAGGAATTCCATCTCATCCCGATGAAAGGAACATTTCTCAGCCTTGGCAAACAGATGATGTTGTAACAATCGTTGGAGAACTACACGAACGTGGGAGATGTGTTCCTCTCGGTTGTCGGAGTAGATCAAGATGTCATCTAAATACACCCAAACAGAGATGCCAATTAAGTCGCTGAAAACATAGTCCATAAACCGTTGGAAGACAGCTGGGGCGTTACACAGCCCGAAGGGCATTACCCTGTATTCAGAGTGCCCGAAAGGTGTCTTGAAAGCCGTCTTCCATTCATCTTCCTCCTTGATTCTGACGAGATGATAGGCTCCGCGGAGGTCTAATTTAGTAAAGACCCTGGCTGAACGTAAGGACTCCATGATATTCCGGATCAATGGTAACGGGTACCTGTCTTTAAGGGTGATGTCGTTCAGTTGGCGGTAGTCAATACAAGGCCGTAAAGAGCCTTCCTTTTTCTTCACAAAAAACAATGGGAAACCTGCAGGTAACTTGGAAGAAACAATGTATCCTTTCTTGATGCAATCATCGAGATAATCCCAGAGGACCTGTTTTTCAGACTGGGTGAGGGCATACACCTTTCCATGTGGTATCACGGCTCCGGAAACCAAGTCTATGGAGCAGTCAAAAGGCCTGTGAGGCGGCAGTGCGATGTCCCTTGGTTCGGAGAATACTGACATCAAGTCAGCATATTCAGACGGTATCATAGACAAGGAACACAAACCAGATGATTCTCTACCTGGGACTAAGGCTGTCGAGACGGACGTCTCTGAGGACGTGTTAGGGCTACAGCATTCTTGAAGGCAAAAAGAGGAGGTGAACTCCAGAGTACGTGTCTCCCAGTTTATTGTGGGGTCGTGTCGCTGAAGCCAAGGTATCCCCAAGACCACTTGATATGAAGGTGTCCTTATAACATCCAGCGCGATTCTCTCTTCATGTCCTTTGATGCGTAACAACATACCCACAGTATGTAGTCGTATGGGGCCAGAAGCCAATGGGGTTCCATCAATGACTTCTACTGGAATCGCTTCTTCTTTGGTAAGCAATAGTATGCCGTTGTTGATAGCAAAGCGCTCATCGATGTAGTTCCCAGAGGCCCCACAATCCAACAACCCATGGATCTCGACTGCCTTATTCAGCCACTTGAGACTGACCTTCAGAATCATTAGGACTGCAGGCAACATGGGTGGAAACACAGATTCAGAGCAGGAAAGGACTGGTGGTTTAATCAGACCTGAGGGGGCCTTTCCAGAGCACAAGTGGTCACCTAGTTTCCCCCTTTCTTGATTGGTCGTAGAGGACAAGTACCCAGAAAATGACCTGCGGCTCCGCAGTCCAAACATAGGTGTTGGCTTCTCCTCCGCTTCTTTTCTTCCTCAGACAAAGGGCCCCTTACGGCGCCTAGCTTCATAGGTTCCTGAGTGGTGTTCGAGGACACTGGTGTCCCAGCAAGCGGAATTGGAGGTCTGAGGTCCGATTTCTCAAAACGGCGCCTTTCGCCTCTTCTCTCAGCCAATCTCTGATCAATCTTTAGCACCTGTTCAATGAGCTTCTGTAGATCTTCGGGTTCAGGAATGTGTAACAGCTCGTCCTTGTACTCTTCTCTTAACCCACGGCGAAACAAGGTCTTCTGTGTTATCTCAGGCCATTGGGAATCAGTTGCTAGTTGGCGAAAACGGCCTATATAAGAGATTATGTCTGTGTTGGCTTGTTTTAAATCCATTAACTGGTTCTGTGCTGCTGAAGCCAGATTGGGGGACTGAAACACTTCCAGAAATGCATTTTCAAAGTCCACAAAATCGCCGAGAATGGGACTGTTAGAAACCACAAGCGGTGTCACCCAAGCAAGAGCGTTGCCAGACAAATTGCCCAAAATATATCCAATCTTGGCTTTATCGTTATTGAAGTGGGCTGAACGATACAGGAAATGTATCCGGGATTGGTTGCACAATTCCCCCACACGTCTGGGGTCTCCATCGAACTTGATGGGAGTGGTGTGTGCCATAGCGCTCTCAGGTGGAGAACAACATTTGAGCTCTGGGTTACCATCTGGCGTAGGGTTTGGTTCTCCTGGCGGAGTGCAATCATCTCAGCACGTAAGGCCTGCATCTCATCACGAAGACTGGTGTCCTCATCCATCTTCGATTCCGAAGAGCCTGAAGCCTGGCATCTCAATCTGTTAAAGATGGCGTCACTAGGGCGCAGCGTACCTGTTCGTCCGGAAGTCGGCTTAGTAGACGATGCCAGAATGCCAGAAGTTCTGTGGTGATGTGAGAGTGACACAAGGAACCAGCCCAACTCCCGTCCAAATGGATACTGGACTGGAGGTGAACCAGCTCCCGATGCCACAGGTTAGCTCACCCCTGATTAATGTGGCATCAGGACAGTGCAAGCACTGACAGGGGGAGCCTGATAGTCTTTGGCTAGAAGTTCTCTGCGGACAACTGGAGCAAGAAGAGTTGCGAGTCGAATCCAGGAGCAGGAATCCAGGAGGCAGCAGAATGCAAGGGAAGGCGGATAGGCAAGGGAACCAAGGAGGACCAAGAACCCAGAGGAAGAACAGAGAACAACTGAGAAGGGGGGAACCACCCCAGCAGGAAGGGAGCAAGGAGAAGGGAACCAGGGAGACCCCCTATCCGGGCAAGGAAGGGCAGGTCTATACAGAAGGGACTGGAAAGACCAGGCAGGACAGAGCGGAACTCAGGTCAAGGCAGGAGCAAAACAATGATCCGGTCAGACCACGTTGAGATGCGGTTTGATCAAACCGCCGGGCTCCTTAAGTAGGGCCTCCCACACCCGGGAGGCTTGGAACGCAAGCCGTGCTGTTTTCCAGGTGCTGGGAGGCCCAAAGCGAGGCTTGGGCCGCAAACCGGCCGGGAGCCGAGAGCATTGTGTACCGCGCATGCGCGGAAAGCGGGAAGGGGTCGGCCGCGCATGCGCGGAACGGCACGCCCCGGGAACCCGGAAGAGCGCGGGAACCGGAGTGGCCGACCGCATACGCGCGAGACCAAGCGTCCCGAAGATCCAGGAGCAACCGGTACCCAGGACCGCCCCGTACCCCCCAGGCGAAAGCGGGGGTAAACCCTCCAAGGTGTGGCACGCCGCATCAGGTAAGTGGGCTGGAACAAGCCCGGGTTGGGCGGCGTGACACAGAGTCCAAAATCGGGAAGAACATACAACATGAGGAATAACTCATCAAAATGTGGGCGTGTTGTGTGACGGTCCATGGCTAAGGAATCGCAAGCCCATTCCCGCGCAAACCCAAATGTATTCATGGATCTCAATGTGCAACCTCGCGTTGGGAAAAGGTACACGCAAACCCTTTGATCCATCCGCCACATGATAGCAGGCGTAAACTTCAACGCGCATAGGAACCAATGCATATAAGACATGCAATGCACACCAAACTAACACATACAGCTACAATGAACCCAGCAATAGTAAGAGTGAACGTACACGGGCACCGTAGGAGGAGGAGGATGCCCAGTTCCAGATCTTCACACAATGCACTACACTGTTTTGGATGCCAGATGACCAGGTAAATGCTAGGTACAGGTTCCCCCCATGTAATCCTATACCTCGTCAAAGTGTGGCAAGATGACTTCTCATGGGCCACAATCTGCTCCCAGGCCCTTACCTCCCTAGAAAAAGTGCTGACTGCACTCCATTTCATCGCAACTGAGTCCTTCCAGTGAACCACGGTAATAGTTGGTGAGATATCGCAGGCCACACAATCCCGCTGTCTACACCAGGTATTGTCATGCATAACATCACCGGCATGTGTGCGCAGGCACATACATATGCCTCGAACACTGGCAGAAAGCCAGACAGTGATCCAGGTATTCTACATGGTAGCACACTTCCCCCATGTGGTAGGTGCAATTGGCTGCACTCGTGTTGCACTAGCCCCCCCACCCCTCTGATTAACAGAGCACATCTACCTGAATCGAAAGCACTGGTGCTCTACTAATGTGCAGGTAGTGTGTGATGCTAATGGACTCATCATGGAATGTATACCAATTTTCCAGGCAGCATACATGACAGCTACATCTACCATCAGTCATCACTGCAGCGGGCCTTGGTATCTGGAAAACAGTGCAACACGTGGCTCATCAGTGAGTATGAACTGTCACACACATGCACACATGTGACACACTGAACAACAGTCCCTGGCAATAAATGCCAATGTCAACCATGTACACATTTACAGGGGACAGTGCCTACCCGCTGTCACCATTCATGATGACACAAATCTGCAATCCTACAACATCAGCTGAGGTGATCTGAGGTGAGATACAATACAGCACATGTATCCACTGGGGCCATAGTGGAGCGCACATTCAGAGTGCTGAAGTCACGGTTCTACACCGTTGACGACTCTGGTGGGGTGTTGCTATATGCACCAGCAGAAGTATTTAAAATCATAGTAGGAGCATGTGTACTGCACAATATCGCCACACGGCATGACAAACCAGTTGGAATGCAGGTGGGACACCGCCGACACCCACAGGCATAAACCTTGCCCTTGTTGTCCAAAGGGCACATGGAGAGGCTGCACAAACCTAGTTGGTGCAATCATAGTTCACAACCTGCTCCTGTGGAGCACACAGTGAGTCCACATCCCAGGTGCCATTCAGTGATGAATTGGGGCCTATCCTCCATGCCCATAAAAACATGCTGATAATGTGTTTTTGGGAGATGCAAATTGTGTGCGTCCATTAGACATAAAACAACATGCACAAACAGAGCCCCAGATAAGATACGTAAGTGGGAGTATTGTACTCCCAGCTTTGGAAATTGGGAGTAAAATTATTCTGGAGGCATTAAAAAAGTAAATCCAATTAATAAATGTCAGAAATTCACAAGCAAATGAAAATATGTTTTAACAGAAAAAATTCATTAACTTGGTAACAATCATTTCTCAGCACCTAGTTATTCATGGCCATCAAAAGCTACATGTTTACCTATTCCAATGAACCAGTCAAATACATATTGTTTTGCTCTGGCACTACATGCATGACTGGCAGAAACCTATCCATGTTGCTGTGTGTGTGAAAGCATGGGAAGCATTATTACACGTGTCTCTTTCATACTGTGAATAGAGAGTATTTATACCACATATTTTAATTTCCACTGAATATTTGCCAACTTGTAAGAGAGCAAAAATGTCCAATACACCCCTAATCTGTATGGCTGTGTACAAATCACCAACAGAGTCATGTAGTACACCAAAAACACACAGCACAAGCAACAAAGTCCCCAACCATGTCACATGGACAACAACTATTCTGCGCGTAGAAACAAAACTACACACAGGAGAACAAAGTAGGAAGTCATAGTACAAAATGGAAGTGAGCAACAAACACATGTGAGGACTGCCCTGGACCCCTTCTGTGTGTTCCAAAACAATATTCAGGTCAAGTGGCCAACCCATTCCCTGACATCACCTATGCTCACAATACATAGTCACATCCAAACAGTCATGCAGGTTTGGAAAAATACAAGTGCACTGCAAGAAAAATGCACATCTCACCTCACACCGTATCCCTTCTGACCCTGCACCAGCTGGACCTTGCAATCCATGGATGTCTCCCTCTGTAGGCCTGGAAACCACCCAACTCTGATGCTGTGTTCTGTACAATCATACAACAGCAATGTCCCCTTCAATTGCATCAACCATCTTCCCCTGCAGAATGCCTCTCTAGAGACCAAACCAATGTCAGGGCAGGCAACACATCCATACACCCAATTACACAGCAACATGTGCCCCCCCCCCCTGAGAGACATACAACAAATGCAAACAAGAACTCACCAGCCACAGATCACCATGTGTCCTTGCACCCATGCCGCCAGATCCGCCCACCTCACACCATTACAATATGAACACCCCACACAGGGACACCATACCCACCCACAACTCCTACACTGCCTGCTCCCCAAGTGCCATGCAGTGAAGGACCATGTATCACCTACCTCTTCTCATGGTGATGGGACATTGTGAACACTCTGATCCATCCAGAGTCAGTGTGACACTGAGAGGACTCCAAAAAAAGAGACCACTGAGAGGTTGTAAACCCAGGATCACCTTGGAAGTACTCCCAATGCCACGATATGGCATTCCCTGATTATCGTGGCAGTGGGACAATGAAGGAAACACTGGCAGAGGAGCCGAGGATGTACAGTCCAAGACGATGTGATGGAAAAATATCACTAATTGCATAGAAGACAGGGTCCGGCAGATGGCAGCTGTTCACAGAGGCAGCAGTCAAACTGGAAGGCAGGGAACTCGGGCAACTGGCATGAAAGAGAGAAGCAAACATGAGAAAGGAATGACAAAGGAGGCCAAGGACTCTGCCACACAAAAGGGAACAGGCAATAGGAAAGAGGAAGGGAAGGCAGGCTATACAGTGACTGGAATGAATGGGGACCAATGCGCTGGGAACTGAAGGGAGCAGAGAGATGCACTGAGCAGCTGTCAACAGGCCTCAAAACTCTGATGGTATACTATGCAGAGTACATGTTCACCATGGCAAA
This sequence comes from Ambystoma mexicanum, assembly GCF_040938575.1. Classification (NCBI taxonomy): domain Eukaryota; kingdom Metazoa; phylum Chordata; class Amphibia; order Caudata; family Ambystomatidae; genus Ambystoma; species Ambystoma mexicanum. The sequence goes on from NC_090938.1 coordinate 81,908,701, forward strand.
CAACAGCCCCTAGCTAATGGTGTGTGCCTGATGTTTGTGGTGAACATGGCAACCCCAAAATGCATAGGCACACCAGCCTAGCATCACCATGTGTCACATGCACACATGAAGCTAGACCCACTTACCTCAATACAAGTAAATGAAAAACAACCCTAGACAGTGCCAGACTCCCTGTCACGAATGAAAACACAAGTGCCACCCTAAGTGACCTTCACTTACCTTCATAAGGTACCCACCTGGCTCACATTCACTGCATCTCACCTGAAAAAACATGTGTAAATTGCAAAGACATGTATTACATAACATAAAGCTACCCGACAGCCATGACAACTCCTGTATGGCATAGGCAGCCAGTGTGGAAGGATGACAGAGTGCAAGAGGGAGACAGGACACAGAGTGACAAATGCCTAGCATGGAGTGGAGAGAGAGTGAGAGAGAAAGAGAGAGAGAGAGAGAGAGAGAGTGAGAGAGTGAGAGAGAGAGAGAGAGAGAGAGAGAGAGGGGGGGATAGGTGAAAAGCGGTGCAAGGAGGAGACTGGCTACAGGGGAGATGAGGATTGATGTGTCTGACATCACAGTGGATGTGGGCAGAGAGAGGTTGTCCAAGAGAGGAAGATAGCGACATGAACATTTGGGCAATAAGCAGCGTGGTCACAGAGCCTGAAAAGCGCATAGATGAAAAAGTACCATATGTAGTGGGCGATGAAGGACAATAGTGGGTGATGGAGAAGGGCAAAATGGCAAAAAATGGCCAACTGTGAAAGGTCAATCAGCAGCTCTACATCAAACAAACAACAGGCTCCACCCAAAAATACCTATGTTTCTGATGTTTGTCAATCTGCTTAGAATCACATGCTGCACAGAGTCTGACATCCAGTGGTAACTGCAGAGTATTGCGTCATGTCTTTTGACAATCGAAAGGGGACGTCGACATGGGCGTGCCTGTAACACTATTCCTACGTGACGTGTAGTGTACCCAAGATCCCTCACGCACAGAGGTCCCTCAGATTGTTTTTTTCCACCCAGATAACTGGTCGCCCTTATGCGGAGTTTGTAAAGAACATTGTTATTGTCCAACGACCTTTGGTCGAATTATTCTATAGAAATATTCAATATCACCCCTTCTGTCCCTTGTCTCGACGGCTGTTCCATTTTCCACCGAAGACCTGTGAGATTCAACGGAAGGTGATCCTGTCGGCGTGGCCTGGCCTTTCGCCGGCCTATACAGTAGGGAGAGTGGTGTCGGGTGGACATTTCTTTTCAAACTGAAAATGCCTTTCCCTTTCTTCCCTCTTTCCCAGTTGGTCTTAGTCACTATGTGTAACTTCAGCTATGGAGAGGACTCCATTTAGATTTTGCCCTATTTGTAAGAGCAAATTCCCATGGAAGGATAAGCACAGACGGTGTAACCGGTGCTTGCCGCTCGATCAGAAATAGGAAGGGTTTGCGGCCTGTAAGCTCCTCTGCCCCAAGACTTTGATGGAGCGTAGAGTAAAACGGTGGGTGGCCTACGGTATGCCTAAAGCCAGGACTTCTCCCACTGCCGCTGCCAACGAATGTGACAACGGCGAGAGTGACTATCAGGCCTCCGAACCGGAGGTTGTTGACCTTTCGACCGAACGCTCGCGTTCCGTATCGTTTTTTCACGGCCCGATAAGCACAGCATAAACCCTGCTATGGGGAAGTCACACCCGGGCGACAAAGACAGACACGTACATGACACTAAGCACATAACCCCTAGCCTTACTTTGACTACGTTGAAAAAAGACTTCAGCACCAACGGGTGCGCCGGTACTTCCAGTGATACCCACCAATCAGCGAGATCGGCAGCCCTCCCCGCAGGCGCATGCGCACCTAGCAACTGGGCAATCCAAGACAAAGGGCGCTACCACCAAAACACATAGTTCAGTCGACACGCATCACAGGAAAGCGTACAGAGATGACAAACATAGGACTCAAGATAAGGCCTTACAACCACCAAAAGTTACGGAACTGCCGGAAAAGGTGAGCGATAGGGGCAAGGCCTGATTCCACCGAAAAAGACTACCTTACAACCGTCAGATGTACCTACGCGCCTCCCGACTGGTGAGGACGTCGAGGCCAGCCTGGCAATGATTGTGGCTGCCGATTCCCAGGCTAGGGACTCTCAGAAAGTCTCCGAAAGACCCAAAGATCCGCCGAGATCTAAGGATAGCATTCAGAAGTCGAGGGAAGGGCACAGGGATACCCCACCTTCATCGGTCCTGCCAGAGGACTTCTCTGAGGGAGAGGAAGGACTTTCTTCGACGCTAAGGCACAGAGCTCTACGTTTGTCGACGGAAGAGGGTGCTGGGGACACTTTTTCGACGGAAGACTATGTGAGAGACACCTTTCCACCCCTAGACCATTCTAGATCATCAGTCTGGACTAGGGAAAAGTTTGAGGACTGCTTGGAGAAGCTGGACAAGTTTGTTTCACGTGCAGAACAACCTACACCAAGAAGACCAAGGGAGGAAAGCCCTGCTAACCCTAAATCTAAATTTCTAAGTCATGAATGAGAGAAGATGAGAGGGAGGGAGAGGAATGGGGTCGGATTAGAGCTGTGTGTCATCCGCATGACAGTAGCATGGCTCTGCCCTTTTGCTCACGATCTACCCATGCTGGTGGGGTGGCTGTGTATGTGCAAATGTGGACCTCATACAAAATATCCTTTGTCAGACATAGTGATGAAGGTCATTCAAGGTCCAGGGGTAGCATGTAGGTACAACATTCAATCCCTACAATGATGCCTCTGGTATAGGTGTTCTCATTTGAGAAGCAGTCCCTGTCTATGTGCAGCATCCCACGATGATGGGTCATTGTTCTTGACCGTGCATGCTCATACTGCTAAGCAGCAACACCTTAAATGCTAATCACATTACACAAGGAGCAACAGTGCCATCATATTACATCTGAGTGGGTGATGTAGCTGGCATGTCTTACCAATGTCCATGCAACTGCACAGCACAATAGTAGTAACAAAGCATTTGCGGTCAGGTACCAACTGATGGACACATACAGGCCTTTAACGTCAGACAGGTACTTCTAATTTGAAGTTATTTGATATGTTTGAACTATTACCATGCACATACATTGCATGGTATGCAAATAGGCACACTAATTGCCATTCATGATGCCTGTAACCTTTCACATGTACCATCTATGGACATATCATTCCCAGATTGCAAGGATGGTAAGTTCTGCATGACAACCCACCATCAGCTATTTTTCACCATGTTGTGAATGGCGTAACCCCTTACAACATACAAATGTTATAGCGCCCACATCATGCCTGCAACTCAGTGCAGTGGTTTATGTGCACTGATGCACCATCGCTCTGGCCACACCACAGGGTGTGGTGACATACAGCTCTGATATGCATCATCAGAAGGCATCCCATAGGAGCAGGTGACAAATTGGACACGCAACTCAGCATGAAATGATGTGATTGTCAAAATGTATTGCAAGTACCTGTTGAGCAGTTCAATGTAAAACACTGCAACAATGTAGCAAACAACAGTACTTGTAGGTGTGTCATTTTATGCCCATGAAACCGAGGAGGACCCTGTGGGTGACGTCTACTGTCACATGGACATGTGGCACACCTGTCCACCACAAAAGATTGTCCCAGAATGAAAGCCCTGTGACATGAGTCTAAACGTCAGTAAACATGCATTCCCCAAGGATGTTATACAACTGTAGCCAGATGTAACATTTATGGTGGGTCATGCATGATTGGCAAAACATACGATGCACAAGAAAAGCCACTCACAGGATGTGTCCTCATAGGTCTCCAGGCCTCCCACGCCTTGCACCTGCTCAAAGGTGATGAATTGGCTCATGGCCTCTTCATACAGTGTCAGCTGCTCCTCCTCTTGTGGCCCCCCTCCAGTGGTCAGTGCAGAGGCCAGGTTGACACTGAACATCTGCTTGGTCCTACGTGTGAGATCATTCCACCGCTTCACAACCTGTCCAGCAATGCGCATCTCCACACCTAAGGCATTGATCAGATCCGTGACCCGCTACCAATGCACCATCTATTGTGCAGGTGTATGGGTGCTCCCACATACTGGCACATCTCAGGATAGTGATTGGTCAGGTAGTCAATGAGGATCTGAATCTCCACATCAGTGAAAAGCCTCTTCCTCTGTGGGCCAGTGTCCTGTGCCGTGTCTTGAGGTTGAGCTTCTTCCTTCTGTGCAGGGCATCCCTTCTTGGCTCGAGTGGCCCTAGGTGTTGGGACTGCACCTATCTGATTGGGACCACGTTGGCGTCCAAGTCCTGGGTCACCTGTTGACTGGGGCCTGCCACGTCCTCCTGGAGCTAGGGCAGATGTCTCCACACCATGTCCCCGACCCCCTCGGGCTAGGACAGGTAGCTCCAAACCATTGCCCGACCCACTGGGGCTGGGGCAAATGTGTCCTCACCACGTCCCCGGCCCTGACCCCGTCTGCTCCCTTTCCCTCTTGGGGCCTTTCCACTCATGTCACAGGTGTAAATGATAAAGGGAAGGCACACCAATTTATTGTCCTGGGCAATTTGAGGAAGGTAACAGTCTATGGGGGTCATTACGACCCAGGCGTTAAGGGGTTAATGGCGCCGTAAAAGGTTGCGGTGCCGTTAACCCCTTAACGTCTTACTACGAGGTCCCTTTGTGGCTCCCAACCTTAACGGCTGGTCTGGACCAGCCGTTAAGGTAGGGACCCGCAAAGGGACCTTGAAGGTAATTACGGTACCGCAATTTACGGTACCGTAATTACCGCCTTCCCCTTTCCCATTGGGCCCTATGGGGTAAAAATGGGAATGGGGAAGGGCCAATGGTAAATGGGGAATTACCGCCCACGCCAACCTTGGAATGAGGTGGTAATTACCCATTTCACCATGGCGGAGTAGTTAAGTTACCGGCGTTAACCATGGCGCTAATAGCGCCATTGGTTAACGCCGGGGTTGTAATGAGGTCCTATGTGTTATGCGGTACAGCAAGGCTCCAATTTACCGCAAAATCAAAAAAATATGGTATGTGATATGCAGAGGCACCCCGAAACACAAACATTGCTAGGTGATACCCGGAAAGCTTCTGAAAAGTGAAAAAAGTGGTATGCGGTACCTAGAGGCATCCCGACACTCAAGAATTGTGTACACGACACACCATAGGCCTCAAAAAGTACAAAATAAAAGCATGTATGTGCAGAGGCAAACCCACAAAAAACAAAAAAGTTATATGCGCTAACTGAAGGAAACGGATTGCGTACCACCCCCAATTATATCTGCGAAACACGTCCGGATTCTACTTTCATGCACACAACCAGTGATGCGAGTCACGCGGCTTATCTCACACCATCATTGCTGTGAGCCCTGTAGGCGTGCGTATAGGTGTACTGCGTTACCAAGTGCAGGACTGCCCATTATGCATTAAGGGCCTTTCCTCTGCTATCGGTGGCTGCAGATGGAAGACGCACACCACAGTTCCTCCTCCCTACGAACTGCTGTTTTTGCCTCCAACAGCCCTGCTTTGCCTCACTCACTCCTATACCTTTCTGGTGCCGTTTTCCAGTGCCATTGTCAACACGTTTCCTGGCATGGAGGAGGCAGTTTCACAATCCAGCGTTGTGCCTGGAGTGTCTAGCACTTGTGGGCAGGCATCACGGCAGTGAATGTAGTTTGTTGATGGATGTCCTGGTTACTTGGGTCCTTTTTAGGGGTGTATGCCTTCAGATTGTGGTAATCTTTGTTTACGCTTAATTTGAGCAGGGTTACTCTTTTGTTATCCATGGGTATGCCTTTGGATCAATGTACAATAGTGTTCTAGGGCTAGTACCCTCAAAATACCCGTGAATGGAGCCCAGGATATCAAATCCACGGGGAAAGGTGTTTGCCTGGACTCCTGTGTTTGCCTGCAACCACCTCATCTGTCCATGGGACTTCCACCTCTCCAAACACCACCACAGCTCCACTGCACCTACCCAGGACCCAGCAAAGCCATACCTGCCTCAGGGGTGCCTTGTCTTTCCCATCTACATCATCTAAGCAGTGCAGCACCCCTGCGTCAAGGCAGAGGGCTGCCAACTTCACCTTGCACGAAGATGGCATCCTGGTGGATCGGGTCCTGTGTGCATATGATGCCCCCTTCAACCGAGATACGAAGCTGGGCAATGATGCAAGGCTGAGAACATGCAATGAGATCACAGCTGGCCTCAACGTGGAGGTAGTTGCAGGCACGCCAAGAACACAGTCCAGAAACGTTGGGATGATATCAAGACCCGTAGCCATTCCAAGGTGGTATCAGCCCTTGGCAAGGAGCCCACTATGACTTGTACTTGGACACATGCTGTGTGTGTGTGATGATCGACTAAGTGCTGGAACAAGACAGATGTGGATATGCTATGTTGTTGACATGTGAGTGACGTGCATGATGTATGACTCCATGTGTGGCACACCTGAGAGTGCATCCATGCAGACACATCTGCTGAGAGTGACACATGTGCATTGATGCCTGTGTATGTCAAGTTGATGCATTGATGTCTCCGGGACTGGGATGTGACCTCTCATCCCACTGCATTTGTGACACAAATGTATGGGTGTACATACAATATATGTATGCTTGACCACCTGACATGTGCAATCTGTTCCCAGATATGTGTGCAGGTACATTGTGCTCTCACAGCATCATGAATCGATGGTCCTCTACCTGGCCCAGCTAGCACAAGTGCTACTCTCAGGTGGTCTCTGTGCGCTGGCACATGCATTTCGCCGCTCCTCCACTGCCTCCTCTGTGCCCTAGTCATCCTCCATGGGGCCTTATTTTCCAGTTTCCATCACGGCCTCCTCTACTCCTATCCCACCCACACTGCCCAGTCTCTGGTGGTCAGCATGTCCCTGCCTCAGGTGGCAACCCCGGCAAGAACAGAAGAGGTAGTTGCTGCGCCTGCCCAGGCCGCTAAACAGCCACAGGCATCAGTGGGACAGCTGACACATCAGGACAATGCTGGTACTGTACCCCCCTGTAGTACAACATCCAGACGGTGGGGATATATACGCAGTGTACGCTTGGCCAGACAGCAGCAGTATAGCAGTGGTCAGAGGCTATACTCGCAGGGCCCATCAACATCAAGGGGGCAAGAGAGGTAGCAGTGTTTGGTCACCTGGCAGGAGAAGCATAGGTGCTTCAGGGAGTTGGGGTGCATCCAGATGGACTTGAGGATTCAGCTGGTGGCGGACAGGCAGCGGGCGAGGATGGCACGGGTTGCTAGGGCAAGTGCAGAGGTGGTGGAGGGAAGGACACTGAGGCGGGTTGCCATACTGGAGGAGGCTTGCAGGGATGCGGAGGAGGAGGAGAAGAAGTTGAGGGAGACCTTGCAAGCCATCCAGGACCGAACGGTGGCCCGCCACCAAGTGGAGGATGAAGAATGAGACTCTGCCCTGGAGGATGTGATGAGAGACTATTGAGCCCACTGCATATGTATATAGTTCATTGTGTGGATTTATTTTTTTTTCTTTCATTCCTTTTTCCCCTTGGACATTTTGTCTTCCACATAGTTTTTCGTAGTGTAAATATTTATAATAGAAATTTCTCATTATTCATCACACCATTCTTGTCTCTCATGTACTGCCTTTTGTTTACTTTAGATTTTGGTATGCACTTGCTCTGTGACTGTCTCGTGGGCTGGGACCCTAACTGTCGATGTGTGGCATACGCTCATCTATTGTGCAGTCATTGGGGGGGGGGTGCCTCCCAATGCATGGCCACCCACCTACACACATCAGCTACCAGCCCGTGGCTGCTCTCATGTCATGCTGCACATATGCCACTGGAATGCTTCACCATCACATGTGAGTTTGTTTATGTGTGGCTGCACACATCAGCCATCTGCTTAGCTCACACACTCTCAGACTTCCGTCGCATCCCCCGACACATGCCTCTTCAAGTTGTGTTAGTTGCAGAGCCCTGGAATGCTATGCTTTCCTACCTGAGTCCCTTCATTCATTGATTGTTGCTTGCTACTATGCACTCACATTACATGTGACTCTGTCCCATCAGTGATGTCTTGGGCTTATGCCTTCCTAGATCATTCACCTACAGCACTTTGAGGCCATTGCTATGGCACATGGGCACTATGATATGTCACATGTACATGGTGCTTCCAATGTGTAACTTCTGCTACATGCTGCTGTCCTGTTGCTGAACCACTGGTTGTGGTGTACCAGGAAGTCCTGTGATGATCTACAGCCATGCATCTGGCATCAGCGCCCCTCAGTTGTAAATCTTTGGGTGGGCATGTGGCCAGTGTGCTTCATGTTGGTTGGAGGCTGGGGGAGTTGTGATAAGTTGTTGGTCACCATTGGACTGGTAGGGGGGCTTCTGCGGCAGGGCCAATCTGGGGTGGTGTTGGATGAAAGGGAGGCTGGTGGGTGGTGTGAGGAGCTGTGGGTCTGCCATGGGGTGGTGTCAGAGGTGAAGGGGGCTGGTGGATGGCATCTGGGCTTGAGGGAGCTGCCTTCGGGTGGAGTCACAGGTGAGGGGGGCTGGTGGGTGATCTGTGGGGCTGCTTGGGGGTGATGTCGGAGGTGAGGGGGTCTGGTGGGTGGTGTGAGGACCTGTGGGTCTTCCTGGGGTGGTATCGGAGGTGGGGGGCTTGTGGGTGGTGTGAAGACCTGTGGGGCTGTCTGGGGGTGGTGTCTAGGTGAGGGGGGCTGGTGTGTGGTGTGAGGACATGTGGAGCTGCTTGGGGGTGGTGTAAGAGGTGAGGGGGCTGGTGGGTGGTGTCTGGGCATGAGGGAGTTGCCTAGGGGTGGTGTCAGAGGTGAGTGGGGCTGGTGGGTGGTGTGAGGACCAGTGGGGCTGCCTGGGGGTGGTTTCAGAGGTGAGGGGGGTCTGGTGGGTGGTGTCTGGGCTTGAGGTAGCTTCCTGGGGGTGGTGTCAGAGCTGATGGGGGCTGGTGAGTGGTTTCTGGGCTTGAGGAAGCTGCCTGGGGTTGGCATCAGAGTTGAGGGGTCTGGTGGGTGGTGTGAGGACATTTGGGGCTGCTTGCAGGTGGTGTTGGAGGTGAGGGGGGCTGGTGGGTGGTGCCTGGGCTTGAGGGAGCTGCTGTACAGTAGGACTATTCCAGAGCAGTTTGGGTGCATTGAGACTGGTTAGCAGGATCGCAGGGGTGCAGCCGTGACTAGCGTGGGGCCCCGCGCAGATTGGCTTGGGTGCAGCCGTTACTTACGGGGAGTCTCACGCATATTGGCTGGGGTGCAGCCATTGCTTACTGGGAAGCTTGTGCAGGTTTGATGGGGTGCAGCTGTTACTTATGTGGGACATCATACAGTTGGCTGGAGTGCAGCCGTTACTTACGGGAGAGGTTGTGCAGGTTCGCAGGGGTGCAGCTGTTAAGGGGACCTCGCACAGGTTCGCAGAGGTGCTGGTTGTTAGCTCAGTGGTGGTTTGCGGAATGGTTGGTCTATGGCTATGTTTTTGGTTTGTGTTGGGGTGTGCTGTGGGCACTCTTCGCGCAGCTCTGTTTACTTTGCGGGTCGGGTTGAAATGCACGTTTGAATCCATGAATACACAAAGTGAGCATTGGAACCTTACGCTTAGGGCCGCACAGTGTCGTTCTCGGCGTGCAGGCTTTGTGGGATCAATGCACACTTTTCCATGAACCTAAGTATGTGAAAAGTGCCTGAGAAGTTTTGCATAATAGTTGAATGAGCTCACTGTTGTGGTTATGTGGATCCATTGATACATAGCAGGTGTTGTTATCCCAGAGGTCCAGCTTTTCACAAAAGCCACCCATGCAAAAACCAACATAAGCCGTGCTGCCGGCGCGCTTGATATTCTGTGTGCTATTAAAACTTTCCACTTCCCTAGCTCTATGACTTTCACAAGGTTAACAATTATACTGTTTAGCATTTTCAGTCCCAGAACTCTTTCTCCTCCAATGAACGTCCTGGGCCGACTTTTAACAGCTGCCCTAGGTCTTTCCTCCCCACAGTATTATCTGTCTGAAACACCTGCTCGAGGAGGGCAGGCTGCAGGAATAATGATTTCCCTCACGGCTGCCATTCTGCAAATAAGTGCCGGGTAAAAGGTCTTTTTTCCGTTCCTCTGCAACAGCTGTGGAACCGGCCTCTTCTCTTACACTGAGAAAGAAAACTGAGAATGCACTACACACAGCTCCTCCCAAATATTTAAGCATAGACAGGGGATGGTAAATATAGCAGGGTATTGTGTCCCAGTAACCCATAAATAGAACTAAATCCCACCCTTTAGCTGTGAAGGGCTGAATACCCAGCTGTTCGATGCACCGTGGACTTTGAAAAGAGGATTTCCACCAAATGGCAGAGAATTAAAAAAATGACACAAAAAAGCAGCATTTCAGTTTAGAGCCTCTAGTGTTTAACGGTTACTCAGAGATGTATTAGATATAACATGTTCACTGTGTTTGAACTACTACCCAGAAACAGGTTAAATCTGACATACACCCACACAACCATCAATTAAAAAATGTCTGAAACTAACACTGAAATATTCTTAACCTGCCAGGAGCCTGGAATTTATATTACTAAATAATAGCTAAACAGGGCTTGTGAAATATTCAAGGCATAGTTACGGTAGCGTACCGGCAAGCGCTGTACTCCAACATGCCCTTAGGGCGCACTTGTACAAGACAATACTTACTTCCTGTTGACGCAGGTTCGAATCCCGGCGGTGTCAACCTCAGTCTTTCATTCTTCCGAGGTCGATAAATGAGCACCACACACTGTTGGGTAATAATAAGCAGCGCTCAGATACCTGAGGGTTTGTAGCGCTATATAAATACAAATTATTATTATTATTATTACTGAAGCATAAATATCATGCTCGGGTGTTGGTTTTTTTTCTCACAGAAAATAGCTTTGCACATGCGCTGCCTGCACTTTATATTGAAATGATGCCACAGTAAGTGTTCCATTGTGGACATCTGCCCACGATGGGTTTGCAGGTGAATTGCCATCCGAAAACCTACAGCAAATGCCTCCCATAATACCTTTGCATATTAAGCCTTAGTGTATCTTTTGGGATAGATTCCAAGCTATAAAGAGCTATAAAGAGCTGAAGACGAGGGTACACGCAGGGGGGCCACTTTATTCAGAGGGTGGACTCAGCCCCACCCCCAGGTAACATGAGATACATTGAATGTCCTCTTTGAATTTATGAATTAAAGCTGACTTCAGGATCGAACTACAGTCATTAGGTTTGCAGGCGGGACACCACACCACTGCAATATATAACCTGATGAAAAGTAACAAACAACTAAAGGGGAAATGTCCCATTTTGGTACTGCAAGTCCCAGGGTTTTTGGAGTTTAAAACATGCACACTTTTTCAAAAACAATATTAGAAGAAAATATTCTCTCTTGGTTGTGTGTGTTTGTTGATTTTATGAAAGGCAAATGCCATTCGTCCTATAATTCACCTTGATATGCTATTTTCTGGCGAAGACACATCGAATTGCATTTGTTGAAGAGCCCCCCAATTGAATTTGTAGGACTTGACCCCTGATAAAGAGTGGCACAATCTGGAGTTTGAGGTACTCCTTGTTAGGCAGAATCATAAGCAGTACTCTTTGGGAACACCATACACAATTAAGACTACAAGTATAAGTACAAATTCACCTTTGGTACAAGCCTGCACTACACAGTAAAGTGGTAGCAGTGGCTGAGCAGCCAGACTTATCTCAAGAGTAAAGTGAGCAGTATCAGAAGTTACACAAAGGACAGCAATTGCTATGGTTCAAACAAACACTGACTCAAGGTTTCTGGGTAAAAGAATGTACATTTATTTATACCATCAGTTATAAAACAATTCACTATTATAAAGCAGCAGAAAATTACAATCTTAATATACTACACAACACCCAATCAATTCTGGACAAGTTAAGCTCAAAATGAAGTGTGAGAAAAATGGCACTCCAGAAATTTAAAAAGGGAGGGAAAGACAAGGTTATTCAAAATCAAACAACACCAACAAGTAAGTAGGTAGGGCAATCTACAAAAGGCTTACTACAACTAGGATTCAAATCAATAGGCCTGGGCCAATGTTAATGGGCCAGAGTCTTTGCAGAAGATCACACAGCTCAGAGTAGTTTGCGGTTAAGTCTTTGCTAAGAGTTCAAAACGAAGTTGGTCGGAGGAAAAGTTATTTAAAAGAGTAGAGAAGGACAAGCCCTCGGTTTGGCAAAAGATTTAAAACACTTTCACTGTGGTCAGACGGAATGAAAAACCGGGTTTGAACAGTACCTAAGAAGAAGAATGATGTAGCTGAGGCAGAAGTCCTGGCAGGTCCTGCAGGTTCACGGCTCCTGAAGCGACTGTCAGACTAACAAGAAGGAGGAAGACTGGAGGGTCCTGCACTGCCCAGGGAAGAAACCAGCAGTAGAGCAAAGCAACGAATAAAAGGTGCGCTCCTTAAAACCCAAACAGGGTCCGGTCCTCCTGGCTATCTGGTTCACTGCAACGGTGCACAGCAAATTCGACCAGGGGGCGCGAGGCCTTGCGTGGTGTTTGGCCAACTGGTTGGTCCCATCAGCTCAAGGGAAGAAGATTCCTTGCAGATCTTCTCTGTCGTCGAGGTTTAGGAGATTCGGACTCGCAGCAGGGCTTCTGTGGGAGGTTCAGTAGTTGCAGCAGTCCTCTTCCTTCAGCTTCTATTCTGTTCTGTCGATCCAGTGGTGACTCTGCCTTCCAAGTCCCAGAGACCTGCTTTTTATGGAGTTTTCCCCCATTCACACAGTCTGGCTGTCAATCACACAGAAGGGTGGCTGTCCTGGCAGGACAGTCACCTAGCCAATCAAACAAGAGTGCAACTTGGGTCTCCAAGGAGACCCTGTGCAGGGGGCCTAAAACCCCTCTCTCACATCCTGTCCACCCAGACTCTCAGGCGCCTAAGGAGGGCTTCTGTGCAGAAGCCCGCCAAAGGACGGCAAACAAAGGAACCAAACCTGGTTTGGCGCACAGAGTAAAACACGAGAAAGACCTTTACAAAAAGAAATGGTGAATAAACCGAGCCGGAACCAAATAAATGTAAATGGGGTCCAGTGGATTAAAGTTTGAGGCTACTAACATAGCCTAAAACAGTACCAAGGCTATTTTCATAGACCGCAATAGGAAAAATATGGTAGATACCACTGCCACCAGCCAAATCTTAAAGAAAGGGGGAACGAAATAATGTTCCATGAGAGACAGACAAAAAGGGATACCTATTAACCCTTACCAGTACTCTATGTAAGATAGGTTGTACTGGGTCTGTGAATTTAAAAAGACTAATAAAGTCACGGGCAACTTTACATGTTCTGGGAGACAGTAGTCAGTCCCAGAAAATGGAGTTTAAAGTGGGAAGTCTGAAAAAGACAACCCTTGTGTCACTGCACTAAAGGTGCTGTGTGACACACAGTAAAAAGATGATGCCCATGGAGTAGGTGAGACTCCATAGTCTATGAACACAAAATGTAAAACACACAGCAAAACACATGTAAGAGTGGGAAAAAAGGCTTACACTCTTACCAGGTGAAAAAATAAATCCTAGAAATCCAGCAAAGCTGCTGGGGGACTCAGAAGTTATGGGAAATTAACCATTCTGGAGAATTCTCCCTAACACTCCTGCACCATGTGGTGTGGCATAAGGGTGCAGGCACGTTATGGTGCATAGGTTTAGGTGGCTACACACCACATACCGCAGAGACTGGTGAGCTTAATCCTTTAAGATCCAGCCCTATCTGGTGATAAATCAAAAGATTTAATTAGCTGATTTTTTGGAGTTACAAAATGTTACTCTGTAAATGCCAACACGTGTTTCTCGCCACAAGGCTCTTTGTCAGGGCAAGCAATTCATAAGCGTGCGGTAACACGTTAGACGTCGGTTGCCATCAATTAGATTTGGATTTTACCAGTATGATAGCTGGGGTGTGTTGAAGCCAGCCTTTGCCTACCACTTGAACACATGCTTAAAGAAGAGTAGCCAAAAACAAAGGTACGTTTTTCTTCAAAGGAAGAACGTTTGAATCAGTGCTGGAATTGACAATCAGGAAAAGCAGACTGGATGGACAGACCTTATCTAGATTCTCATGTCTCCTGCAAACATGTCTCATGCACCACAATATGTTGCCTATCACTCTTTATGGAGTATGTAGGATGATGAGACCAACAATGTCTCTAGGGGTAATAGTATACCCAGTGCTAATTTGTAAGAAAATAAGTGTCAGGGCCCAAATATTTTCTAGCACGCTTGTGATACTGTGGGTGGGCAGTTTCCCACCATTGCTGCCATCACCCACAGCTGCTCCCCACAGTGTTGACACATTTTGGGTTACACTACAGCTCGCTCACGCTCATTGGGTTTGATGGATGCTCTGGCAGTCATTACTTCATAATCAAGCTGAGTCTGAGGCAATAAGTGCCGGGGCTCAAATATAAGTGCCAAGGCTGAGCACTGGCAAACCTCCCCACAAATGAAGCACTGATCATACCGACTACCTCCGAATTCAGTGACATACAAGGCATGAAAAGCCCTCAAGACCGGAGTGAAGCCAGTGCTCATGCCATTATCATCCCTGTAAGTCCCTAAACAAGGAGGTGATTGCTTTTCACTCCCCGGGGCACCCCTATAGGGTGTGAACAATTTAAAGGTGTTTTGTTTTAAGAGGACATGTGCTGTTTGCATAGTGTGCATGTCCAATCTACTCTCGTGGGAAATAAGAAAGGACTCTGTTCATTTCCTACTTCTATGACAGTGAAAAAGATAAAGGAGGATGGTGGCCAGGACAACGAAGATCCATGCAAGCAGGTAAGTTTATGTGTGGGCTGAGAAGGGTGGAGTCAGTGAGAGCGGAATGCAGTGTGGACCGGTAGAGGTGGAGGAGGGATTTCAAAGGTGCCACGAGGGACAAAAAAGACGGCACCCTCAGGACGCTCATGTTTCCACCCATGTTTCCAGGCACCTAATTGGATACATGAATCACCAGACCAAGGTGGAAATTCTAGCACGCTTGTCCTGGATTCTTTACCACATGTATTCTTCTACTGATGTACAAGTGATTGGGTCATAAAAGAGAGGTGAAGTATGTGAGAAACCTGACGGTTTCTCTCTGAATAGGCCCTGGGGATCTTTCATCCAGGTGGCCAGGACACGTCCATCGCTATTGGATCCAGTTCCTAGGGGTGGACCAGTGAGGGAGGATCACCTGGATGGGAGGGTGCTCATGGAGTGAGACGTGGCATCCCCCTTCTTGTAACACTTTTTCCCCATCCTACCCCCTGGGATATACAAACACCCTGGCCCCCATTTTTCAACTCTAACAGTTTCGCACATCATGGAATACGACGGACAAACACCAGTGCTGTTTACCTGATCTGTCCCAACACAAGGGTCAGGCAAAGTCAGGCAATTGACCAGAATCACTCACACCTGACAGCCCTTTCCCTTCCGTACAGGGATAAAAGTTGGAGCAAGAGAGCAGCATAAGAGCAAGGCAGATCGCACGACGAAACAGATATCCAGGCATGGCAGTTCAAGAGGAGGAGAAGGAGGGTGCAAACCGAGAGGGTGACAAGTAGAGATGCGACTACGCCCTTTCTGACAAAGTCCAGGAGACCTGCACAGAAGGAATTGTAAGACTGTGTGTTGCAGCAGAAGTCAAAGGTACACAGAGTGTGCCTATGCGGATAAGCAGGATAGAGGCAGATGCCTGTTACTGTGGTACCGGCCTTGACTCTCGATACAAAGAAAGCCAAAAGGTTAATAACAGCCGGTGAGTCGAGGGGAGAACCGATAAAGAAACTGAACTGTGTTGAACAAAAGTAGCAAACAGCTGATCAAAGAATGTACAAAGAACTGTTGACGTAAAAGGGCAAAGCCAGCTGCAGATGAGCTAGGCACCATGTGGGTGCTCACTCGAGAAACTCTGGGTGATTACCTCATCATTGAAACTACTATTATCAGAAGGCCTTGGGAAAGGCGAGAAGAGGGTCAAAGTGGTCATACCGGGTCTGGTAAAATCCTCTTTACACTCGAAAGTCTTTGACTGGCAGATGATCGTGAACAAGGGAAGTGAATCCCACATCGTAAGAAAGTAAAGGAACTGTGAGATTGGCATGGGTGAACCCAAAGGAGGGATGCTGATGGAAAGGTGCACAGTCTAAAGTCCCATAGAACAGTGTGTTGACAAGAGTGAACCCGGCAGAGGGTTGTCCACCTTGAACTGTTTAAAAAGACATTCAAATGTGCGAATACCACAGAGGGGGATCCAAGGGTGAAAGAACATCACTCCAGGTACAAAACGTGGGCAAGGGAGACCACAATTACTGCATCCTGACTTATTACTTGTAAACACTTCTTCATTTCTTGTGAGCCCTATCCCACACTCTTTTGTATTTATCATAAGGATTGGCAATGGGTTTTTCTTAGTATCTGCCTTTTCATTTGACAAGACGCAACTAGGACTGCCTTATTTTGATTTGATGGTCATCAGACTGGACAGGAGCGCGGAGGTGCAGGAGCACCCCCCACTGCAGGAGCAGTGGTCAGCAGTCCAGCTGACCTTACCTCTGCCTAAGGTAGGCACATTGGCCTCCTCCACAGACCCCCGTCTGTTTTTTCACCCCATTCTGGAAATTGCCTCATTGATCCCCATAATTCTGATTTAGCAAGCTAGAAATCCTCCAAGGCTCCGACTTTGAGCCAAAAGCTGCTTTTAGCCACTTTCATTCGGCCACCATTGGAATCCACGAGGGATCCTTGTTCCAAGATAGCCGCCGGCACCCTCTCGGACTCTTCGGCTACCACATGACTTCATCGCCTGCCTCGATTGGCTTGGCTTGGCTTTACTAGGCCAATTACACGCCGGCAGGCATGCGCCAGCCCACTCCCAAAGGACCATCTACCTAAGGATCCCTGCCTGTCTGGAGCCTGCTCTTCAGACTGGACAGGAGCGCGGAGGTGCAGGAGCACCCCCAGTGGTCAGCAGTCCAGCTGACCTTACCTCTGCCTAAGGTAGGCACATTGGCCTCCTCCACAGACCCCCGTCTGTTTTTTCACCTCACTCTGGAAATTGCCTCATTGATCCCCATAATTCTGATTTAGCAAGCTAAAAATCCTCCCAGGCTCCGACTTTGAGCCAAAAGCTGCTTTTAGCCACTTTCATTCGGCCACCATTGGAACCCACGAGGGATCCCTGTTCCAAGATGGCCGCCGGCACCCTCTCGGACTTTTCGGCGACCACATGACTTCATTGCCTGCCTCGATTGGCTTGCCTTGGCTTTACTAGGCCAATTACACGCCGGCAGGCGAGCGCCGGCCCACTCCCAAAGGACCATCTACCTAAGGATCCCTGCCTGTCTGGAGCCTGTCCGGAGGCATCCGAGGCCCGGACTCTGTCCCCTTTGGGTAAGGCTCTTCTGACTCCACTGCCTGCCATATCGACCCTGACCATAACGTTGCCCACTTTTGTCTTGCACTTGTGGGGTATCTGTAAGGCGCATTGGTAACATCTCGATCTCTGTGGACCTCGCTATAATGTTGCTGGCTTGTTATGGTATGCCTTATTGAGCTGCACTAGGTCGCTCCCCTCAGACCATTGTCCCAACAACGCTCCTTTAAGGTTATTACATATTCGACCTTGCTTACCTGTACTGCACATGCCTGTCTATGTCCGTTCTCAGTCAGTATTGAACCCGCTATTGCACGCAGAGCATCTTACAGTGTATGCCCGCTACTCCGTTTGTGTACAAGTCGCGCTACCCTGATGGTCTCGTTCGTACCTAGCCATCAATAACGCCTTCTGCTGCCCTCTGCGACTGGCACGGCATTTAATACAGACACTATACCGTAAATGTAGATCAGCCTCCTTGCATTGTAACTGCACTTGCACACTATTTATCCCACTGACCATTCAAATTCGCCTGATCTAAAACATCTGTTCTCATACGATGCTTAGCAAGCTCATGTCCACGACCCTAACCTGCACACGTCCAGGCCACTGTTAGCCCTCCACGCAAACTGTGTTGTGCCCTATGGTCGCTTTCAGACCATTTTAAACTGTGTTGTGCCTTATGGTCGCTTTCAGACCACTTCAACTGTGTTGTGCCTTATGGTCGCTTTCAGACCATTTTAAACTGTGTTGTGCCTTATGGTCACTTTTAGACCACTTCAACTGTGTTGTGCCTTTGCCTGATTTGGGTCACTTCAAATCTAGGTGTGTGCTACTGCCCTGGGCTTCAGCCTGTGATTAGTCAAATCCAGGGATACCCTGACCTGTGCATTCTAGTTATGGTGATATCCCTAATCTAGGTGCGTGTTACTTGGCCACTGTGATATGTCAAATTTAGGTGTTGCCTTGCCTTGTGCATTCTAGCCTACTGTAACGTGTCACATCTAGATACCACAAGGTGTATTCTAGCCTAACTGTAACACCTCTGCCTGGTGCACTGCGCACTATTGTATTTAATGAGCCTGACACCCAAACTTAGCTGTGCTGCATTTTGCAATGCCTCAGCCGGGCCTCTAGTCATATTATAGCATTTGCACCTATTGCCATTGTCACACCTGTCCCATCTGTGAGACCCAATCTTGTCCCTTGTCAACAAGTTCATAGGTACCCCACTCAGGCAGCTAGCACCACCATCTTGCACGTCAGTGTGCGCCTTCTACTACACTACATCCTAGCCACACACGCTGCCCTAGTCATTCAACTACCCACGGCAACTTCCCTTACCCTTGGGGTTAATAATCTGGCCTGCCCGAACCTACACCACCCAGCTTCACCTACCATGACTATGACCCCCATAACGAGCCCCTCAACAACTACCGCAGGCGTTCACCACTCTAGTAACCAGATTAACCAATACCTTAATGACCCAGCTCTCTGGCTGGAACACTTTGCCACGAAACCCACTCCCAACCAACCTTGCCCCCTCATTCTCAGGAACAAGAGACTAGGCACTAGATTCCGCATTTGTCACTCCCACACCAACGCCACCAAGCAAGCCTCACATATTCCACCCAGCTCACCCTCATCCACCGCTACATGCAAAACCAAGACTACAGGGGTTAAACTGCCTGTGTTCAAGTGCGCCCTTATCAATGCTAGATCTCTCACAGCACACGCTCTTGACATAGCCGACCTCATCACCACTGCTGACCTTGACTTCATTGCCATATCCGAAACTTGGCTATAAGCCGCATCTGGCCCCTCTCTATCCCTGGCCTTACCGCCTGACTACGGCATCACGCGCTGTGACCGCTCCTCTGCACAAACCAGAGGTGGCGGCGTGGCCTTCATCCACAAAAAATCCCTTAACCTAAGAGTGGTATCCGACTCCAAACTCGAATCAGCTGAACTGCTGTCTATCAAATTATTACTAACACCCAACCAAACGGCCACCCTTCACCTTATCTACAGGCCCCCAGGTCCGGCATCCACCTTTGTCAGTGAAATTTCTACTCTCCTCTTGACAAAACGAAAAACAACTCACAAACAATCATCTTAGGCGACCTCAACTTAGGTCGTGGTGACCCAAAAGATCCTGTGGCAAATGATCTGGAGAATGCTCTCACAGACCTAGGCCTCACCCTGTCCATCCAAGAACCGACCCATATCAAAGGCAGGACCATCGATTGGTTAGCCGACTCCAACTGCAACATCCAGGTCCTCAACAACTCCCCATGCTTATGGTCTGACCATCACATCATAACGTTTAACATTGAAGCAACCCCGCAAGCCCCGACACCAATAGCCCCAGCACTCCCTACTCGCAACAAAAAAAATATAACGAAGGAACAACTCCTCCCACTGTTACTCCCATCCCTTAATGTGGCTACTAACTCATGTTCTGATCCCACCTCCCTAGCAGACACCTATAACCAAACTATGCTCACGGCTATAGACTTTATAGCACCAATCAAACCTAGGAAGGCCAAATCACAAGCACATCTTAACTCATGGTTCACTCCACAGCTAAGAATCCTCCACAAAGCTAAACACTGTGCGGAAAATCGTTGGAAAAGCCACCCGTCTGATGAGCATAAAGATGGCTTCCTCCTCGCCCCCCTTACTTACAAAGATGCCATCATTACTGCTAAAAGAGAGTCGCTTAACAATCGTATCCTGCAAGCTGATTCAAACACCAAGGAACTCTTTAGCATCCTAAAAGAGCTCGAAACCCCAGTCTCCCCTCCAGACACATGCACGAAAGATAGCAAATGGTGTGCTAACATTCAAGCAGCCTTACTAAACAAAATCTCTATGCTTCAACCCAAAATTAAAGACAAGCAGGACGGCCTGAAGCTTGACAACCGCTCACTCTCTCCTACTAGGCCCCCCCTTTCTGACACTGCGAACACTAAACCCTTCACCTTCTCACCGCTCACTGTCACTGAGGTAGAAAACATCATCCTAAGAATTAAACCGTCCAACTGTCAAGGTGACCCATGCCCAGCTCCTATCAATAAGGATTCTGCCCATGATCTAGCTCCATTCATTACAGCCTTCATCAACTCCTTGTTTAAAACAGGTATTGTCCCGGACAACCTTAAGGACGCGTGGGTGATCCCGCTACTAAAAAAACCTTCTCTAGACCCAAGTATACCCACAAACTTCTGACCTATTACTACAGTACCGTTTCTGCTTAAGATACTGGACCGTGCAGTTTACCTGCAGATCCAAAACTATTTCGAATCGAACAATCTGTTAGGTCTAGGACAATCCGGATTTCGGCCCAGACACGGGACCGAAACAGCTTTATTAGACCTAAAAACTCAGATCGAAGTATTAAAGGACAAGGGTAAATTAGCAATGATATTACTCCTCGACCTTTCCGCCGCATTTGATTTGGTCAACCACCAGATCCTTTGCAGGCACCTCCACTCTGCTGCCAACTTCTCACCGTCCGCTGCGGCTTGGATCAAATCCTTTTTGAGCAACAGATCTAGGAGGGTCTTTGCACCTTCCGCAGCCGTCGATCCCTCCCCCATTAATTGCGGCGTACCTCAGGGATCTTGCGTGTCACCTACACTTTACAATATCTTTACGAAACCACTCTTTGATGTGCTTGACTATCTGGGTTTCTCCTACACCAACTATGCGGACGACACCCAGATACTCATTCCCATCTCAGGTGATTATCTAGCTGACACCAAGGCCCTCAATGACGTCTACCTGGTCATCCAAGCCTGGATGGCCCAGCACCAGCTATGTCTAAACGACGATAAGACGGAGCGCCTTATCTTGGGTACCTCACAACGCCTGAGCAAACTTGAGCCGTCTTATCAGTCATTCACCATAGACGGCAATACCATACGAGTCTCGAAAGACACCAAAACATTAGGCTTTTACCTGGACTCCAACCTATCCTTATCCAGACAAACAAATGCAGTCAGGTCTGCCTCTGCCTACACGTGCAAACTTATCATGGCAAAAATGGATTACTGCAGTGCTCTTTACTTAGGCACCAGCCAAGAGAACCTGTCCAAACTCCAAACTACCCAGAATAATGCCATTCGAGCGGCCTTGAACATCCCTCGTAACCACCACATTTCAGAAGCCAGAACCAGCCTAAAGTGGTTACCTGTGAAGCAGAGAATCTCTCTAAAAACTCTGGCCCTCACGCACAAATGCCTGGCCAACAAGGCCCCGATCTATCTCTGCAGTCGGCTATCACGCCATTCTACCGCCCGACCACTAAGAACTGCTCAGACCCACTGTCTAACGATCCCCAGGTTTAAGCTTCAAAAAGCGGGAGGCACCAGCTTCCCTGTCCTAGCCTCTAAACTATGGAACACCCTCCCTGCTACCATCAGAACCGAAGACTCTTTCAACACCTTTAAGACCAAAACCGAATCTTGGCTCTTTGACCAGCAATAAGACATGCTCGACATCTCTGTCCAACATACTCCGGTCCGCTTCCTTTGATACCATTTCTGGCCCACTACCTCTGTTACTAATTCAGCAAACCCTAGGATACATCCTCTGTTAATCAAACTCATTTCAGCCGGCAGACCGTTTCTCACCACCCCCAACAGTGTCACACTAGCTAGAACACTTATCATGGCAAAAATGGATTACTGGGTCTGAGCAATTGATTTCAAGATGGCATCCGGCGCAGGAGGACGTGCTTGAGTGTCTCAATATAAGCCATCAGTTATGCATTTTAGGCGGGCCTGGCCCACAGACCGGGACATTGAGCAGGGGGACCTCGGCAACGACATCTGAGAAAACGGGTGACGAAGGAGAATTGGAGAGTGCACCCAGACAACAAAGTGGCCGAGAGTGAGCGAGTGGCGCACCAGCTTAGCAGTGCAGCCCGGGTCGCGGACCGATCGCACCAGCTGGGCGGTGTGTGGAGGAGCTGGCTTCTCAGTTGAGGGCGCCGGAACGCAGAAGCAGGAAGCACCCATTGCGTGGGTTCACAAGGGTGTCATCGGGACCCTCTGTCATACAAAATTCCAGCAATCAAGGAGGAGTCCCGGGGGTCGGGCCGACGGACTTGCCCGAACGGTCAGTAGCAGGCCGGGCTGAAGAGTATAGAGCGAGATTGGAATCTATAGTGGGGTTTAGGATCCCCCATGAAGGGTATATGGGGAGAAAGGACCAGGGGCACTGGGCAATCCGTACCAAGGCACATAGCAACCCAGCACCACCCCAAGGGGTCACACGGGAGGGATGGTTGGGAGGAAAGAACAGGATGACGGCACATACACAGGACTGCGAACATCTTGAGGCAAACCAAGGAAGGCTACAGGTAATTAACAACAGGATCAAGTGTGGATAGGATGAACATGGCTCTAGTCTCTAGTGATGATACTATCTCAGAACATCAGGGGCACGAACACCCCGATGAAAAGTGCTAAACTGGAAAGACAGGCATGGAAGTTGAAAGCAGACATCAGGCTATATCAAGAGACACACATAAAAAAGGAGTAATTCTCGTATCAAGATCAGAGGAGCTAGAAACACCTTTCAATCTAATGCGGAAGGAAAGAGGGTGGTAGTCCTCATAGGCATGAGAGACACATTGAATATGCAGGTCCAGGACCACAAAACCGAAAAGGATGGGAGCTACATATTCTTGAACGCGACACTAGAAGGGAGACGTATAATGTTGGCATCCGTGTACGCCCCTAATGTGGAACAAGAAACTTTCATAATTAGCATGCTTGGAGCACTGGAGGAATTTGCAACAGGGGAAATCATAATGGAAGGAGAACTGAATATAGCATGAAACCCCATTCAGGACAGGAGCGCCAAAACTAACAATGACTCAAAAGTCCCCTCTGCGGATCTGAAAAGGGCGTTTGAGACCTCTCCCTCCATGATGCATGGTGGGTGAAGAACGGGGAAAGGCAGGGCTTCACACATTATTCCCATATTTACAATACGCAATCGAGAATAGACTATGTCTGGGTGTCCACAGGTCTGTCAGGAAGAATTATAGAAATTGACCTAGGCCCGATCTCCTTCTCATACCATGCCCCGATGATAGCGTCCATGGCTCTCAAGAATCGGGGAGGACCCATGTGGTCCTGTAGCCTTCCGGCAGAGCTGCTAAGTGATGATACAATAGTTGAGGAAATTCGAGGAAAAATAGACACCTACTGTCATGATGCCTACCCCCGGAGCACCAGGCCAGGCCCAGCACCCCCGGGAGCAGGCATCACGCCCCCGGGTAAAAGCCCAGCGGCCCTTTATAGGGGCTCTTTGGACTCTGTCCTGGCGCCGTTGGCGCCAGGCTCATGTTGGCCATCAGTCCTGGCGCCATAGGCGCCAGGCTCATAAGGGGAAGTGTTTGGTGCACTTACCTGAAGCAGACCATGCTGCACACTCATCTGATGCAGACCATGCTGCATGAAGAACCAAGCCAAATGAGGCTTAGGAGGGACTATTTTTCTGAAGGAACTATTTTGTTACTTGGGTGGGGCTGTGGAAGAACACTCACCTGGAACTTCTTCCAAGGCTATTTAAGCCACGCCCGGACAGCCACACGTGCTTCGCATTGTTCTGCATCCAGGCAGCTGAACGCTCACCATGTCTGCTCCTGCACCTGGACTCCAGCCACGCCCGCCTCGAACCTGGAACACCTGTAAGGAAAGAAGAGAAGAGAAAGGTGAAAACCAAGAACTTATTCAACCTTCTTACCTGCATCCGGAATCTTCACGCCAGCATTCCTGAAGGAAGACTTCCATTTAAAAGCACCGCGTTGCTCGCTGCAGCGCCGCGCTTCACTCACCTGTTCCCGAGACGCCGCCCGGCTCCATCGCGGCTCTCAGCACCGGTCGCCACATCTCTGCACCTAGGGGAGAGAAGAAGAGACAAAAGGTGAGCAAGGGAACACAAGAGGAAAGCCGAATTTTCAGCCATATTACTTAGCGGCTTTTCTTGGTGAACCATTCCAAATCTCGGGTCGGTGCCGCATCTTTGGCAGGTACCGCACCCCGGCCCCTATGGGGAAAGGACAAAAGACATTACTGGGGAATTATAAAGACATTTAGAGGGGTCGGCCTCAGCACTAACTCACCTGATTTTACCACCGGCAATTTAACCTCTCAACGCATCGCCTTTGTTCTGCACCTGAAATAAAGGACAGATCACAGGTTAGAAAAAAACAACATAAAAGGAGGCTCACACTTGAACTTTTGCATCTTCATACTTACGGCGTATCGCTCAGAAAAGTCAAGTGGATTTGCCAGCGCCATTCTGAAAACCAGTGAAGTAACTGGACGAACGCGCGCCCCTGCACCAGAAGCAGGATGGAGAGTTCATCCTTCCAAACCATAAGGTGAGCTTAAACCGGGGGTTTTGGAGGAAGTCAGAGAAGAACAAAGGGGGAAAGGAGGGAGCAAGCACACTATTCAGCAGACAGTTAATCCCCTTTCTCATCTGCAGAAGGATATTCCTACGGGCCAGATAAGCAAGATTTGGGGGTCCTGTTCAATCGGTGTTCCGAATTCTGTGCATCACGCTTGAAGAGGCCACAGCAACCCAGACCAGACCAGCGCCTCCGTGGGAGCCAGGTGAGCGTTACACCTACTTCGCCGAGAACAAAATAGGAGAGACACCGCGGGAGATGGTCTGGGACGCCTTTAAGGTGATCCTGAGAGGAGAGTTGATAGCACTGAAAGCGGGAATAGACAAACAAATGATTCAATGGGAAAAGGACCTGGAGCAAAAACTGTGGGACGCACGGAAAGAGGTGGTCAAAAACCCCAGCAGGTCCACGAAGCGGGACCTGCAGCACAACCAGGGACAGATGGAGCTACTCCAGAAGAGAAAAGTAGAAATGGCACTGTTGAGAATGAAGCAAAGGTACTACATTTCAGCCAACAAGGCATACAAACTGCTTGCTCAACAACTCTGTGAGAAAGGGCATAAAAGGACAATTTTAACATTGAAGGATCATAACGGTGATCAAAAGACCACGAATGAAGAAATGGTGGAGATAATGAGAAAGTTCTATCAAGATCTGTACCACTCCAGAGACCCAAATGAGGAAGGCCAGAAGGCATATCTTGAGGACCTGACACCACCGCAGCTGTCGGAAGAAACCCGAGAAGCCCTAGACCGGGAAATACAGCAGGAGGAAGTATTGAAGGCCATCAAGCAGCTCCCAAAGAACAAAGCACCAGGACTGGACGGCTACACCGATGCAGTCTATAAAATATTCCAAACCTTGCTAATCCCGAGACTTACAGCACTATTCAACAGCTTCAAATGACAGGGTAATATTACACCTTACATGAACGAGGCAAAATTAGTTCTACTCCCCAAGACGGGAAAAGATCCAACCCTTCCGGGCTCGTACTGCCAAATTGCCTTGATAAATCTAAATGCAAAACTCATTACCAAGATCCTTGCAAATAGACTGTCTGAACACTTAACGGCCCTAGTAGATACAGATCAAACAGGGTTCATCCCAGCAAGACAGACGGCAGATAACACAAGGAGAGTATGCCACATGATTGAAAAGGCAGAACGCACAAACACTAAAGCAATATTAGTAGCACTAGACGCTGAAAAAGCATTCAACAGAGTCGAATGGGCGCAGCTCTTCCACACTATGAAACATATGGGATTTGGTGAATCGTTCCTGCAGATGATTAAAGCCAACTATAAGAACCCCACAATGAGAATCTCAATAAACGGTCTTCTGTCACAAAGCGTGGCCCAGACGAGGGGTACAAAACAGTGATGTCCATTTTCCCCCCTCTATGCCCTGTTCTTGGAACCCCTTTTGGCAAGGATACGGTTGCAGTTCTTGATCAAGGGAATTCCGATGGGGGGGGAGAAGCACAAGAAAATGGACTTCACGGACGATATGCTGATAGCTCTGACAGAGCCGGGCCAATCCCTTCTGGCGCTGATCCAGGAACTGGAAGAATTCAGAGCTATCTCAAACCTCAAAATAAATAAAAACAAGTCTGAGATACTAAACTTAACGGCCGACCCAGTGGAGACTGCAGAGTTAGCCCAGGTGTATGAGATGAAACTGGCACAGGACAACATAACTTCCCTTGGTATCATGGTGACCCCTTCGATATCGCGACTTTATGAGGTGAACTTTCCAAACTTGCTCGCACAGCTGAAACGTCTTCTGGAGAAATGGAATCCCCTCAATATTTTGTGGTGGGGCAGGATAACGGCTGTAAAGATGACAGTTCTCCCTAAAGTCCTCTACTATTTTCAAGCTCTCCCAATAAAATACCCCAAATCCTTTTTCAGAGCCCTAAACAAGATGACATCCACGTATGAATGGCAGCATAAAAAACCAAGGGTGGCGATTACTGCACATAAGCATGAAGGTGGGCTTGCATTTCCCCACTTCAAAAGATATCACGAAGCAGCACAACTACAGGTAATCAAGAAATGGACGGCAAGCTCCCCCCAGCACACATGGACAAAGCAAGATGAAGTGGTGGCCGGTTCCCTGTTGTCCAACCTCCTATGGTGTGACAAGAAACACAGACACCGGAACACCAAAATAAGCGAAATTTATGGAGCGACCATGGTCGCGTGGTTACAGCAGTCAAAAGGGGGAACCTGACCATGCACCCATCCCCTTTTACCCCCGTTTGGAAACCCTGACTTCCCGCCGAGGATGGACCCCAATGCATATGTCACCTGGAAACAAGTGGGCTGCACAAAGATCTGCGACATGTTTAGTAGCCAATCAATTAGATTGTTCAATAATTGTGTCCAGGAGCTGAGAGTGAAGAGAACAGAGAAGTATCAGAACATACAACTAGCCCACTGGTTGTCGTCCCCGGTAAACAAAGTGGCAGGCACGAGGGACCTCACGAAGTTTTAAATCTACATATCAACGGACTCAGGCACCCGTAAGCTAATATCGAATCTATATATCCAACAAAATGAGCAGGGGGAGGAGGTCCAATGGAACTATATGAGAGGTTGGGAAAAGACGCTTGGGGAACCAATACCACGATCCCATTGGAAGGAAACATGGCACAACATGCCTAAACTGACACGCTCAATACACCTGAGGGAAATGTGGCAGAAAGTTGTATTGCAGTGGCACCTAACCCCAGAGAGAATACGGTGCGGAACGGTTCGAGACCGCAGCAGCACAGATAGAGGCAAAGTCGTAGTGCACATCTGCTGGAGGCATGGTGGGCCGTCAGAAGGAGGTGAAGATCCACTTTCTGCCCGGCCATGTCCGTGTGTTAGAGTTCCTGATGAAGGTCTATCATTGACCGAAATGCATTGAACAGTATAATGTTTGCCAAAGGCCTCAGAAAAATGTAAATGGTTGAATAAAAATATTTTTACCATAAATTCATCGGAATTATCAACACTTTCTCAAGAATTATTGAAGAAATTAAATACTCTTTAAAAAGAAATTTAGTGGGATACCCACACGAGTCCTACCAGCAGACTGGTGATAATTAACCAGTCAACATTACACAACATGCCGAAACTGACACGATCAATACACCTGAGGGAAATGTGGCAGAAAGTTGTATTGCAGTGGCACCTAACCCCAGAGAGAATACATGCGATATATCCTAACACAAATGGGTGATGTTGGCAAGGTTCTCAGCAAGTGAGTCACTGGAAACATATATGTGGCCATGCCCTTCGGGACTTCTGGAAAGAAGTCAAAGCACAAGTGGAAAAAATGGTCCAAGGAGCAGGTAACCTGGAAGCAAGAGTATGGCAGGCGGGAATTTCGGACCCAAAGCAAAAGACTTATACCAAGAGCCAGCGAAAAGTTATAATGGTCCTAATTATAGCTGCGTGGCTAACAATAGCCCAATGCGGGAAACAGCATGAACCTCTGACGCAACTCCAAAGGCTCAGGAAAGTATGGCACTTAATCGCAATGGAGTGGATGAGTTGCAAGGTACAGGGCATCCCGGAAGAGTTCCAGACACACTGGGGTCCCATTTTACAATATTTACTGAGTGACTACATGCTGCAGTGGAGCCCAGACAAGATCCGTATCCTGAACATTCTTTGATCCTCAAAATAGAACCAAAGGTTTAAGAAGCGCAGACTGTCACGCCGTCCTGCTTTTTAGGGGAAAAAGGGGGGTGGAGGGAGGGTGAGGGTGTTCATTTGAAGTTTGAAGTTTGTATTATCAGTAAAAATTTCAATTAAAAAAAACAGCTCAATTTATTTCATGAGATACGTTCAAAGGGTTTGACCATTAAATGCACCAACACCAAATCCTTGGCTTCTCCAATGAGAAGAACGCTATACTTGATATTTATTCTTTTGGTGAGAAGCTATTGAAAGTAGCCCCTATGTAGGTCACCTTGGTGTTTTAGTCGCCACTTGTCCACAAGATTTATTTGCTTCTCTGTAGGGATGTTGGTGCCTTTCGTTGATTTTTCAAGATATTTGCGATTGCACAATCTCACGAGCACTTAAGATCTACAGCACCAGCTTGCCATTCAGCTCTCTGCGTGAAGATTTACCACTTTTGCCGAATGAAAGTTTCACCAAATGTTTCTGCTCCATGTTGTACTACTGTTTGGCCACAAAAATATAGGTGGTAAGTTTAGGTAAGGTAAATAGAAAAGAGGGTAGAGAAGGGGTTTGCGTGGGGGTCCTCCCGGCTTTTTGCAGTTAACAAAAGTGGTGGAATCAGAATTTAGCGAAATGAAATTTGGTAAAAATAGTCGGGAAACATTCATAAATCCCTGTATTTGTGGGGTTATAAGACTTGTCCCCAATTTAAAAGCAGTGAAATGTATTCTCCTCTTAACCAATTGGCTCGCTTCCTAACTTTGGCTCAAAGAATGCCTATTATTCCTTTGATGTTGTAGTTTGGTATGGAGGTTGTTACTTCCAAGGACAGATTGAGGCCCATGTTATATTGGCTTAAATTCTTTATTTCTCCCCTTTTTTCTTTCAATATAAAATGGCGCTCATTGTTTTTTTTTGTTTTCTCTTTGCCTGGTGCTAAGGAAACACCCCAGCCTCGTTACATTAGAATGGTGACATTTAAGTTAAATATCCCTTTTATTTTCATTAATCTCCAACAGAACTTTAACTGCAGTAAATTGATTTTCAAAGACATTTTTAAAGAGTCGACCTTCTACCAAATGATGGTGGCATGATGGAATAGTGGCATGATATGTCACTATTTAGAAATGAGTGGGTGGTCTGTGGAGTTTAGCATTAAACAGAGCGAACTCTTCTCCTTCAATGTATTATTATATGTTATATTGATTGTGGTTACCTTACTGCTCACTCACTTCACCTCCAAGTGGTCAAAAGATATACCATGGGAATCAGTGCCCACCTTATGAGTTTAATTGGGTGGACCTTCTGCCCTTTTTATAGATCTGCCCTTGTCGCATGAACATAAGGAGGCAGTAGTCATGAGACCGGTCTTCTTGGCCAGAGAAATAAACACTGTTCCTGAAGTACTTTACGGATGTAGTTGCAGTGGGCCTGACTTTCCATCACATTTGGGATGTCACCATTTCTTTGACAAACGCCTGGAGGGCAAGAGAAAGTAACATTAAAGTCCCAACATCCCAGGAGTTACGGAGGTGGTATGCCGAGACCTGGCAAGTCGACCTTGTCGGCAACAGCCCGCCGCTCAAGTTAAGGGCCCGAGCGAAGCGAGGGTCCTAAGCCTGGTGGTGCTGTTACCACCAGGGTCAGCCCGCCGCTGAGAGGCATACCTGCATTAGCACCCATGTAGTTCCCTATGTAGCTGGTAATGGTGTTATTTAAAAAAAAAAAAAAAAACGTACCTCTCCTGCCCACGCAGCCCTGTGCCGTGCAATGCTGCTGTAGGCCTCAGTCCGTTATGGACTGAGGGGAAAGGAGCACTGTAGTGGGCCGGCCGGGCCGCTCAGCAAAGGTACATTTTTTAAAATATTTTTCTGTAAAATACTCAGCACCTGTGTAGAAAACTACATGGGTGCTAAGGTGAGGGGAATCAGGGAACAGAAGGGGGTGCTGGCTTCCCATATTGCTCGGAACGCGGAATTGTACTAGACAGTACAGCCTGATTGCTCAGCACCCCCTTCCAGGGTGCTAATGGAATAGAACTATATAGGGGAATCTTTTCTAGAGATTGCATCAATAAGGCTGGGAGT
Source organism: Ambystoma mexicanum (assembly GCF_040938575.1). Classification (NCBI taxonomy): domain Eukaryota; kingdom Metazoa; phylum Chordata; class Amphibia; order Caudata; family Ambystomatidae; genus Ambystoma; species Ambystoma mexicanum. Next base: position 81,939,298 of record NC_090938.1, read on the forward strand.
TCTTTTTTTGTTGCAGGGGAAAATTGGATGCAATACATTATATTGGTTCTAAACTGCTTTTGTCATTTGTATGAACTCTATGGATTTATGGAATTATATATATTTATTCATAGTTATATTATTTTGCTGAAGAAGCAAAGTTTTCACATGCCATTGCCCTGATAAGACTGTTTATGAGTGAAAAGTCTTAATCACTGAACTCTTATGATGGGGTTGATTGGTTTTGGTTGGTTGGTTTCTTGTTTTACATCAATGTTATGGTTTCCATAGATTGTAGTATTTATTCTATACGTGCCTGCCCTTTAAATTAATGTTTAAATGGATGTAATCATTGAGCATAAAGCATGCAAAGTTAGGTCTATCATTTCAAATATCCTTTTTGGATAACTCCATGACATTCTTTATGTTGCGTCGTCCATATATTATGATGATTGGTATAACAGTTGATGGATGGATAAATTGTATAATCATGTATGATTTCTATGGGATTTTATTTCGGAAATAAACATATTACAGATAGACTACTAATCTGAGACATCCATGGCCATACACAGCCTGGACCAACAATGTACTGAGTATGGTAAAGGTCACGTGCTCAACTCTATACAACACCGTAATTCTGGGCATGGCAGTGACCGACCAGCCAGGGAAATGCACCATCAAAATAAGCTCACAACACACAGATTGGCAGGTAGCATGGACTTGTGATTGTTTACCTAATTGGTGGAACTTGTTACATTGCTGTTGGTCTCCAGGATATTGACACCAATTCATTATCCATGAAGGATCGGTGGTGCTGAAACTTCTTGAGTTAGAGAGATGCACCTGGCAACTCATGAGAACTCCTGTCTGCGTGTAGATTGGCATGATGTCTGTTTCATGTGTAATCTGAAAAAACACAGGCTCCCCCTCCCTTCTTCACGTTTATCAGTGGCCTGAAGCTTAGTCCGTGCTAAGGTTGAAAAGATCCAATACCCGTTTGTCAGAGATGTATTAAAAAACAGTTTAATATTCTATAATTCATAGTAAAAACATTGAATACATAGCAGAATACATGTGACTATACAATAAATACGTAATACCATCAATTTTTCCAAAAGCTTTGACAAAACACCTTGTAGTAATGTGGGGTAAGTATATAGTTGTGACTCAATTACCACAGCTGGAACATTTGTACATCATCTGGGTTCTAGTGAACATGCCAGGTAGGCACTCATCCTCACGTGATACATTTGCTGTACACCAAGGAAGATATTTTTTTTATTAAGACAAGACAGGTTTTTCCTTTATTTATTAATACAAGGTCTTGAAAAATTCCATCTGGATTTCTGTGAAAATGCATTGATAGTTACAAATGATTGTTGGGTAATGATTGTTGTGTACAGAAAAAATGTAGCACATAGTGGGAAATACACAGCCAAATCGGTTAGAAACTTGTAGAGTAGGTCCCAAATAAAGCCTGCTCTCCAATCGCCCAGGAACGTTCACACCAAAATATGTGAAGTATGATGAGCAAATAAACCAAGAAAACCATGGACAGTAGGGTATCCATTAAGAAAACCCTACCAACAAATGAGATAAAATGAAGATTGCCTAAGTACAGTAACCATTGCCCGGAAGAAACCAAAAAGGTCTTAATGGAAGACGAATGGTGACATCACAAGGACTCGGACTGACTTGCAGATAGAAGAACTGACAACCCGAGAATGATGCAAAGAGACGAAACGCCATGAATAAGGACATTGTGAACCTAAGGTGAAAGGACGATGCCGAAATGCAAAGAAGTGTAAAGCTGTAAGCATGATGAAGACATTCAACCAGTTTACACCTGTAAATATGCTTGGAATCGCAAGAAAGCTAAGAAGAAAACAGTGCGGCTTGCTATGCTTAGTAGCAGAATAGTGTGGCAAGCGCCATTATACATAATCTACCTCAAAACGAAGCACAGTATTATAAGTGTATTTCTACTTTGCACAAGAAGCAGAATCAACCCAGGTTACTAAAGGCCAAATGAGAACATTTCATATTTAGCAAAAACGAGAAGAGACGGCTGAAACAAAACTTGGCAGAGGCAACTCGTGCCAGGAAAGCCAAGGTCATACCAATAGAAGAAGCGAACAGTAGCTACATTTAATTGAAACTAAGAACAGAATATCCTGCCTCTGAAAGGTCGAGATAAGAAGACGTAGACAGGTGGCGGGCTAAATGAGAATCAAATACACAAAATTGAGAGAAAAGAGACAAATTCACGGTGTAGGAATCACGTGACCAGCTGAGCAAGAAGAAGCGAGGGTTCACACCTACGTTTGGCACCTAACCAGGCGGAGATATCAGAAAGTTTCCAGACAGAAGATGCAGTCTCGAGGCCAACCACAGTGAACTAATTGACACATGGCTACTAAAGTGATGATTGATTGTAACCATAATCGGAGGAAGGCCGGGTAACTAAGGGGCAGCCCGCACCTGGCCTACCATTCTGCGTGCTGATAAGCGAAGTGGAAAAGTATGCATGGGGTTGGTGCCAACCTAATCACAATGAACCAAATAATCTAGGGTCCTATAGTTAGTAGAACCAATGGGAGGTTGTACTTTTAGTGACGTCTACAGTAGTCATTTTTGAAGGAAGGGCTTAGACGCCCACCTGAAAGTGTTTACGCAATCCCCTCACTCTGTTACCATATACAGATATAGTACCTATAGTAAAGTTACCTTTTCGTAACCAATAGAATTGCATGTTAATTTTTGAGTGTTACACGTCAATGATGACGATTTTTTAGTATAAATGTTACAACTTGTATGAATTTCGTTGGAGTAGAAGCGAGAAGGACGATTGCATCACTGCTGATATCCGTAACTCCCAGTTTTCTGTACTTGTCATTAAACGCACTCCCTTTGCCAAACCATTGAGTTGTCCTTATTGATTGGTGTTGGAGTAATGAATCTGCACCCCCATCCATCTCAAGGGTGCAGCTATCTCGTCTTAAAGTACTTCTGAGCAAACCTCAGCTCTATGGGCCGGCCAGGGGGTCTCGGAGTACAAACTGACATATGATTAATTGGTCAGACTGTGGGTCGGTCGACACATTGGGCCTCATTACAAGTATGGAGGTAGCCATGCCGGTATTAGCGGCATGGCTACCCCCATACCTGGTACCTGGTCCGGGATCCTGGAATGGGGAAGTACCGGGCCATTCCGACCTTGGAGGGCCCGGTAATTCCCATTCCAGGGAACCCGGACCCGGTACATCCCCATTCGAGCCCCCGTAGGGCTCAATGTGAATGGGGAGGATGCAAACAACGGGCCTGTTAATGACGGGCCCGTTGTTTGCATCCTGGTCTGCTCGCAGGACCCACTAAGGACGCCTGGTAAAACGATGCGTCCTTAGCAGGTCCTGCGAGGAGACCTCGTATTGGGGCAGTAGAGGGATAACGGGGCCGGCATCTCTACTGGCCCCATTATCCCTCTACCGCATACCTCGTAATGAGGCCCATTGTGTTTCTAGCTCCTACTAAGGGACCGGCCTATCCTAGACAATCCGAACTGTTCTCAGGGCGGGTCTTCATCAGGACGTGGAGAGACTTGTTTTGGAAGTAATACATTCTAAACTCTCAAGGTTTTTCTTCGGGTGGTAAACTGTCGAAAAAGAAAAAAATACACCATATAACCCGTTTAAAAACGAATCTCTTACCTGCTTGCTAAATTATTCATTTAAGCCAACAAAACATAGCATGACACTTACCTCTTTCTTCTAACGCGTGATTTGGGCACATTTCTTAATTTATTTTCTTTCAATGGATAAAATCTCTATCAGCTTCGAAAATGTCTTTAAAAAGCAAAAAACGTACATTATTGTCTTGTTGAACATGTCTAACCTTTAGTTGCTATAACTTGTTCAAGCACACTAATCACCTTTTCTTCATAAACCAACTCGTCAGTGTTGGAGAAATGCCTAAAAAGGGATGGAAATGGCTTCTCTTCACTTTCTTTCCCTTGCACCCCAAAGCGTGGGCAGAGTAATGCTGCCAAACCCTACAATATTGAAAATAATTGAAATGTTTTTAATTCTTTTTATTAAAAAACGACTCCAGTTGTTTTCTATCATCTAGTTCATAATTTAATTCTCTTCTTATCTCTTCGGCTAGCGCTAACATAAAATCTTGTTGTCCAACCCTGGCACTAATTGCAAACTGACTCAAATTGCCAATAGTTTTTATTTTGCTCATTTAGATATATGCCGAACGTCCAGGGTCAAAAAACAACTCCCCTGTTCAATACAAATCCTGCACTGCCAGGTCCATATCTACAAAAACCAGGCACTCATTCTTATCTGCTGACTGATGTTGATCCATGCGCGCACATATGTACGATGCCAATAGTTATTAATAGGCACAGAAGACCGATCTCCAAAAAAATGATCTCCAATGCTCCGAACCATTCTTTACTACATGGGTAATGCTATCTGTTGTCTGCTTGTCAGTCAGACAAACCACACGCCACTCACTCGTTGCACCGGACTAGCATGTCATAGTTCCGGCAACAGTTGCGCTTTGAATTATTGAATAATATACTGTAAAATATACTCAAGTGTAAGCTCCTTGCACTCGAACGTTCTTTTCAGGAATGCCGAAACCTTGTGGAACCACGTCTAGACCCCTTTCTCTTTTTATTTCCAGCATTGAACCAAAAGCTGCACATGCATGCTGCATTGGTCTCCGGGAAGACCGGGCACCATATTGGAATGTAGCTTTTGCTCCATTACTAATGCAGTTCTAAAAACAATGGCTAGAATGTTCGATATCCCTGTCTAGCACTGTTTTTAAAATTTTTGATGTTTTTGACATGGATCACATTATAGATGACTGTTCTTTTAAATGGCAACTCGAGAAGTAATAGGCAGATGCTAGACGCATGGTAGCGGTGAGCAAGCCGAAAAGAGGAGGACAACATATATAACACTCCACTGCCAATCATGGTAGTCACATGTGTTGGATATTCTTATTTATCACACTGTTTCACCTCTACATAGAGAAGATGCCCAGATGTTCAAAAAGGTGTCAAAGTTACAAAATGCATCATAAAAGAATTGAAAAAGACTATTTATAAGATGTTAACTTGGCCCATACCGTATCCGATGTTAGACACTGGTACATTGTCAATATACCTAGCAACATCTGTATGTTGGGTACAGATAGTCAATGCATAAACAGACTCCACTCTATTGAAGTATTGAGACCATTATTTACTGAATCCAACCTGTGAATCAATTTTTGTTCAACTTTTCTCAGGGATAGGTCAAGGTCTCCTCCTCAGGAATCATCCGTTATAGTCTGCATAATGAACCAGAATATATCTGTACGTTTGTGTCGTTTTTCCTTAAAATGGGCCAACATTGGTTCTCAGGTACCTTTTTCTTCATACAGGAGCGGTGTTCAGATATCCACTGTCTGTTCTCACGTTTTGTCTTTCTAACATAAATCAGACCGCAGGGACATTTTGTACCTTAAATCGCCCATTTTGTCACGCAGTTAATGAATGAGTGAAGTTTCCTTTGTAGGTCATATAGGTCTATCTCTTTCATATCTTTTGTCAAGGAACAAACAAAACACCGCACATGAAATGACCCATTACTGGTGGTAGTGCCCAAAGGGTGGACTGAGTAAGAGACTGTCAGGCCGATTCATGGAATTACTGTGCGCTGAAAATATCGGCGCAAGCGTGCGAAAACGTGCGATTCGCAGTGAAAGTGCGAAAATCGCAGTGCAAGTGCGAATATCGCAGGGAAACCAGCGCACATCTATTCATGGAAGTCCGTGCGCGAGTAAAATCTGGGATGTGCGCTGAAAAAGTGCGCAGCGCACGCCGGCGCACAGGTCATCTAACGGCGTGCGCTAAGGCCACAGCAAAAGCGCACATTGCGCGTCGCACATAACAAAAGTAGGCGGAACAAGGGGCGTGACACATGGAATGGGGAACAACTTGTGAAAATGTGGGCGTCACGGGGGAAGCACAGGAGGCAAGTACGCGGAACGCCCACACGCTCGCCTACAACACGTATTCATGGAATCGAATAAGGCAAAACAGCGCACGGGCAAAGACGCGCACAGGCCTAAACACGTCCGCCACACGAAGGCAGGCGGTCGCGTCCCTGCGCATGAAAAAAATGTGTGCCAAAATGTGCGCCCACAAAAAGCAGGTATATACAGCTATGTAGAATCTCCCATACTGTGGGCCTCTAGGACAAATGACGTGCAAAGGGGTACGTGACAAACTCGGACACCCGCTGTGTGAAAAATAGCATGTGCGTGTATTTCGGGGGTGCGCGGGAAGTTCTACACGCTATTTGCCCTGGGGTAGCGGGGCACGTGTATTACAGGGGTTTGCGTGAAGTTTCACATGCGATAGGCCTTGGTCGAGCGGGGTACGTGTAAATCTGGGGTTTGCGTGAAGTTTCACACGCGATAGGCCTTAGTCAAGCGTGGTACGTGTAAATCTGGGGTTCGCGGGAAGTTTCATACACGATTGGCCTGGGTACTTGTATTTCAGGGGTGCCGTGAAGTTTCACACGCGATTGGCCTGGGTACGTGTATTTCAGGGGTTCACGTGAAGTTTCACATGCGATAGGCCTTGGTCGAGCGTGGTACGTGTAAATCTGGGGTTTGCGGGACGTTTCACACGCGATTGGCCTGGGTACATGTATTTCAGGGGTGCGCGTGAAGTTTCACACGCGATTGGCCTGAGTACGTGTATTTCACGGGTTCGCGTGAAGTTTCACACGCGATAGGCCTTGGTCGAGCGTGGTACGTGTAAATCTGCGTTTCGCGGGAAGTTTCACACGCGATTGGCCTGGGTACGTGTATTTCAGGGGTTCGCGTGAAGTTTCACACGCGATAGGCCTTGGTCGAGCGTGGTACGTGTAAATCTGGGTTTCGCGGGAAGTTTCACACGCGATTGGCCTGGGTACGTGTATTTCAGGGGTGCGCATGAAGTTTCACACGCGATTGTCCTGGGTACTTGTATTTCAGGGGTGCGTGTGAAGTTTCACACACGATTGGGCCTGGGCGAGCGGGGTACCACTCACCGTCTGCCTTGCGTGTAGAAGAACGCGTAACCAACACCCACCCGCTGTGAAGTAATAGCGTGTGAACCCCAACGCCTGGAAAACACACGCACCGTACCCCACGAAAAGCACGTACAGGCCCGTGCGCGATACGTCACATTTGTTCCAATGAAATCGCGTATGTGTGCTGATGCGCTTACGTGCTAAGGGCCTTTCCTCGAATTACACGCTGACGTGCAAGAATTTCACGTGCCAAATCACTCCGTATCAAGGTGGCCACGCAAAAACACACGGAAGACCACGCTCCTGCCCAAAAGGCCGAATTACTGCCCCACAGAGCCCCGAGCAGCCTCCCACGAGCCATCTGCTGCTGTCTGCCTGCCTGCTGCCATCGTGCCCTGCCATTTTGTGCCTGCACATCTGCCATCTGCAGGGGTGCAGTTGTTGTGTCCACCCCTGCTGGAACAGAAGCCTCCCGACTGGTATACCATCGCTCCACAGCCCAGCCCCAGGACCCAGTTGCCCACCCACACCTGCCTCGGGGGTCGCCATGTCGGGGCAAACACCATCTGAGACCACTGGTGACCCCCAGCCAGAGTGGCAGAGAGCCACCATCTTCAGTCAGAAGGAAGTTGGTGTCCTGGTGGAGCTTGTCCTGGGGCATTATGATGCCCTCTTCAGATCATCACGCATCAACAAGGAAGGACGGGACAGGATCTGGGATGACTTTGTGGTTGCCATCAACGCGGAGGGGGTGGCAACCCGCAACATCAAGCAAGTCAAGAAGCGCTGGGAGGACTTGAGGTCCAGGACCCTCTTAAAGGCCCGGCGCCTCGTGGAGGGGGGCCGGGGCCGCATGAGTACCATCCAGCTGAGGGTCCTGGAATGCGTACGCCCAGCGCTCCATGCCCAGATCCTTGAGAGGCAGACCCGTCTTGAGTTGAGCAGTAAGTGGCCAAGCATTGCTGTGTGAGACATGGCATGTTGCAGTGTGCTGGTTGTCTGATACTTGCCTGTATGTGTGACATAGGCAATGTACGTATGTGTGTGTGCAGAGACATCATGGTCATGCATGTGAGATCAGTAATGTGTGATCCACATGGTTGGTGCATGTGTTTAAATGCAACATGGGGAGCTCTGTGCGGAATGGACACATGAGAGCATGCCAGTCTCTGTTCCTGGACATGGGTGGGGGTGAGGGATGGGTGCTGATGCCATGTACATGTATGGTGTGCATGTCTGTGTGTCTGACCTGCGTGTTTGTGACTTGTGAATGCCATGGATGCATGACACATGTCTGTGACAATGTTCAGATTCACTGATGCAGCCTAGTCTCCTTGTATCCACTGTGTCTGGGGTGTACGAGGCCAGATGGATGAAACTACAGTGAAGTGTGTGCATGTGATAGGCATGACCCCCCATGATGCATGTGAGTCTCAAACCAACATTGTATGTTTCAAGAGTCCCTTGGACCTGTATGCTAATGTCCATAGCATGTGCCATGAATGTTACTGCATGTGTTTTGCCTGCACTGACCCATGTGTTGTGGAGGGACATGATGGAAGTGATGTTTGACAGTGCCACTCATCTGCTATTGCTTCCTGTCTAGGGGACAATTGTACAGTACCCTGATGCTTGTGTTCTATGTCTCCCTCTACACAGCGGCAAGTGAAGAAGAGGGCGGAAATGGCGCTGTGGAGCAAAGCGGCGGGGATGCCCCCACGGCTGCAGTGGAAGGGGTGGGTGAGCCCCCACAGGGGCTTGCAATGGCGGGAGACGGTGTGGAGCCATCGTGGTTGGTGGTTTCCACAGAGGAGGAGGAGGCCGCTACTGAGCTGCACATGGGGTCTGGTGGGGGTGGTACCACTGGTGCAAGTGGTGCAGTCCAGGCGCAGGGGCAGGAGGCAGCACAGGTCGCCGTGGAGGGGCCTGTCCATTTCACTGTCCCTGACACTGTGACTGCACCACCATACACCAGCAAGGATGCCACATCCCAGGCCCGTCCGCAGGTAGGAGGGATGTCCATGTCATCTGACACTCCTCTACCTGTGGACGAGGGGACCCCTGGCTGTATGCAGAAGGTCCTGATTGGTGTCGCGTTGCAAACGGGTGTCATTCGTGATGACGTGCGTGCTTTCCGGGGGGAGCACGCACGTCATCACAAAGAGCAGCGTGCCAACATGGCCCAGTTGGGAGCGAAGATGGTCGGGGGTTTCGTACATGTGTCGGCCACTCTGGCGACCCTCTCCTCCTCTGTGGAGGGTATGCGCCAGTCGTTCTCCATGCCGTCTTCCAGCCCAGATGCCACCAGGGCCCCCTGTGGACCTGCCCCGACCAACGCAGCCAGCTCGGTGGGGCTCCCATCCCTGCCACAGTCGGGAGTCGGAGGTCCAGCAGGGGTGGACACACCAGCAACTGGAGCACAGCAGATGGAGGATGTGCCGGCATCATCGGGCAGGGCACGTGCACGACGGCGTCGGTGGATTCCATCAGCCTGGATGCTGTCGTGCTGGCAGAGGCAGTTGCGTCGGAGGGAGCAGCAAGCTCGACTTGGGAGGCATCATGGCTCGGGGCCATCTACATCTGAGGGGCAGGCATCGGCCGGAGGGCAGGAGAACCCTGGAATGGGAGTGTCTTCCGTGTGGCAGCGGTTGGGCCAGCAGATAGGTGCGGAGCGGCGGCGGGCGGAGGAGGATCGGCTCACAATGGTCAGGGCGGAGAACTCCATGCGCAGGGCGCTGAGGCGGGCTGAGTGCCTCGAGGGTATTCGCAGGGAGTGGAGCTGGACACCGCATTACCCCTGCGAGACCTCGGGGCCAGTGAACATGCCCGCCTCCAAGCCATTGAACAGGAGTTCGAGGATGGCCTGGCCCATGACATCAACCAGTGAGCCGTTGGACTTGCCCGCCACCATTTTATATATTTCATTAGTGTTAAGTTTCCTTTCTTTTTTTCTTTCCTTTGGGGCGCAAAGACTATGCCCCACATTTTTGTATATAGTTGTTTATTCTGTAGGCTTTTTGTAGGTTTCCTTTGGACAGTTGGGCTCATGGACCCAGGATTTCATCCTTGTAAATAGTTGGAGTGTGCATTTGTCGGCTTTTTCTTTTTTTATTTTTCCATGGAGCAATGGATTTTACTTTTTCATTTCTGTTTGGTTTTGCTTTGTTGGAAGGAGACTTTGGAGACATTTTTTATTTCATATATTTTGGATTCTGATTTCCTTTTTTTTATCATTATGTGAAATTCTGCATTGTTTTCCTTAAGTCCATTGTTTGCTATTTGATTTTCTTTCACCACATTTTTTGTTCAATACATTTGTTCCCGTACTTCAATGTGTGGTATTCTCTCATTGGTTTCATGCATGTCACGATGTGGGTGTTCACATTCACTGGCACCCATTGTGTGTGTGTGACGGACATGTGCTGATGTACATACAGAAAAAGGCCAAGTAGACAGGGACAAAGGAAGAAAAAAATCAGAGAGGAAGAAACAAACCGGGAGAAAGACATAGTAGTGAACATCTCATCATATCAGTTGTCACGCATGGAATCAAGAGTTCTACACAAAGGTCTCTCGTTTGTACCACAATATAACACTAATCTCCTGAGGGAAAGGATTGATTTCTTTAAATTAATGAGGAGATTAAAATTCAAGGTCTTCTTCAATGAGCATGCAGAAGACGAAGACACTAGCGAACCCTCAAAATTTCTGGAACTTGCACCTAAGAGTGTCTTCAATCCACCTATCAACAACCACGTCCTGACGGTTTTTGAAAGAACAGTGTTAGACCAATTCAAGAAGATTTCTTTCAGAACTAAAGAAAGAAGCAACTTCTCGAAGATTGAACGACAAACTTTGAAAAGGTTACTTGACAACAGAGAGATAATCTTCAAACCCGCTGACAAGGGAGGAGCCCTTGTCCTTATGGATAAGATCAAATATATTGAAGAGATTGAACGTCAATTAGCGGATCGAGAGACTTATCACAAAGTGGATTTCAATCCAACAGAACAAGTTAGGAACCTTATAAAGGAGGTTCTGGAGGAGGCCGAAATGAGGGAAGTCATTTCAGAAAAAACACGCAAATTCTTGGAGACAACACACCCCATAACTCCGGTGATATACATCCTACCCAAGATTCACAAGAGACTCATAGACCCTCCAGGGAGACCCATCATAGCGGCAAGCGACAGTATTCTGGAACCTCTGGCCAAATATTTGGACAAGATCCTACAACCCCTCATACAGGAGACCCCGACCTACATCAAGGACACCACTCACTTCCTGAAAAAACTCAAAGAGATCGTGTTCGTGGAAGGAAGGGACATTTTGTTTACTATGGATGTGACATCACTGTACACCAATATCGTACATGAAACGGGGCTAGAAGCCGTGGAATGGTTATTGTTAAATTCTACCAACTGTCAGGGTGACAAGATATTTGTGTTGACACTGCTTAAATTGGTTCTAATGAATAACTTCTTTAGATTCCAAGACAGGTTCTTTCTGCAAGTTTCAGGAACCAGCATGGGAGCCGCAATGGCACCAGCGTATCCGAACACCTACATGTATTACCTGGAAACAAAACACGTCTTAACATCAGCGAGGTGGTTACGACATTTAACCATTTTTATGAGATATATTGACGACGTGTTCGGTATCTGGTCAGGACCGGAAGAAGAGTTACAGGAGTTCTTTGGCATGATGAATGAATGCACCCGAGGATTAAGTTTACAACTGTCACAAGCAAAACTACGATCAATTTCTTGGATGTAGAAGTGTATGTGAAGGAGGCAAACCTGGAGACACGGATCTTCACCAAGACCACCGACAGAAACAGCCTGTTATTGGGGACGAGTTTCCATCCTCGTAGGACAATTGACAGTGTCCCACTTAGTCAATTCTTACGATATCGCAGAAACATCTCAGAAGACACTGAGTTTGTGAGACAGTCGGCATCTCTACGTCACAAGTTTGTGGAAAGAGGATACAACCCCACGACCCTAACCCAGGTCGAGGAGAAAGTTGCTACCATAGAGAGAGAAACCCTATTGAAACCTAAAGAGCGGAACAAGGATGACTCTATGGTCTATGTTACCACATACTCAGCCCAAAGTAAAAAAATCAGGAACATCATCCAATGAAATTGGCCAATGCTGCAAATGGACCCTTCAACACAACCATTCTTTCAACAATTACCAATCTTTGCTTACAGGAACAGCAATGCGCTGAGAAAAAGTTTGGTCAGAGCGGACTTATCACTGCCACTTGAGGCTCAGATTAGACACAAAGGTACTCTACCTTGTCACAACTGTCAGCATTGTAGTAATATCCTTCCAGGTAACACAATCTCACACCCCTATACAGGGAAGCCCATAACATTGAAACATTCTTGTACCTGTGATTCTTCAAATGTGGTGTATGCCCTCAAATGCCCCTGTGGGTTCTATTATGTCGGGATTACCATGAGAAAAGCTAAGCTGCGTTGGACCGAGCATAAGTCCAACATTAGGACAAAAAGTCTCAGATCCCCAGTATCAATGCACTTTTTAGAAGCAAGACATAGCATAGCTCAACTTAAGTGTATGATCTTAGAACAGGTAAAGATGGGACCGAGAGGGGATGATGTTCACAAGAGATTGCTCCAGAGGGAGATTGCTTGGATTGACCTTCTGGATTGCTTGAGCCCAAGAGGAATGAACTGTGAATTTGACCTCATGTGTTTTCTTTAATGTTTTCTTTTGTGATTTTAATTGTTTGTGCTATGTTGCTTGCAGACTGTCATTGTGAAAGTCATGGTAATGTTTCTCTCAAAAAACAATGTGCCCTAAAAATGTGCATTATGGTACCTAGTACAGAGTACTGATAGCTAGATCAGGAACATGAGTCCGGGTCAGGCATTGAATTCATTTGAAAACCTACGGATTTGGGCTCTTTTTAAAGTAAATCGATTTGTTTAATGGTGATGTGTACTTTGAGTTTCCAGATTGTGAATGGCGAAGACAACGTGAGTTCAATGTTTAGTTTAGACCTTGTGAGCTATGCAAAAGAATGTTAGCGGCAATTGTTCCGCAGGTTTGACACTGAATACAGGTTAGGATGCTTCACATTTAGCGTCCTCATTGAGGCTATTGTACAAGATGTTTGGTTCAGATTGATGTGTAGATTTCTTTGATTGTGGTGGCCCATGGGAGGGCAGGTGTAACAGGCTTTCTGTATCACACCATGCTCACCTGAAGGTCTCCATCACTACCCTGCGGGAAGTTGGGGCCTGGGGCAGTACATTACTGCCGGGCGCCCCTCTTCCCGCCGTTGTATCACCATACTCTCCACTTTACATTGGCGAATAAGAGTATGTCTCTATGTTTGAGACCAGTAATAATGTACATCCACATAATTTATAGATTGAATGAAATAATCTCTGTTCCCATTATTCAACATCTAATTAATCTTGAACTCAAACTGAGCACTAAGCTGGTGTAGCGACGACCAGGTGCCTGTGGGAGGAGCACGCCGCAAGCCTTTGGTTACGAGCGGCCAGTCCCACACCAAGATGGAAGTCTGGAATGGACGCGCGCGCACGCGCGCCGAATCCATGACGACCATGTAAACAGAGCATTTTCGGGCAGCGCGTCTTGGCGACGGGCTGCTCGATCGTTCTCGGAGTTTTGTGGTCACGAGACAGTGAATACCCTTGTTGAGATACCCTTTGTCTTGCGCGCACGGTGACGGGCACGGTACACAGGTTGGACCCTGACATTTAGAGAGTAGAGGTTTACGTCCCTAAACCCGAGATCTCGTGCCAGCGTGCACGTTATGAGAATACATTTTTCTAGATACCTGCACGATTGGCGTATCCCACTGCAATTACGAACATCAATTAGTGGTCATATTAACTCACAACGGCAATACTTCATTTATATCCTTATATCCCTTTAATAAAAACAGTATCTACTGCCAATAAATATCACGGCATTAACGGCACACATCTGTTCTGTTTTTGCCTTCAGCCATTGCGCACTGAAAGTCATAGCCTATCACCATTCTTTCACCCGGGGAGAGATGGTTATCTTCCGTCCGGGTGAGTATGCCAAGAACGTATTTACATCATGTTACAAGTTCACTCATGCTACAGAACAAATTCTGATTTGGCACGTTTGCACATTTATTACACAGGTTGACACCGGTTTTTGACCATACACACAGGAATTAAGGTCAGTACTACACCTTCTCTTAAGAGTTACTGGTGAAATCCCTTTATTTTCCCATAAGACTAACTAGTATATCCCTCCTTGTTGTAGGAGTTTATGGACACTCATGAAACTGTAACATACCCCGCCCTGAAGAAGGATTGATTAATCTGAAACTCGTCGGCACACATGATTGACAGGAGTGTGTTTATAAAACTCTGAGTGGAAAGAAGTGTACTGCTCAGAAGGACAATCATACCAATGTTACTCAGCAACATATGAATTCCTTATTTAATTGAAGATGTTACAATGTGTATAATTATCTGAGTACACCTCTGTACCTGTGGGGACGGTTTTTTAGCCCCATCTACTGTTAAAATTTCTATATGCTATACGTTTTTGTTGTTGACAATGTTTTCCCACAATATTAGGTAATAGTGTGTTGTTAATTTAATTTAAATGGTTCTTAGTGAAACTGATATAAACAAGATTTTTTCTGTTTAAATTCTGTCTCGTCTCAGAGTGGTGGTGCCTTCCTGGAGATGAGCTGATAGACAGAGATTAAAAACACCTTGACTTATAAATATATGATGTATTGTGTAAATGCTGGTTGCATCGTAAGAATACTTACATTTCTGACTCTCGTGACCTAAAACCTCTCCGATAGGGAGTGGGATGAGACTCACGAGACTCTACAAAATAACATTGGGGACTCTGCCCCATCAAGAGTGCAGCATAGGGCTACCAGCTGGCAACGGCTGGTGTGTGTCTAGTGCTTCTGATGTACATACATGCCATTTGGGTTGTTTCATGTAATGGCCATTTCAATGTGGGGTGTATGTTTTGCTTGGTTGGTTATTTGGGCAGGGGTGGCGTGCCGTGGGCTTTTGGTGGACATGAGGGCCATGATTGTGGGTCATGTTCACATGTTGGGGGGGACATGAGTGGGACATGAGTGGGGGCCTGCTGGCAGGTGCCCCTGACTGCTGGGGGTTGGGGTGCTGGGGGACATGAGTGGGGCATGAGTGGGGGCCTGCTGGCAGGTGCCCCTGACTGCTGGGTGGTTGGGGTGCTGGGGGACATGAGTGGGACATGAGTGGGGGCATGCTGGCAGGTGCCCCTGACTGCTGGGGGGTGGGGTTGGATGGGACATGTGTGGGGGCCTGCTGGCAGGTGCCCCTGACTGCTGGGGGGTAGGGTGCAGGGGACATGTGTGGGGGCCTGCTGGCAGGTGCCCCGCACTGCTGGGGGTGGGGGTGCAAGGGGACATGAGTGGGGGCCTGCTGGCAGGTGCCCCGCACTGCTGGGGGTGGGGGTGCCAGGGGACATGAGTGGGGGCCTGCTGGCAGGTGCCCCTGACTGCTGGGGGTGGGGGGTGCTGGGGGACATGAGTGGGACATGAGAGGGGGCCTGCTGGCAGGTGCCCCTGACTGCTGGGGGGTGGGGGTGCAGGGGACATGTGTGGGGGCCTGCTGGCAGGTGCCCCGCACTGCTGGGGGTGGGGGTGCAAGGGGACATGAGTGGGGGCCTGCTGGCAGGTGCCCCTGACTGCTGGGGGGTGGGGGTGCAGAGGGACATGAGTGGGACATGAGTGGGGGCCTGCTGGCAGGTGCCCCTGACTGCTGGGGGGTGGGGTAGCAGGGGACATGTATCGGGGCCTACTGGCAGGTGCCTCGCACTGCTGGGGGTTGGGGGTGCAAGGGGACATGAGTGGGGGCCTGCAGGCAGGTGCCCTGCACTGCTGGGGGCTGGGGGTGCTGGGGGACATGAGTAGGGGCCTGCTGGCAGGCGCCCCTGACTGCTGGGGGGTGGGGGTGCAGGGGACATGTGTGGGGGCCTGCTGGCAGGTGCCCCGCACTGCTGGGGTGTGGGGGTGCAAGGGGACATGAGTGGGGGCCTGCTGGCAGGTGCCCTTGACTGCTGGTGGGTGGGGGTGCTGGGGGACATGAGTGGGACATGAGTGGGGGCCTGCTGGCAGGTGACCCTGACTGCTGGGGGGTGGGGTAGCAGGGGACATGTATGGGGGCCTACTGGCAGGTGCCCCGCACTGCTGGGGGTTGGGGGTGCAAGGGGACATGAGTGGGGGCCTGCAGGCAGGTGCCCTGCACTGCTGGGGGCTGGGGGACATGAGTGGGGGCCTGCTGGCAGGCGCCCCTGACTGCTGGGGGGTGGGGGTGCAGGGGACATGTGTGGGGGCCTGCTGGCAGGTGCCCCGCACTGCTGGGGTGTAGGGGTGCAAGGGGACATGAGTGGGGGCCTGCTGGCAGGTGCCCTTGACTGCTGGGGGGTGGGGGTGCTGGGGGACATGAGTGGGACATGAGTGGGGGCCTGCTGGCAGATGCCCCTGGCTGCTGGGGGGTGGGGGTGCAGGGGACATGTGTGGGGGCCTTCTGGCAGGTGCCCCGCACTGCTGGGGGGTGGGGGTGCAAGGGGACATGAGTGGGGGCCTGCAGGCAGGTGCCCCGCACTGCTTGAGGGTCGGTGCTGGGGGGACATGAGTGGGGGCCTGCTGGCAGGTGCCCTGCACTGTTTGGGGGGTGGGGGTGCTGGGGGACATGCGTGGGGGCCTGCTGGCAGGTGCCCTGCACTGCTGGGGAGTGGGGGTCCAAGGGGGTAATGCATTGGTGATCACTAGTGCAAGGTGACATGTGGCTTGGCTGGGGGGGCATGCCCATGGTGGATGGGATGCCCGCGGGACATGATCAGGGGTGCAGGGTAGTCCCCTGTGGTGTGGTCTGCCTGAAGGGGCCGTGGAGGGTGTAGAGGGAACACCTGGGAGGACCCACACAGCCAATTCACGTGTAGGACTCCCCTGCACCCCTGAAATACACGTACCCCACTCGCACAGGGCCTATCGCGTGTGGAACTACCCGCGCACCCCTGAAATACACATACCCAGCCCATTTGCAT
Source organism: Ambystoma mexicanum (assembly GCF_040938575.1). Lineage (NCBI taxonomy): Eukaryota > Metazoa > Chordata > Amphibia > Caudata > Ambystomatidae > Ambystoma > Ambystoma mexicanum. The sequence continues at coordinate 81,956,459 of NC_090938.1, forward strand.
GTGAAACTTCCCGCACACCCCTGAAATACACGTACCCAGCCCATTTGCGTGTGGAACTACCCTTGCACCCCTGAAATACACATACCCAGCCAATTTGCGTGTGGCACTTCCCGCGCACCCCAGTAATACACGTACCCTGCTGAAATCGCATGTGGAACTACCCGCGCACCCATGAAATACACGTACCCAGCCCATTTGCGTGTGAAACTTCCTTCGCACCCCTGTAATACATGTACCCAGGCCAATCGCGTGTGAAACTTCCCGCGCACCCCTGAAATACACGTACCCAGCCCATTCGCATGTGGACCTAACCGCGCACCCCTGAAATACACGTACCCAGACCATTTGCATGTGAAACTACCCGCGCACGCCTGAAATACACGTACCCAGGCCAATCGCGTGTGAAACTTCCCGCGCACCCCTGAAATACACGTACCCAGCCCATTCGCCTTTGGAACTTCCCGCGCACTCCTGAAATACACGTACCCAGCCCATTCGCGTGTGAAACTTCCTGCGCACCCCTGAAATACACGTACCCAGGCCAATCACGTGTGAAACTTCCCGCGAACAACAGTTATACACGTACCCCACTCGCACATGCCCTTTCGCGTGTGGAAGTTACCGCGAAACACGTAATACACGTTCCCCGCTTGGCGTTTGCTGTTTGGCAGTCTGGTAAACTGGTCCAGGGTTGGCGCAGCCCTTTGCGCTGAATTGGGGATTTTGATGGCTTTTCCTTGCGCGAGGGCATTCTTGGGGGCGTAACTGGTGCTGCTGCAGGGTCGCTGCACCACTCTGCGCCACGGCTGCTTTAGGAGGATAAAATCCATGAATACGCTGTGCGCGGAAATCGATTTTAGTGCACGCGGCTGGCGCAGACATTCGCACGGGGACACTGTGCGCCAGCAACGTGTGCCACTTTTGTGCGAATTTCTATGAATTACCCTGTGTATGTTTTGTTTTTTATAAGTGTGCACCAGCATATCTTTCAAATTACTGGGACATTTGAAGGCAAATCAGGGATTTTCTGGATGAAAATCAGGTGTTTTCACAATGTTTTAATTATGGAGTATTGTTCTTCTCAGAGCGTGATTTTTTGGCTGAACCATGTTACACATGTACTTTTTTCTACCATTACTTTCTGTTGTTTAGTTAAGCATCTCTTTCTGTCCATATTACGTGCCCTCTTTCTAGCACTGTCGCTCACCTTACTCAGGTATCCGCATTGTCTCAATCTTTTTGTAAGGTCTTTACTTTGTTCATCGAAGTCTGACATCCTGGTGCAGTTATGACGTATCCTTAAAAACTGCCCATGAGAGAGGTTGTCCTTCAAACTTGATGGATAGGAGCTGCCATCTTGTCCGTGGATTTCCTGAATAAAGTTGTTTGGAGAGTCCCTAATCCAGTTTTCAGAATTTCCAAGTCCAAAAAAGGCATAGATGTATTGTCAGAGGCCATAGTGAATTTTATTAACTGATCTTGGTCGTTCAACCAGATCATAAATTCCATCAAAGTTGTGAGTGGCCATCTCCATACCATAAACACATTGTCAATGTAATGATACCAACAGCCTATGAAGTGGTTATTGTCATTGTATATCGACGACTGCTCCAAATGGTCCATATATAGGTTTGCACTATCCGGAGCGAATTTAGCACCCATACCCGTGCCATGTTGCTAATTATAAAAACTCCACTCAAAAAGTAAATAATTCTCTGCGAGTGCTATAGGGATGCATTCCAATATAAACTCTATTGGAGCTGAGTGTGCCGAACATACTCTTTTATTTTTTTAGATACAAACACATGACCTCAACATTCGCCGTTATGGAATGCTTGTGAAGAGCACCTCTACATCTAAAATGACTATTTCTCTATGTATGAAATGTTTTTACTGGAAATTAGAGAATATTAAACTGTTTTTTAACACATCTCTGACAAAGGTGCATTGGATTTTTTCAACCTTAGCACGGATTAAGCTTCAGGCCACTGATAAATGTGAAGGAGGGAGGGGTAGCCTTGTTCCTTGTTTTTCAGATTTGTTTGTTCCTTCCCCTTATGAACCAGGCCCCCCGTAACCAAAAAAGTAGGAAGTACACATAGTACTCTATGTGTCATGTGTAATGCAAAAAGACATGTTAAAGTGGCTCAATGTCCATGTCAGAGGCAGATGCATGTCAGCATGGGCATATTGGGAACAGAGATGTGTAGGATCTGAGGCTAATTTACTACATCCCACTACCCGCACAATACTGGCACGAACAAATGCTCAAGAAGATATTATAACATTATCTGTATATCTAGTGCCTACCAGATATCACATGAAGTTTCAGAGCGGGGAAACACAACTACTGACTTCCTGTCATTACATATTTCGGGGCATCTGGACTATTTATCAGGCCATTAGATTTATCAAATGACCATGGGAGAGTGACGAAATATCCATTCAGAGTGGTATCTTTGCCCCATTACTAATAATCTTTGTAATGGGTATTTAAGCAAACTGACTTAAACAAAGCATCATCAAAGTTAACTTTGATAATAGATGTGGCAACACCTCATGTGGACATCCATCTCGGCCCTGTTGTGTGTTGGCAATGGCATTGATTGTTTCAAACACCGGTGAGCGTGTAACTAAACATAGTATATAAATGTACATATTACATTATCTCCGGATACCACACTGTATGCATGCCCTGGTTCTATGTTCATTAATGAGCAATGTATTTTTTTCAATGTTTTTTTTGCCGAATTTTTTTGTTGTTGTAAAACCTCATCAAACATTGTATTTTTTGGTAGGGGTTCCCCATCCCCCTATCCCCTATTAATTGTATGCTATTCATGACCCCCCACTCCTTATCTATCCTTACCGTCAATCCCCTATATTTTTCAATTATTTTTTCCAGAAAAAAACTCTTCAACAATCCATCAGAAAAAAACACTGTCGCTGAATGAACGTCATAGCCATGTCCTACCTCGTAGGCATTTACCTAAACCCCATGTAAGTACTGGCCTCAGACTCCCAGTGTTACAAATGTTAAATTGTCCTCTAGTCCCTGGTTTATTTTGCTATTTGTTCTTCTTCACCACCATCCAATCCAACAATGCTCTAACGTAAAGGGACCTCATCCAAAGACTCCCTCCACTCTCTGTTCTAGTCTATTTTGCAAGTCATTGCTCTTTGAAAAGACACCCGGATCTTAAATAAATGCAAATTTAGATGCAATGGAAGTTAGAATCTATGCATATGTCACATGACTCAGCGCGTACCAAGTCAGTTAAAAATAGACTTCAGTAGGCTACGACTGTGGCAGCGCGTGCATTGTTGCAGCTTCCGAAGCATCACAGGATCATTCTGAAATTGACATGAGCAGTCACTGGTTGATGTGAGAGGCCAGAGTTGCATGTCATCACATTTCACCTGCATGTGTCAATGTGATTTTTATCATCATAGCATTCCCCTAAAGGTCTCCTTTCTCCTTCAATGCTTACCATTCAACACTATTTTAGTACCATATAGTGGAATATCAATCTGGCATTATTCACACAATGGCGGTGGCCAATCCCATGCATGACATTATTGGGGAGTCCTCATTCGCCTTGCAATTTGTTATAGATTACATTTAGTTCATGATTGTACATAGTTATAGGTTACTTGATAGAGATATAGGTATCTGCCTAGCCTCATGTTTACAATGGCATGTTAACCGCTGTGGCATTCCATGCAATATAATGGCCGCTTTAGAATAACGGAGCCTGCTACGCGATGGGATTCTGTGGGGGAATGTTGGGTTTTGAAAAGAGGGAGACCGTTGTAGAGATGGGCAAGGGTCTGGGGCTGCTGATGAGTGAAACTTGAAATAAAAGGAAATGTTCACAGACTTACTGTGTTGAGCGTCTCCGAAGACATAATACAATTAGTTGGATGCTACTGCTCCGGACGGCAGCGCAAGGGTTTGATTGGAATTCTGTGCCTAGAGTTAGATCATCTGTCTGGGAGACCATCAAACGTCATCCACTTCTAAAACAGATATAGCCCTCAAGCTCAGTAGCTTCTTGAGGTCCTGCAAACACAAGCAAAGGTGCTGCGGCCCGTTTTGAGTGGGTACGACGTACTTTCATCGCCTTCAATTTCATCCCCTGGCATTTCAACGTGTATATTACAATGAAAAGTTGAACAATATAGTGTTATAGAAAAGAATGCCCAGAAAACACCAGCAGTAATGCTAAGAGGTCAACCTACCCAGCTCCAAACTCTGTTTCCAGCGTCCTGCAGACCACTTTTGCTTTGGGTCGCGATAATGGAGATTTTTTTTATCAGTATCGATTTGGTAATCGGTTAGAAGGAAGACATCGGAAGCTGGGAAAAGCGCACTTAACAGGTGTTCCAAAACTTTCTGGTGACACATGTGAAAATACAGAATCACTAGTACACAGAAACTCACATTGGCTTTGCTGGTTTAGGGTGAAAGGATCAAATACAAAGGGTCGAAATACAACAATTGTTTCGAATCAAAAGGACCGAAAAAAAAAATCGAATGCACTTAATTTTTTTTTTTGGGTTGGGGGAGGCCCAAACCCCTGTTTTTTGCCCCAAAACCACAAATGTAACCAATACCAAGGCCCAAAAAAGAAACATTTAAAAAAAGGCATTTGATTTTTTTTTTTCGGTCCTTTTCAGTAGTATGTATTGTATTCAACCCTTTTGAATTCGACCCCTTGAATGTTTATCAGTTACAAGAAATGACATTGTGAAAGCCACCAGAATTCCTGCACAGGTTGATCTGCTACCTAATACTATCGAAGTAATACTGACATTAAATTGGAAGAGGAATTATCAATTCTTGACTATATGAATTCACCCCAGGGGCACTCCTCAGAACAGATAAGAAGCAACACTGAGGAAGGGCTTTAGTCCCCTGTGATGCAGCAGAATCAAAACCAGATAGGAGGTGTGATTAATGATTCCACACAGAATCACAATGTAGGGACCCTAAGGGACCTCCCTGCTGGTGATCTATGACAGGATGCCCCATGTAAGATACAACGTACATCTTCTTGAAATTCATTTCATGGAATATGGATGAGTTCTGTTGCAAGGATATTGACCCAGGCTGCCACATTTTCCTGGAGGAATTTCATGCAATGTTTCTGCAGGGGACCTGGGCAAGTGGCCATCAAACAGGGCTATGTAAGTTATGGAGTCCCGGCTTTAAAGGGCTCTAGAGGTAGACCCACGGGTGATTTTCAAATGTAGATACAAATTAGCTTGGATGCCAACGTTATGGAATTCGATACTTGTTGCCCTTTCTTAAGATCTACTTTCCCAACGTTTTAAATGTATATCTGTTTAATGTTTATGGTTGAACATTTGGCTCTCTGTCTGCCATGAAAGCCATCACTTACTGAACAGAATGGATTGATGTTGTAAGTACATCAGAGGACAATAGCGGGATTGCGGGGGACTTTAATGGCCAACTGGAAGCCCTGAAATGCCTGGCTGACATATCTGCGGACGCGAAGGATGTGCGTGCGGTTACTTGGACCACTGTGTCTAAACCAAGCACCCACTATGGCCATCGCCTCGAACTTGCTACCATATTCACTGAAAGAGGTTTTAGAGCACCAAACAGGTTCAGTGATAGAGTCACCCCGGCTAAGTCAGCATACCGGGCTTTGAACACCTCCAGTTTAATTGATTATTGCTTAAGCGATGTAGGGCGTTGGCGCCTGGTAAGAGCGTTCTCTGTTCTGGAACGATTAGAACGTGACCATGATCCATTAGATATCAAGCAATGGACAGATCTCACCAACTCGAGGTACTACCAGATCAACAAGTGGCTGCTGCCTGAAATGGAACTCAATCAACAGCAGGGAACGGAGGGCAGGTATACATCACGTGATAGATCCACTAACAGCTAACTTTTCTGCAATAATCACATACATACATCTCATGATCAGAATCTTCATGTAAACTTAATTAAACATTTACAGCCCTTCTTGACACATCCAAGTACAAATATATGGGCTGTTAATTTGCCAAAGAAGAAAAGTGGGTTGGACAATGATTGCACGAGTGCCAAAACTCAACTCCTGAATGCTATTAAATCTATCTGTAAAGATAACACAGAACTAGCTAAACTAACAATATCTGCGTATAAGCCAGCGTTTAAATGAAAGAAAGAAGCTGAAATATAGATGAGATGGGAGGAATTAATACAAGCAACTTGTGATCATGACCAAAAAAGGTTTGGAAGATTATTTCACATGGGAGTGAAAAGGATAAGGATGATCCAGCCCCCGTCATGACTATTCCAGGGTTGTCTCAGGAGGATCGCTCAGTTGCAACGTGCTCACCTTGGAAGCAATACCACACGGAGCAACACAGGTTTGATACCCGGGTCCACGGTTAGAAACCTCTGCGTATAAATAACCTGTCATATCATATCATCATATCCTCATGGTTCCATCACTGTAGCACACTTGCTAAGGCGCCCCCATCTGATAGACATGCTGTTGCCAATCATGAGACTTTCGGCATTATAAATGATGTTCCCTTGTCTTTCTCAATCGATGAGACACTAATTGCCCTTAATAGCCCAAAAAATGAAAGAGCACCTGGAACCAGACTGTATTTCTGCAGATCTTTTAAAGTCTGATGCAGCCTTCTGGGTGCCTGTCCAATTTAAGCTGTTTAATTTGATACATGTGAACTCTGATCGCCTGCTTCTTGGTGCTCGGCGGTAATAGTTTTCATTTATAAAAATGGAAATAGTAACGAGCCGCCTACTTTTAGACTGTAAGGAAGAGTACGACAGGCACAAGGAGTACAAACCAACAGTGTTTATTGAACAGTATGTGGGTGAGACAAACTCCTAATCTAAACCTAAATCTAAGATGGGAGCAAGCTATGCCCATCAAAGTAAAGAAAATGCTCTCCTAGTGGTGTTGTGTTAAAACAAAATGGCCTATACTAATAAACCTTACTCTATATACCAAAAGGGTGTGGAACAATGATATGTGTAACAAAAGAGTGTAGTACAAACTGAAATGTCCAAAAGGGATTCGTTAGTTCAGGACTGCTGAATTAGTGCGCGCCCTTCGCCACATTTCTGTCAAGACGTGGATTACTGTGTGGATTATAATACCTCCGTCCCCAAGCACCAGTCAGGGAGAGGGAAATCACTCGCTGACCGGTTATTGAGGCCAGAGGTTTGTTTGTTTGTTTGTTTGTTTATTATTTATAGCGCGCGCCAGACCCGAGGGTAACCGGGCGCGTTGTTCAAGGATACTTTAAACTTTACAGGTTACGCATGTTTACAAGTAGTGGTTATACGTCGTAGAAGTTACATAATGCAGGACAGTAAGGAGAATATACATTGTGCATAATATATACATATAACATAATATATACAGGAAATATGCAGTAGGAAGATAGAGAGTATATAACTATGTACATAGTACGTTTGTAGAACAGTGGTTATATTGGTGTAGGGCAGGACTATCGGTCATTTTCTTTGATCCAATTGATACAGTTAGATCTGAAGAGAGCGTAGGATTGGGTAGATCTCAGGCCAGGCGGGAGGGAGTTCCAAAGCTGGGCAGCTTTGACCGGGAAGCTGTTTCCTCCGGCCGTACTTAGTTTAAATGGGGGTATCACTAACTGGTTAGAGTATGCTTCTCTGGTGGGTCTAGTGGAGATTTTTCTGTTGAATCTAGCAACTAGGTATTTGGGTGCTAGATGGTTGATACTTTTGAAAGTTAGAGAAGCTGTCTTGAGTTTGATTTTGTCCGCTGTGGAGAGCCAGTTGGATTGTCTTCTAGCCTCTGAAATATGCTCCCTTCTTGGAATTCCTAAGGCAGCTCTAAGAGCATTGTTCTGTAGTGTTTGAATCTTTTGCAGCGTATGTTTATTGGCCCCTATATATAGTGCGTTGCAATAGTCCAATTTCGACAGCACTAATGCTCGAGCAAGGGTTAGGCAGTTGGCAGTGGATAGGTATGGTTTTGCGGCTCTAATCAGCTTGCAGGTATATGCGGTGCTGGATGCCATTGCGCTCACCTGTTTGGTTAGGGAGAGGTGGGAATCAAGGTAAAACCCTAATGTTTTTACCTCTTTTGCCACCTTGATAGTGTTACCGTCTATGACGAAGGAGGAGTATTCTTCTTTTAATCTATTGATGTTTTGTGTGTTCCCCAGTATGATGAGTTCCGTTTTGTCATCATTCAGGCATAGCCCGTGTGTGGCCATCCATGCCTGAATGATGAGATAAATCTTGTTCACCAAGGCCAAATCTTGTTCATAATCCCCTGAAAGTGGTAAGAGAATCTGAGTGTCATCCGCATAGTTAGTGTAGGTGACACCCAGATTATCCAGATCATCGAACAAGGGCTTCGTGAAGATGTTGTACATAGTGGGGGAGACACAAGAACCTTGTGGGACTCCACATGTGATGGATACAGGGTCAGCAGCAGCAGAAGTAGAGAAGACTCTCATAGTTCTACCGGTTAGGAATGATTTGATCCATGCGATGGCATGTGTGGAGAAATGGGCAGCTGTTTCTAGGTGGGTGCAGAGCACATCATGATCCACCAGGTCGAAGGCTGCAGAGAGGTCCAGTAAGAGGAGTAGGGCCATCTTTCCGGAGTCTCTCAGCTCATCGACCTGAATTTTAAGATCGATGAGCGCGGTTTCAGTTCCGTGCTGAGGTCTGAAGCCTGATTGTCTTGTGCCTAAAAGGTGGTGCAGCTCCAGGTGTTTTTGGATCTGCAGGTAGGCTACCCTGTCTAGGATTTTTAACAGGAAGGGTACCGTTGTGATGGGCCTGTAGTTAGTCGGGATGGATGGGTCCAATGTTTGTTTTTTTAGGAGGGGGAGGACCCAAGATTGCTTGAGGTTATCTGGTATAGTGCCTGATGCAAAGGAGGCATTAATAAGTTTAGAAATGAATGGGGAGAGGTCTCTGGCCGCGTCTTTTATTAGTTGGGCTGGGCATAGGTCGCCTCGGCAATTGGATGGCTTGAGTGAAAGTATTATCTTTTCGGTTTCAAGTGTAGTTATTTTCGAGAAGTTAAATTTATGGTCTAGTTTAGTGCTGATTGGTGGTTTGCCTCTTAGGTTAGTTGAGGGTGGAATATTCTGTTTCTTTATCTCAATTTTTGTTTGGAGTGTGGCAATTTTGTCGTTTAGTGCTTTTTGGATGTTCGAGCACCATATTTTGTTTTTGTCACAGTTATCATGGACAGGAATAGGGTTTTCTAGTTCCTTTAGTATAAGGAATAGTTGTTTCGTTCCAGATTTGGCCTGCAGTATTCTGTTGTTGAAATTCTCTCTTTTTGCTTTCTTTATTTCATTTTTGTAAATCTTGGAGGCATTGATGAGTGTAATTTTATTTGTCTCTGTTGGGGTTAGTCGCCAAGCAGATTCGCATTTACGTTTTTCAAGTCTTAGAGATTTGAGGTGAGGAGTGAACCAGGTATTTAGGTGGGCTCTGGGCTTACTCTTTCTCAGTTTCAGTGGGGCAATAGTATCTAAAGCTGTAGCCATGGAAGAGTTGAATTCGTTTACTAGTGAAGAGGTGTCCAATAAGTCAGGTAGAGAGTTTAGTCTGGGGAGGATGAGTGGTAGCAGTTTTTCTGTAGTTATAAGTTTTTTGTTTCTGGTTGGCAAGGGGGGAGCCAGAGCAGTTTTAATGGGTAGGGCCAAGTTAACATTTAGGAGGAAAGTTATCAGTGCATGATCAGTCCAGATTTGTGGAGTGATATCGACAATCGTTGTATTGCAGTTATAGTCAGCAACCCAGTCAAGTATACGGCCTTTTTCGTGTGTTGGTTGTAGGATTTTTTGGGAGAAGCCTAGTTCTGAGATGACATTAGTGACATTAGTTGCTTGCAGGTCTTTAGGGTCATTGTAGCCTAGGTTTAGGTCTCCCAGAAGGATGGCTTGGGATGATGTTTTTAGGTTGTTTGAGAGGATCGTGGAAATGTCCTCCTCGAACTTGCCAATAGGGCCTGGTGGTCTATAGATAAGGTGAATAGTAATAGTTTGAGAGGGAGATGCGAGGAGTTTAGCCGTTAATGATTCGCAGGAATTAGTCGTTGAACTTGATTCAGTTTTTAGGGTGAGATTATTTTTAGCAATGATAGCTAGGCCACCTCCTCGAGAGTTGACTCTGTCTTCTCTAAGTATGGTGTAATTATGGGGTAAGGCAAGCATTAGGGCAGGTCCTGCAGCTTGGTGCAGCCAAGTTTCTGTTATGGCGAGGATGTCATAGTTTCCTATTTGAATGAGATCCGCAATTTCGGTAGCGTGTGCTATTTGTGACCTGGCATTAATAAGGGCGCACTTCAGTTGGATGTTCGGCTTTGCTGTGGCCTGGGTGGCATTACTTTTCTTTTTAGGTATGCTATTATTAGCATTGGGCTGCTTATTTGGGCGGTTATTGCGATGGAGGTCAATTTTTATAGGAGGAGTGTTTCGGATGTTAGTGTTACTTCTATTGCAAGAGGTATTGTGTCTAGCTAATGGTTCGTAAATTTTAGGTAGTCTTGAACGTAGTTTTGCGTTTCTACTTGCAATATCACAGGGAAGGTATGTTAGCGATTGGTGGGTAATAAGTGAATGTGAAAGTTGATGGCTGGGCTCTAGGGGGGGAGTTAAGAGTCCTTCATCCACGGGCGGTATGCCCTGTAGTGTAGGCCTCGGATGGTGGTTTACTTTAGGCATTGTGGTCCAAAAGGCTGACAGGTAAATAAAAGTTAGCATCATTATGACCTGGTTTTAGGCGCGGGCAGTTGGTTTGCAAGAGTCAGGTACCTCTAGGCTAGACAGAGCAATCATATGTAGGCTAAATGCAATCAGAGACAGGCTAAATGCAGTCAGAGACAGGCTAAGTCCTAGGCGACCATAGGGCACAACACAGTTCAAATGTAGTCTGGGGCTACCATAAGGGCACAACACAGTTCAAATGTGGTCTGGGGGCGACCATAGGGCACAGCACAGTTCAAATGTGGTCTGGGGGCGACCATAGGGCACAGCACAGTTCAAATGTGGTCAAATGTGGTCTGGGGGCGACCATAGGGCACAGCACAGTTCAAATGTGGTCTGGGGGCGACCATAGGGCACAGCACAGTTCAAATGTGGTCTGGGGGCGACCATAGGGCACAACACAGTTCAAATGTGGTCTGGGGCAACCATAGGGCACAGCACAGATCAAATGTGGTCTGGGGGCGACCATAGGGCACAACACAGTTCAAATGTGGTCTGGGGGGCGACCATAGGGCACAACACAACTCATATGCAATGGGGTTGTATGTTGGCTGGAGTACATCAAAGTATTTGAGTGCGAGGCTGGATGTGGATGGCAAGAGGGTGGTGGCAGGAACAACAGTACCGGGTCTCCCAGTAGCTGCAAAGGAAACTGAAGAGGTAAGAAAACTATACAGTGTGTGTTATGAGCAAATGACATGCAAAAACCCAGCCCTCTCACCTACCTTCAAGGAGACTGTCAAAAGGCACCGAAATGAGGAAGGATGAACAGCTCCCGATGTACAGGAGGCGCTTCTGCACCCAACGTGGTGCAGTGCAGGTAACAAGCTGGTTCCAGTGGAAAAGGAAGTTCAAAATGTGAATACAATGGAGGTAGTCCAGAGGCAGTCCAGTAAGCAATCCGAGGTCATACACAGAAGCAATCCAGTACGGGCAAAAATTGGAGGAAAACGAGTGCAGGTGAAATCCAGTAGACTAATCCAGGAGAGCATAGCCAGAGGTCAGGTAAACGTGAGATCAAAAAACAGAAAAACGAGTAACAAGGAACGCCAAACGCCAGCCGGAGACACAGCTGGGAAGCAGCAAGTTTATACTTGTTGCCTTGACAATAAAACACGTGACCTCCTACAGGTCACATGAGCGGATGCAAGCACTCCCTGAGCGTTGTGCAGTCGCCAAGGCAATTGCCAACGGGAACGCAGCTTGAACCGCAAACGGTATTTTCTCCACATCAAATCAGCACACCCATGATGGGAGATAGGAGTGGAGGGAGCAGCTGGAACAGATTGCAAACAGAGTCAGCGGAGAGCTGGATGGCAAGGGGTAAGCCGACTCCGTGGCTGGGGAGTAGTGGAGTGCATGACAATTACATCACGGAACAAGACAGAATAGTGGCATGACTGTGAGCATCCCTCGAATCTATAGGCATCAGAAAGCAGTTTCTTCAGAAAAGGCAGAATGCCTAGAATCAATGTCTTTTGCTTGGCAACACAAGACTTTTCCAAAGCTCTCACCATGCGGGATTCCCCTCTTGCCCTGCTTTCTCGTGATACCCCTTTGCTGGGTTCACCTTCGTATTTACACCACTGTGCAATCACTTTATCAAAATGTAGGATTCACTTTCCCCTTGCTTTCACTTGGCATCCCTCCGTTGGGTTCTGTGTAGCCTTCAAATCATAGTTCAGTGAACTTTACCAGTTCTACTATTTATAACACTGAGGAGCTCTTAATGTCTTTTTAAACAAATATTTGGTTCACTTTTACCAATTCACTCATGTCCCCCTGCTTCGGCTCAGACCTTCCTCTGTAGGCAGTTCTGGCTTCCCTCGATCAGGCACTTGCCTTCGAACCGCAAGCATCACACTTGTTACTTTGCAATCTTTCACACATTCACTTTAAAGTACTTGCGAGTTCAATACAGAGACTTCCGATAGGTCATTCTGTCTTGCTGGGTCACTTCTTTTATATTGTAAGAAGTGCATTTACTTTCAACAATCAGACTTCTCTTTCTCACGGCTGTCCTATGCGAAACCCACAATACTGGATACAGTTCACAGGTTTATCACATGGCTAATAATTCCTTAGGTTAGCTTTATACTTTGTTTCACTTTTTGTCAAAGAATTTCTACGAGGGGGACTTGTTCCCTAGACTTTACCCTTGTATGACCACTGTTCGTCTCCTCTTTCGGTCACACTTTCAAGTGCTTCAGATTTCTTTGGCGGCTTCTCTCACACACACAAATTCGGAATTCTTCATTCTTGCTACAATGTGCTTTTGCTCACGGTTTCCCGACAACCCAATGAGCAATTCAAACTTTAATGTCCTTTTCATTAATCAACACAAGCCGGTCCCGATTTCACTTACTGGCAACAGCTGATACAGTTTATCAAGACCTTCCATCTACGCAAGGCTTTTGGCCCAGTGCAGCACTCCTCCCTTCAAGTAGACACACCGCACATGAAGGAGGTACCGCCGTGACCTTCTGCAGTAGCAGGGAGTTGCCCCTTTGGGATTCTGCATTGACCTTCACCAGCAGCTGGTAGGACCACAGCCTTTCATTCGCCCCTTGGTCCTGCCTGCTCTGCTTCCATGGTCACATCGCCTTCCCGGATTTCCTGCCCTTGTGTTCTGCTGGCCTTGCTTGCTTCGGTTGCCCTCCCCGCCTTGCTCTTTGGGTGCTCTCATTCTCTGCCTTTTATTCCACTGGTGAAAGGTAACAGGATTCAGGTGTGAGTCGTCAGTATCAAATGCCTGACTGTGCCTGACCCTGATGTTGGGACATGTCAACAGACTGACTGTGTGTTAGTCTGTCTTTCCCTCAAGCGCTTTGTCCGTGCGGCAGAGTGTATGTAGGAAAGGGGTGGGGGTAAAGTTCCTAAATAGTATATGGAACATGGAGGGTTTATAGGGAAATGATAAAGGGGATACTGCATCTCTCCTCCATGTGGCCCACTCCCCAGGGACCCCTCATCCAGATGATCATCCCGCACTGGTCCACCCCTGGGGTTTGGATCCAATATTGATGGCCGTGCCTTGGGCACATGGTTGACAGATCCCAAGGGATTGGTCGGTGAGACACCCTTTGGTTTCTCAAAAGACCCATCCCCCAGTTAGATAGTTTGGGGAAGATATGTGCAAAAGGATTGGCAAATCATTTACTCCTTCTTCTTGAAGGACATAACTTTCTTAATCATATACAGACGGGTTTTCTCTAAGAAGTAGGCACCATAGAGCAGACTTTCTTTGATCGTGGATACATATACTGTGCATAAGGACATGCCCTTGTTCCTGGTTTTTATTGACCCAAACTCTCTTCCGCCGTTAACGTTGATTGAGGGTTTCTGTGGGCCACTCTTTTAGATCAACTCATCAAATGTATTAAGGCCCTAGACAACACAGCAGCAGTCGGATGGGGACAGCCAGGAGAACTGACTGAGTGAGCCCTTTGCTGTCAACAAGGGGGTAAGACAAGGCTTTGTGATGGCTTTGTATTCATTTACCCTATTCATCAACCGTCTTGCTGTGCCTCTCTTGCAGAAACAGACAGATGCTCTATTGATTAACAAGGAATATGATAACATTCTATTGTTTGATTCCGACGCAGTTTTATTATCTACGACGTCGCAGGGCCATAAAGAAAGTCTTTGCTGAATGGTGTTAAAATACAAAATGTAGATTGGTATGATTACCTGGGTACTTGTTTTAATAAATATGGGGACTGGAGCTCCCATATAGAGAAATAGTTGTTAACTATAATAGGTGTATAGGAGCATTGTTGAGGTTTTCAAAAAATGTGGGAGCTCGATTATTGAACCTACCCTAGAGGTATATAGGGCTCAAACGAAATTGTCGGTCTTGTATTTGGCTGAAATTTGCAGGGTTTGCAAAATTCCTAAACTAAAAGCGAGTCCGAAAAAGTTTTTTAAGAAGGTATTAGGGGTATCTGTGAGCCTTTTGAGAGCGGCCATACCTCTGGAATTGGGGCACTCTGCAATTGGGAACCATGCACAACTGAAGCCTGTATCATGTGGGTCAAGTTATGGAGCAACAATGGACTGAAGGAATATAAGGCGGCAATACTGGACGTACTTGAGAACAATCATGTGAAATGCGGGGATTGGTTCGATCTTGTCAAGAAAGTATTGGGAGATATTGCCATCGATTCCTTCTGGTTTAATCCGGAATGGCTAATCCCGGCTGACATAGGAAAGATCAAGGTGTTTTATTGGGATTGAGTGTGAACTGATTCCTTCTGCAGAAATTAGACCAAGATTTGCACTTGAGCAAAAAAGTGGAGCAAGTGAATTTAGCACCAGGTGTGCAGCTTTGTTTACTAAATGGTGCAAAAAGTTGTAACCCCTAGCTGTAGTTTCTAAAATGTTTTCACCTGAGGAAAATAGGAGCAAATAATTGTATTTATTGTGTGTGCTTTGTAAAATAAAAAGAAATGTTGTCGACACCTTTTGTTGTACAATATGCACACATATAGTACAAAAAAGAGCGTAATACATTTTTCCCAACGTCCAAACATTTTTAGATAATATGAATTCTGACAAAATCTGTTTGCTCCATTTTGCATCATCAAAGCATATGCTCACTTTTTAACACCAGTGCAAATCTTTGATTATCTGGCACCAGGTGTACATTTCAGAAATACATCTGCGCTAGACTGTTACTAGGCTGTGAGAAATATCTCCCCTGCATCAGTCTGATAGGTGCAATAAATCGTCATGCTAATTTTCTGATGAGCATTTTACTGTTACATTTTAGCACTAGGAACCGGTCCACACAGATCAATTCATGCTGCCCCATGTCTGGCTCTGAAAAGGAGGAAGAATGCCATTTTTTTCTTTTTTTTATGCAACTGTGAAGAAAGAGCCTTATTCCAACCCTAATGACAAACAGCATTAAGACTCTGGTTGACGCGTTAGCGTTTTATAAAATGCCTAAATGTATGTCGAGAGTCTATGCAATCTCCAATTTTTTTTACAAAGGGCCTGGACCTTTCTCAGACGAATTCTGCTAATTGTACATTTTACCTGAATTTCTGAGTGATTTGTTTATTACTGTTATTTCACAGCATGTACTTTTTATTTGCAAATATTGTGTTACTATACATACATTATATGTATTAACACTTGTAAAGTATTGTTTTATTTTATTTGAGTACTTTAATATTGCTTTTTTATTTATTGTGTCTTCTAACCTGCTTTTATTGTTTGTAACCGAAATAAGTCATTCTTTCATTTAATGTGCCTAGCGTAAATTCCCCAATCACCCTGCCAAATTGGTAGATCTAGTAGACTGAAGCATAATAGCACGTCTGTCAATTGTGGCATGCAGCATCTTAATGCATCTGTGTGTGCGGTATTCACAAAAAACTAGTGTGCGCAACAGTTTGTGTATCATGTAAAACTTGGCTTCGCAACCTTTGACTCTCCAGGTTCACCATAGCTCCCATGATCCCTCACCATTGACTATGCTGATTAGGGCTGATGTGAGTTGTAGTCCAAAACATTGTGGGGGCCAAATGTTGCAAGCCCCAATAAGACCAACACGCAGTGACTTGCAGCCAATTCAAAGCCACGCCTATAATTAAATTAATCATTGGACCTACCAGATAGTCTCTATAAATAAAGAACTTGTCAATTGGTTGCCACCATAACTTGGTGCCCTGGGATTTCCGCATTGTCTCCCCACCACAATGAAATGTTCACTCGCGTCAAAAGACATTACTCCATTAGTCAAAAACCTGCAGGCAACAGCAAATTGTTTTCAATAACAGATGGATCCATATGTTTATCCCGCGGCTATAAATGATGGAGCTAAGTGAGTAATTGATACTAAATCAAATCTTGGCTCTGAAGATGATCATATTATGCATGGAAGAAGAAGCAGGGTATGGTAATCCAGCTGCAGATGGATGGGCCTGCCTTGGTGCATGACTCTCCATGCACATGAGAAGAAGGTACTTTGCAAAAGAAGAACATCACATCCAATTAAAATGCAAGCTAATATGTTCAGAGAATTCATCAGCGTTGCGGCTGGAATAGGAGGAAATACATTATTGCATCTGGAAGCAAAAGATTGCATTTTACACACATATAAAGTGTTAAAGAAAGGGGAAGAAGTGATAACCATCCTGTTTTTACTGTTTTCTCAATAGTTGAGCAATCTCTGGGCGGCTGGCCTCACCTTGCACTGGGATCCAATGCGTGACTTGGATATGACAGGAAGAGCTAGGCTACACCAAGCATAACATGGTAGACTGGGTGATCTGCTCCCCCTGTGTCTCCCCTCTCTGCTTGTAGCTGCCAAATAGAACAGCCTCCACCCCGCCCAGCTGTTAGCGCCCCGCTACCTTCTATCAGGTAATATGATCCCCACCAAAAATATCGCCGTAATATGGTCATCGGGAACGGCCATAGGCGATATTTTTAGTGGGGATAATATTAGGGGGGGGGGTTTATGGAGCGGGGGTTGTGGGGGTATCCCCGCTCCTTTTAAAATAATACAGGGGTTGCAGGGGTGTCCCACGCGGGTTCCATGCCTTAATATCGCCGCAAAAATATGGCAATATTTTTATATGGCGATATTTTTGCAGGGATATTAACAAATGGAACCGCTACCTTGTATTGATACCTTGTTATTGACTTCCCTCTACCTTTTACTTCCACCTATGACTTGTAAAGAGCTCTGTTGCTTCTCAAAGCCTGGTCCATGCTCAATAAAAACCATAATAATAATAATAATAATAATAATAATAATAATAATAATAATAATAATAATAATAATAATAGTTTCATTTAAGCGCCTAGATGCCTCTCGGTTATGTGCACTATATAAATGATTAAATAAATAAATAAATAAATACATACATAAATAAAGATAGTTCAGTGCAGAAAGAAGTGTCCATATGCTCTTGCATGTGCAGCGATAGGTGAAGCCAATTGGATATTCGTTAGCAGCCATCATTTGTGTGTCATGATCTCTGCTTCCAAAAGATCAGGACTTGCCCGACTCCCTTGGAAGCAGACCCATAACCCCGGTTCCGAGTGCCAGCCAGTCCCAATTGGGACCTTTTGGACCCTGTCCTGGCGCCAGTGGCACCAGGCTCATAAAGATGCCCAGTCCCTGCGCTGGAAGCGCCGGGCTCATAATGCTTGGGTGGACTTACCTGCAGCAGACCATGCTGCTTACTTACCTGCCAGTTGAACCCCTGATCCTCTTCTGTTTGGGACTACTTTTCCTGTTGGGTGGGACAGGAGCCACTCCCTAGGTTCAGAACACTGGAACTCTTCTGGAAAGCAGGAACTCTTTTCTTACCTAGGCGTGGCTGTGGAAGGAGTCACCTAAGCACTACAGGAGGCTATTTAAACCACACCCGATGGATGAATCTTGCTTTGTGTTATTCTGCATTCTCTGCAGCAGAACGCTCATCGTGTCTTCTGCTTCTGATCCTGGGCCTAAGGGAACAAAGGCTTACCATCCTGGAATCCAGTCTTCAGCAGCACCTGTAAAGACAAAGAAAGAACAGGTTAGCACTACGGTCTTCAGTGGCAGCGCATCTCTTACCTGGTCCATCGGCTGTCACCAACGCCTCGCGCTGCATTCTGGCATCTGAAAGACAAAGGCTTACCTACTCTTCACATGCTCCGGAGGTCTTCGCACTGCATTCCGGCATCTGAAAGACAAAAGCTTACCAGCTCTTCGCACGCTCCGGAGGCCTTCGGCGCTGCATCCCACATCTGAAAGACAAAAGAAGGTGCGTTTAAAGACATTGGGCAACTTTATTACTCACGTGCCATTACTCCTTCCCACGCCGAATCCAGTGGGTATTCCAGCACCCTTCAGCTTCTCTAAAGCTCCGAACTTGTACCTGCAAGATAAAAGGGACAGTTAGTGCGCATCGTGAAGCAGGCTACAAGCGCTTACTTACGTGCTTCCAGGCGCTTCTATTCCTCACGCGGGTTCGATCCTCAACTCTCATCAGCCCGCCATCCGCCATCGCCGGAACCCTGCAAAACAAGAGATATCATTACAAAAGACTTTTAAGACATTTGAAGTGCCCAGAATTTACCGTTCGTGCAGTTAACGACGGACAGCAGTCCTCTGAGGTCAAGAGGCCTGCACCCTTATCCAGTGAAGAAACTAGTTACGGCACCCTGCCCCGAGGCAGATGGAGAGCTCGGCGTTCACTTACCTAAGGTGAGGGCGTTAACCTTTGGGGTTCTACAGGAGAAGAGAAAGGGAAGAGGAGAGAGGCACCCAATAACCCCAGTTCATTAATCCCATATTTTCTATCTGCAGACATCTTACTCTTCGGTCAGACATACAGTGCACAGAGGTCCAGCCCAAAGAGCCAACCGTGTGTTACACATCACCTTTGAAGATACGGCATTCACCCAGTCAAGACCGGCGCCTCTGCGGGAATCAGGTGAGCGTTACATTGTGTCTGTATCAAAGCAGCCATGATCCAACTCAGAAAGGTAAGCAATTACATGCTAAATGTATACTAGGCACAACTCATGGACTATAATTTTGAATTCCCGGCATGCGACAGCGCCAACTTTTCTTTTACAAAATGCCATTGGAAAAAAAAATGTGGGTGTGGTTTACAGAGTAAATGTGATGCATGCAAAAGAGATTGCACTCAACTAAATGTATTTTAAAAGGTATTTCCGCTAGATGGTGCAGCTGCTTCTCACAGATGGTGCACTGTGCATGGTGTCCATATTTGAGGAAAGGTTTGGATGCTTGAAAAGTCAGTGCCAATTCCCAAATGTATTTAAAGTACAAACTTAAGTGGTATTAAAATATATAAATAAAATGATCAAAAACAATAAATAAATAAATAAATAACTATCATGCCTGAGCAAATAAGGCTAAGATTGTTAATGGGTCAAAATTTGTAGTCAATACCCCAAAACAAAAAGTTCAATGTACTATCCTAAAGTTAATTTATTTACCCTCCAAATAGTAAAGAAGGGAGGAAGGATAGCTATGGGGCGATGGGTTTGTCTTGGACGCAAGACAACGCGGTGCAACACAGTTTTGAATCCCAATTTCGCGCTTAGAAACAACTCACTGGTATTAAGCATGTTATAAATGAACAATAAAAAAAGAAGTAAGTCAGTATAGTTGTCTTGTATCGTGCCCATCTTCCATTTTTCAGGGTTTCACTGAGTTTGGCACTGTAAACAAAGCGGGAGGTGGGGATTGTTAGTGGGATTGAGATGGGTACAGATCAGAAGTACCCGGTTCCTGAGTGTTGTCTGGTTAGGTGTGCTTGGTGGTAACACTTGGGAGCATTTATAGGCACAGGGAGGAGCCCAAGGTCAGACAAATTGCAAAGCTCCCAACTGGGTAAGCCGCTGATGTGGGCGGCTATGGTAGTGCCAATGCACAAGTCACTGGTTTCGTCATCACCAAATTTTGGGATCTAGTCCAAGGTTCGTAAAACATAAACATTGTTTTGAATGGTTGAAAAAATGGTTACGCCTCCTTACTTTGCCTTTTTTGAGCATATCATCAAAAGGAAAATGCAATACTGTTTTATAATGTTAATATTATTCATTATTACAATCCTCAGATCAGCTGGCACAGTTCAAATCTCAAACTAGTGTTCTGATGGATTGTTGGCAGATGCCAATTTGCTGAAGATCCCCAATTGTGGATTGTAAAATTAGAAAGTTGGGTTATGCTTTAAACCTGGCTTGTGCTTCAGTATGGTAACCAGTTGTTCTGCACGGGGCACATCCGTTGGCTGTGTACTATGTCATGTACTCTTCTGAAGGGAGATGAGTAGATCAGGGCAGTGTATTTTAAACAGAATCGGCCTCATTACGAGTTTGGAGGTTTTTTACCGGCAAGGCTACCTCCAAACTTGCATCCGGGTAAATGCCCTTTCGCGCGTGCCGGGCCCGGTACATCCCCATTCCCATTAGAACCAGTACCGGTGCTACCATCCTGTTCTGCTCGCGGGTGCCGGTACGGCCACCAGGTCAGACCTGGTGGCTGCAAGGGCACCCGCGAGCAGAACTCCTAGTATGGTAGTACGGTAGCAACGGTGCTGGTAGCAATACCGGCACCGTTGTTGCCTTACCGCCATACTTGTAATGAGGCCCAATGTCTGCACCCTGTGCAGAGCGGTAGTGATTTATCATGTAATGTAAGTGATCTTGTAAAGCACCTTCTTTAACCCTTTGTGGCCTCACCGTGCATTGTTCACATTCATGGTGCTGCTGACTAAATCCTAGATACGTTTGGGGCAGTATGGATAATTTAGGTGATAGCATTGCTGTATAAAGCTTGGATATGTACGGTGCTTTATGTGCCATTTAGGGGGATAGCTCTGCTGACTTAAGTATTTCAATGTATGGTGCAGTATGTCATGCAAGGTCATTTAAGTTGCTTTGTAACGATCCCTTCAGATAATGTTGAATAAAAAGTAGGGTCATGAGTGGGACAGTGAGAAATGCAGATGAGAAACTGCTGATGTGTACGGGTGGTGGTCGGTAGCACCAGTGGAGTAACTTTTCTGAAAATGTTGGGGGGGACATGACATCTGAAGAAAAGGTTCCCCAGCCAAATGAACGGGGAAAAAAATAGTGTGCCATGAAAGTTGGGGGGGGACAAACACCCCCGTCCCTCCCTAAAAGTACACCCATGGGTAGCACTCGGTTACTGTGTGGCAATCTGTTTTCTAGGGGTTTAGCAGAGGGATTTGACAATATGTTGTCCATATGGAACAGCCCACGATCTGATAGAATGCATTGCTTTGGGACTGGTTAACCGCTGATGTGGGAGAGTGTCACAGGGCTAAAGAGAAGAGCTTAGTCGAGGCTCGGTTGTTGTTGTTCTAAGGCGGCCATATGCAGCAGGTTTCTGTGTGTGATATAAGGTCACCGGAGATCCTAAAAGGGAGACAGTCACAGGGCTGTCAGAAGATGTGGTGAGACCCGGGGCAAAACATTTGGTGAGGCCCCCTTACAATCTTTTGCACTCGGCCAGCGGCGGCACATCCGCAAACAGGAGACTCGAGAAATCTACCCTTGAGTTTGTGTGCAGGATCCCAAATATGGTTTATTA
This sequence comes from Ambystoma mexicanum, assembly GCF_040938575.1. Taxonomy (NCBI): domain Eukaryota; kingdom Metazoa; phylum Chordata; class Amphibia; order Caudata; family Ambystomatidae; genus Ambystoma; species Ambystoma mexicanum. The sequence continues at coordinate 81,978,318 of NC_090938.1, forward strand.
CTACAACTCCAAATCAACTACAGCAAAGTTAGATTTCTCTTCTGAAGAAAGGTTCATGCCAGACAAACTTTTTTATCATATGAATAAATATATGTAAGATGGCATGAGCTCTGCACTGCGCCACCTCCAATTCTCTGAGGTTCAGTCACTTTTCCAAGCAAAGAGTTGAGGGCAGATCTCTTTCTTCAGCTGGGGCCTCCCTCTGGAAACAGCCTCCCTGCCTCGCTGAAACTTGAGGAGAACCAGCTCTGGTTCCGGAAGCACCTCAAGACCTGTCTCTTTGCTTCTGCCTTCTCTCTTCCTCTCCCTTGTTGATCACCTGACTGATCCATGCACTGGTCACCTGGTCAAGCTCTGAATTCGGGCCAAGGTCCCTGCCTGTCCTGTTTAAATCCTGCACTGTCTCTTGGCTCCCCTGCACTTGTGGTCTGTATCTGTAACCCTACAGTCCATCTCTTGCACTTATTCTCCACCGGTTGGCTGCACTTATGAGTACCCACACTTGCCACCGTTGGCTGCACTCTTGTTTCTCCTTTGTTTCTGCACTTCTGCATCCTACCCCACTCTTGGCACTTCTCGCCCCCCCCCCTTTGCCTGCTCTTGCGCGATCTGAATGACACAAGGCCTAGTAAGATCTGTGTTTTGTCCAACTCTTTTGTTTCTCCCTCCTTGCCTGGTCGCGCCTAGAAACACTTGTGTACAGGCACATTATAAATGCCATATCATATCATTAAGGAGCACCCTGCCCCCGTGTGCGCATTAAAACACACATCATACACAGTGACAAATGATGTAGAGTGGAGGCTGGTACATTTCTGAACTTAAGAGGCTTAAATGTGTGTGCCAATTAGGCAGGATCAACAGAGCACGGTGAGGGAGGCCAAACCAAACAAGGGTTGGTTGAGGGGGGGTTCTCACTCCCAAGAAAATGGTAGAAACATTGGGTAAAAGTATGTATTTTACAGCACTTTCTTTGCAAAATTGTGTAGAAATCCATACAGTTTGCAATTGGTTTTGTATGGAAGCACATGGAAATTCCCAATAGTTGCAAATCACAAATTGTGCATAGGAACATTTTCCAATACATTTCATGCCGCCTTTCCACGCGAGATATGCTAGTATAAAAATATATTCATGCTGGTTGTTCTAATTATGTCGATGCAGGCTGCATCAATATATGCCATTATTACCATGTTCAGACTGCCAGCTAGTAAAAATGCCATGCCACAGAAAGTATATCCAGGCTGACTGTGTACCATAAGTGTTATTACTGGCTAGATTGGCCTACATTCAATGTGGGCCAATTTAGCCAAGTAGTATGTTTGCTTTAACCTTGATGCATAGTCCTGTGCTTCAAGGGTAAAGCAAAAAGTGCACTGGCAATGCTAACAGTTTGGGCATTCTCGTAGGCATGGGAAAGGCACTTCTGAATTGGTATTAGCTGGCCATTGATAGTATCTGAGCAGCTAATAGCAGTGCCTGGTAAATGCCTAATACTTATATACATGCCAAAACTGTTGGCTTTGCCAATGCTTATTTTTAAAAGAACTTCAGTGAAAGACACGCAGAGTGTTTTTAAATTGAGTGGCCAAAGGCAGACCTGATTAAGACATTTTTATTACACCAATTACGTGTTTACAACTCCAATTAAGTCATGGAATTCTCAGAAGACTCCTTTGAGGAAACACTTGCAGGCACATTGAGGGCAACGTTTGATGCCAAGGCATGTTTAAAGCTAGCTGAAAGAGTTCCAGTGAGGAGGTGTTTTGGGTGGGGAGGGCAGGAACTAGGTGAGAATTGTCATAGGGATTAGCATGGCCATGAGAAGTCATTTCACTGTTAGCACCTGCATTCCTATCCATACATTTTTAGGTAATTGAAATTGTGATGTGGAGTTAGCACTTGCATGCTAGGGGAGTGATTAGAAGGGAGGTGGTGACATGAGATATCTCATTCTCACAGCAGTCCTTAAGTGTCACGTTTCAGAAATGAAGGCAAGAGGTACCTGCTTGTAACATTGAAGCTTCACCAGAATATTCTCATTCGAAATGTGGAAAGATGTTAGGTTACCCACACAAGGAAGGAAGTTTGCCCCTTCCTCAGAGACTCTGACGTTAGCGTCTCTCCCAACATTTGAAGTGTTAGTTCCCTTTCCCCCCTGACATTTTAGCCTAGGTGCACCTCTGATGCCATGAACCCACCCCTTAATGAAGTGGCCCCCAGAGCGGCTACATTTAGGGGTGGCGCTGAACACAGACTTACAAAAAACACTTTCACCCATGAATTTATCCACCAGTTACTACATAAAACCAAAGACAGCATTGACACAAACACCAATATGCACGCATGCATTCAAACATACACATATACATACTAATTTAATTTAAATACACACATACACTTTTAATTTAAAATAAAAAACACTTAACTTACCTCCATGCACCCTTAAAAAGTATCCACACAGCCGACATGTAGACATGCTGCCTGACAAGAGAGAACTCCTCTCCCATCAGTCAGCATGATCACGCTGACAACATGAACACACTGAATGACAGGAGAGGAGTCCTCTCCTGTCAGTCAGCGTGGTCATGCTGAGCAACGTGAACACACTGACTGACAAGAGAGAACTCCTCTCCCATCAGTCACTGACTGACAAGAGAGAACTCCTCTCCCATCAGTCAGTGTGGTCACGCTGAGCAACATGAACACAATGACTGGCAAGAGAGAACTCCTCTCCCATCAGTCAGCGTGATCATGCTGACAACGTGAACCCACTGACTGAAAAGAGAGAACTTATCTCCATCACTCAACGTGATCACGCTGACAACATGAACACACTGACTGACAGGAGAGGAGCTCTCGCCTGTCAGTCAGCGTAGTCATGCTGAGCAACGTAACACACTGGCTGACAAGAGAGAACTTCTCTCCCATCAGTCAGCGTGGTCACGCTGAGCAACGTGAACACACTGACAAGAGAGAACTCCTCTCTCATCAGTTATCGTGATCACACTGACAACATGAACACACTGACTGACAAGAGAGAACTCCTCTCCTGTCAGTCAGCGTGGTCATGCTGAGCAACGTGAATACACTGACTGACAAGAGAGAACTCCTCTCCCATCAGTCAGCGTGATCACGCTGACAACATGAACACACTGACTGACAAGAGAGAACTCCTCTCCTGTCAGTCAGCGTGGTCATGCTGAGCAACGTGAACCCACTGACTTCAAGAGAGAACTCCTCTCCGTCAGTCAGCGTGGTCACGCTGAGCAACATGAACACATGTATGACAAGGGAGAACTCCTCTACTATCAGTGAGCATGATCACACTGACAACATGAACACACTGACTGACAGGAGAGGAGTCCTCTCCTGTCAGTCAGCGTGGTCATGCTGAGCAACGTGAACACACTGTCTGACAAGAGAGGACTCCTCTCCCATTAGTCAGCGTGGTCACGCTGAGCAACGTGAACACACTGACGAGAGAACTCCTCTCCCATCAGTCAGCGTGGTCACGCTGAGCAACGTGAACACACTGACTGACAAGAGAGAACTCCTCTTCCATCAGTCAGCGTGGTCACGCTGACAACATGAACACACTGACTGACAGGAGAGGGAGAGGTGTCCTCTCCTGTCAGTCAGCGTGGTCACGCTGAGTAACGTGAACACACTGGCTGACAGGAGAGGAGTCCTCTCTTGTCATGCAGCATGTCCACGTTGTCAGCTGAATGACGGGAGGCAGCAGAGCCCACTTCTGAGCCCTGTTTCCTCCCATTCATTTGCTGTTTTGTTGCAGAGCCAAACGGCTTCACAAGAAACAGCAAAATCATTGCAGCGGCAGCACAGTCTCCCCGT